>NC_135785.1:45601250-46209375 GCF_051106095.1 Pogona vitticeps
AGATTTGATGACAAATAACATGTCCTTCTAGGTGTGTGGCTTCCATCTGCAATGATTCTGTGCTTCCCCACTGCTTTGTCTATTCTGTTCCATACCACAAAAGTCTGTTAAGGAGAGAAAGAGACAGAATTAATTTACAGTGTATGTTTTGGAGTGTTAGGACCTGTTCATCTGAAAGTATCCTCATTTATTAACTGGCTCCTCCTGAATGCTGTTACAGTCTAAAGGAGGAAAAAACAAACTTTAGGAATTTGATTATTGATCAGCTTTCTGCTCATTTATATATAATAAATAACAATCATTCTGACTTATGGCAACTCTTTTCAGGGTTTTCTAGGTAGAGAGTTCGCAGAAATGATTTATTATTCCGTTCTTCTGGGGGCACCCTGGAACTCTACAGCTTGCCTGAGGCCACACAGGCTATACGTACTACTGTACAAATATATATATTGAGATGTGTAAAAAGAAATGTGTAATTTGGGATAAAACCTGTACAGAAATCTTTACAGGGAGGAGGGTGGAGTAGAAATCAAATAGAAATAAATACATTCAAGTATATATTTGTGCATCTTATTTAAAAATGTTCCCATCCTAAATGGGTGGGTTTACTTTACTTCTCCACTGTTGAGCAAATGTTGAGAAGTATACATGAATGGGGGTTTGTGCCGTTTCTTTTCTAGGAATGTTTGAATGTTTTAACATGTTGCATATCACTGTCCTTGGGTAGGAATTTGATGAATAGCTTCTCTTAGCAAATAATTATCACATTTTCTTAACATAAACATATTGTTGTCTGAGTATTGGAAAACTGACAGCCTTGACATCTGGGCCTTCTGCAGTAAAAGATTAACAACTGCATATTTATTGTGTGGGGAAAAAAAGAGTTTGCTGAGAGAAAATGGCATCTCGAGGCTATAAGCAATTTCATATCCAACATTTTGTGCTGAAGTTATTTAATAAGTAGATAATCTGCTTCCGTACTAGGTGCAACTTTAAGGGGCTTCATTAACTTCTTACCTCAGAGATTCTCCAAATGGCTTTTTCTGTCTGTTGGATACCAGTCTTCCTTAATACTAGTGTAATAAAGAACTTTGCTAGCAGACAACAGCCCTAAAATGTGTAGTATTTGAGTTTTTGAGTTGCACAATATGTTGAGGTGTAGCTTGTAGCAGCACCTTTTACCTTCCCTTCTCGACTTTTGTGGATTTCAGCTTAATTTTTTTTCCTTAAGTGAAAACAAAAATGCCTTCTGTTCTCTGGTTATATTGTAAGGACTCCTTCCCCCTCCCGAAAGTTGCTACTATTTCCACCCCTTGAAACTTTTATACAGTATTTGAGTAAGGTGTTCAGAATCCTTTTTTATGCACTTTTGAATGGATGGGATAAAACTGGGTTGAATATTAGCCAGCACTAGATATACCTGTGCCAAGCACAAGGCCTTCTGCTGCTTGTCATGAAGGTTAAGATGGCACCTGTCCATCCCATCTGTAGAAGCTACTGTGAAATCTTAACTTTGACACTTGTGATGGGGAGACCAAGGACAGCAGGCTGCCTCAAGGAGAGTATGAAAGCTTCCTGAAACCAGAGTTTGGGGAAATAACTCATTTGGATTACCAACTCAAGAATCCCCTAGCCTTACATACATACCATGCTGGTTCTTCTGCCTTCTCTTCACTACTTGCCCTCCTCTGCCTTCCTGCTTTGCTATTCTGTTAACTGGCTTCTTATTCTTCCAGAACCTTTCCACAGCTACCTTTCATTTCCTTCACCTTCTCTGTGTCTTGGCTGCTTTTCCGTCTTTCCCTCATTAAGGTGTTGCTCTGTCTTCCTCCTCATTGGTATATTTTGAGAGCTGAAAGGACCCTTTTACCAACCAGCTGTTAGCACTTCACTTCCAGGTTGTCTGATAGCCTTTTAGAATGAGTGGTTTACAGATATATCTGCTGACGGGGGCACGCCGACATGCAGCATCAGCTTAGCATCCTGTGTTGGAGATCTCCTGACTTGACTAAGATCTTAGTGCCTGGTTGTCCAGTGTACATACCTACATACATGTTCTGCATACAAGGGAAAAGTAGAATTGCATTACACAATGACTCCCCAAGGCTCTTAGGAAAAGCTGGATTGTTTCTTTTAATCTCTGTTACGACAATGTCATGCTACTATCAAAATGAAAGACAAAGCCATATTTGGCTGGAGTTTTGTCTCCATCCCTGCATCAACTTAAAGGCCAAATCATGGGAAATGAAAGATGGCAATAGTGCCTAGAGGCCCTTTGCTTTATTTTTATCAATGTTTGCACCATTTTCTTAGCTAGTTATGTCATGTGTCAGGAAAATGTATATGCTGGGCTCAGAAGAATTTGCTTGCTGCTCTGAGTTTTCTTGCCTGATTTCAGTGAAAAATATTGCAGATGGTTAGAGTTAGATTCATTGTGCCATGTCTCCGAATGCATATGTGTGTTAATGCTATAGAATTCACAGTCTTAAAGGGCAAGGAGTCAAATACTCTTGTGGAAGGATTTTTAGGTAGGACTAGATAATTTTATGACCAATAATAACATTTGTAATTATACATGCTACTATGAGATGAAAGTAATCAATTCTCATGTTTTAGGTCAAGGGCTGATTGGTATGAGGGTCAGAAAGAAGTTACTTCCTTCCATTTATGGAATTCTTTAATTGCTCGGATGCATTAAGATTCTTCATTTTACTATCCTCTGAGTTATGTGACACCACCTATTTCCGAGTGAAGCTCCTCTAGAGGACAGATCCCTTTGATTTACCAAATGTACCAAGCGTTCATTTCTTCCTTTTTTCTATTTCAATGAATACTCATGTTATTTTTCTTCCCTCTTTTACCCCCAGGATTATAAAAAATTATTGTTGCAGGAGGTGGAAACAAAAGGAGGATTCAGATGGTGTTATTTGGGAACAATGATTCCATAATATCTCCTCAAAGGCATGGTCCATGCACAATGCAAGAAGTTATCACTAAAATCTCAGAGTTTGCACAAGTCCAAAATATCTTTATGAATAGAGGAGGTAGAGCCCCAAGATCAGCTCAGTGAGGCCACAACATGTTCTATGGCCACAGAAGCAAGAAACCAAGCGAGAATGGAATGGAATTGTGCATTCAGCCAGCTCATGGCTGGCTGAATGAAAGTTGGGGATGGTAAGAATGCTTCATTTTCTATCTTTAAAAGTAATCACAGTTGAACTATTCCAAAACTTTTCTGATCTATCCTTATTGACAGGATGTTTTGTTTGTTTCCATTTGTAACGTCCTGCAAACCTAACAGCAATTAGTGATTAATGAACATTTTCCAATCTTCCTGAGGGACTTCATTCTTCACATATCTGTAAAAGAGCAATGAATGGATCATGAATCAGAATATATTATTTCCTTACTATTTTCTAGCTTCCTTTCTCAAAAGATCCTAATATCTGGAGAACATCAAAAGGTGACGTATCTGGATTCTCGTGGCTACATCTTCAATATACATAATGGTTGATTATAATCTGAATGATGAATGCCATCTAAAAACAAAGTTTTTAGTCAAAGCTATGGTTTTTCCAGTAGCGATGTATGGAAGTGAGAGTTGGACCATAAAGAAGGCTGATCGACGAAGAATTGATGCTTTTGAATTGTGGTGCTGGATGAGACTTTTGAGAGTCCCCTGGACTGCAAAGAGAACAAACCTATCTATTCAGAAGGAAATCAACCCTGAGTGCTGACTGGAAGGACAGATCCTGAAGCTGAGGATCCAATACTTTGGCCATCTCATGAGAAGAGAAGACTCCCTGGAAAAGACCCTGATGCAGGGAAAGTGTGAAGGCAAGAGAAGGGGACAACAGAGGATGAGATGGTTGGACAGTGTCATCGTAGCCACCAACATGAATTTGACCAAACTCTGGGAGGCAGTGGAAGACAGGAAGGCCTAGCGTGCTCTGGTCCATGGGGTCACGAAGAGTCAGACATGACTTAACGACTAAATAACGACAAAAACAAAGTTATGTACAGCTATTTAAGCATGTTGTTTCAAAGGTAATGTTCTCCTGGAATCCTGCAATGACATATAAGCTGCAACTGAAAGGATACAGAGATAGCCATGGCCACAACATCATTTGAGAAGTGTTGTTATTATTTTAATTTATGTGCTTCAAAAAAAGAATTAAGAACAGCAGCTATAAGATGCATTGAAGAGAAATAGCAACACTTTAGAGCAGTGGTCCCCAACCTTGGGACTCCACATGTTCTTGGACCACAACTCCTAGAAGCTTTCACAACCACCTCTGCTGGCCAGGATTTCTGGGAACTGAAGTCCAAGAACATTTGGAGGCCCAAGCTTGGGGACCACTGCTTTAGAGTATCTTAGGGCACATGCAGATGGCAAATTTGTTCCTCTACCCTCTGTGCCAGTTGGTGCAACTAAGTTCCTAATGAGCATGGATCAGGGTTTCTATCCACACATATTCTTAAACCCACTTTTCTTCTCTCCAAAAATAAAATAAAAAAATAAATAAATCAGCCCCTTTTCAAAAAATTTAAACAACAACAACAAACAAACCTTAAAGAAGTACTTCGGAAATAATCCTTGTTGGATTTAAGTTTGTTGGTGTTACTGTTCCAATAGATTAGCTCTAAACTGAAAGCTTTTGATGGGAGCCCTTGGCAGTAGATATTCACTGCTAATCCTTTTCGGAAATCAGTAGTCTTTTAAAATCTATGTTTGAAAAATCTTGAAGAAACCCTTCAGAAATAATGCTCCCTGCTGCCTTATTTTTCCCCTGTTGTGGTTTTAGAAGATTACTGTTAAATGGAAAACTTCTGACCTGAGAACCAAGTTCAAAGTGAAGCAAACAAATAAGAAAACAATTTACCTATAGCAGGTGATTAAAATCTCTGGAAACCTACAGGTTTCATTCCTGTCTGTTAAAGCTTGCATCATTTGGATGGTAGAAAAAATGCCAATATTGTCAGGGCAGAATTGGTTACATATATGGAAACAAATGCTTAATCTTGATGAGTTCTTAGACAACTTTAGGAAAATACAAATAGCCATAGGTTGTGTTGTAAGAAACTCTCATTCATTCCATTCCATTCCATTTCATTCCATTTCTCACCTGTACTTGTATCCTGCGTCATCCTTTATTCATGTGGAGCTGTAATTAGAGATGGGCATGAACTGAATCATGAACCAGGAAAACTGATGAACCAGGCTGGTTCGTGGTTTGGTTTGTAACTGGGTTCAGGGATCCCATTTTGTTGAAGCAAAACAAAGCACCAAACTTTTTCTCTGCTTGATACTTCATTTAGCTTTGGCATAAGAGAAAGGCCTGTCTTACCCCCCCCCCTTACTGATGCCTCCACTGCCTCTGCCTACCCATGCCTGGTCATGCCACCTCAGCCTCCTCTATCACCACCACCGGCTGCTGGTGTCATTGTCAGAGGCAGGCACATGTGCAGAGGCAGTGGGCTTGGATTCCCTGTCAGGAACCTGCCACTGCCTCTGAAGATGGCACTGGTGGCCCACAACGGTGGCAAGGAGGTACAGCTAGCAGGACAAGGCAGACCCCTGGCGTGAACCTGAAAAACAAACCTTGGACTGGTTCATTTTTCAGCAGAATTCTTGTTGGTTTGTGGTTCATGGGTAGCCACAAACCATCATGTACCACCCCTTTTCTGGTTTGTGCCTATCACTAGCTCTAATACTTTGATTATGTTTCTATATAAAAATTCACATTTATTTCCATATGCATATTCTTAATGTAAAGTTTTATTGTACTTTTCCTGACAAATATATTTTTATACATATTTTGACCATTGACCAGCATATTTGTGACTGTATTTATTTTAGCCATCTGCATTTTTAAAATCTATATATGATCATGTGCACATGAAATGTACAGCAAAACATGCAAATGTGCAGCTTTCTGAAGCTAGCTGTGCTTTGTCTCATATTGAGTCTCAGGAGGTGTGCAATATGTAATTGCAGCAAGATTATTAAAATAAACCCTTGTCATTAAAAAAAGAACATAAAAACAAAATGCCAAGCCCACCAACCAGTATAATCGTTTCTTGCCCTTTTCAACTAATAACATATGCCAGAACAAATCATAGACCCCTTGATCGTAAGCCCCCATCCCCTAAAGATAGGGTTGTTACCTGCATTCTTGTCTTTCAAATCCCACTTTTAAAAGTATCCATTGTAATGTACAATTTATTCTCTTATTGCTTATTTGTACTGCTTTTGTTGCATTTTCTTTAACGGACACTAGTACTTTATTATCTACATGTTTGTAATTTGTTATTTTAGGCATTTGTATTTTGTGATTGTAATAGTATGTTTCTGTAAAGACTTCTTGGCCATTCTGAGATTTTGGGTTTGTCCAGACCTGCCCTTTTGGATCAGGTTGTTGTTGTCGGTATGTGCCATGAAGTCACCTCCGATTCAGGGCAACTGGAAAGAACCTTGGTAGCTGCAAGGCTTGATTTTATCTCATTCCGAGTGCCCACATGTGCTGGGAACTATTAGAGAATTAGAGTGCATCAATCCACACCAAAAAAAAGTAGAAGCCCTGAATGGAGCTCAAAAAAGTGTGGGTTAGAATATCATTGGGGCAAATTGGTCCACTTGTTGTGTTGCCACTGGAAAAAAGAGCAAATTAATTCGCTGCAGCAACACAATAAACAGGGTAACAAATGCCTGTCAGGACATGCCCTTTCACACAGCGCAAGAGATTCCATTGATAGCCAAAGGCTAGACTTGCAACACTAGCTGGATAGCTCTGTAGTTTAGTTATCTGGCTGTGGAGACAGAGGCTGGGAGTTTGATTCCCTGCTGCACCTCTTGGGATAACAGCCAGTCCATGTAGCCATGGGCAAGATGCATAGTCCCAGGGTGCCCCAAGAAGAAGGAACCTGCAAGCCACTTCTGAGTATTCGTTGCCTAGAAAACCCCAGGAATGGTTGCCATATGTCAGAATTTACTTGACAGCATGCAGGACCGACTGAGACTTGCAACCCTGTAGCCGCTACAATTTAAAACCTTCAACTTCATGGCGTTCTGTGATAAAGGCTTGCTGGGGGGTGAGTGAGATTAAACAGTTTGCTGTAAAATGAAGCACCACCATTTTTTAAAATCCTAGCTTTTGTTTTTAAGAAGCACAGACTCTGGCTCTGTTAGAGTTCTCAATTGTCAGCTTCCCCAAATGGCTGCTCATCTCCTCAGAACACTTGATTTTGACAAGAGTAAAGAATCCATCAAAACAAATGTCCCATTTGGAAATCCTTTTAAGTGACAGAAATTGCACTGCAAAGTGGCTTTGACTCTTGGTTCTGTCTGTGTATACAAACACATAAGGATAGCCAATGTGGTTAATTATCAGTGCTTGGAAAGTTATTTTTTGGGGGCAACAGTCCCTGAATACTCCAGCCAGTATGGCCACCATGATTCTAGGATTTGCAGTCTGAATGCTAGCTTTCCCATGCTCTAAGTGGTATGGCCACTGTTTCATAAGTTACTGATGTGGTGTGATTACCACTTTTCCTTAGGAGAATGTCATGTAGCTCCAGTAATGTTTGCATTCAGGAATTATGCTGCATGATGGATCTCATGAAAACTTCCTAGTTGGTGTATCCAGCTGTGACAAAAGCTAGTTGTACCCTGCCATAGAATGTCACCTCTCTGGCTGGCAACATAAGCCTGAAAGGCAGGGATCATATAGTCAACTAGGTTTATAGACTCATTCATACAGTATGCAAGATGCATATAAGAAACACCTGGAAAAAACATAATGAGATCACCGACTGCTATTTGTCAGTAGCTTTGACTTACTGACTCCTCCCTGACAGTCTCACCTCCCCACCTCCTTACCTAGAAACACTATGGTTTGACTATTTTGTATTCTCTTTTGATGGCTCAAAGGTCTATAGCATAGACTGTCTTGCCCATAGAATTCAAGTACTTTTCTATCCTACAATCTGTTCTGAAGCCTGAGTTGCTGTGAGGAATTTAGGCTTCCTAGGAGCTTGTGGGGGCAGGGGAGGGGATCTGTGTCCCTCTAGACACTGTTGGACAACCACTCCCATTAACCCGCATCAGAATAGCTAATGGAGGGAGATAGGGAACGTTGCCTTCCAAGATCGTATTTCATCCTGGTCCTAGTTAATTCTGTACTTTATTTTAAAAATTACTCTCCCAATTCGGAGCCCCTCTCTGTCTTAGTTCTTTAATTATAAAAAATTGACTTTGATTTGGGTCTGGATTGAATAAATAGTATCAGATTTTCTCACATATTTGTTTCTCTAGGTCTCTCCATCAACAAGATGTCACAAGAAGCCAAGACTCTTGAGATGTAATGGAGATGGGAGGAAGGAAAGAGGGATCTGTACATTCAGATGAGACTCTTTTGATGCAAGTGGTGTGCTTGTTTCTTCTTTTCTATCATACATTTTCTGTTCCAACCACAGAGTCTCCTGAACGAGCCATTCTGGACAAAGAACAGAAAAGAAAACTCTTAAGCATCTATCTGGTGGGGAGTCTTCTCTGCTTACTGATGATTCATTACACAGTAGCCCTATATATACTGTTCAGATAAGGGTCCAATTATGTTCAGTAAGGCTTATTCCAGATAAAAATGCCTTGTTTCCAAATTACACAGAGAGAAATGCCCACCACTCAGATCATGAGCCACTGGTACTCATAGCTTGCCTAACCTCAATCCAACCTGCAATGAAAATAATTTCTGGGGTGGCTGGACAGCTCAATGATTTAGGTATGTGGCTGAGGAACCAAAGGTTGGGAGTTCAGTTTCCCACTGTGCTCCTTAGAGTACAGCCAGCCTGTATGGCCTTGGGCAAGCTGCACAGTCCCAGGGGCACCCCCCCCTCCAGAAGAAGGGAATGGCATACTTCTTAGTACCCTCTATCTAGAAAATCCAGAAATGGATCCCCATAAGTCAGAATTGACTTGGCAGCACATGGTGATGGTGATGATGATGATGTCCTGTTGACTGATGATCATGCTCTAAAATTTTACTCATTTGTTCACACATGGAGAGCATGCATACTCTGAAAGCCCATTTTAATTGGCTACATATTCATAGGTCCTTCTTCTTGTATCAGAGAAGCCGGCTGACTATTACTTGCATTTGTGAATTCAGAAATTTTCTTAAATTGGGCTCAGAAAGGCTTATTCCTGATAATCTGATATTGCTGTTTTTATGTACTGTTAAGTTACCTCCAACCTTTGGTGATGCTATGAATGAGAGATCTCCAAAATGTCCTGTCCTCAACTGCCCTCCTCAGATCTTGCAAATTCAAGCCAGTGGCCTTGTTTAGGGACACAATCCATCTTTGATTGTTCCTACTCCAGTCCTCTGAAGATGCCGGCCACAGAGACTGGTGAAACGTCAGGAAGAACAACCTTCAGAACATGGCCAAAGAGCCCAAAAAACACAAAACAACCAATCCATCTTGTATTTGGTCTTCCACTTTTCCTGATGCCTTCAAGCTTTTCCAGTATTATTGTCTTTCCCAGTGAAACTTGCCTTCTCATGATATGCCCAAAGTATGACATCCGTTTATTTTAAAATGTTTTCAATATTAGTTTAAAATATTTTAACTAGCTAGACAGACAGATAATCCTCTATTTCATCATTTTTGCCTCCACAGATAGTTCATGCTTGATTTGATCTAGGGCCTACTTGTTCAACTTTCTGGAAGTCTAGAGCACTGGTTCTTAACCTTGGGTTACTCAGGGGTTTTGGACTGCAACTCCCAGAAGCCTTCACCACCAACTGTGCTGGCTGGGGTTTCTGGGAGTTGCAGTTCAAAAACATCCGAGTAACAAAGGTTAAGAACCACTGGTCTAGAGTATCTGCAAGACTTTCCTCCAGCACCATAATTCAATTGAATGATTTTTTTCTATCAGCTTTCTTTACTGTCCAGCTTCCACACCCATACATGATGATCAGGAATATAAGAGTATGGATGTTTTTGGTCTTGGTCTCCAGTGACACATCCTTACACTTGATCATCTTTTCTAATTCCTTCATTGCTGCCCTTCCAAGTCTTGTTGCAGTATTCTTCTGATTTCCTGGCTGCAGTCTCCATTTGGACTGATGACTGAATCAAGATTTACAAAACCTTTAATTATTTCAATTTCTTCCTTGTCATCATTAAAGTTTTGTAGCTCTTCTGTAGTCACAGTGTTTGCCTTCTTAATGTTCAACTGCACTCCTCCTTGGTCACTTTCTTTTTTCATTTCCCCTAAAAGGTGTTTCAAGTCATTGTTGCTTTCTGCCAGTAAGATTCCAGTACATATCTTCAATTACTGATATTTCTTCCATCCATTTTCACTGCTGCTGCCCAGTAGCTGCCTTGACAAGGATGGATGCATCTTGGTCTGGAACCTCAGCAGTGACCATTTCACTTTTGGTGACCCTGCTAGGAATCCAAGCTTCTAACACGGTGTGACCTCCTGAAGATACTGCTTTCAGCTTCACTGACATTCTCAAACCTCTTCAACAAATTAAGGTGTGCATCCAAGGAGATCGTCTGATAGAGGAGATTAAATAAATTAAGCAATTCAAGCCGTTTCCCTTGGGGCATCATTCCTCAGACTCATAAATATCACTGTCAGGTGTCCCCCTCCCCCTGATATTCAGTGTAAATTCTCCCTTGCCTAATGTCATCCCATTAATCCTAATTACACAGCCTTCTACACCCTTTCACAACATTCCCTCCCCCTCTTGGGTACTAAATCCTTAAGCACTGGGAGGACAGAGCAAGCAATTTCTGTTGGCCTTTGTTAAGCCAGTCCCTGCCCAGACATTCCAGTGAGACATTTTAAGAGCTGGAAGGAAACATGTAGCTCTCGTTATTGAGGGTAGATGGATTTGAGGTCAGGAAGGAAACACTACTCCCCAAACCATGAGAAGTTACAGGAAAACGAGGAAGCATGGGAAAGTGATGTAAAAGTGTGGGCACGTGTTGTCTGTATTTTGAGCAGTCAGTAGACTGTACATTCTCCATAGCAACTGAGAAGCAGTGAATGAAAAAGCAACTTCATCTCAATAGTAAGTACAGGCACACGAGGAATTACACTATTAACACAAATCATGCTTATTTTATGTTCCAAATATTGTGTCTTAAAAACAGAAACGTCAGTAACAAAAAACTAACCATTCAAATGGCAAAGAGTTCTTGGATGGGGGGAGGGAACCCTGTATCACTAACATTGCTGATAATGGTATCCCTAGATGACATCATTGATTTCAGCCAACTGTCTTAATTTTAACAACAGCTAAACTGGAAAAAATAAAGGCGCCCCCCCAAAAAAGGTTTCTTCAAATTCACTTATAATTCACGGGCATCTTAATTTTCAACAAGTGCAGCTGAAGAAAATTGCCTTCAACCATTTGCTTCCACATATTTCCTAACTCAAATAATTTCCTTCCTTCTATTTTAATATTAAAATACAATGTGCACACCTGTGAGTTAGAACATACAAAGCCTCAGTCTGCTAGCCCATTTATTCAATCTGACAGTAGTGGCAACCACCAGATGTGCTGTGCTACAAACCTATCATCCCAAGACACCACCATTATCCATGCTGACTATCCATTACAGCAGTTGCTAATATGTACAATGTCATCCTCTATGCACATATTTTATTAGTAGTTTTCTATAATACAACACTGTTTTGCACATTTCCCCATCCCACTAATAAACACATTTCCATGTGGGCTTTCTTCAGAATTACATGTGCATACGTGTATTGTGTAGTTGTTGCAAAATTCTAATATACAGTACCAAAGGATTATTGTGTTTTGCTCTGGAGCATATTGATTTGGGATAAGCATATGCAGTAATTTCTTACCAAAACATGAACCAAACAAAAATCTTCCCTAGCAGTTTCTGATAAACATCTGCTCCCAAAGCATAATTTCCCCATTTATCAGTTGTGTATACATAGGCAAAAATCCTATGGGACATTTTCACAGACTGCATTGCTTCCACTTACGGAACTGAGAGGGGACATTTTCTATTCCCACTGTAACCTTACACACGTTTACAAAAACTGGTCCAAAACTCTTGAATACTTCCTAGAGTTGGCTTGGGGGGCAGTTTGGAGGAAGAAAATGTCCTTCACCCTGTTTGTCAGTCGTTAGATGAAGGCCATGCTGAATAATAATCCAAACTACCAACTCAGTAGGTCTTCATCACAGACCTCTTCCATCACGTTCCATTTGGCTATGATGGAATTCCAGCTGAAGACACCAAGTATTGAACTTCAGGCCTCCATGCAAAAGCATACACTCTTCCACTATGGTATGAACTTTCTCTATTTTAATTTAGAGTGGAAAACAGAAAATGAAGATTTTGCCAGATGGACAATGAGGATCCATGCTCTGAAAGTATGCAAATAAGCCCTCTTCTCAGGCAAGGTCATTTTGAAGGACATAGTGCTGTGTCCTTCAGAGAATCATGACAAATCCAGTGTCAAAGACTAATACAATGTTCTACAATCTACTTAGAAAGAGCCCCTGTTGATTAATTTCAGTGAGTCTTACTGTCAAGTAAAATGGGCAGTGGCATACACTTACAGCCAGAACAACCAGTAAATATATCACTTTGAGGATAGTTGTTTTGCACTCCTTTTTATTTTTATCCATCCAATTGGGAACAAATTGCATAGAGAAAAAGATTATTGCCAAGATTAGTTACCAAAATTACATAAATGGCAGGCTTTTCATATATCTCATCACAATTTGTCACAATCAATTATAGCCAGTCAGTCAATATCCATGCTTTATTCCATATCTAGACTGCAGATTCATGGGTTTTGTGTATTTTACATCAAGAAATCATTACCCCTGTTGTTTGAAAATACACTCCTGCCATCACCACCTTTTAAATGCAAGTTATGGAAAATACAACACAAAATTATAGGGGAAAACGAATGCTTGAATGTCTGAAAGTGCTCTCACTTCGGCTGCCAGGAAGAGGAGGGAGAAAGCATGGAAGTGAGTTGCTGCTTTGGCAAAAGACTTTGTATTCTACTGTTAGCTGAGCACCAGCTGCCAGCAGTCATACAAGCATCTATGGAATATCCCACTAGCTGGTGACAGAAATACCCAAACAAATAAGATGACAAATATATTTCTAGAGAATTAATACAGGATGCTTTTTTTATATAGAAAAAAAACATTTCGGAGTTTTAGACCTTGATAAATTAGGTTGGAAGCTTCACTCAATGGCATTTTAAGATTTTGTGGAGTCGTCCTGGAAATTTCAGCACAAAAGCAAAAAGTACAGTAACTCCATCTATTTATTGTGCACGCGTAAATGTGCATAAATGCATATGTGCCTTAGGAGGATGTTGCTCTATATTCCTTCTTTTAAAAAAAATCCACAGTTATGTATCACCAATGCAGGACAATTTTATTCGCTTGCTTATTTCTAGGGGGTGTGCCATTCTTTCCTTTCCTTTCCTTTCCTTTGACTCTAACTCTCAGAATTCTCTAAGAATTCCCCAGACAGAATTCTGTGAAATGGAGTCTACATATACAGAGCTACAGGCACCTACAGGAACCTACATTTCACTCACCTAGAACAGGGCCTATCTACCAAGCTGTCCCAGGCCTACTTCCTATAGAAAAAGGAAACTAACCTGGAGCCTCCTAGGAAGTCTAAATCTTAGTAAGAGAGGTAGTCTCACTGCCCATTAAGCTCTATAGAGAAACAACACAAAGCAGAGCAACACAATGATCTGGGCATCCAGGAAGCACAAGGGAGGTTTCCTTTTTGTATGGGAAGTAAGCCCAAGACAAACTGGAAGATACTGTAGGCTCTCTTCCAGATAACTGATATGTAGGCAAGTGTTTGTGCACTGAAACTCTCATAATTCTGTCTGGGAAATTCTTGGAGAATTCTGGAAGTGGGAGAAAAGAAAAGAAATTGAATGGCAAACCACTTGTTATTTCTATGATTGTTTTCTTTTCCCAGAACTGCAACCTAAGGAGGATCACAACATGATTAAAAAGGAACACATAAAAATCCACAATGTTATAATATTAAAACATGATTAAGCGTGTTGTAATATTAAAACAATCCTTAATTAAAATTTATAATAATTAAAAAGGAAGTGTTCCATCTAGACAGGCATGTCTGATATGCAAACTGTACATGACTAATCTCAAAGCAATTTGGAGAAGAATTCATCTTTGCAGGGTGCCTGTTACCAGGTATGAGCAACAGAAGAATTTTCTTGCTTTCAGTGATATCCCATGCACTGTCTATTAGATGCGTGTAAGACTTCTGTAACTACATTCCACACAAAACACTTCCCAACTGCAAAATGCCAGGAGCTGGGGAAAGAACAACATGTTCTCACTAATTATATGGTGAGACATGAATATTTAGAAACCATGATATTCATGGAATAAAAGACTAAGAAGACTCAGTGGATAAATGGCTTCATGAATATGCAGCTCCCTTTTCAGACAAGCTATCTTGGCATGCAGTAAGTAAAATACTGTAGTCGGGTTGACATTCAGGTGATTTTCTTTTTAAAAAAATCCCCACCCCTTACTTGCTGGGAGGGGAAAGAGAGGCATCCATCAGCTCAACCCCTGCCATTATCCATTCCCCCTCAACGTCTGCATGTTAAGTGTAGGAAGAAGCCTCCCTCATATACCAATGTATGGACAGAGAAGAAAGGGGAACTTGGTTAGTCTTGAGTTTTTAACTGAATCCCCAGTCCTCAATCCCCACCCTAATCCTTCTCTCTCTTCTCTCCCCTCCCTCATCCTTGCTCAGTCCTGGTGTCTGCTTTCTACCTCCTCGAGGAATGTTTACCACACACCCAAGACTCCTATAGCCAATGAATATTTCCAATGTTCTACTTGTTAAACTGATAATTCGCCCATTATTTTGTTCTGTTCTGTCTGATGAAGTGGACATGTCCATGAAAGCTCACCTTAAAATATCATAGTTCATCTTTAAGGTGCCACGTATTTTTGTCTTTTGCTATTTGTTTCTTTGGATTTTGCCTGACTTGGTTGATCCAGAATCACATCTCACATTGAAAAATAGTTAATTTGAGAGTGTAAGTAGGAAGAATCCTTTCACTGTGTGGAAAGGGACTGCCTGAAAAGGAAAAACAGACAAACAAACAAAAAACTCACCAAGTTTCCCAAATGCACAGAGAAGCACGAGGTTACTCCCCCTTGAGATTGTCCTTCCTTACTTTGAGACATGGACAAGCAGGGAGTGTGGCTAGAACTCTCTCCTTACTCACACTTTTGAGTTAATCCTTTCACAAATGCCTTAAAAAAGGCTCTAGACAAGGCATTGTAATTACTTCTGGTCGTACACACCCAAGGCCTTTTCTTATGCTTGCTCAAGGTGTAACCAGTAAGCTATCTGAACACCGAGTACATAAAAGGTAGGGACCAGGGCTGAGGAGTGCAACCCTGCTCACTTTTCAGTGTGTGGTGTTCTTGAACATCCCTATCTCTGGTTGGAGATCATAGATGGTTGGAGATCAAAAGTTTGGTGTTTCGACTACAGCTTTCAGAATATCTCAGCCAACATGGTCACTGGCCATAGCAGCTGGAGTATTTTAGGAACCCTAATTTAAAAAACAAAACAAAAAACAAAACAAAAAACGCTAAATGTTTCCCATCTCTGTTTAAGGCCCTCAGTCTCTAACAGTGGATGCAACTCTGGAGTAATATTTCTACGTTGGGACATTCCTGTCCTATTTATCAAGTGACATGCTAAATGCAACATGGGAAAAACGTTCTGATGTGATTACCATGAACCAGGTGGTGGAAAAGTTACTTTTTTGTACTACAATTCTTAAAATTTCCCACCCAGCATTACCACCAGCCACGCAAGTTGCGGGACGCTGCAGATTTTTTTTTAAAACTCCAAACGCTGGCAATAACCAGTCATTCAAATGCTTTCTCATTTCTGTCCAACAGCCACTTTATCAGGGTTGCCATGAGGGATAATCAATCAGAAAGCTGCCTGCAGGCATCTGATATTCAAGCCTATGTGGGGTTGTGTTGCTCTTGGATATATGGATGCTGAAAATGATTAGCAGAGGGTTTTGCTGAAATATAACTGACTGCCAAATTTCAGTTCAGATAAAACATACCAGCTGAAGGAGGCAGTTCCCCCCCCCCAACTTTGGTGAGAGAAGTTGTTATTAACACCACTGGCTCCAAAGCAGATGAAGCCAGAGGTCAGCTGAGCTGCCCACAGTGGAGATGGAAACACTGACACACTTAAACTGTGACAGCAGGCTTTGGCTGCCTTAGCTATGTGCTAATTTGGATTTCAGGCAAAGATTCTCCCCAGAGTGGAGTAGCCTCCAAGAAATGTTGCACTGAGGAAGTACTGCAGGTTGCATATAAATGTAGAGGTGTGCAATAGGGAAGGAGGCATATTTATACAAAAGGCAACAAGATTCCAGATTCTGAGACCTATAGTGTAGTAGGCCAGCCCTTGTGGAATTCAATCGTATGGAGATACAGTATTTTTGAAAATGAGTGACAGTGACATCATCTGCATTCACCCTTAAGATGTCCTGTCCCCTTTAAATCTCCACTGTAGCTTGCAAAGAGGGAGAGTGCATATTCAACAATAATATATTATGACTTCTCCCTGATGTAAAGCAAAAGGGTTTTTTTAAGTGTTGGGTAAGTGGGTAGCTTGCTCCTGATTGGGCAAGTAAAACTCATTAACTTTACGAAAGACCCGCCCTTGTTGAGAGTGAACAATGCAAGAACTTATTTATTTATATGGATCAACACAAGAATCCTTTTGGATTCTTTTTGGATGCCTTATTATGAGGGTCTTCATGGTTACAGAATCATAAAATAATTGAGTTGGAAAGGGCCTATAATGGAACACTCACCACCTTTTGAGGTAATTAGTTCCGTTGTCATGCTGTTCTAACAGTTAAGAGGCTTTTCCTGATATTCAACTAGAAACTGGCTTCTTGTAAATTCATAGAACCATAGAAAAGTGAAGTTGGAAAGAGGCTACAAGGCCATGAAGTCCAACTCCCTGCTCAATGCTCACATTATAATGTGTCCTGCACTTTGGGATGGCTTCAAATAGATCCTACCAATCCTCCGTAGGACTATCTGTCAAGTATATGAAAAGTGCTGTCATATCTCCCATTAGTCTTCTTTTCTCATGGCTAATCATGCCCAATTCTTTCAGTCTTTTCTCAAAGAGTTTGGTTGCCCAGTCACCCTTGTTGCCCTCCTTTGAACTTGTTACACTTTGTTGGCATTCTTCTTAAAGTATGGTGTCCAGAACTGCAGAGTACTCAAGATAGGACTAACCACTGACAAACAGAGAAGAACTAGAATGTCATGAGATTTAGAGACTATACTTCTGTTGTGAGTAGGCATCCTTCAGTCTTGAGAGACTATGGTAATTTGCTCTTAATATAGGTCTTGGAACAGCGTCTAGTGTGGCTGAGAAGAGTGACAATCCCTTCCACACTGAAAACAAATACAATTTGGCCCCTGTCCAGCTCCCTGATTTTGCTGGTTTTGGGACTGCCTCATTGTCTCAGCCTGCTGGACAAGTGTCTCTTCAAAAACAGGAGAGGCCATGCTGCACCTCCTGCCTCCAGGCTGAATGCTCAGATGTCAAGGTTTCTCATCTGTTGAGGTCCATTCCTAAGGCCTTCAGATCCCGCTTGCAGATATCCTTGTATCGCAGCTGTGCTCTCACTCTGGGGTGCTTTCCTTGCACTAATTCTCCATACTGGAGATCTTTTGGAATCCGACTGCCAACCATTCTCATGACATGCCCAAGCCAACATAGACATTGCTGTTTCAGTAATGTATACATACTAAAAATTCCAGCTCATTCTAGGACTACTCTATTTGGAACTTTGTCCTGCCAGGTGATACCAAAAGAGAGACAACACACATGGAACATGTTCAACTTCCTTTCCTACTGTGCACAAAGGATCCAGGACTCACTGCAGTAAAGGAGTGTACAGTACTCAGGACACAGGCTCTATAGACCTGGATCTTGGTATATGTCATCAGCTTCTTATTAAGCTATACTCTCTTTGTGAGTCTAGAGGACATGGTAGCTGCTTTGCCAGCTCGACATCTAGAGAGAGAGTGTCAGAGCTCATTGAGCCAAGGTACACAAAGTCATGGTAATATAGGCAGGTGAGTCCATGCCCTGGCCCATGACGTGTTTTCTTCAGGCTGATTGTTAATCCAAAATCTTAGCAGGCCTAATTAAAACGATTCATAACTTGTTGGAGGTCTTCAGCAGAATGGGCAACAATAGCTGCATCATTGGCGAAGAGGAAGTCCTGCATGCATTTCAGCTGGACATCGATATGCACTCTCAATCTAGAGAGATTAAAGAGCTTTCAGTCTGATCTCTTCCAGAGATAGACACCTTCTGTTGCAGTTCCAAGGGCATGTTTCAGCATTATAGCAAGAAAGATCCCAAACAGAGTCACCACGAGGACACAGCCCTGTTTCACTCCGCTTTGGATGTCAAAGGGATCTGATGTTGAGCCATCAAAAACTACAGTGCCCTTCATTTCCTCATGAAAGGACCAGATGATGTTAAGGAGTCGAGGTGGACCTCCAGTCTTGGAAAGTATTTTAAAAAGGCCGTCCCTGCTAACCAAATAAAAGGCCTTGGTAAGATCCATGAAGGCTACAAAGAGTGGTTGTCATTGTTCCCTACATTTCTCCTGTAACTAAGTGAAAATACCACGTCAATGGTGGATCTATTAGCTCGAAATCCACACTGTGATTCTGGATAGACTCCATTTGCAAGCACCTGGAGCCTTTTCAGCACGACATGGGCAAGCAGCTTCCCTATAATGCTGAGAAGAGAAATGACACAGTAGTTATTGCATTCGCCCCGTCTCCTTTGTTCTTGTACAATGTGATGATGTTTGCATCCTTCATGTCCTCTGGTACTCCACCTTCCCTCCAGCAAAGACAAAAAATTTCATACAGCTCAGTGGTGCTGATCTCTTTACAGCACTTCACCACTTCAACAGGGCTGTTATTTTTCTCAGGTGCCTTGCCAGAGGCAAAGGATCCAAGGCCACTTTTATTTCTGCTAAAGTTGTTTCGCCGTCCAACTC
Organism: Pogona vitticeps; assembly: GCF_051106095.1. Taxonomy (NCBI): domain Eukaryota; kingdom Metazoa; phylum Chordata; class Lepidosauria; order Squamata; family Agamidae; genus Pogona; species Pogona vitticeps. Next base: position 45,620,416 of record NC_135785.1, read on the forward strand.
TTTCAAGACAGGCAGGCACTCGATGTTATTTAATGCCTCTTTGGTTACTACACTCTTTCTAGAATATAGCTCAGTGTAGTGCTGCACCCAGTGTTCCATCTGCTGTGCTCGGTCCTGGATGATCATGCCTGTAGCAGACTTCAAAGGAGCAGATTTCTTCTGTATTGGACCTAAAACCTGCTTCATACCGTCATACATTCCCTTGATGTTACCTGTGTCTGCTGCTATCTGTATCTGAGAGCAGAGTTGAAGCCAATAATCATTAGAACATCTCCTGGCAACCTGTTGGACTTTGCTATGAGCAACTTGAAGAGCCTGCACATTGTACTCACTAGGACAGGCTTTGTATGGTGCTAGAGCTCTCCTCTTATACTCAGTGGCTGGCATCAACTTCTCTGAATGGGCTTCGAATCAGTCTGCTGTCTTTTTGGTCTTCTTGCCAAATGTGGACAAGGCGGTGTTATAAACAGCATTCTTGAAGTGTTCCCCTCATTCAGGTGCATTTACATCAGCTGGGCCTGGAAGGGTTTCCTCAAGCGCTTGGGAAATTCCTCCACTTTTCTCTGATTGTGAGTCTTGCTGATGTCAATACGTGGTCTTCCTTCCTTTTTCGTGTGATACAATCTCTTTATTTGCAGTTTTATTCTGCTACACACCAGGGAATGATCAATATTACAATCAGCACCCTGATAACTGTGTGTGATTGTAATACAAGGAAGGCTAGAGCGTCTAGTGAGGATCAAATTGAGCTGATGCCAGTGTTTCTATCATGGATGTTTCCAAGAGACTCTGTGTTGAAGCTTCGTATTAAAGAACATATTGCTGACACAAAGACCATAACAACAGCAAAACTCCAGCAAGTGCTGGCTATTTTTGTTCATCTTCCCAATGCCAAAACAGCCTAGACAAGTGGGCCAAGAACTGTGATCAGAACCAACTCTAGAGATAAAGTCTCCGAGAATGAACAGCGGCTCAGTCTCGGGGATTTTTTTGATAGTAGCTGCCAGATCATCATAAAATTTTCCTTTGACTTCTGTTTTAGATGACAGTGTTGGTGCATATGCACTAATGAGGGTGACTAGTCCTGCTGATGAGTGGAGCTGTAGAGACAGGATTCTTTCGCTCCCAGGAGTAGGTGGAACAATGGATCTCAGCTTCATACTTCTGTTAGTGCATCCTAAAATAGCATTTGCCTTTTTTGTAGCCACATCACCATGTTGGCTCATATTCAGCTTGTGATCTGAAACAATTCAAAGTCATACAAGTCATTAATAAAAATCTTGAAGAGTACCAGGCCCAGGGCTGAGCCTTGTGGAGTCCCACATGCTACCTCCTCCCTGTTTGAGAAGGAACTATTGATAAGTGCTCTCTGAGTACAATTCTCATATCCACCTGCTAGTTTTTCAATCCAGCCCACACCTAGTTAGCTTACTAATCAGAACATCATGGGGCACTTTGTCAAAGGCTTTACTGAAGTCAAGATATATTATGTCTATGACATTCCCACTGTCTACCAGGGAGGTTACCTGATGAAAAAATTAGATAGGTTTAGTCTGGCAGGATTTGTTCTTCACAAATCTATGTTGGTTTCTAGTTATTACTGCATTGTTTTCAAAGTACTTGCAGAGTGACTGCTTTATGACGTGCTCCAGAATTTTCGCTGGGGTTGATCTCAGGCTGACTGGTGGGGTTTTTTACTCCAAATGCTCTGTTTAACTTACCCATCCACACCTACTTTTCTGTTATACTTAAGATATATACATGCTTGCTATAGAGAGTCCTGTGGCACTTTAAAGGGTAATATGTTTTACTTGGCACAAACCTTTGTGGACTAGAGCTGACTTCATCAGGCACATGCATCCAATGAGGGTTGCAGTCCCCAAATCTTTCATCAAACAAAATGTGTCAGTCTTTAAGGTGCCACAAGACTGTTCTCTATTTTTGCTGCACCAGACTAACATAGCTACTCCTAACCCTGCCACCCAACTAAAGTCTTATTATTGATCAATTGGTTAACCATTTTAAGAAGCAGAGCAATGGCCTCAGCTTTTGGGCTAGTTTCTAATTTTTATTCCAGGCCATGAGTTGGGCTTGGTTCATAGGGGCTTTTCCAGCTCTGCAGTTCTAAGATGATGATGATGTGTCAGAAGGCAGGTGTAACATCTGCTCATTGCTGAATATTGCCATCAGTAGCACCTGCAATGGCCCTTGGGCGGCTTGTCAGTTACCTCACATCAAAGGTCTTCTGTGTATGGAGGCATTCACCTCAATGTGGTTAACCTTCCAGGCAAGTCTTAACCTAAATGTACATTAGATGAAATGAGCCAGGATAGTTTGGAGCTTAGAGCAGAGAGTCACAGGATAGTGCATACCTTTCATGAGCAGGAAAAAAATATTTCATAATATGTTGGCTAATTGATTTGCTCCTCTGTTATGGTCCTAAAATCTCACTGCACTAAATAATTATACCCAGTTAAAGTGTTCAATTGAGAATTTATCTGCTGCACTTTAATGGAAAATAAATTCCAGGGTGGTGTTCAAATAAGATAATAACAATAAATCAGCAATTGAAGACAGCGCATAAAAGCAGCATTTAGACAGTGCAAGAACATTAAGAAGAGAAGAGCCTAGGAAAATAAAAAAGATATTGAGTTGGCACTGAAAACATGTCAAAACAGCAGCCAGGTGAGCCTCCTTGGGGAATGGGTTCCACAACTGGGGCACCACCAGGAAGAAAACCATCTCCTTGGGCACCACTGACCACCTTTCAAACTGTGAGCACAAAGCTAAGACAAATGACTTCCCCATACTCTAGACAGGGTATCAGGGGAAGGCCCTTTATGGATTCCATTGGTATAAAGGCAAGTTCATGATAGGGAATGCCATTCCTCCTATAGCAATGCCCCACACTCTTTAACCACTTACTTAAAATGTATATAATGCATTTTGTATGTGCAAAATACTTACAACATTCATGCAAGTTAGGCCATACCATTATTTCCCTTTTGAGGTGAGGAGAGTTGAAGATGAAAGCACCAGGGCTTGTTTAAAGGCCACCTCCTGAACTTGTGGCCAGGATGGGACTTCAGGGTAGTTCCTGGCACAGAGCTGATGTGATGCCTGCACTTACGAAGCTGACCCGGCTCAGCAATTGTTTCTCTCCACCCCCATGAAAAAGCTTTACCACTGTAGGCAGCTTAATTTGAGGCTTATAATAAATCGCCTGTTCCCCAGCTTTTGGTAGAGAGGTCAATGTCATTGTCTGAAAGATGCATGGGCTTGAAGATAAATGGAGGAAGTGGCATCTTGAGAATGAGTTTGATAATGACATTAATCTTGTTAAAAGAAGCAGGAAACCGTACAGCAAAACAGAGCTGCTGCCTTGGAGCTCCTTTGGGGGAGGCCGGGGGGGGGGGGAGAGCTTCCATTTTCAGTAACAGGTTCTGGATGAAATGTACTGTCCAAAAACATTCAGCCAGGTCTTACATTTCCCTTCTTATTTTTACTGATAGAAAACAATAATTATTGTTACAGCAACATGTTAAGCATCAAACTGTTCCTGAATGTTGATTATGAAGAGTGGTCATGAGGTGCAAAATCTCTGAAGGGGCATGGCAGAGACTATGTTATAGATGTTTGGTATCAAGCATCCCCAGTGTGATGTTGTAAGTGCGCTTTCTTGTGTTAACTCTCAAAGCAACATCCACAGGGGATGAGTATTGGCTAAAACAAATGGCAAGGCTATCCTTGCATGAAAATAACTGCACCTATTTGACTGCAACTTGGCAGTCCTGATTGCCTCAGAATAATAAACTTAGCATTGCAGAGCTGGAAGGGACCCTATGAATCATCAAGTCCAGCCCTGTCAAGGAGGCACAGTGGGAAATCGAACTCCCAACCTCTGTTTCTGCAGCCAAAGACCTAAACCACTGAGCTATCCGGCAGTTCAGAAGAGGCCCATATGCCTCCAATTTATTTATATTTTACCAAGAAATTGGAACTGTTGAAATCCTGGTTGGTTAGCATAATAAGTCACAATTAGAATAGGTCCATTGAATTACTGGAACCTATGAAGGAGTCGACTCATTAAATTCCCACTGATTCAGTGGGTCTACTCTAGTTGGAATTTAGTTGCACTAATCAACAGGATTTCAGCCATTATTTGAAGTTGCCTTTTTTTTCTTTACAAATAGCAAAGGCTACAATCTTACTGAAATTATGAAGTGCAAATTAGCAACCACATAGATAGTGTGTGCAATCTTGCCAGCTGTCTGTTGTAGGATGGAACATTCCGAGGTTATGTACTTGGTCACATGCCCAGGTTCACGAAAGATAGCTTGAAAAATGCAAAATGCATTATCCCTCTTATGTTCATAGTATTTCGCAACAGGATTTTGGCCAAGATGGATAGGCACAAAGCACAATTAGTTCTACATTTATTTGTAGGAAATTTGTTGAGCTTAATCTGCTCTCAAGGGGTAACTTTGCTTGCATTATTTCACTGAGTGTAACAACAACAGCAAAGTTATATCCCTTTTCAAATTCCTAATGGTGACCAACAGGAGATGCAGATGTTTAGATTTTTGAAACACAACGGATCTGGGATCTGAGTCAAAGCACCTGCATTCACATTAGTTTGAACTGATCTAGATCATTTTATGAAGCTCTACACTGGGTCCAAACCAAATCTTGAACACACTGAATCCCTAGTTTCTGAACTCAATTCCATTTTAATCAGTTGTAGCATAATGGAAGAAACAATGTTTAGCATATGTGCTTCATTTTCAAGTGTTCATTCTCCTTCACATACACTCTTATCTTTACAATAATTCTATTTATTTTTTTCCATGTTTCGGATGTGGAGGATGGGTTTCAGAGATAGTGGAATGCTTGCTTAATAAATTCATAGCAGAAGCAAGATTCCAACGTGAGATTTCTTAATCTGTATTAATTTGCTGAGCTGCTATGTGGGTGCACTGTTTAGGTTTATGCCAAGCTTGGAAAATTTACTATGTTTCCTTATCCTGTCTGCGGAATTTTGAGAAGAGTAGTCCAAAAAGTAATCTTCCCAGGCAGTTGGATTGGGAATTGTGAGAGGGTCATTCCTGGCAACCCTAGTGGGCCATTCACCCTAACTCTGTGCTCCTTAAAGGACCTGGAGGAAACTGCAGCTCCCTGGCCCTAGGAAGGCACAGACTCAGGAGGACAAGCTTGAAGTGGAGGAGGATAATGTGAGGCACCTGGGTGAGAAGGTGGGGTCAGGTCCCTGAGGGAGGAATCAGGGATATAAGAGGAAGAGGAGGAAAAAAAGGAAGAGACCAGCGTGGAAAACCTGAGTGGATATGAAGGCGAGGAATGGGGAGAGACAAAAAAGGAGCTTGACCCCACCTCCTACACTCCTAGGGACATGGACCATATGTGCAGACCCCAGATGGAGAAGTCTAGTTTGAGGCCCCCATTGCTAAAAAAGAAGACACAGCAGAAGAGCATCCGTCTTCAGATTGCTGGCATAGCTGTCTCTACTATCAACTCTGTGGAGGCCTCAATGACCAGTGGGGCACTTGACCTCTGCCTCCACTCAGTGAAGATTCTGGGGGTGCAAACACAAACGGCACACCAGAGGTTACAGCAGGAGGGGATGGGAACATCTGACCAGTGATGAGCAGCCAAGACTAAAAACCCTCCCTAAAGTGTGTAGGGTGCCTAAGGGTTCAACTGAAGACCTGATGCCATCAATAGATTTTGGGCAGCCTAACGCCAATGTTGGAAACTCAGGATTGGGAGGAGATTGGACTTGATGGGAGCTAGTAGAGCGAACTCAGCTCCCCAGTGGACTGGAAGAATGGGGTGTGACTGCTGCCCTTCCTGTTCTTGTACCCTATCCCTCTATTTTCATAAAGTCAGAGTTGAATAGTTGCAGGAGTTTGCAGTTCAGTGAAATCATGTCTGAGGAGGGATTCCCCACCACTGAGACTGCCTTTGGTGGGGGCAGTGGTTCTCACAGGGATTCACTTTGCTTTTTTACTAGAACCCTGAAATCCATTATTTATTTGTATTTATTTGTTGGATTTCTATACTGCCCAATTAGTGAAAAACACTACTCCGGGCAGTGAACAATGTAAAATGACAAGACCCCCATCCTCCCATTTCACCATTCTGATGATGGTCTATCAAAATAACACAAATTACAACAATAACAGTAAAATAACCATATGGCAGCAACAGCAGCAGCAACAACAACAACAAACCCAAAAGAGCAAAACACAAAATGTTATGGGTTGCTAAATCCCTAGCTATGAGATTATGTTCTTACTGTGAAGACAAGAGGAGAAGGGGATGACAGAGGACGAGATGGTTGGACAGTGTCATCGAAGCTGCCAACATGAATTTGACCCAACTCCGGGAGGCAGTGGAAGACAGGAGGGCCTGGTGTGCTCTGGTCCATGGGGTCACGAAGAGCCGGACATGACTTAACAAATAAACAACAACAAAACGTAGAGCAAAATGGAAAATGGTGACTCACAGGTAAGTGGCGATTACATACTGAACCCCATGAGCCATATACCGTATTTTTCCATTTATAACACCCCCCATTTATAAGCCCCCCCCCATTTTCTAACCCAAAAATTAAGAAAACTTAGCTTTGAGGATTCAGCCTCTGGGCTCAGAATGTTGGGCATTTGTCTCTGTTGAATCTTACAGGCTCCACCCCCAAGGAGGTGTGTTCCAATTGGTTTGTTCAGGATCAGCTGACATCAGTTCCCTAAGGCTCCTGATTGGAGGAAGCTAAGTCTCTTGACTGTAAGAAACTAAGTCTGGTAGTTGAAGGATGCCTGTTTACAGAGGCAAGGTATGTGCTGTTTTGTTCTCTCCTCAGCTATTTCAGCTTACTTCTGTGTAAAAGATACCACTCAATTTTTAGGGTAATGACTTCAGGAAAAAGTCACATCTTATAGATGGAAAAATATGGTATACAAGGATAACCCATGGTTTACACAAACAGAAATGCAAATCTAAATTCAAATCAATAGATATCAGGGATCCTAACAGGCTAATTTAGAACCACAACTGTGTTGCTGAACTGTGGAAATTCATAATTATTTGTTGACCTGTTGCAAATCACCTAGAAATCTGAAGATCCTGATCTGCCCTGTATTTCCAAGGTACCATACTGCAAGCGGCACCACACAACCATACTTTCCTTAGAAACAGCAGCTTAAGTGACTGGTTCGGAGAAGCCATATCTCAGTCCTGCCTTCACACTTGTTCTTTTTTTCCTGTTCAGTGCTCCACAAGTAAGTCAGGATATTACTTGATTAGTTTAATAGGGCTACTCAAAGCCTTCCTGAGCCGAACTGTTCAAGTGTTGGCCTCTTTTCAGAACCGCTGACTTAATGGAAGCAGAAAAGAGCTCTCTTTCTTATTCTTTACAATATATAGCACATAGGTGGTATTTTCCACAGCTAAAGCTCTTTGCACTTCCTTTAACAAGTAGAATTGCTCTTCATTATTGATGAGGTCTTCCAGGAGGATGTCAAAAAATGGAAGCTTCCTTTTTCAAGGAAAGGGCAAAGGTTAAGAAAGTGGGAATGTTAACTTTCTTCGGAGCCGATTGCAATGATATGCTCCGTGGAATTTCCCTGATATGGACAAAAAAGAAGAAGGATCAGGTCGAAATGAGTAGAGCACATGAATTCTCCTTTTACATAGTTGCCAGTTTTTCTTTGTGTAGTATAACTTGCATATAATATTATGTAAGCAACAAACACCAAATGGTAATCAGTAGATCGGTTGCATTTCCTCTATTATGTTCTGAAATTGTTAACTCTCAAATGTGCTAATTTGTGCAGATATTGGGAGGACATGAGAAATATGGGATTATGAACTAAGGTACCAATCATCTCTTGAGCACCCTCTCAGTGGCACAGTTTTACCAGGCAGGGGACATTTTCAGTCCATACCCTCACACCTGTTACTTAGATCTGTTGAAAAATTTATTTTCCTTAAGTTCAACCTACCATTGCTAGGTTTTCCTGAAGTCCCCTTTAAGTAAGAGAGAATGGCACATTCTGCTCCCAGTACTAAGTATCGCATGCTTCAGTTTGTTGCCCTTCATTTTGCCTCATTCATTCTTCCAACTGATGCTCCAAGATTGTGCTCACTCAATCAATTGTGCTATGACCCATGCTGTTGGCACAGTTCCCACTCACCACAGGCTGCTCTAATCTGCCTGTCCGTGCTGTCCAGGATATTTGCCCACTCCCCAGTACGACCTGTTCTCTGCTTCCACAGTGCTGCTGGCACTTCCTCCTGGCATTCCCACTGTTCAGGGTTCAATCAGTATGTCCATGGCAGCCATTTCCTAACACCAAGGCACTACTGGCTCTTGGTATGCATTCTTTTTCTTTGACACAATTACTGGGAAGATATCCGAGCATACAGGGAAATCCCTTAGAAATAGTTTGCCTGTTTGTGTTTTTAAAAGGAGAAAATCATAACTATGTGATAGTCATATTCAAATTCTGGGTCCAAAGGGCTGTAATTCCAAATCCAAATTTTAGCGCTAGTGTACATCCCAACTTCTATCTGGCGCCTCTTTTTGCAATTGTTCCAGTCCATTTTTCAGGCTTATCTTGTGCACCTGGAACTAGGAATTGTCTTTAGACAAATGAGCAATAAACTGAAGCGGGAAGTCATGTATTTTCGGACCAGAGTAAGGAGCCCGGAGGTACTGACAGTATAGAGTGGCGGCCTCATAGATGCCTCGTGTTATGTCTGCCATTCACATGTTGAGAGCAGAGGTGGAGAAAAAATAATGAAAATTAAGGGAGATGAAGGAGAATTTCCTCTTGACAATATTCCCAGCCTGCTCAGTGCCCAAATAAAGGGCACACTGATCAGGACCAATCTACCTTGTGCCCTTTAGGGGCACTCCAGACTGATCCCTATCCAAGTCTGTGATGGAGTTTCTGATTCTCCATGAAGATCTCATTCTTGAAAATGGGGAAACGCGAATGATAGGACCACTTCATAAATGGAGTGGTTGAGGCAGGAAAAAAAGACACCAGAATGGACAGCTCTGTGTTACTTTTATATTAATCCTTATTCTCCAGCTGTCATGAGAATATCCTAAATGGTTTCCATAGGCAGCTTCAGGGAAATAAGTGAGGAAGGGACTTTAAAAGGGTAAATTCCAAGTTAAATGGAAGCTTTCTTTCCTTCTTAAAGGGGCTATGCATGGAGCCAGCAATTTATTCTGCCCCTCCTGTGCCATGGATTGGAAATTTAGTGGTCCATGGGGACTCTTGTCAACTCTTTGCTCTGCCCTGTAGGCTCATTAGAAATACAAAAATACCTAATTTGGTGGGGTAGTGTTTTTGTTTTTTTTAACACAAAGGCAGTGCATATCCATTATCTACATCTGCATTTGTCTATATATCTATATTTTAAAGGGAAAAAATAGTTGGGGTCTTCTGGAATCTTACCAGAGGCTATAGAGAGAACATCCATGTTTCATTCATGCCTAAATGGTCTAGACAAGAAGATTTAATATGTTTTTCATTTGTCTCTGGCTCACTGTGGTCATTTTTTTGTAAGCTCTCTGAAGTATTTTTGAATCTTAACTTCCTCCATATGTTTTTCTTGGCAATTCAAGCAGATATCAGTTGAAAAACGTGATTTCCATATCTCTTCAGATTCTGAGTGAACCTAAATAAACTGTATGCATCTGACACCAATTAATTCTATGCACTAAGCAATATGTGTTGCCTGCATGTGTGCGTGCATGTTTTCATGAGGGGAATTGATCCAGGTGTGCAGCAGTTAAATTCTGCATTTCATAAAGGCAAAATGGCAAGTTACATCACGTTGCTGTGGAAACTAACTTTCAAAATCACAGTGATGTATAGGAAAGCTTTGGGTCAGTGAGTAATAAATTCTGTTTTTAAAAGTAGCCCCCCTTCCCCCATCTACTGATGTTTACATCAGTATGAGAAATGATGGCTGAGAGATTGATTTTTAATATCAATTTCCAAAGAAAGAAAATAGCTATTCCATGAGGGTGGGAGAGAGAAAGAAAAGCAGGTACAGGGAGAAAAAGTTTGAAATCAGAGAACACGATAAATAAAAGGCACAGATGATGGAGAGGAGGCATTCGGTGCTGATTGGTTTATAGCCTGCAGTGGTTGAATGTCAAGACAAGGTCCCTCAGTGGAGCATCAACAATGTTGGGATTGGCAGAATGGAAAGGTTAGTTTATGTGATTAGAAGAGACCATTTTGAGAGGCTGCTTGCCTCCTGGTGCTCGGCGAATGTCTTCAGAAGTGCCACAAGTGACTCTATTAACTCAACTGCCTGTTGTCCTTGTTTTATCTTTTGCTTTCTGAAACTCTGTCTTTGTTGCATGGCTGACTTCAACCGTACAATTGTTCTCATCATTCCAGCTACGTTTGAGCCTGGAATAGAGTACCAGCCTAGTCTGCAGAGCTATGACAGATAGCTTTGCTCCTTGGCTAGTTATGAGGTGTGAACAGCAGCAGCATCTGCCCTGTTGACCCTGCTGTTCTTGCTAAGTTTAGACGGGGGGTGAGTGGGTGGGAAGGGGAGAACAGGAGAAATCTGTGATGTAACACTGCTGAAGTTCGTGAAGGAACAGCAGGATTGAATTTAGCCTCTTTTGTTGAAAACATCTGTTTGCAGACCTCATGATTCAAATCAGACAGTCTGGGTAAGAAGAAATCTTTTCTCTGGGATAAAATAACTACATGGCAATTACACTAAGTGATGCTACCTACGTAGACAAGAATCAGTGCTGCTACAAAATGTTCGGGGCACTTGACTGTTATTGTGAGTTTCACTCACACTCTTCTACTGGATTTGGGAATCTGACAGTCCTTCGGATGTCAGAGGTAGCTACACATTGCTGTGAACTTTGCTGTTCAGATATTACATTGCAATAGAGGTGGCAGAAAAGAAGTCAAATAATCAGATTTGGAACTATATCCACTTTATCCAAGGGGAAGCAAAGAATATTAAAATATATATTTGGTCATTTTTTAGTCATCAAAGCAGAGAGATAACTGAGACTGTCATGGAAAGATTAGAGGATGTGTGCATCAGACAAACATTTTTATTGACTCTTCCCAATAAGAACAGAACAATCTTATTGATGGGTTTATGGCCCTCTTCAACAGAGGTGAATACTTTTTTTCTACATTAGGGCTTCTTTTCTCACACAATAAAGATGGGGACTTACTTCCACCATTTCTTCCTCCTTGTGGAGCTTTGTGCCCAGGCAAAAACAATTAAATACAGTGATGCCTCACAAGACAAATACCTCGCAGGACAAAAAAACTCGCAAGACAAATGGTTTTGGCAATGGGGGGTGTTGATGACTCACAAGACAAATGTTCCTATGGCCGTGCTTCACAAGACGAATGTTTTCCATTTTTTGTTCCTGGCTCATATTTGCTGATTTTAAAATGTTTTTCTACGATGTTTAAAAAGTTAAAGTTTTTTGACTGATTTTTTAAAATCTTCTGCACAATATGTATGGCTTTAATAAGTTAATAAATCCTTCATAAACTTTGTTCTGACTTTTTTTGCCCATAGGAATGCATTAATTAGATTTCAATGCATTCCTATGGGAAAACGCATTTCGCAAGACAAATTTTTCGCAAGACAAATTTTTGCAGAACGTCTTGCGAGGCACCGCTGTATGTCAATTTAGGACATATTACAAGATGGTTAAACCTGAGAGGTCTGATGATGAGAAATGTGAGGAATTAATGGATCCAAAACCTGGTTTATTTCTGACCTGATAGCTTAAAGGATATAGATGTTGACTTTTCTGTTCCTCTCAGCTTTCTGGGGTGTGTAATTAAACTTTTTTTATTTATGTCAGATTATTCTGTAAAGACGTTTGCACCCATGGCTTGTTAGCAACTAGATTAAATAGCCACTGCTTGCTTGTTTGTTTGTTTGCTTGCTTGCTTTCCTTTCCTTTCCTTGCTTGCTTGCTTTCACTTCTGGTAGCCAGAGGTTTGGTGCATGTCCAAGAAAACCAAAATAGGCCCTACTACGGGAGGCAGTGAAAGACAGGAGGGCCTGGCGTGCTCTGGTCCATGGGGTCATGAAGACTTGGAAAGGCACTAAGGAACATGACATAAACCATGTTTCTATGCAGACAGATACAAGCTTTAAAATCATAGGACACCTGCATGGAATTGAAGGTGGCATACAATTTAATACTCATCAGAAATATAAGGGGACAGTAAAGAAACTAAGAAATATTTGCCTTCCTTTTCTTTTCCATTAGGAAATATAGACTTGTTTCAAAAGAAACAAGAAAGAAGAAAGCGAGACTGACTCGCATACCTGGGCTTCTGCTAGAGAAAGGTAATATGCAGTATAGCTCCCTGAAGTCAGTCTCAAGTTCAGGAGGACAGATAGCTCCCTTGCAGGAGAAATTCCATTTTGATAGAAAGAAATGTAGAAGGGTGGTGAGAAGAAGGGTGGGTGACTCATGCTTCCATTCTTTCCATCTCCTTGGAATGTTTTTTTAAACATCCTGTTTGTTTTTTGCTAGATCAGGGCTGGCCTTAGGGATGGAGAAGGTGGTGCTTCTCTTGGTACTAAAATGGAGAGCAGCACCAGTAGCTGTGTGTGTTTTTTAAAATGTATTGTTGAGAATGAGATCCTAAAAGATCGAAATATCACAAAACAAAATAAATGTAAGCACTGCAATGGTTTTGCTGTGTTGTTCAGCACACTCCTGAGAAATCAGGGTTCTGAGCCCTGTCATTCCTAATGGAAAGTCATCCTCTTAGAGCCACCCATGCCACATGAGAAAAACTTCACTGAGATTCTAGATTTGGAGCAGAGTTGCACTGGAAGGAGAGTAGCAAAGAACAGATGGCTTGCTTTGGGTACTTTTTGTAGACATTGCTGGAGAGAAGTCAGGAAGTAGCTGGTCTTCTTGCCCTACACCTTGAGAGTGTAGCCACCCAGCTCCTAGCAAATTAAAAACAAAGGTCCATGATCCTGTGATTGCACACATCCGTATAAGAAGAGGAAACAGGGAAAGCTAAGGAGATATTCTCTCCTCTGCAAAGGCAGCAACCTGTTCTTCTCACAGAAAGAGCTTCAGGCCTGTAAGAAAAAGATGTCAAATGGTTTAGCTATCTGGCTGTGGAACCAGAGGTTGGGACTTTTGATTCCCCACTGTGCCTCCTTGACAGGGATTCCATGATCCACAGGGTCTCCTCCAGCTGTGCAGTTCTATGATTACTAAGTAGTGAGTGAATGAGTGAGTGAATGGCATCTCAGATTTTCAGTAAAGGTGTCAACGAAAAGAAATTTTCTGTGGCACTTACCACAGGGAAAGATGCAAGGGTGTTGTGAGACCAGGCCTTAAGAGAGTAATCCTTATTCAGTGATTAGTGAAGACCAGAACAGGCCACAACTAGATGCCTTATGAGACTGAGTCCAGGATGCTAAAAAAAGCTCTGACAGAATGGTTTTGAAGTTTAGAAGATATAATTAGGAGGAAGACAACCTGATCCTTACTCCCTTAACTCCATGTAAGGGTGTGGTTATATGTGGAAATACTCCTGGGTTTATGTTGGGTCCATTATGCCTAAAAAATATTTTAAAATATTTGTTTACATGACATAGAAATAAGTGCACTGGGGGGGCTGGAAAGTGTTTTTTATTTGGAAAGTGAGGGGTTTGTTTATTTTAACTCAATTATTAACATTATTTATTTTGAATTGTTTTTGCATGTGTGTTCACCTATGTCAGAGTATATTGTGTCTCTAGGGTATGTCAAGTATTGGATGCCAGGACTGTGGGTTTCTGGGCGGCAAAATGATATGAAGTTGCCAGTAGACATTCTTACCTGTAATCTGCACATGCAAGAATTCATCCTCGTGGTCTTTAATTTTGTATACATATCCTTGGATCTCTGTAAGAGTGGCAGCAGGGCCCCAACCTCATATCTGACCCCTATGTCCCATACACCTCTTGGGTAGCCCTGCAAAGATGACCATGCGGGAAAGGAGACCTAGGCACTCCATGGCCTAACTATTATTTTTCCCAGGTCTGTCCGTGTGAGTCAGACCAAAAGTCTCCTAGTCTAGAATTTTCCAGGGTCTCAGACAGAGCTTTCCCCAAGCCTACTATCTGAGATTCTGCATCTGAGGATACTGGATCTCAGACTTGACATAAGAGCAATTTTTTTAAAAAAAAGGTCAGCCCCACAGAGCTGTTGCTACAGCCTGCTGTTTATTGTTATGGCACTTACTATTTTAGAATTATCCAGATAATCTGTGAAACGAGTAGCCCAAGAACAGTTTAATTTTTATGTAATGGCCCTCTGAGTTCCCATTAAAAGAAAACAGCAAGCTATTCTAGCCCACATAATGGCCTTAATCTTCTGCTGAATGCTTGGGACTAGTGGGACCTTTTGTATGAATCCTTATTGGGGCTTCAGTATTCCTGGAACATTTTTTCCACCTACAAAGTGGTCAATGGCTGTGCAAATCTCTTTGTTCTTCAGGTCAGGGAACCTTTGGAGCAATGAATATTGTTACTGCTTAAACCAAGACAAAGTATTGCTGCTAGTCCAGTGTGAATGAGCCATCAAGAGCATGAAGATAGGTGACAGGGTGATTTATGTGGTAATTAATAGACAATTAAGGTGCCTTAGAGCACAAGTTGACATTTTATTTCACCCCTTTACCATGGACAGATCCAACTTTTGCATGAACAAGGCTAAAGATGGATTAGAAATCTGTTTGGTTCTCTCTTTTTATAATGAATATTTCCTTGAAATCACAAATTCTTCCAGTTCAGTGGAGAGAAACAAAGATTCAGGGGGAAAATGCATGTGGGGAAATCGACATGCAGAAAACTTTGAGTGCTTAGCACTTAAAAGGCAGCTTTTCAATCTTTCTGTATTTAGCCAAGTTTGGGGCCCTGAACTGAGGTTGTCATTTATTATTTTTTTCTGACAGGTTCATCATCTTTAAAACCTATATGGTAGGCAAGTATAACTTGCTTTTTTTCACACTGGAAATACAGTGGTTCCCCGCATGACGATGATAATCCGTCCCATTGAAATCGCTATTTAGCGAAATCGTTGTCAATGAGAAATCTGTTTCCCCATTGGAATGCATTGAAACCCGGTTTAATGTGTTCCAATGGGGAAAATACCTTGTCGTCCAGCGAAGATCGCCCATAGGGAAGCCATTTTGCGAGCTCCGATCAGCTGTAAAAATGGCTGCCCTGTGAAGCATGGGTCCGGAAAACACAGGGCAGCCATTTTGCGAAGCCGATGATCAGCTGTAAAAATCGTCATCTTGCGAACAAACGGTTCATGAAGCACGGACCTAATCAACGTCCAGCAAAAATCCCCCATTGGAATGACTGTTTTGTGAATCACTATAGCGATCGCAAAAAGTCATCATTATGTGGATTCGTCGTTTAGCGGGGTCGTTGTCTTGTGAGGTACCACTGTAACAGAATCCACTGAATTTGGCCAGTGTGGATGTTTGATCATTTTGTTTAGTTTGTTTCAGAACTTACAAATATTTGCATGTTTCAAGGGAAACTAATAGAAAGAATGTGGGATATATATTTTTTGAACTGAATCTGGGATAAAGAGGAATGAGCAGATCTGTCTGCATCTAAACAAGACATCAAGTGGAAAGATGGCATTCATGATATAAAATCAGTATCAGGATGTCATTTTCTTCTGTGATCTTACTGAAAGCATGTCTACCTATGAAACCTTCTAGCACTGAAGGGAAATTGCTTGGAATAATCCTATACAAGTTTGTTTTGCTTTCCATCTTCCTTGGTTTCTGCTGGAAATGAGAATAATTTCATCGTTATTTCATTGTACAGTATTAGACGTTTCATAGAGTGACTGATATGTTTACAGTTTATTTTTAAAAGACTTTTTAAAAACTGAGTTAATCTAGTTTAAAATGAAGTGATCAGTCATCTAAACTTCAACTAGGCCTTTTGTATGGTGCTCTGGCTCTTTCCCATTGTCCCTCCCTTTTACGGCATGATCTGTAACATTAATAAATCAATGAATATGCTTTAAGCTGGTTCTATCACCTCCAATGGGAACTAAGGATGGTTCACACTTTGTCACTTAATGACAGCGCCCTCAAGCAATGTGTGGATGGCCCGTCACAAAAGAGAACTGACATGGTGTCACATCAGACACTTTTTGTACAGTGAGCATGTATGCATTAAACAATAATAATAATCATTGTATGCCATCAAGTCAATTCTCACTTACGATGACCCTTTTCAGGGTTTTCTAGGTAGAGGGAACTTGGAAGTGGTTTACCATTCCCTTCTTCTGGGGGGTGCCCTGGGACTGTGCAGTTTGCCTGAGACCACAGGCTGGCTCTCCTGGGATGCAATGTGAGAAACTGAACTCCCAACCTCTGGCTCCACAGTCAGATGCCTGAGTCACTGAGCTATCCGGCCAGCATGATGTATCTATAATACACAGTTACTGCAGTTTGATGCCACCATCAGTACTCCATCCTACAGAACTCTGTGATTTGTACTTTAGTAAGATACCGAAGATTCTCTGCTAGATGGCTTCACTGCCCATCTCTGAACTACTGCAGAGAATTCGAAGTACCTCACCAAATTTCAAGGACTCTACAGGATGGAATATAGGGACGTGGTGGCGCTGTGGGCTAAACCGCAGAAGCCTGTGCTGCAGGGTCAGAAGATCCGGCAGTCGTAAGATCGAATCCATGCAACGGAATGAGCACCCGTCGCTTGTCCCAGCTCCCGCCAACCTAGCGGTTCGAAAGCATGCAAATGCGAGTAGATAAATAGGGACCACCTCGGTGGGAAGGTAAACAGCGTTCCATGTCTAAATCACACTGGCCATGTGACCACGGAAAGATTGTCTTCGGACAAAAATGCTGGCTCTATGGCTTGAAGAGCAGGATGAGCGCCGCCCCCTAGAGTCGGACACGACTGGACAAAAAATTGTCAAGGGGAACCTTTACCTTTACCTTACAGGATGGAATAATGAAAGTTGTGGTACCAAGCTGCTATAGCTCTGTACTGTAGATGCTATGGCAATGCAGAGGTTTGGCTGCTGATCAGGGAACCTATTCACAAACTCAGCCTACAATCATTCTCTTAATTGCCATTCTACATTGCCTTAAGGTAATGTATGTGAAAATGCTCCATGTGGGGATTGATATGCACAGGTGGACACAAGATGCTCCTTCTTCTATCCTGTACACAGAATAATAGGTTGACCTGTCAAGTCACGGGAACATGCTGAGTTATATATATCACAACTAGTCCTAGTTTTGCTAAACTCAATTGTTCTTGCATTCTGTTTTTGTTAACAGCCAGCTCCGAATTGAGACTGGTGTCTTGTGCCATGTTGTCCATTTGTTTGTTTTGAAGAGTTCAAACAAATATGCATGATTTTCCATTCTCATAGCAAACAGTGCATACTTACAAATGCAGGAAATTGCCCCAAAGAGGCAGAGAGAGTTACAAACTGTTTCAAATAGTACTAAAGATCTCTTGAATAGAGAACAATGTGCAATTAAGCTAGGACTCTGCTAAGAGTCGGTGTGATTTGGTTCATAATTGTCTTGAATTAGAGTTTTTCTTTCCTACTTGCATTTTGCTGAGACCTAAAATACTGCTGCAGAAATTCTGAAGTCCTTTATGAGCTTAAGTGCCTCCTCACAGAAATTTTAACACTTCCCTTTCCAAACATGCTTATTAATGTGGCAGTGGGCTAAAATAATAATTCTAAAGTATCAATCAATTCTGACTTATGGCAAACCTTGCCAGGATTTCCTAAGCCTAAGGTGACCAGAAGTGTCTTGCCATTCCTTTATTCTGGGGGTGCCCTGGGACTGTGCAGCTTGCCCAGGGCTACACAGCCTGGCTCCTTTGGGAGGCTCAGCAAAGAATCAAACTCCCAACCTCCTCAGCCCATAAAAATATCCAGCCAGCTGACAAAAAGTTAGAGCCACGCTATCATTTGGAAGGAACTTCTGAAGAAGTTTTCTTCAAGTCTTGAGGAGACCCCTGTTGCACTACTAAGCTTGGCAGATGCCCTTAACCACAATAATCTCTGTCTGACCCCACAGAGTTCCTGTGAGAATGATGGGAGCGATAAGTATGTACTTTCCCCTGAATTCTTTAGTGGGAAATGCAGTGCTTTAAAGCCATCCAGAGAGCTGCAGGTAGCTAGTCTCTGCCTCAGAGATCTTTGACAATGGTCTTTAAGAATTGATAGGAGGCCTTAAAAAAAGTATGTTTTCTGCAGCTCTGGAGGGTGGGATCCAAACAAATGGATTTATATTAACAGAAAAGAAGTATAGGTTGAATGTTGGAAAGAAATTCATGTTGGTGAGATTTGTTCAACAGCTGAACAAATCTCACCAGGTATTGCCTGGAGGTTGTACTGCAATGGATGCAGGAGAATGGGTTGAGGCTGAATCCGGACAAGACGGAGGTCCTGAGGGTGGGTGGCCCCTCCATTGGTGGCTTGGGAAACTCCCATTCTTTTTTGGGGGGTGACTCTCACTGCAAAGAGTGAGGTTTGCAGCTTGGGAGTACATCTGGTCCCGGCGCTCACCATGGAAACCCAAGTGGCATCAGTGGTCCGCTCCGCCAACTACCATCTGTGTCGGATTGCCCAGCTATGTCCCTATCTTGATGGTGGGGCCCTCACCACTCTGGTCCATGCACTCATAATCTCGAGATTAGACCACTGTAATGCGCTCTATGTGGGGCTACCTTTGAGGTTGATGTGGAAGCTCCAAATGGTGCAGAATGCAGCAGCTGGATTACTGAGTGGAACGAGAAAATACCAGCATATCTCCCCCATTCTGGTTGCTTCGCATTGGCTGCCCATTCACTTCCACATTGACTTCAAAGTGTTAATGATGACATATAAAGCCCTAAATGGTTTAGGGCCTCAATACCTGGCAGAACGCCTTTTCCCAGCTAGATCTACTCGAATCACTCGTCATAGTCAGGAAAGACGGCTGAGGGGCCTGATGCCGAGAGAGGCCTGGAAAGAAAAAACAAGAAACCGGGCCTTCTCGGCGGTGGCCTCTCGACTTTGGAATAGCTTGCTGCTAGAGATCTGCCTGGCACCCACGGGCGTTTTCAAGAGCCAATTAAAAACTTGGCTCTTTAGACAGGCCTTCCCTCCTGCCAATACTTGATTTTTATTTTTTGTTTCTGCCGTTCACTATCTCATCTTGATTACATTATTATTGTAGATTTTAATTGTTGTTTTTAAATCTGTTTTTGTGTTTAATATATTGTGAGTTGCCCTGAGTAGACTTTTGTCTAGAAGGGCGGGATAAAAATCCAATAATAAATAAATAAATAAATAAATAAATAAATAAATAAATAAATAAATAAATAAATAAATAAATAAACAAACAAACAAACAAACAAACAAACAAACAAACAAACAAACAGACAGACTATCATGGAAGGTGGTGGGCTCTCCTTTGCTGGAGGCTTTTAAACAGAGATTAGGTGGCCATCTGCCTGGGATGGCTTTAGCTGTAGATTTCCTTCATCCCAGGGGGCTAGAGCATACAACCTTTGGACCCTTGACAACTCTACACTTCTATGACTCAGTGTTACATCCTATCGCTGAGGGTCTCTGAGTTTCTCACTGGCATTGAGAGCCAGTGTAGAGTAGTGCTTACAGTAACACTATGGAAGGAAAAGATTGATATTTCAAATCCCCACAGGAGACTGGATGCTGTTTCTGTAACTCTGGGCCACTCACTTTTCCTCTAACACAACACACAGGGTTACATATAATAAAAGTAGATAGAAGAGAACCACATATGCTGCCTTGGAAAAAGGCTGGATAAAGGTAAAATAAGCAATGTCACTTGTCCATGTGTGCTACATCCCTTGCTATGAATTTATAGTCCAACACACATACATTTCTCTTCTCCTTCCCCTTCCTTTTGTTTCTGTTTTCTTTTTCCTTTTAAGCCCTTTATTTGCATTTTTGTGGACATACGTTGCTCCACAAGAAATGACCACCTAGCTTTTACAAAATCATCTGAAAATCAGCCTCAGCAACCACATGGTTCCAATCAAGTGGGCTGTAGGCCTGAATCTAATCCTGCAAAGAAGAACCCATCTGTGTTCAGTTTCCTATCAGCAGGAATTATCCATAGATTAGCTTTTCTGTATAGGTTTGTTGTAGACGGAAGGCTTTCCTAAGGCAACAAATAATTTTAGGGGGGCACTTCTCTTTTTCAGGATGGAAAATCCTGGATCCTGATTATTTTAAATTCCAGCATGCCTCATAACTGGATGCATTTCAAAGCTGTCATTACTCAGGAATGCAATTAATATGAAACTGCAATATGGGTCACTTATCAAAAACAACTGCAAGTGGAACAATATCCTTAAGGAAAAAATGTTTTGATACAAAAGAATGATAAAGCAGCCTTCGAATTACAGAGAGCATAATTGTAATGTTTTAATAACCCTTCAGATTGCTCATAAAGTGGCCCTCTGTGCCAAGTTACTATGCATGAGTGTTTCTCTAGGAAAAAGGCAAGCCCATGGTGACACTCTGCTACTAAAGCAGGCATCTGCGTTGCCAGTCAACTCTTTATGGATGGTCTCCTAGGAAGAGAATCCTATAATCAGCTTATCTGAAGCACATTAGAAATAAAAGCAATATGCTCTGTGACAATAACTACACTGAATTCATCAAAAGCTGAACACAAGACCTCTTACCATAAGATCAGAGTTTCTAACTGTGTGAAGTGAAGAATTATTACTTGGGTGTGTGGGGGACTGGCTCCCTGCAATAAAGTGAACTAAATTTAAATGTGATGCTTTAAGTAAGTGAAGTGTCGTGATCTGAGGAGAGAATGCTTTGCCAGCTCTCAGATGACTCTGAGATATCTTTGCATAAAGGGACAAAATGGCAGAGACGGTGGCAAATGAGGCAGGCTAAATTGTATCTTGTCCTAAGACAAAAATGGTGAATAGGATGAGCTCAGGTCAACTCAACCATTTGCTGAAGTGAGGCAGGTTCCTGAGGGGGCAGAGTGTTGTGGGAATTAGTAGAGGCACCATCAATAATACTATTCACTTCATCAGTGCCTATCTTCCTGCAACCACCATTGCTTTTGTTTTCTTCACTTTCAACCTGCCCATCACTGCAGTATGGCCACTTCTCAGCTGGCGAATTGGATAAAGCTTGATTTCTAGTGTCTGTGGGGCCAAGGCAATCTGGGAAGGGTAGCTATTCCAAATAGTTGAATGAGAGCTATCTTATGGAGGCAGGTAGGTGGTGATGTGAGGGAAGAAGAAGCCACTACACTGCCAGCTTTCTCCTCATCTTCCCCTATTTCTTCCTCCTCTCTCCCAATGACTTTTCTTCCTCCTCATAAGTGTTCTTCCTTCTCATAAGTGTTGTGGTGGGAGAGAAGGACCTAAGGCTGGCCTGATCTAGGCAACGTTGCCAAAGCTTCTAAATTAGACAGAAAGCATATGTTTTCGTCCTCACATTGCTTGCAGAGTGCTTTACAGACAAGGTGGTCAAAATGACCCAGTCTCCTACTGCAAGAAAAACAACTATATTGGCAGTCTTTAGCTTGCTCCATAATTCCCTCTTTCATGAGCCATTCTAGGGCATTGCTGTGGTGCTATTTTGGGGCAGGGGCAACAAGAATAACGGGGGGAGGGAGAGAAGGAGAGCAAAAGCAAAAAAGTGTGCTGCATATATACCGCCTCATAGTGCTTACAGAACTCTCTGGGCATTTTACAAGTTAATTATGCAGGTTACACATTGTAGAGAGAAACAACTAACCAAACAAACAAAACAAAGGTTGAGAAAGCCTAGAATGCCTTGGTCTTTCCCCAAGAACATCTACTCACGCCACCAGGTCCACGCAGTATAGGCTCCTCTGAGTGGCCACACTGAAGGAGGCCAGTAACATCAACAAGAAGTTGGGCCTTGTTGACTGTAACACCCACCTTTTCGAATTGACTTCCAGTTGAGCTGGGTCTGGCTCCCTCCTTGCCAACCTTTAAGAGGCTGCTGAAGATGGTGCTCCTTAGAGATGCATTTGATAGCAACCACATATGATTCTTTTTGCTTTTTTCCACCATTAGAAAATGCTATGCTTTCTGGTTTGGTATGCCTTGGGTTGTTGTTGTGATGATGATGATGATGATGATGATGATGATGATGATGATGATGATGATGATGATGATTGTGTGTTTGTCATTGTTGCTTCCTTAATTTGTTAACCATCCAAAATAGTCCATTGCATCAATGTGAGCAGTATGTTTAAACAAACAAACAAACAAACAAACAAACAAACAAACAAACAGATAAATATTCTGCAAATTGTTCTTCTATTTCCAGGGGAGGAAGAAGGAAAATGCTAAAATGTTTCTAAGAAAAAGAGTATTTGAGAAATTTTGGCACAGGGCCAGTTGACCTTCCTCATGGTTCACTACATTCCCTGGAGCCCTCCCAAAAGTTGCATTTTGAAAAAGTCTTTGTCTCTACCACAACAGAGGGTTATAGCATGACACCTTCCTTGTAAGTCCTGTAGCAGGCATGAGTGAGGACAATGTAGCACCAAGCATTAGGAAAAAGATAAAGCTAGTGCTATGAAATAGGCTTCCGTTTTCTGCCTTGTTCTCAAGGGATTTTAGAATTTCTTCGGTGATGTTTTTCAGTTTGCCACCACACTACAAGGTAGCCAAGAATGCTGCGACATTTTTCCCTTATTACTAGATGACTTTTCGTTATTCTATAGCTTAGGAAGGTAAATACTCACTTGTGTCTCCTTCACAGGATTTGACTAGGAACTGCAAAACCATTCTCCTAACCTTATAAGGTGTTTTGCTGGTATCTTGATAATGAGAATGAGAATATTTTTTTCTTTCAAAATTGTATAAATATGCTTTAACACAACAAACACTTTAAGTGTGACCAGCAATAGTAAATTAGCATGGACATTTTGCCTTGTTGCATAGACTTTGAAAGATTAAGAAATGCTTTTGTATCTTTTTCTATTATCAGCAATAGTTTTGTGCTCACTATGAATAAGTACATGTGTTTGTGCCTTGTTTCATAAATGGGAAGGATGATAGTTTTGCATGGATGGTTTGTGAAAGTTAGGAAGAAAGTCATTCCTGCCTGGAGATGAGGACACTTACAGGATTTGAAAATTCGTCATCATGTCAAACTGAGGCAGCCTAAATCAATGACAATGAAGAATTTAGTGTGTGTTCTTTACTTTTGTATGTGCAGCATTGCTCTTTGCCTACTTTTTCTGATTAGAAAAAAGTCCTGGGAGAGGATTCCACTCAATGGATGTCTTTCCCTTTGCTTTAACTCATGTATAGGAAGCTTTTAAGATAGCTATCTATCACAGAGTTGATTGTACAGTGAAAGAAAGGGCATTGACATCCAACATCAACCACATTACAGAAAAGGAAAGATTTTTGATGTTGTTTAGTCATTAAGTCGTGTCTGACTCTTTGTGACCCATGGAACACAGCACACCAGGCCCTCCTGTCTTCCACAGCCGCCTCCAAATTCACACTGGTAGCTTTGATGACATTGTCCAGCCATCTCATCCTCTATTGTCCCCTTTTCCTCGTACCTTCACACTTTCCCAACATCAGGGTCTTTTCTAGGAAGTCCTCTCTTCTCATGAGATGGCCAAAGTATTGGAGCCTCAGCTTCAGGATCTGTCCTTCCAGTGAGCACTCTGGGTTGATTTCCTTTAGAATGGGTAGGTTTGTTCTCCTTGCAGTCCAGGGGACTATCAAGAGTCTCCTCCAGCACCACAATTCAAAAGCGTCAATTCTTTGGCACTCAGCCTTCTTTATGGTCCAGCTTTCACTTCCATACATTGCTACTGGAAAAACCATAGCTTTGACTATGCGGACCTTTGTTGGCAAAGTGATGTCTCTGCTTTTTAAGATGCTGTCTAGGTTTGTCATAACTTTCCTTCCAAGAAGTAGGCATCTTTTAATTTTGTGGCTGCTGTCACCATCTGCAGCGATCATGGAGCCCAAGAAGGTAAAATCTGTCACTGCCTCCATATCTTCCGCTTCTATTTGCCAGGAGGTATTGAGACCAGTGGCCATGATCTTAGGTTTTTGGTGTTTTTTATGTTGAGCTTCAGACCATTTTTTACGCTCTTTCACCCTCATTAAGAGGTTCTTTAAGTCCTCACTTTCTGCCATCAGAGTGGTATCATCTGCATATCGGAGGTTGTTGATATTTCTTCTGACAGTTTTAATTCTGGCTTGGGATTCCTCCAGTCCAGCCTTTCACATGATGCATATAAGTTAAATAAGCAGGGGGACAATATACAGCGTTGACACATTCCTTTCCCAATTTTGAACCAATCAGTTGTTCCATATCCAGTTCTAACTGTTGCTTCCTGTCCCACGTATAGGTTTCTCAGGAGATAGATAAGGTGGTCAGGCACTCCCATTTCTTTAGGGACTTGCCATAGTTTGCTGTGGTCCACACAGTCAAAGGCTTTTGTATGGTCAATGATGCAGAAGTAAATGTTTTTCTGGAACTCTCTGGCTTTCTCCATAATCCAGCACATGCAAAGGAAAGATTAGTCAATTCTTAATCTTTCAAAGTCTGTGCAACAAGGCAAAAATATCCATGCAAAACTGCCATTGCTCTTTTGTGCAAGTTGTAATAAAATGTTATTTGTCTTAAAGCATAATTTATCCAATTTTCCTTACTTTGGAGGAAAATAAACTCTCATCCTCTTCTGTGATCAACAGTGCAATAAAACATCTTATGGGGCAAGGAGAATAATTTGGCAGTGGATGAAGCATGGGATATAAATGAAATAATCATAATTTATAAATTTGTATACTAAATTTTGTCCATGAGAATTTCAATCAAATTTCTCCTGGTTTCATTTTTGTTCCAAAATTATTATTTTTCTCTAAGTGGAAGGAAATGTTGGAAAATCTTGTGGGATATATTTGCAGTACAGCACTAATTGCAACAGTACAGCAAACAAATTTCTTCCCCATCCCCCCTCCCTTGTGTTGAGGGAGATTGTTTGTGTCCTTAGGTTCTCATTGCAATCTGCCAAAAACAGGATTAAAGCTGAATTTGCTATGAAACTTCCTATCAGGGCAAACAGCTCAGGAACTATTGGAATGCATTTAGGTTCTTTCCAGATCCTTTCCAGCCCTCTAACCAGCAAGACAAACTGTGGATGCAAGTGAAAGAGCTGAGCTAGCACACAAGGGATAGGCTGAAAGTAAATGTGAGAGGCCTCTTTGAGTGCTTATGGGTGGAAAGAAGACTGAGAATAACTTGTTAAGTGGGGTTGGTCCCTTCTAATCATGGGTTGAATGACTGGACTTGTAAAAGAAAGAACCACAAAGGTGTGAAGCTAGTCCCTATGCTATTGATATTATTTTGGCAGTAGATCTCACAGACACTTTCTTCCCCTTGTGTCATCTTACCCCTTCTTTTATAAAACAGCCATTAAACACTCACGTAAATCACCATCAACAGATTTTACATTTGGGAATCAGTGAAAGCTAGAAATTTCACACATTGTCATAGGTTAATAAAAACAAAGTGGAGGCTGAAATTTCCTGGGTAGATCAGGAACTAACAATGGAACCGAGGAACAGCTAAATTATGCTGACAGACAAAAAGCATGATATCCAGTGTATAAGGGGTAGAATATTTTCAGCCAATGTACGGCAAAATGGAAAATGGCCCCATATTGGAATGGTGTGAAATCTATTTGTAAGATTTAATAGATTCACCTGCTGTTTAAATTACCTAGTAGTGTGCCCTTTATTTTTCTATGCCATATGTCTATTTAACCATGAAGAGTCTCCTTATAAAAAAAGAAAGAAAGATAAAATATACAGAATATTACTAGGTGTTTTATCATGGTAAATCAAATTTGCCATGAGGGGACATGGTGGTGCTGCGGGTTAAACCGCAGAAGCCTCTGTGCTGTAAGGTCTGTAGATCTTCAGCTGTAGGATCGAATATATGTGACGGAGTGAGCGCCCGTCGCTTGTCCCAGCTCCCGCCAACCTAGCGGTTCAAAAGCATGCAAATGCAACTAGATAAATAGGGACCACCTCGGTGGGAAGATAACAGTGTTCCGTGTCTAAGTCAGACTGGCCATGTGACCACGGAAGATTGTCTTTGGACAAAAGCTTTCTCTATGGCTTGGAAATCGGGATGAGCACCACCCCCTAGAGTCGAACGTGACTGGACAAAAATTGTCAAAGGGAACCTTTACCTTAAATCAAACTTTAGAAATTGTCCCTCATTCTAACATGGGTTACTTTGTGTCCCAAGCAATAAATGACTAGAGAACATCAGAAAAAAGGCATAGTAATTGCTTTGTGATTGTGTTTAAAATTGGTTAACTGATATTTGGATTTTCCTCTTGCTTATTGTCTCTTTGTGAACAGTAGTGAGTACAAGAGGGGACCCTGCAGACTATCTTTACTGCTGACATTGGTGTCACCAACATTCAGACTGGTGTTTGCTGTTGGCATCTGTTTTACTGCTGGCAATGTGAGCATGATGTTACAAGGCACTGTTCGACCATTCCCTGGCATTTTGAATCATGGATATAGAAGCAGTAGTCCACATAGATAGACCAGGCATTTATGAATCACTAAATATCCTTTTTCAGTGGCAGTCTTCCCCATACCACCCCATACCTCTGCAGTGCTGGAAAGATTACTAGTCCACCACATTCCACAGGGTTGCAGCTACCAACTACATTTGCAGCAAGCTGTGAAATGCAGCAGAGTGCAAGATACTCAGTGATATGGGGGGGGGATAAAGTATTTTACCCATATATTTAATTTAGCATGCATACTTACTTGTTAATGTTTATTTGATGTTTATTAAAGTTTACCCTCTGTCTATCTCTGCATTGTTTTCTTTATTAAATAGAAAGGCACTTCCTCAGAAAATCTGCCTAACACTCCCCATGTCTCACACTCTGAATGTTTCTGCCAGTGTCTAGCCTTCTAATTAAAAATAAGTATAACAATGGAGCCAACAGTTCTTTGAGTCAATGCATGCAAAGAGTTTAATTGTCAAAGTAACTTTTCTTCTACTTTTCTTCTATAATGAATTTATCCAAACCTCACTGAATGCATGACAATTAATTAAATAAAAATACTAGAAAATAATTATCCCTTGACAGTAAAATTGAGATGAATGAATGAGTATGATTCATTTAAGTTCTGCTATAACACATTTAATGTAATAATGGAAAAATATTAAATAAAAGAATAGAATATTCTGTATTTTTAAGAAAATATCTAGGCCCTTCCTACTTCTCCTCTTTTTCCATTTTGGCCACACCTACTTTGACTCCAATTGATCTGAAAAATGAAACTTGGCCAAATAAAAGTTGCACATCTGTCATTTAAGTTGGTCTTTCTTTCATAGGTTTAAACATGCTTTTGGTCACATCCACTCACTTTGGCAGGGTTTACATGAAAACAAGTTTGGAGAATTACATTTGCTGCAAACAGAAATCCGTTCCTCCCTATGAGATACATGCAGCTACTGATTAAGCTGCGGATATTTTTGCTATAGTTTTTTCCAGCCGTACCTAACAGTTTGAGATCATTTCAGCACTGAACTGGTTTCTAGCATGTAAAAGAAATGGATTGCTCAGACAGTTCATGTATTAGAGAACACATGAAACTTGCTTAGCATAATCTTGTAGGCAAGCATGTGATGAGCAACTACTGTAGCCATTTGATCAGTAATTCAGTAGCAAAACATTTTGAAAGATACATTAATCTGCAAATCATGGCAGTAAAATGCTATTTAACCAGGCAAATTATTATGAATTTCAGAAGACTGTGAGCTGGGTGCTTGGAAAATAAATCTCAAATAATACATACTGTCCTTTGAATACTATGTATTTTTTTTTTTTTTTTGCATAGCCAAAGATTTAACATGCCACTATCCTTAAAGTACAGCCATTTCTTCTCATCTTTCCCTTTAATTTCCCCCCTTTACAGTAATGTAATGCTTATTTAGGAGCCGCAGCCATCGGTGAATGCTGCAACTGGCGCAGCTAAATTTGCCATTGCTTTCTTCCCATGGTTAGATGAGGCTCATGGTGCATGGAGAATTTGCCCGGACAGCAGTGGCTCTCTTTGATTACCTTTTTGATTCTCCCAGAAAGAGATTTTTCACAGTGCTCTTTTTGCCCCTCCAAAAGGCCTCTCAATTTAACAACCTTCAAAGGCTCATTAGGCAGCATTCTGCTACTATCCGGGAATAAAATGCTGGTTGAGACATATACCCATGGCTTCGCTCTATAGGAACATCCAGAGCTGCCAACTTTCATGTGGCTTGTACGTGAAAACCACATGGATGGCCTACTAGTTCAAATGATCACAAATCCTGTCTCAGTGCTTGACTAAAGTTGTGTTTCATCCATCCGCCAAGGATATCTATCCGTATCTCTCTCCCCATCCACAAATCTGCATTTTTAAAAATTATTTCACACAATACAAGTGCAGCCACTTCACTTTAAAAACCAGTGTTGTATAGGCTCTGTAAATTGTTGCACATTGTACTACCTGAAACCTCTGTGTTGTCTTCAAGGCCTGCCCACCAGAAAGCACATTTCAGTAACCTAAATAAGAAGTGGCCAGAGCACAAACTACTGTAGCTAGATTTTCCTTGTCTGAGAGTGAATGTATCTGTCTTAGACTTGCCACCTTCTTGTGCAAGCAAGTTGTAAGTGTGCTTAGCCAGCAGCTGACTTGTGATAAACAAGGAGCTGGGCCTGTATGATACTGCTGCTGATTAATCCTCATGTGAGTTCATCCATAGGAATGAATGGAGAATGATGCTGTTGCTGGTTCTAGCTGTACTGTTTCAGGCAAGGTGCTAGATGCCGAGTCCCTTATGAGGACCGATAGGCCAGGTACTAATGGCATGGTATCATCCATAGTTTTATGGAAAGTATGTGATAATAGTTCCCTGGTGTAGGAGGGCTTACAAGTGAGTAACAGACATGGGAAACAGCAAAGGAAGGAGAAGGAAATGGGGACAGAAATTCTGAGAGAGATGTATGATTGTTTCAGTGGCGTGTGGTGTGCATTAGATATAGTACAGTGTTGGTGTTCCCGTAGGTTATTCCAAGATCTTCAGGGGAAAGGTGGACCTTAAGAAAGCATTTGTAAGAGATTCTGGGAGGCAGTTCCAAACAAAATAAAACATTTTCTTGCATTACCATCATAGGCCTAATGACTTTATGACATTTTTAGGGAAAATATGCATGGATGTTACGACACGTTGAAAAACAGGATTTAATTGTGGTCAGGCAGAACCTGTGCCTGACACCAATGCAAGACTGAGAACAAGATGGGAAGCTTTTTGCTCAGGTGAAAGAATTTTAACAAGAAGTGAAGAGAATTCCTGTTTCTGGAAGAACATTTCACAGGAAGGTACTGTGTTATACATCTCCAGTATCTAGAAAGTCCCTGTTTTTCTAGAGGAAGACAGATAGAATTTCCCCTGCAAAGATTCCATCACAAACCCTGCCCCTTAGCAACTTGTGGGCTTGCAGGGCACACATCCCACTATGCCAATGGGATCCTCCCTAGGGGCTGAGGAAGTGAATTAACAGTGAGTTGGTTTCAGACACATCTGCACCATGCAACACATGGAGGTCTCCAGTTGTCACCATGATTAATGGACATTATGTTTCATTTCTTGCTTTATCAAATACCAATTATGTTTATGATAATTCTAAAAACCGCCATTGCTTTTTTTTTTCTTCCCTGGGGGACACAATGGAGGAAATATCCTCTACCCATCCCTGAAATTCCATTTTAATTGCTTCTCTTCAGCATGCACGTGCTGCTTTGTGCTCCAAGAGGGTCGGTGTATCGATCCAACTCTCTGATAAGGTCAGCAGAGTAGTGGGGGCAGGATGACATTTAGAAGCAATTGCTCCTCTCTCTGGACAAGAATATGCATCAAAGTGGTGTCTGTGGGGAGCAGGGGGAGGAGGGAATGGGATGAGGGAACTGAACATGGCTACATATGTTTATTCATCATACCACGCTCCAGCCTCAGAGATTGCACCCAGACAAATCCTTGGGTGATACAATGGGAGAACATTTCTCTGGCTGAACCTACTACAAATTGTGCATACAGCAAGTAAGGCTGCAATCCTGTAGGCTTCTCCAAGAGCAATCCCCTTTAAACTCAGAGGGACACACTCCTCCTGAACAACCATGTTCAGGTGTGTTTTATGAGCTTTGTCTTACAACTAAAACAATCAACTGTTTCTCCTTTTATGGCAATGTACTGCCGCTTGCATGGAATGAAGCAATTTTCCTTGGGACGCAAGATGAAGATCCCTGGACAAAATGGGGTTTAAATCCTCATTTTCTTGTCTAACTGTAGCATTCTAACCAGGGATTCCAAGGACTATCAATTCTCCCCCAAAAACAGTTGGCCAGCAGTACATTTTGCCTACAGGCTTTTTCTTGAAACCTAAGAGGCTTCTCTGCTGCTTGACATAAATATGCCCAAGGTAGTATTTCTCCTTGATCTGTGATCTTTGTATGATTTTAGCCCTTCTGTGTTTGAATCACACCTACCTGGAGGTGCTAGATGGCTATTTAGATCCTTCTAAATTTATTAATGTCCCACTGTCCCTTTGTATTTGGATCCCTTCTTCATTTAATCTCTCAACAGTATTCATGTGTATGTCATTCATAGTTCTGCAACTGAAATCATCCAACCAACAGTGATGGCTTCATACAATTCATGTGTTTCTGAGGCCCAAAGTGTCAGTGCTTTTCAAGGAGGGGGCAGTTTTTGTTTTCGAATATTTCATTTCAGTTGCAGTAGCATCTGAGGAATGGGAAGCAGATATTTTACTTCACCCAGGGATGTTGTTATTCACACTTTCCTTTAAATAAGAACAATACATTCTGTGTATTGTTGATTAATTTTATGTTTTGTTCTGATTTTGGGGTGGCGGTGTCTGTTATTAAACAGAAAGGTAGAATGTAAATATTTTAAAGAAATACATTTTTTAAAAACCCAGAGCTTCTGCAGACTCAGCTAACTAGAGTAGAAGACTGGCAATCGTGAAAACAGATTCTTATTATTTTATCATCTAATGTTTTACTCAGAAGCACTATAAGAACACTATTTGCCAGAAAACTACAAATTAAACTGAGGGCCCTGGTAGAAAGGCTGTGATCAAGGGGTTGGGGCTTTTTTTAAATCCTAGCTTTGCCCTCCTCTTCCCATCCTGGAGCCTAACAAAGCTAGTGGTTAAATAGAATGCAGATAGGGTCCTGGTGGCACTGTGGGTTAAACCACAGAAGCCTCTGTGCTGTAAGGTCTGTAGATCTTCAGCTGTAAGATCGAATCCACGTGATGGAGTGAGCACCCGTCGCTTGTCCCAGCTCCCACCAACCTAGCGGTTCGAAAGCATGCATATGCGAGTAGATAAATAGGGACCACCTCGGTGGGAAGGTAACAGCATTCCGTGTCTAAGTCGCACTGGCCATGTGATCACGGAAGATTGTCTTCGGACAAACGCTGGCTCTATGGCTTGGGGATGAGCACCGCCCCCTAGAGTTGAACACGACTGGACAATTTTTGTCAAGGGGAACCTTTACCTTTACCTAGGGTCCTGGTGGAGAGATGCTGGAAGAATATGTTTTGGGAGTGAATGTGGGTCTTGAAAATGGATTCATAATCTTCACCTCCCAATTGCGGGATGAGGAAGGGACTGGGAGAGGAGACCCAGGTAAGAGCAAAGAGGAAGTTTGCCAT
This sequence comes from Pogona vitticeps, assembly GCF_051106095.1. Lineage (NCBI taxonomy): Eukaryota > Metazoa > Chordata > Lepidosauria > Squamata > Agamidae > Pogona > Pogona vitticeps. The sequence goes on from NC_135785.1 coordinate 45,652,313, forward strand.
GACTGCTGTGAGATGTGGCTGCCAACCAAAAGCTGTAGATGAATTTCTGGATGGTCCCATATTGCATTGTGTGGAATGATAACCTCTTTGCCTCCTCTTAGGCTTTACTGCCTCTCTTGCTTAAACTGTTGGATTATATCAATTTATTTGTATTGTATTGCATTTTAGTACATATGCACATACTGATGCGATATGTACTGATTCAACACTTAGTTCCAGTTGTTTATTTGAGGTTTAAACTGTTGTACTTTTTTATTATTGGAAAAAAAGGATGGGTGGGGTGTCTAGCAGCAGACCAGAGAGGAGGTGGATGCACCCTCCAGCTTTTAAGCTGGGCAGATGGACCAGAGGGAAACTCCTGCTGTTCTGATATGCCTGCACCACAGTTTTTCATCTGGATCTCCCTGCTGACCAATATTGGACTGGAGGAGAACCCTACTCCCTGCAGGCCAATCAGAACTGATAGGGGAGTTCCTGGCAGCTGACCGTCCTTGCCCTTTTGGACCATGTGGCCACCATCATGCTTGGCCTAGTGCCCTGAGCCAAGGTGAGCCTTTCGCAGCAGCAACTGGAGCATACAGGTAAGACCGAGTTCCTGTTTTGTTGTTATTTGAGATGATGTAAATAGTTTTGGGTGTGACAAAGCATAAAAGTAGCATATACTGTACATAATTTGCTGATGATAACACTGATGGTGAACCAATAGTACAGACTGTCAGCATAGCTTTGCCAGTCCTAGAAACAACCTCAAAAAAAAAATAAATAAAGAACAAGACAGAACAACAAGAAGGCATGACAAAGACATTCACAAAGCACTAAGGATACAGAGCAACATTTTGTAGCAGTTCAAGGCAGTGATAGACTGGTGATTTTGAAAGTGCAGGGGCTCATCATCATGATCTAGGCAGCTCCTCTCCAGGAGAGTCCAAAGACACAGGCCACTGTTTAGCTAAGGAATGAGGGACTTATGTAAAGTTAATGGCTCTTAACTATCCAAACTCACCTCAAGTACTTTTCATTGCAGCAGGGATATATTGTTCCTGGAAAAATCCATTTCTCTTTCACCTATAATTATGATTGCAAATAAGCACAATGAAAATAGGAAAGCCTGGGGTGGATGCTGGCTGATGTCATAGCCTCTGCTACTCTGATGGCTTCAACACTATGAGCCCTGTCCCTACTACGCTGCTGGTAGGAGGTGTTGTTTGGATGATCATACGATTTTATATTATTGGCTGAGATGCACTAACTGCCCAATTGATCAATGCAAACATTTACTTGCTTTGAAAGTAAACTCATTAATAATTCTGACTCCTTCAAGAGAAAGCGTTTAACATTTCCCCACAGCTACAAAAATACTCTCCTTCAACACGGCTCTTGTATGCCTTCCTAATTCACTTATAGATTATCAGTCCTTCTCTTCACTTCCTAATTCACTTATAGATTATCAGTGTACTTCTCTTCACTTCCTAGGACCTGTTCCACTGATATGTGGGAAGGGATAGCCTCCATGTGGTGATCTTACTTCCTAAGGAGGTGGTGACTTTTTCAGAAATGTTCCCACTAGTGGGTTGGACACTCCTTGGGTGGTTGCACATACCTGCTTGGCACCTCTTAACACCTTAAACCTAGCCAGCACTCCTTAATGTCACTGGGGAACATATTGTGACGGCTGCGATGATGTCACCCGCCTGTCAATGCTATGGCTGGAGTTCATCTGCCTATGGCAGGACAGGAGGTGGGACTTCAGGGGGTGGAGCTAAGGTATATAAGGGGGGAGTGAATGATGTGTGGGGCAGATAGGGACTAGAGAGGGACTTGGTTAGGGTCTTGTCAGGGACCTAGGGCATGTGCAGGTTATGAGGTACTTTGTTAGTGAAGGTCTGTGTGAGAGAGTGTATGAGGGGATACTTTATGATATTGATTGCCTTATTTAGTTTATACTGTGATTTACTAACTCTTATGTTGTATCAATAAACAATCATTTTTATTTTTAAAATCCATACCATTGTCTGAGGAGTCAGATATATGTGTGTGGTTTGTGGCAGCGTGATAAGTGTATGTGCGTGTGAAGTGGCGGCTCCTCTGTGACGTAGGAGGAGGTGGCCACACACATCAACCTCAAAGGACACTGCTCTCCACAGAAAAATCCTTTTATTCTGCCTCGTCCAGGACCTTCTGCCCCAAGCTGGTTCCTTGGCATCAATTTAGTGAAGGGGTTTTTCTATATTAAATTAATCACTGTTCCATCTTGTAGCAAGTAGCTTTGTGTGATGTGGGTGTATTATTTCCTGTTTGTAGTCTGGTTTACTTCTTAGTTATAAATATAACATTTGTCATCCAAGCTGGAAAGTGGTGGGCCTGGTAAGGCATGAAAGAACCACATAAACACACACATCTTTGGAAGTAAAACAGGCCACCGCATTATTGGCTACAGCTGCCAATTCTCCTATTGCTAGCATAGAGGGCAGATCCACATCGGCCAAGCTGCCTGCCAACTGATTTGTGAACTAAGGTCATTGGAAATTAGGCTTAACCATGTAGGTGTCTGCCATAATGTGACCTCACTGAAAACTGCAGAGTGGGGAATTTGTGATCTCCTTACTTAACAAAAACCAACAACAAACAAGGAAAGCTGGGTGTGAGAAAGTCCAAAACAGAATGGTGGCTCCTGGCCAATGTGCTCCCCCTTTTATATCCCAAAGGTGGACCATATTGGGAACCTCTTCTGTCCAATCCCACTAACCAATCAGCATCCTGTCATTCAGCTACAATCACACTAGTATTCCATCCATACATTTCTGCTCTAGAGACATACTGTTCTCACACAAACCTATTGCCATGAATAAGAAATGCATATGTACATACAAGTTTAAAACGGGCAGACTCACCAGCCTCCAATCTGCCCAAAGTGAGCAAATAGATGGTCCAGTGCTGATCCTCTAGGTCAGCCATTCTCAACAGGAGCCATATGGCCACCCGGGGAAGGGGCTGGCCCATTTGAAGGAGGTCACAGACTGGAAACAATTCTTCACACATCACCTTGTAAGATTCACTATAAAACTTACGCAATTCTGTTTTGCCCTATACAGTGTTTCTTTCAGGTTGTGAATGGTTGATCTGAAATGTGACACTAGCTGGTGATTTCTGTGTTAATTATGATGATTCAGACCATGGTATCCTATGTACTTCTCTTGCTATTCCTCTACCTGTTCTTCCACAGCATTATTTTTAACCAGGCCTTTGCTACTGCATTCATAAGTTATTAGTAGCTTATTTTTCTAGTGTGCGATTGAAAGATGGAAACTTTGACGGTGGAAGAAGACAATACCTAAAACTGAAGGGGCAGCATTGAAGCTAATTCACCCAATTCAAATATATGTTTCTAGCACTGACTGGTTAACAGTGAACTCGACCTTTCAGAGACCTCATTTTTTCCCACTGTCATGTATAATGGTGGTCTGTTGACACCAGGCTTAAATGAAGACAGGAGGCCAAGAAATATATTACATGCAGTTCATGTAGGCGTCTCTGAAAATGAAGGCTGTGAATAGCTCTTTGCTACTTCCCTCGTCAACTTACATTGGGTATTCCTGTACAAGGTTCTTCCACGGGATGGTACAAGACACTGTGGTAGCTCAAAGAAACAAATTAGGAAGTCAGGATGATTGCCAATTCTGAAGAACCCAGATGCTATATATTTTCACATGCTAATTCAATTTATTTGCTAGAGTTGCAAGATTTTCTAAAAATGACTAACTGTGCAGCTAAATCTATTTGATTATGAAAATTTAAACATGTCAGAAGATCACAGCCTTTAATCTAAAGTGGTGCTTTTAAAGATTCTGTTGTGGCAGATGGGGGTAGGAAGAGAATGGTCTAATTTTGTTGGAGAAAAGAATAGCCAAGGACAATAAAAATTCATGAATAGTGACAGTGTTCGATTGAGGAGAAATGAAGTATACCAAACTCTTCAAACTTCTAAATGATACCTGGATGCTTTGGGACAGCTGGCTAAAGAAAAGACAGCTGCATTTAATCAACAGAGAATGGCCCTCAGGAACTAACTGCTGTAATCAAAAGCATTTTCTATGTACAAAGTTTGGCTTTAGCATGGTTGCACCTGATATTTATTTGTGGCATAGGATGGGGTACGGAGAAAGTCTGTATTATATGCCAGCTCTTAAAAACATAGAAGCGGCCTTTAATGCTCTTGGTAGGAAAGCCTGTGTGAATCCCAAAGGAGTATTTCACACATAAGTGGGAAAATGGCATGGAGTCACTGAAATCCACACCATTAGAAGAAGTGTTTGCCTATCTCAAAGGAAAGGTTTACTGTGGCAATAAACCCTTTATTGTAGCAACTCATTACGGATCCCATCAAAGCTGGCTGGGGTGAGGGCTGTAGGCTGCTGGTCCTTGTTGGATGATCGATAAAGGATCATGGTGACAAGAAGCAGCACTTAATGGCTCACCATTCTATAAAGAAGAAGGGGGGGAGATCACCAAACAGAGATACCGGACTGCCCGCTGGGTGCCAACTCTCTCCTGATGCAAGAGGCGTTAATGAATTCATTAATCAGTTAATAGCAAAGAGAGCCGTTAGGGACCAGCAAAGCTGTTAACGATTCCCAGAGGAAAAACTCTGGTTGTCATTGATCTAACGGTCTGCAGCCATTGATTCACAGTTGGTTACCCTTGCTGGAGTTCCCTTGGGAATGTACAAGGATTTCAATGCATTACGCATCATTGCCAATATTACAGTGATGTCTGCTAGCCCATCTTCCTCATCTGTGCGATGGATGCTGTTCCTAGTGTCTCCTAAAGTACCCGCTAAGGGATCATTAATTAGATTTTAAAGATGAGCAATTGTGCTCCTTTGAAATGATGGGGTTTGCACAAGCTGACATTTAAATACAAGTCATTATTGGACTTGTAATGAGATGATATTGTTGCAAACCTCACTGTTTGCTTTTTTAAAAAATTGCCCTTATTTCATCCATTTCTTTCTTTTTCATCTCTATTTCACATGACTTTCTTTGGCTTCTTCCTTGCAGCTTCAGTGTAGAAAGTGAAAGCAGGGCCATTGCTGATTTTTAAATGGCATACTATGCTTAATATGTTGATTTAGAAATAGTGAATTATGATGAAGCTTTCACTTCCCCTACGGTAGTCATTGTCATCATTTTAGAAGATACTGACCCTGGAGATCATGCTCAAAGTCCTGAAAATAATTAGCGCTTGCTCCTAGAGGATCAAGATATGCTTTTTAATCCAGTTCCTAATGATACGTGGGAAGAACGAAGGCTTGGAAAACTAGAAGTACAGTTTATAATCCATTAAGAAAGCCACTAAGATGATTTAGTATAAAAAGCAACTGAAAGATTCAAGGGTGAAAGATTTATCTGCGGTCATTAACCAGGGTGTCTGGAAAATATATCCTCATTTTCAGGATGACTCCCTTCATCTGACTACTTATGCTTATGAAGGAATGCTGGCATCACATACGTAGTCACTTCCTCTGAAATATCTGGTGAGGAGTATAGGGTAGAATATATCCCTGGTTTAGAAGCAGCATTGGCAGAGCTCCAGTTCCATGTGTCAGCAAAGACATACGTGGGCAAGCTGTGAGAGAGGTTGGAGAGAAGGAAACAATGTGTAGATAACAGCTGACAAGAATGGGAAACAGGCTCTGCAACCGGCACGAAGATGTAGGAAAATTAGTTCTCCCATGGTAAGCTGCATAGAATAATTTGATTGAAATAAATGGCAAGTACTTCAAAGGGTCTCCTTCACTTCTGTAGTGCCAAATGGAAGGATAGATGATATTCAGCGAGATGTAAGCCTTTCCATGTGATAAAAAGTAATTTGTGTTTGAGACAAAACTATAGCAGGAAAAATAAACTAAGCAAATATTTTCACTCTTGGAATGGTAAAATCTGTGAGTTTCTCCCACATTGAGGTGACTTCAGGTTCTTTCCTTCCCAGATATGAAGTTTGTACATTTTAGATTCTTAAAAAATGAACAAAAATAAACAATCCCCCCCCATTTAGCATAAGTCAAATTCAATACATACATGTGTCCCAGGCATGTAGGTAGGCATGCTGTTCTTTTGTATTGTACAAGTGTTAGAAGCTGAGGAGCCTTGTGGGGGGTGGGGTGGGGGGTGGCAACTCAAATTCAGCTGAATACAGAAGGATTAAAATCCAGAATTAAGCACTGTCCAAGTTTTGGTTCTGGACAGATGAATCTATTCTTTTTAGTTTAATTTTTTGCAAAATCAAATATCTGAAATCTCAAGACTTTTTAATCCCCATGTTGAAGAAATTGGCAAATGTCTCGTAAATTCTAATGCAAAAGGAACTGGAATGAAATTCTCACCTGTCCCTGCTGTTTCACATATCTAGAGAATAATGTTGAAAGTCCTGGAAAAAAAAATCTTTACTTATGCACCTGCCTTAAAAGCTCCTGAATCCAGCACTTAGTGGCCAGGCAGTATCAAATGTCCATGGGAGTTGTCCGTGGTTCTGAAGATCCTCTCACACACTATCTGCTCCTCACTATTAAAAATATTCTCTTTAACATGATGCTACTGTTGTCTTGTGGATAACTTAACCTATTTTAGTTGTGTGTTCCATCTGGCATATTCTGCAGTAGAGAATGGGAACAATGGGTAAACATCTGTCCCCTTTCAAAAATTGCTATTTGGACATGTCTGAAATGTCCAAATTATGGATACCATACTTGTAAAATAAAAGCTGTTGCTCAGGAGTGGGCAGCTATGCACCTTAAGATGCTTTTGAATTGCAGCTGCCATCCACCCTAGCTTGCCTAGCCAATGGTCAGGAATGATGGGTATATAGTATATAGTTAAAGAGCTGAAATAATTTCACTGAGAGCAGTTTGTGAGCAGGATGAGTGGGGAGGGAGTGACCTCTCCTGATATTTTGGCGTGACACACACATACTGTCCTGGTTTATGAGGTATTCCTGAAATCAACCACTCATTTTCATTACTTTTTCTGTATGCTTCTTGTGACTGCATTAATCTGACTCTGAAGACAAAAGATGGTGATTAGGACATCTGGAAACATCCAATAGAAGAGGCTCTTCTGATATTTGGACAGGATGCAGTGGTGACACCTCATGTAGCTTCATAACCAAAAGACCATGAAGGTTATCATTAACCCTGCTCAACATGAAGAGGCGGCTTTGGTAAATTAGGAAGCAATGCATTCTAGGCCTTTCCTAAACAAATTTCACCAGAGGGCTGTTTTACACTTTAGATAAAGAGCCAGCTAATGACAGGCACCTTTTAAAAAAATTCCCCAACAATCTAAACATTTATTATTCTAAATTGCCTTCTGCACATTTTACAATAATTGAGACTAGCATTTGCCTTGTTATCTCCACAGTTACTAACAAGAATGCCATCATTATCCTGGTCATTAGCAGAATTGATGGGCTTGTCCAGAATTGCCGGCTGTAGGCCCACTTTTGGTAGGCCTTATGTACAAATTAATCCTGACTCTCCTTGCTCTCCACAAAGGCATATTGTTCCACTCCATCAGCTGGACCCATAGTGAGGAAAGTCAGGCAAGAAGGAAGAAGCTGCTGATAAACGAAACTGGGGAGAGTATTAGCATAAAAAACTGTCTGGAGTAGAAAATGTACATCTGATGATCCAGAAAAGAGATGGCACAAGTAGCTGTTTTAACTAGCTATGAGCTTACTGATGAGTTAAGAGGTTCTTTACTGAAGGCTTGCCTGTTGATTTGTATTATCCTCTTGCTTACACAAAAAAAGGAGAGTTGTGTGTTTAATTTACATCTTATGTACAATAAGATGTACATAAGATATACATCTTAAGTTATGTACAATAAGATGTAGCTACTGAGGCGCTGCCATCGCCGTCCAAGCCATGAGGGAACAGGCTGGGTAGGTGGGACTCGTTCAGCCCTGGAAGGCAGCCCATCTAGGAGAAGGAAAACTCTGATTTCAAACCCCTACTGATGCGCTGCCATCGCTGTCGATGCCATGAGGGAACAGGCCGGGTAGGTGGGACTCATTCAGCCCTGGAAGGTGACCCATCTAGGAGAAGGAAAACTCCAATTCCAAACCGCCACTACCTTGTGGCTATATCCACTGATGGAAAAGGCTTCAGGAGTCAACCTCGAGGCAAAATCCAGAGCCGGAGTCCCAGAGGCAGTTCGTGTCATACTGTGAACTCCTGCGACATCGCTGAAACCAGTTGTATTGGCTCTTGCCTTTCCATTGAACTATTTCAGTGATGAGGAGAGGGGGGATTTGCTAATTGGGCAACAAACTATCCTCCATACTATTTTACCCAAGCTTCGTGCCCTGGAGAGGACACTCCAGCTTCACGTACAGCATCAAAACACTAGACGCTGTTCCAAGTCCTCCATACAGAGCACGTTACCATAGTCTCTCAAGACTGAAGGATACCTATGACTATGAGATATGTACAATGTACATCAGTGGTCCAATTGATAAGTTAGTATGAGGGATGTGCAGTGTGTAATGCTCTTCCACGGCACATGTTCAGTTGCCACATACCCGGTGTATGGTAATAAAGTACTGTATGCAGAAATCATATAAAATGTTCCGATACATACATATGTTGTCAAACAAATGCCCCTTACTATACATCCCACTGCTGGTTTATACTCTAGTCATATCTTCCAGAAGTCATGCATTTGATGAGCAATGAGAAGGCATGGCCAGCAGGTTGGGAGGGGCCATGGCTGATATGTGTGTTGGAAGCAGAAAACATGGCTGCTGTACATCTTGGTCATGGGATTGGGCCAGCCCTCAGACCTCTGATGTGGGAAGCAATCTTAAGAGAATCATAAGTATAAAAAAGAAGCAAATTGTCCAAGAGCATTAGTGGCAGGTACCGCTCTCTGCAAAGAACAAAAAAGGTCTGTGTTGTCATTACATCTCCGCCTATCAGTCAAAATATGTTCCTGTGCAAACAGATCATTTTTTAGCTAGCTTGATTTTGGAGACTGGCAGTGGGACTTTTCATTATGCCAAATAAGATCACTTCCTTTAACCGCCCACTTTTTCTTCTGGCTTCATTTTTCAGTCTGAAGGAGACTCCTGATGAACTCCAAGCTTGTTCATTACTCTGTAACTTCTTAGTTGATTCTGGTAAAGATACTGAGTCACTATTTCTATTCCAGGGTTGAACCTGGTGACCTGTATTTTTTGTAAAGTGGTTGAAGAGATGAACTATGTAAATGGAGGAAGGTGACCTTCTACTGTCTAATGATGTGACTTTGTCTAATGGGGAGAACAAGACAGCTTAGTAATTCCCACTGTGGCTTCTGTTGCACCATCTCAAGTGAATCTTCAGCCTTACTGACAAAGAGGCCATCAGGTTTCTTTTTTTTTTTTTTTCCCCTTTTTACTTCTGTTCTCTCCTTTCAAGAAACTCATGTGCTCTGATTAGGGCTAGAAACAGAAAAAAGTACAGTGGTGCCTCGCTACCGAGCGCACTGTTTAACGATGAATCCGCATAGCGATGTCGCAATTGCGATCACAAAAGCAATTGCATTGCGATGTTTAGATAGGGAAAAACTCGCATTGTGATGATCGGTAAGCATTTCGCTTACCGATCTTCGCATTGCGATGTTTACAGAACAGATGATCGGCAGTTCCAAAATGGCCACTGGACACCCAAAATGGCCACCACAAGTGTTTTTGCACCCTCCCCTCGCTTACCGAGGGCTCGAAAATGGCAGCGCTATGGAGGAACATTGCTGAATGGTGAGTTTAGGGCCCCATAGGAATGCATTAAACTAAGTTTAATGCATTCCTATGGGGCTTTTCGATCCGTTTAGCGATGTTTCTGCATAGTGACGATTAATCCAGAACGGATTAACGTCACTATGTGGGGCACCACTGTAACTGCTGGCTTTTCTTATTTTCAGAAGGGAAAAGCTCCTAAACCTCAGTAATGTACATGGGTTGTTTTGTACCAGCCACGCAATGTCTTAAAATCAGTGATTCCCAACCTCGGGTCCCCAGATGTTCTTGGACTACAACTCTCAGAAATCCTAGTCAGCACAAGTAGTGGTAAAGGCTTATGGGAATTTTAGTCCAGGAACGTTTGGGGACCCAAGGTTGGGAACCACTTGTCTAAATGGATTGAATCTAGATTGTGTATATGAGAGAGAGCCTTGATTCCAGTTATAAACTGGAGAACAGGGCTTTAAATAATGCCCAGGAACATATTTGTATCTACTCAAGTTTAGAAAAAAATGAGAGCTTCCTAAATATGAACATTTCATTATGATTTAGATATATAAAACTTTGAAAGTTAAAAATGTTGAATGCAGGAGACAGATTTGTCTATTCACCCCCATAGCTTTCTTAATTCTTCAAAGGTCTGGGTTTGAATCCTTGCATATTGAACCATGCAAACCATGTTAGCAATCTGTCACAGTTGCCATCTCCCTCATGTCACTCCAACTCCTTTTCTTTAGTTGTGAGAGGCAAGTAACATGGCCTTTTCCATGCCAGGAACAGCTGCTGAACCTTGGGATTTTGCTGGTGCTGAACAAGAATTTTTGTAGAATTTGTCAAAATGACACAGATTTCTTTAATGTCTAAGATCAAAAGCAAATCTGACAGGTTTTCCCACCCCTCAATAAATGCATTGTGCTTCTGGTGTTGTTTGTTTGTCTCCCACCACCACCCATGAACTAATATACAATGACCTGAAGCCTGTTTGTCTAGGTGCAGTGTAAAATCACATCTGTGTAAATATGCTAGGTGTTCTACCCAGGCAACAAGGATTATGAAATTCAATTCCGCAGTTGGCCAGGTGGCTCCTATTTTGCCTTGGTGCAGTGAGAACTGCCATTTGTGTAATGTTAACTTATGCAAGCATATTTGCTAACCAGGATTTCAGACAATAGTGTCAGGTGTATTTCGATATGGTGTGTGTGGGGAGGGGGTTTAGAGAGAGCATGAAAAAGGGGGGAAGAGAGAGATTATTCAATTGTGAGATGCATCTGGCCTATAGCCTCAACAGAGCTGAATGGGCTTGGCATGTTAATTATTAATCACTTTATGGAAACTGCCACACATTCTATCTGTGAAGTCGTTAACAACCACATCTTCTCCCCATGGACATACTGCTGCTGCTGCTGTCAGATTCCTCTCAGCAGTGAAGACTCCGGTGTGAGCGCAAGGCCCAGAGACTATTTTCCAGATGAGTGGCTTTTAATGGGCTCTCCAGATTTGCTCTGTGCATCTCACAAGTGACTAGATAGAAGGAGGAGGGGAAGAAAGGGAGATGATGCAGTTGCTTCCTGCTCTATGAAGAATTATGAGGTTGACCTAAGAGGCGCTGCTGCCATTAAAGCTGCTGTAAAGTCTGCTGCATTATAAGTCTAGCTTCCAACCCAAAAGTACGTTAATTGCACATGAGAAAGGAGAAGGAACTAGGCTTTACAGCTTGTGTTAAATATAGGAATGGGCCAGGAAGTAAATTGTAGCCATTCTAAATGCAACCGTCTACTCCCAAAATTCCTCCCTCCTCATATTGTCTATCAATAACTTCCATTTAATATAGATACTGAGGAAACTATGAGATTGTATGTAGGCATCAAACAACCATTTTAAATGTTAGGTAAAATGATCCACCCTAAGTTGTTCATCGCCCACAAATCCCAGTTACCACGCCCACTGGCAATGGAAAATAGGTGTAGTTCAAACATCTAGAGCATCCTTGTTTTCAGCCCTGCTTTAAAAATTACAGTACAGGTAGCAAAGGACTGACAAAGTTAGTAAACTGTTGCAGGTGACAGGAAGTAGGTCACACATCTGTGGTGGAGTCAACAGTAGAAGGAAGCTCTGAGAGCATCATATGGAGGCACAGGTGGTCACAGCTAGAAGAGCAAATATAGCCTGTTGAAGTAAAGTAGGAAACTACTGCCCATCCAACCACCACACGCCATTGCGGCACCCATCAGCCAATCCCTGCCTTGATGGCTACTTTGTGTCTCCTTCTGGCAATAAAATGAGGCTAATCTCTGATCCCGCTGTCAGTATTGTCTCCCATGCCACACCTCACTGATATGTCAGTGACTTCAAAAGCAAAATGGCTCTTCAAGTGGCTCATCTAGCAACACAATTATATTCTTCTTTGCCAGAAGTACCACTTTACTGTGGAGGGTGATTTGCAACAGATTGCCAGTGAGGGAAAGTGAATCTTAGACATTAAAGGAAGGAGACTTGTGGACACTCTTATTACTTGAAAAACCAGATATGACTGAATGGGGTATAGGACTGCAACAGGTATGCAATCACAAGAAGGCAAGCACAATTAACAGTTTGTGAAATGTAGAACTTAGAAAAGTTCCTGTCATGGTTCCCCAGTGAAGCTCTCCCATTTACAGTCACTCACCCACCTTGTTCTTGCTTATTTGTTTGTTTGTTTGTTTTTTTCCATTTATATCCCACTTCCATTAGTGTCAAGGCTCTGCATGTTACAACAAATACAAAACAAAACATAAAGATAAAAGCATTAAAAGCAACTACTATAACCCTTAAAAACCGATGGCACAGACTAATCATATAAAACCAGAGCAGATGGGGGAAGGGGGGGTGATCAGCTGGGGTCAGTGTGAAAAGCCTCCCTGAAAAGCAACATCTTTAATTGCCACCTAAATATCAACAGGGAGGGGGCTAGGCAGAGCTCATCTGGAAGTTGGTTCCATAAGGTTGGAGACACTGTGAAGAAGGCCCTACCTCTTGTAGAAGGTTTATGGGTCTCCTTTGGGTAGGAATCCAGATGGGATAGGAATGCCAATTGAGAGTCAGATGTAATGAAGACTTGGACATTTGACTGGAACCATCGTATTCCCAACAAGGTGCTCCAGGGAGTTTATTTAGTTTATTATTTAAAATATTTTAACCCCACCTTTCTCCTTGAAAAAGACCCAACATTGAAAGACAATATTTAAAGTTGAGAACAATGAATACACAACAGTGGTTAATATAATTAAACGACAATATTTAAAACTAACTACAATACATACAGACATTTTTTTTTTAAAAAAAATGCTACTCGGAGAAATGGAAACCACAAAAAACAAGCAAAACCAAATTCCCAAGGCTAGGCACTAAGAATGAGCATGGCAGCCTTGCAAGGTAGCTGCCACCACTCCCACACGCAAACACTGCAAAAAATACCAATAGCTGTTCAAAGCAAGGACTGGTTTTAGTACCATTTACCATCTCAGCCAGAAATCGAAACAGCTCTTGAAAGGATTTTTGTAGTTTATTAAAAGAAAAAAATTAAGAAAGAAAAAAATGCAAAAGGATAAAAGAGATGAAAGTTCCTAGTGGTTACAAGAAATGATTCTTCGAAACATAAAACCAAAGTGGTCACAGACTTATAGCATTCAAGAAGAAAACACACCAAAAAAAAAAAAAAAGCTATTCCATCTTATCTATACTGTCACCTGAGTGGAAATATAGGGCATTCTGGGATATGCACAGAGTGCAGACCACCGACACAAAGTTGTAAAACAGCTAATGGATGCAGAGCCTCATCATCAGTCAGGCTGAGTCACTTTGGGCAGCAATCATTCTCCTTAGAGACATGACAGCCAACTAACTAGTTTCTCCAATCCCTTTTTATAAAAGTGAATGAGTCATTAAGCACCTGTTGCCCACATCTTAAGTCTCTTTCATGTACTGTCAAGACAAAGAACAGCTTTCTGATCTGATGCCATCTCTGGGAAGGAAGTGAGATGAGCTTTCAAGTCAAGGTTTACAGAGATTAGTGTCGTTTGGGGACAACTTTGGTATGTCCTCTAATAAAGATAAATATGAAAGCATCTGCTTCTTTGCTCAGTCCTTTCTTTGGAGCATTCAGTAGCAGGAGTTGAGATGAAGGTGTGAACTGTCTGTTTCCACACTGACCTCTGCCGATGAGGTCAGCTTCTCAAGCTCATGGAAGCATAGAAGCGTTCAGCAACTAAATTTCATATTCACACAGCAGGTTCTTAATTTCTTTGCAGTTCCTTTTACACCACAGGTATCAAATTCCCCTAGCCAATTGGGGATTCTGGGATGTGTAGTTCCAGAAGTTAAACTTCACCTAGAATTGGTGAAAAAGCATGTAAATCTAGACATACATGAGAAAGAAGACACCCCCTGTTTATCCACCTGCTGGCAGATCTGGCAATAATAAATTTCTTACAGGTTATCATGGCTCAGCTCCAACACCTATTCTCAAAGTTACATGAAGTAAAAGTAAATGACCATTGCCTCCTCAGCAGATACAGAATGCCATTGTTCCCTCACCACCAAATACTTTCAGAAAAATGCTCCCATACCAAGGGATATTGGGGAAAGGGTTCCTAAATCAAAAGTATCATTTCCGGGCACATGGGAACTTTGGACATATTTTGCTAATAATTAAATGCCACAATAGTATTGCTCTTAGTATGCATGACAAATTCCATGAGCATGTACATTTTTTTATTCCAGCAGCTTGTTCTTCTTACAACCCATTTGTTTTCAAACACCTAAAATGCTTTGTCATGTGTGATATATTAAATGGCCGGTAAGAATTAAAATCCTTCTCAAATGAAGTGGTTTCCTAATTGCAGTATGGCATGAATAGATTCTTTCTCTCCACTCCCTGCCCCTCCATTCCTTTCAGTATCATATACCTGAGGAAGAAATATACTAATGGCACCTCACCAGACACGTTGAGCAAAGCTTCCTAAATAAGAAAGGGAAACGGACAGTAGCAGCTGCCGCCACCACTGGGGTAGTGAGTGGGCATCATTCTAATAATTTATTTTTAATACCGCATTGTCTTTAACTGTGCAGTTCCCTCCAGGGTGTTTACTTTGAGATTGCGAGATAATTACATCTCAGAAACCAGGCTAATTACAGTTAACAGCCTGAAAACTGAAGGTGCCCATTTCCCCCCTCCCACCTTTTTTCTTCCACCAGGATTCTTCATGATTGCTTGTTAAAATGTGCAGCATCAATTAGGAAACCAATTCAGCAGAAGTGATAAGGTGTAGTCTTTCCTCCTCAATTCACATACTGATGGGTATTGGGTGGAGACATGCAACCTCTTACTGGGGCTGAAATGCAGATCTGAACAAGACAAAAAAGCATTGCTTAGGCAAATAGAAAAAAAAGAGAGCCAGAAGTGATGCCCCAGGGCATTTGCTTTGTGGTTGACCCATGAACTGTAGCAGCATTGGAGTTTCAGTCATTGTTGCTCTCTGTTGGCCAGAATACTGTATATGTTGGATTCTCCTCACCACTTGTAGATTCCTTCCTCTTATCCCCTTGGTTTAGAAGAGCATGTGTTGCCACCAGTTCTCCGCAGCACCACATGTGCTCCAAAGCAGGTTTCAGAATGTAGGCTTTACCACTAGAGTTCATCAGTCATGAAATTCAGGGAGAATTTAAAGTAATTACTGTCAATTCGACTGAGGGTGACAATAGCCATTTTCATATGGTTATCAAAATTCCCCAAGGATGTCACATACCTGATGTTATATCAGCAAAATCTGAGGTGAATTCAGATGGCCTAGTTACTCTGAATGCTTTGGTAAGCTGAGAGTAAATTTTCTGAGCAGGACAGTACCTTAAGACAGGCATGGGGAATATGTAGGCATGGGGGATATGTTGCCTTCCAGATATTACTGAATTAAAATTTCCAGCATCCCTTACTGTGAGCCAGGACTGATGAGAGTTTCAGTTAAACAGTAACTGGGGACCCATGTTCCCCATTTGTAGCCAGAGAACACCACCAATTGAAATCCATTTCTGAAAAGTGAGCTTGCTGGGAATACTTGGTTCATATCGAAGTCTAGGAGATCTTGAGCTGATTGACCATGTTTTTCATCCACATTTCTCTTGGGGTTCAATTATTCATCTGCCGTTGCTTGAAATCGTAATGAATATTGCTTCTACTCTGTTCGAGGTAGGGACCCTTTAAGAACGGCAAGTAAAAAAAGTGTAAAAAACAATACCAAAGCTCACTTTCTGACAGCTTTAGATCTTCCATGACAGCAAACACCTACCCTCACTGCTTCTATTTTTACTGGCTTAGTGAGGTTTGCTTATAATCCTTGCATTTTTGAAGAATATATTTTCCTTCTGGGAATCTGGATCAGGGACTAATTTAATGAAGGATTTCCCCCCAATGATCAAGCCAATAGTTATAAATTGTTAACAAGTTCTGGTGGAACTTGTATCCCTGAAGACTTTGTTATGCTGAATAAAATAGCATAGAGGAGGAGGAATTAGCAGTCCGCGGCAAGCAGTTTTGCTGCAGTCTGCAGAGCATAGCTAGGCTGGGTATTGAAGCCCCTTCCTGCATTGACAGGCTTAACGATGGACTCTGCGAGTGCAGATATTGGATGCTAGATATTAAACAAGCGTAGGAGGGCATGAAATAGAAGATCAGGCAGGCAGAGCACCACAGGATCCATATGGGAAGCAAAGTAACCAGCAACACTACCTCCTCTGGGTTTTATAATACTGGCCAGTGAGATGATGTATTCCCATATCCTTTTAAAGGTTTATTTGTAAAGCAAGCCTCCCCACAATCCACAAAAATTCTATGGAAATTCCGTAATAAATCTCTGGGGGCTATTCAATGCAGCTCAGCCTCTAAACCCTAATTCTTTGATTTGTTAGGGTATAAGACCCACCAGGAAGAAGAGTGCTTGCTTTTAACTATTTCCAGTCAGCAAGTCCCAGTATCTTACTGGTAAACCACATCCTTTGCATGCTTTAAAATCCAATTTCCAAGATTTGTCTAAGACTGTGAAAGAATGCGTGGACAGTCACTCACTATCTGTTCCATGCAGAACTTGGAAGTAATGCTGCGTGCAGCAAGATGATCTGTACAGTATTACTTGCTGAGGGTAATGATGGTACAACGGTCTCCCTTTTTGCAAAATATTATAATGACTAGCAGGTTTCATTACTTTTTAGAGTTATGACTGACATTTACACAGTACTTCAAAAACATACATTTTAAGCGGACAGTTGAGTTTTTAAAGTCTTTTTAAAGCAATTTTTAAAATAAAATGTAGCGAACAAGTACCATGCAAGTAATACATTAATATTAAAATATCAAATAAGGAGCGAGGAGTTATGTGTTAAATTTTAAGATCAGGAATGATAGATGTAGACAAGATTGCTTTTTAAAAGTAGTGTTCCAAATAGTCTAAAAACTACTGGGCCAGACAGATCAAAGTTATAAGTCAGAAAATCAGTACCTAAGAGCATAAGATGCTGAATCTGCACAAGACTGATGTAGTCCAGCATCCAATGTATTACTTATGGAGAGTTCATGACATTTCCCTGTCCCCCTTGTGTTCTCCAGCAACAGGTTGTCTCTAGTACTAGAGCAAACACTTTCCCATCATGGATAGCCACTAGTTGAAGGGACAGTTTATGGTACGAGTAGAGGCAGGCAACTCAACCCAACATTTTCTGGGCAATGCATTTCAGGAGCAAAGGCCACCTTCTCCTTCTTCCCCTCCATGGTGTTTTCAGCAGGGTGGTGGTGGGATTCCAGCTTATGAGGTTTTCTATGTTTTGTCCTCTAATCCTGAGATCTACTAGTTAGACCCAAGTACGAAATAGTCTAATTTAAAGATGAGGAAACATAAGGAGGGAGATCAGCAGCCTTGAAACTGCCCATCCAGAGTGAGCAACATCTGATTATCAGATTCAGCAGAGACCCAAACGAACTGGTCAGCTTCTCCTCACTTGAATGACATACATTGTAATTTTGCTTAAATCATTTCTGATTTCTTTATCTTGAAATACAAATGGGCATATAGAATGTTATACAACCCAGTGTCCTCTTTTTGATGATATGTAGGCCACTGCCTATGCTGCAAAGCACATTTTAAGAGCTAGGAGTCCTTTGGCATAAAAATCCATATCTGATTTCCCTACTAGTTACCTTTGCTTCAGTATCCTGACTGGGAAGAAAGAGAAAGTTGCGAGTACACCCTCTCTCTCTCTCTCTCTGTGTGTGTGTGTGTGTGTATGTGCATGCATGAGAGAGAGACAGAGACTCATAGATCCTTGATGCTCTGTTGCAAATCACCCAGATATCTGCTTTCTGCTGCCTGCTATTTTACATTGAAATGTTTCATTACATGTTTATGTAGCTTGCAATCTAAATTTGCCTGTTAAGAAAGGCCAGAAAGCAGGGAAGGGATGACTATGGATAAGAAAGGAAGTATTAGACCAATTTATAGAATGTTTGTTCTATCATTTACCCCACATGGAATATGGGAATGACGTACACTACAGTACCAGGATGTTTGGGATTAAAATATTATATTTACTGAGTAACCAGACTTATCTCCTGTCTCAGTTTTCCAATATGTCATTGGTCTTTTTAGTGGAGCCAGGATTTGCACAGTCAAAGCTCCAAAATTTTCATAATAGCAGGGGCTATGATATCACCTGGCACCCCTTCCTCAGATTCCCCTGTTTCCTTTGAGATTAGTTACAGTTTTTGGAGAAGCTGGAAAAAAACAGTATATTGTGGAATGTTTGATGTAATGCAAAGTATTTGAGAGTGGTTTGGTCTTCAGTGGACAATTAAGAGCCATCAGCTTTATAAAATATATGGTTGCCATTTTTCAGTATGAATGAATCCAACTACCCATATTGTTAGACTCTCCTTGGAGTGGGGTGGGAAATGACATGTGGACTGTATTTCTGAACCTCCAGATTTACCACTGCAACACCACTGAATGTTTCTGAATGGGGTGACTCCTCGTAACTGCTGGAACGAATTACAAAATATCTAAAAAGCTGTCTAAATCTCTTAGGAAGATTCATACCTATACCTGTGAATTCCTTCTGCCAGGAAGAAAGCAAAACACAAGTGCCCTGGGAACAACGAAGGAGCAAGAAGGTCTCCAAAGCTATGCTTGTTACTTCCTTGACATATGTGAACACCAGACAGCAAAAGAGGGTCCAGCTTCCTGAATGGGCAGTTGTACTCTGGAGTGCCGATAAGGAGGTTATGATGGCTGGATTGGGACAGGAGGCAGACAAGACACTTCACTAGCAGCTTCCTCTGATGTCAAAGATTGATTTCTGGAATTTGGCTACAGTTCAACAAAGTTCCTGTCTGATGGAAAGAGAGTCTTTTAAATAAAAGAAACAACAACTCCTGACCTAAACCTCCCAAACACAAAACAGATGTAAGTGCCTAGTTAAGATTACAAAATCCTTGGCATGTGAGGCTGGGGAAGCAACACCTCTCCCTATTCTTTTTCTTTCCTTTTCCCTCTTTGCAAACTGAGCATTTACTACAAAGAGAAAGTATGTTTATGGAAAGAGAAGGTCTGGATCTTGCAAATGTTTATGCTGGGTAATTTTCCGCACTATAGATGGCCTAAGTACTGGGGATGATTAGCAGTAAGAACTTGGAAAAGGTGCTTTTTTTGGCCCACAAATCCCCAAAGCAGCATGGCCAGAGCAGAGCAGTGCAGAGCAGAGCACATTCAACAGATACTGAAAGACAGGCAATAGACTAGGGTTTTGTTGTTGCTGTTGTTTTAAACATACTTAATGCTCATAAAGGCTTTTATATCTGGAGTTCATTAATGCTGATTTATTGTTTTGCCCATCATCTCTTGTTTTTGCTACATGGATGGATGGATGGACGGATGAATAATGCAAACACAGGTGTTGTCCTCACGTGCAGCTTTAACACATGACTCTTGAGTGATAAACTATTGATTGGGACAAATACTACAAAGAGAGTACAGAGATACAGTTCCTATTCTAATCATTATAAGAATTGTTAATTAACTTTAAGAACTGTTGCCTAGTTCATTTTCTCCCTACCCTACTTTTCCCTTTTCTTTCTGAAGTCTCACAGTCGGTATGTTTTATTGCAGGTATTTAAATTGTTTGGGCTTTTCAAGTGAAGAGCAAAATATAAATAATTTCAAATATTTTCAGGTGTAGGCTTCCGGTTCCGGCTCAGCCAGGCAAGACGCTCATGGCTACACAGCGGTGATTTTATCTTTATTTTATGTAATTTTATATGGTTTTTATAGCTTTTGTTTAGTTGAAGTTCCTATTCTACTTCTTGGCTGAAGGCATGATTTTAACCTTGGTAAAAGTAAACACAGAGATAATGACCACTGGAGCTGCCGAGAGATATTAGAAATACCTCTGTACGACAGAATTACACAACTGCAGCCTTGGGAAGAAAACAGAAGAAAATAACACCGCTACTGCGGACAATAAGCACCTGCTTGAATCAAGTCTGCAAGAAAAACATTTACTTTGTTTAAGAAAAGCCATCTGCCTTCGGGGGTTGTTTGGCATACAGCAGGGGCGGATCCGCTGACTCCGTCAATCTACAATTGAATCACAGTGAGTAAAAGTCCTCCAAGGAACGGGTGGAACAACCTGCCCCTTTAATGGTTTATGTTTGAGTGTTTACCGGAGCTAAGAAGTGTTTTTATACAGCTACTACTGACCGTAACTGTGAAACCCACATTCTTCTCCCTTTGAGTGGTAGTCTGCACCTGCAGAAGTAGAAGGGGACACTAAATAAGCTTAATTTGTGGAGTATAACTATGGTCACCACTAGGACCAAAAAAACCTATGGCAAGTTAAAAAAGGCTCCCAAAAAGCGAAATCAGAAATCTATAGCAGACTTCTGTGTGGTCTCAGATCAACGTGAACATGTACCCTCCTATAATCAAAGGCCGCTGAGGGAATTTACATCAAGTACCCCACTTACTACGGACAATGTAGGCATAAGTAATGGAGAGACATACCAGGGGGCTGCAGTCGGAACTCCGCACTCCGGAGGAGAAATTGGCAATTGGTCTCTGGACCCAGAACTCCTAGAGAAGGCTCTCTCTGCCTCTATGGAATCATTCTATAAATACTTAAATCTATCAACACCTGGGCCTAAGGAGAACCATATGGAAGGAACAGTAGGCCCCCAAGATGCTCAAGGGCCCGAGAGTGAACAAACTAGGATTATTTACACCCAACTACGTGATCAGTGTCTCCTCTCAGCTAAATCCAACCAGACAATTTTCAATAATCTGCATGATCTAAAGAAAGAAATCGCTGATACTAAAGCAATACTACAATGCATTGCTGACATGATAAAGTTGGGGATTTTAAAAGCAGCACCCCCCTCAAACCCTCAGAATACTGAACAGAGAGGACCTCAGGCAAAAAAGGAGCTGGGTACAAAAGATCAAACACACAAAGATAACTCCCTAGCCTTTAAAGGTCAGAGTTACCCACAGTTATCAGAAAAAGCAACTCAGGACCGAATGCCCATCTCTGGGAAGACCCCAAAGGCCTGGGCTGATCCATATGAGCGAAATGAGGACACAGAGGACACAGAGGGACCTGACCTAACATCCTCTAATCTAGAGCTAATAACCATAGACGAATGGTGGGGAAACACCCCAGAAGAACCCTATCCCCAGCATCCACTTGCTGTGACAACATGCAAGGAAAATATACAGATTAAAAAACCCCAATGGTCAGCAACCTCAGACAGTGAAGGGTCCACCCCTGCTGAAAGCCCATCACTCAAGCCTGTGAACCACATCACCATCTACAACTGGCCACTAAGAAAACCAAATGGCACCTGGGCCTCCAACTCAGAAGTATTGCGGACAATAACAGAAATTCTGGGCAAGGATTGGGATGCTCAAATGAACACAAAATGTTACTGCATCTATCCCAGCAAGCCCGGGCAACTAAGAGGCAGGGTGCACTTGATCTTCGCCAATAGTGAACAGGCCCATCATTTTTGGAGCCTGTTGTACAAGTTTGAAAAAATAGCAGTATCTTTCAAATGGGGAATACATACAACTTACTCAAATATCAACCTAAGACCGATCACAAAATTGGACACCTACAAACTAACAAATACATCCAGAGAAATTCAGGTTCCAGAACAAAGAGATGGCCCCACAGCCGCTTCCATAAGGAAGATAACAGCTGAAAAACCTAGCTACGACCTGTACAGAGATAGGGCTGAAGCTTCCACCATTTACAACAGATCACCTTCCAAAACCAAATCAGATGGCAGAGGAAAGGAAACGCAGATCAATGTTGCAACCTTCCCAAACAATATCCCAATTAACAAGCCTCGTGATCTTACAAGCAAAATCAAAAACCAGAGTAATCAGGTGAAAATGCTCTCAAGGCCAAGGCATCTTTCAAAAGGTATTACATCCTCCAGGAAAAATAGAATATACCATCCATACAAAGAGAAGTTACATCCAGCCTGCTCAATGGGAACTATTTCCGACTCCACCTCTGAGTGGCTTATGGGCAATAGATATGCCCCTTTAGTAGCTTATCCCCAGAACTGACTATTGGAAGGCAAAAAATATAAACATCTTAAGAAGCCTTTGTCCAGGAATATTGCATGGGGGGAAAACAAACAAAAAGTCCAACTCCACAAAGATACCACAGTTCCAAACACAACAACGACTACCTACCTGAGTAGAGTTGAAAGATATCCCTTTAGCAGAGAGACACAAAGAAATCAAAACAACAAAGACTGGGCCCGTAAAGATTATCCTTTTCCCACACCAGTTGCTCCCCTCACCTACAGAGGATGTCAGTCATCAGATGTATCCCTGCCTGCTCTGGAGAAGCTAACGTTATACAAGGAAGGGAACCCCATTAAAATGCTCTCTGTCACAAGAGGGGAAATGACTCCAAAGGCAGAACAACTGAACATTCAGGAGCGAAATGAGGCACCAGACACTCAAGAATCACGGTGTGCCCCAGAAAGCAACCAAACACCTGCATCTAAAATTGAACTTTTATCATGGAATGTGGCAGGTTGGACCAGATGTATCTCCCAAACCCATGATACTCCTTTCTTTCGTAGCAAATATGACATCATTCTTTTGCAAGAAACTTGGTCTGACAAAGATATAACTCTAGATGGTTTCAACTCTTTCATGGTAAAGGCAATCCCAGGGCGCGGACCGGGGAGACTGAAGGGGGGACTGAGCATCCTGGTATCAACGGCTCTGAAAGTGAAATCTACGATGAAACCCCCCCTGAGACAGCTGGCCATGGCAGTAGTACTTACAGGAAGTATGAAAACCCTATTGATTATTAACATATACTTACCTCCCACATCCAGAAAAGCTGAAACAGAAGGAAACTGGACAGACCTTGAAAACTATGTAAGAGAGCTTATCATGGAACATCCGGATGCTCTGGTCCTGACTGGTGGGGATCTAAACGCCCGTATGGGACCAGATGATGACTATCTGGGAACCAAATTTAAGATGATAGCCAACATAAGAAATGATAATGTGGGGACCCTGAATCAGGAGAGGGCATCTAAGGACCAACATGCAAATTATGCCGGGGCCTGTCTGTACAAATTTGCCTACAGACTGGGCCTCTCAGTTTTAAATGGCACAATCACAGGTGATACTCCAGGAAAATATACATTTATGGCAGCAACTAAAGCTAGTACAATTGACTACATCCTGGTGTGCAGGGGGCTCCTTTCCATGGTCAAAACTCTCCAAGTACTTCCTTACATGGAGGGGGATCATTTCCCCCTACATCTAAGTTTCCACCTAAACGTCAGAGATTTAGACACAGAACCAAGATATCATACTGAAATTACAGCACTAGAAAGAGTGGGTTGCCGAGTAAGATGGTCACCTAAACTGGCACAAAATTTAAAACAACTTTTAACTTCGAAAAATTTGATTGATGCCCTTAATCCAGTAGGAAGCCAGACAGTCCACTGGAATCCCATAGATAAATATGAAACTCTCCTACAACAATTACAGCCACATCTCGTCCACTCATATAGCAGAAACCTTCAGAATTCATATAACCGATCCAAACCTTGGTTCAACCAAAGCTGTAAGGCAGCAAAACAATTAGTTAATCAGACATACCAGGAATACCTGAGAGCAGAAGACCAGGTAAAAAAAGAGGTCCTCCTAAAACTACTGGTACATAAGAAAGAATACAAACAGCAGATACATCACAGTAAAAGAGAACACACGAGAGAACTATGGAGGAAGGTGATTGAAGCAGCAAAAGCCAAAAATCCATCCCTTTTCTGGAAACTAATCTCAGGCAGACTATCAGAGCCCAAACACCCATTATCCTCTTGTATTCCACCAGATAAATGGGTATCCCACTTTACAAGTATGTATGAGGATGTTATTGTACCCCCTTCTCCAGTAATGCTTGGAAGCACTCCCAAATGGCCCCCGGTGACCCCAGGCGAAATAATAGCTCATATAGATCAGTTAAAAAATGGAAAAGCCCCAGGCCTTGATGGCATCCCACCAGAACTCCTAAAAGAAAACAAGACATGGTGGGGCTCTTTTCTAGCACCTCTCTTCACCCATATTAATGACACAGGCCAAATCCCGATATCATGGAAAACAGCCACAGTGGTCCCATTTTATAAGAAAGGGAAAAGGGAGGATCCAGCCAACTACAGGCCAATAAGTTTGCTGAATATTATAAGCAAACTATATGCAAGGCACCTCCTAGACAAACTCCTGGAGTGGCTCGAAGTAGAAAATATCATTGGGGCAGAACAAGCAGGCTTTCAGCCAGGGAGATCCACAATAGAACAATGCCTAATTATACAGCATCTTATAGAGAAATACTCAGCCAAAGGAGTAACATCACTCTATGCTGCCTTTGTGGACTTTAAATCAGCATTCGACTCTATATCGAGAACACACCTCTGGGACAATCTATCAAACTCATCTATA
The DNA here is from genome assembly GCF_051106095.1 of Pogona vitticeps. Taxonomy (NCBI): domain Eukaryota; kingdom Metazoa; phylum Chordata; class Lepidosauria; order Squamata; family Agamidae; genus Pogona; species Pogona vitticeps. Next base: position 45,677,137 of record NC_135785.1, read on the forward strand.
GACAAAAGACTTCTATATCTAATCAGGGCCCTACATGAAGAAACATACCTGAGAGTCAGGTGCAGCAGACAGGGACACCTCACGGAATCTGTGCAAACGCACAGAGGTGTTAGGCAAGGCTGCCTGCTGGCACCAGCATTATTCATATTTTACATAAACGACTTATCAAGCTGGCTTAACACCGCCGATCTCCATTCACCTAAACTTACAGATAGAACAGTGCCAGCCTTACTCTATGCTGATGATACAGTAATTCTATCCAGAACCCCCATAGGGCTGAGGAGGGCACTTAAGAAGCTTGCCTCATACTGTGAATATAAATCATTAACGATTAACTATCAGAAGACCAAGATAGTCGCCTTTGGACAGAGACCCAAGAGTAGGTCATGGCAAATAAATGGACACAGTATCGAGCAGGTGAACAGCTTCAAATATCTGGGGGTAGTATTACAGGCCTCAGGATCTAGGCTTCAGCATAGTAAATTTGTGGCTGATCAGGGAGAAAGATCGGCAAATAGTATAGTAAAATTCCATCTCTCCCAAGGAGGGTCCTTCATACCGGCAGCCCTCAAATTGTATAGAGCAAAGGCATTAGCCCAGCTGCTGTACGGCTCATTCATGGGGCCACCCAGTTCTCACTTCGCACCACAAGAAATAGTCCAATCCAAATTCTTAAGAACTATACTCCAGGTCCCAAGATGCGTGTCAAATGCAAGGATAAGGCTAGAAACAGGATGCCTTAAAGTAGAAGCCTGGATTAGAATTCAATCTATATATATGTGGCTAAAGGGACAGTTAAATCCAGAAGGCCTATTTTCCTTATTATTTAAAGATAACTATCAATCTAAGTGGGTTAAATCGGTCCAGGGCTACTTGGGGAAAATTGGCCTCTCACCTCAGGCACTTATATCCTCTGGAATAGAGCAGGCAAAACAAATAGTTAAACAAAGAATAGAGGACAATGAATACCAAACAGACCTTTCTAGCATCCAAAATATGGCAGCACGGACTTACATCAAAAATTGTATGGTACCGGCCAAATACTTAACATCTTTGGAAATTAAAGGAATTAGAAGAGCCTTTACTCTGGCAAGGTGTTTGGCCCTCCCCTCTGCTGTACTAGAAGGGAAGTATAAAAATACCCCTTTTGCGGAAAGGTTATGCTCCTGCCACCTGAGGGAGATCGAGACCATACAGCACATGTTCTTCACCTGCCCATTGTATGAAGCAGTGCGAAAAGAGACTATAACCCCCTTAATAGATAGATTGCCAGGACGTTCAGAGGGAAATAGGCTAGAGTTCCTTCTCTCAGATGTTGATGTCCAGATCACCTGTCGGGTTGCGAGGTTCTGTGTAGCAATTCTTCGATTGCGGAAGTTAAATACCAATTAGATTGCCGTTCCCAGTTGTATGTATGCCAACATGTTCTAATGGAATACTGAAAGTTAGAAATTTTAAGGTTTTATAAGGTTTTATACTTATGTGACTGGTCTAAGGACTGTAAATAAACTATTGATTGATTGAAGCCTCAGGTGTAGCCATGTTAACTCTGTTGCACCAAAAATGACAAAGCCCAGTATTCTATGACTAGTCCCAACTAGAAGAGACCTATTGACACAGTAAGTCTTATAGAAGTTTTGAGTTATAATTCAACAAATGATTCCATGGCTGAAATCCTGTTGCTTAGCTGGTTGAGTCACAATTAGAGTAGGCCCATTGAATCAATGGAATTTACAGAGGAGTTGATTCTCCAAGTCCTCACTGATTCAACTGGACTACTCTAGTTGCAACTTACTAAGCTAAGCAACAGGATTTCAGCCAATGGATCGATTCCTGTCTTCTTCTATGTAGGCCTATAAAGAATACAGTGGTGCCTCGCACAACGATGTTAATTGGTTCAAAAAAAAAAGTTCTGTGAAAACATCGTTCTGTGAAACACCATTTCCCATAGGAATGCATTGAAAACCAGTTAATCCATTCCAATTGGGACGGATTGCCGTCCTTATGTGAAAATCGGCATAGGAAACATCGTTGAGTGAAACGCGGTTCCCCAATTGAAATGCATTGAAGTCCCTTTTCGCTCCTGTAAAAGTGTCTTAAACTGTTTGAAACCTGTTTTAAATGCTTGCAATCATTAGCCCACCTCCTGAAACCAAAGCAAACTTAATTTGGTGTTGTTCTGAGTTTTCGTTAATTTTTGGTGAATTTTTTTATTCTCCATTGAAAGCCATTGGACGGTGAAAAGAGACATCGTTGTGCGAAAATTCCCATAGGAAACATCATTGTGTGAGGCAGCAAATTTTTCAGAAAAAGCCATCGTTGTGTGAATTTATCGTTGTGTGAGGCACTCGTTGTGCGAGGCACCACTGTAGTTGAAAGAAAAAAATATTTTTGAGTGATTTTCCATATCTTGTCATACTAAGACCTCTTTCTGAGATTTCGTCTGTATCAGACAGAGTTCTCAATGTTCTGTGAAAACAAGAGCCCATCTTAGGTCTTTTTTTCTTTCTCCCCCCCCCCCACACTTTGTTATTTACATTGTTGGTCTGCCCAATTCTGTGTAGCTTAATTCTCTGCAGGAGTTCATTCTGCACCCGAATTGTAACAGTTCTGCTCAGATTTGGTTTTTCTTTTCAGGAAAAAAAATGGCCACAAAACATCTAAGAAATCCCATAAAATTTCTCAAGATAACCAAAAGCAATCATGCGCAGAGAAAGTTTTCTCCAAAAGGAGAAAAACGGAACCTCCCCCCAACCCCTGATTTGTTTCCAGGAACAAGAGTTCACAAGATTTACATCCCTCCCTCTGGATATCAATTCTATCAGCACAGGTGTGTTTCTTCTTCTTCCGTAGGAACTGTTCTTAAGGCAGGCCAGTGTCTACAGAGAAGTAAGCCTCAATTTGTCCCTCCCACAAGATGACTGCTGGGTTCAAACTCCTTCTTGCCCTCTCCCTTACTCTCCTGCCCCACCACCAATTCCAGCTGGGAAAACAGTGTCTGATATAGTGGACTACAGGAAGATAGTCTGAAGAAGGGGACAAGGACCAACACCTCTTTTCTTCTTTCCCTTCAACTTCACAACCTCTTTTGTTCACCCACAGAAGGCCCAGCAGGTTTAAACAAGCAGGACTGCCTCTATCACTTGTCATTTAACGCTTGAGTAAATTGACATTCCAGAAAAGCCATGCCTTGCTAGAACTGTTGCCAAAGCTGATGGCACTATAACATGTCTTGTGGCTGTCAAAGGCCGAACCTTGGAGTCTTGTGATTCTGTCAGACTCTCAGCTTACACTTCAATAAAGTTCATAAACCCTTTGGTGGAGATCAGCTGTAAAACCTTAAGTCTTAAATAGCTCCTCAGCCAGATGACAAAACTATTTATTATGCTTTTACATCTCTCCCATCCCTGTTTTTTTTTTAAATTAAAATTGGGGCCTTTCATGATTAGTATCTCTGGATGTCCATGTGCTCATATGGTGCAGCATTTGTGTCATGAACAATCCAGCATAAGGAGCCATGGATGTCAGAAACCTTGTTTCCAGGAACGAAACAGGCCTCATTCTGTGCAAGATGAATGCTGGAACAATAAAGACATTTACCAGGTGGTAAGTGCCACTGAAACCAAGAAAACGCACATAGGCCTGCTGTGCGCTTCTTCTACAGGGAACAATCAGAAAACACTATTGAGAAATGTTAACTTCTTAAGCCTAAAAGCTTGGTGTGCTCTTAGACTCATTGTTGGTCCAGGAAGGTACTGTCTACCGTACCCAGATATGTCTTTGAATGTTTTGGCTAGTGCACCATATTACTTCTAGGCCATAATTATTCATGTCTTAATTATCTCCTAATTACACTACTGTTACATGATCAACATGTGGCTACTCTTGAAAAGTATTTGGAAACTAAGAGACTGACTGCATAGGCATTTAGCCAGCTGTTTGGTCTGCAGCAGGGATGGGCTGGTTGGCTCCAGAAAATGGTGATCAGACAATGCCTTTACTGGAGCAAACCAGTTCACTTCCAGAGTGGTCTTACTTGCACCTTTCTGGCCCGTGTCAGAAGCCTCTCTGTTTTGTTTCCTTTCCAGTGTGTTTATTCACCGGAAATGAACTAAAAGTGAAGCTTCCTGTCAATTGCCAATATTGTGAGGTAGCTTAAGAAGAGAGCCGATTAGGATATTTATATATCAGCCACTTCCTTGGCCCCATGGAGGGGTCAAGGAAGTGGATTTTGGGGATGGGTGGGTAAAGTGTAGTAGGGTAGTACATATGTGCTGCATCACTTTTTAAAAAAATAAAGGTCCTCCTGGAAGTAGGAGGAGATACGAGGAGGTAACAAGGGGGGTTAAAAAAATGAAACTCTCCCTTCTTGCTCCCTCCTGTCTCCTCTTGCTTCCAGGAGGAAGTTTTCAATTTGGCTTATAATGTTTAAAAAGTGATGCAGTGTATATGTATTTACGTTTGTTTGCTTTCACTTCCTCTGTCCCTCCACAGAGCTGAGGAATTATTTAATTTACCAATGTCCTGAAGTAGTTATCTTCTTAAAGCCACTTCACAAGACTGTCAAATTGACAGCTGCGTAATCACACCAAATGGCATTCTGAACCTTCTAGCAACCCTATTTAGCCAGCTCCAAAATGGGCGCATAGACAAGTCATAAGTGCAGCATTCAGTTGCCAGACTGTTGTCTGGTGTGTGCTTTAGAAGTCAGACATTTCTAGTCTTGAATTCCATGCAAGTGCTGCCAATTTGCTTCCAAGCTCACTCTGAGTTGCTCGTTTTGATTCACATGGCCCTAATTGGTTTGAAGCCAGCACATCTAAAAGGCCACCTTCTCCCATACAAGTCTATCTGGAATGTCAGATCCTTTGTGAAAGATCCATTATATACTCCACCTCTCCGTAATGATTAGGATGTTGTGCCACTGAGGCAGGAGTTTTTTTCTATAGGAGTATATGAGTTGTGGAACTCTCAACAAATGTTAAGCTAATTCAGTCTACCAATGAGCTGAACTAACAATGAATAGTGAAAATGGTACAATTCTCTGTATGGTCAGTGTTAACAACTGATTTTAACAAATGTTTTTAAGTATATTTTCCCTATACATCACTTTGGAATGCCTGGAAACCATAAAAGTGATAAATAAACACATTAAATGAAAACAAAACCCAGCCATTTCTATCATGGTGGTCTCCAGATGTATTGAGCTACAACACCTTTCCAGACAACCTATTGGCCACACTGGCTGGGAATTATTAAGAATTTAAGTTTCACAGATCCAGAGGCACCATACTGTGTGTGGGGGGGCAGTCTATTATATCTGTCAACCTGCATGCACTAAGGCAGTCATTCCCAAACTTGGGTAACCCAGGTGTTCTTAGACTGCAACTCCCAGAGGTTCACAACCAGCTGTGCTGGCCAAGGTTTCTGGGAGTTGCAGTCCAAGAACACTTGGGTTACCCAGGGTTTTGGAACCAGTGTACTATAGTGTTGCTTTCTTAAAAAAATCAGGGGATACTGCACTGCAAGTTATTTTCTGACCCTATTTGGAATCCCAGTGCACTGAGGGTTAGGGCAGGGGTTTAGGGTAACAGTTAGGGTTAAACACTCCCAGTGAGAATTCCATAGGATAAATAAAAATAATTTCTTTCAAATGGAGCCAACCTGCTGAGAACCAGAGCGCATCTATTCTTTCTGAGAACTTAAGAATACAAGCAGAGCAATGCAGGATCAGGCCAAAGGGTGATCTAGTCTATTATTCTGTTCTAGCAGTGGCCAACCAGTTCTGCATTGCTGTATCAGAGTTTGTTGAAAAATGGCACAGGACCTCCTCCCCCCACCAGTAAATTGGATGGGACAACAAAAGTACACCAGTGGCAAAAAAGAATAGATTTGTTATGACGTTTGGGCCCTGGCAGTTTTTCCATTTGGAAAAAAGAAACACTGCAGTACCTATCAATGGCTGAAAACACAACATATTTTTTATAACTGTCCAGGGGATAATACTGCAGAATGCCTAAACTGCAGGTCTGCCTGCATGTGGATTCTACAACATAACATGATTTTGTGGGGCTGTATTTCCCATTCTAGTAAACAGAGGGTTAAACAGACTCACCTGAAAACTCAACAGCACCACTAACTCTTCACTGCCAGCCATCCTGATTTTGTGGCCCCATGGTAGCTGCTGCACTGTTTTCCTCCCTTGTCTCCCTCCTGTGATGATTTACATTTGCTGTAAACTGGCTAGATGCCATACCTGATGCCTTACATATTTGCTTTAAAATAAGGTCCTTGTGAAAGTAATCTAAGTAAGACTGTGCAATCTGCATGGTTTGGAATAGGAAAGCATGCTGTTCAGAGGAAAGAGTAGGGGTACTCAGATGATCCCCCTTCCCTTGAACTTGCAGCAGGGAGGTACGGCACTGTACCTGCTGGGCACACCCAAAATGTCAACCTAGCAGTGCACCAGTTGGCTATATGTAGAGTGTCTAATGCAAAACCCCTGTACAGTATTTCTCTCTCATCTACGTATTGTTCCACAGGAGTGTGTATATATATCTGGTGTCTCTGTTTATATATCTGTGTATTTTCCTTTCCAATCGCCAAGCCTGTGCCCGGCTAAGCGACAAATCCATCTTTTTAGAGATCAATTACAGTGTCTGGCTGCAAAGCTTCGAAATCCAATTATCTCCAAAATAAATAAAAAATTGAAAAATATATGGAAGCAAATGCATAAATCAAGTGGAAAATGGTCCAAACATTCAAATAAACAAGGAGGAATTTGAACTTCATTTGTCTTCTGCTGCTCCACCTCTGTCACTGATTTATTTTACTGCTTTGGTATCATTCCTATTTTGCCTTTGCTCAGCTCCTGAATAACCCGATCTGTTTGAATTGGCCTGGAGGTTCTAATTTCCTCTGGCAGCAACCTACACATCACGCCTGCCGCGACAGGGATTAGTCCAACACCATGACTGCATCGCAGTCCCATCTAGTTAATCTGCATGCAACCATGGAGTTTCTCTGTATGGGAGAAAGCTGCATGCTTTTTATTTGTGGGATTCCAGCTGTGTCCCTTTCCCACAGAGCTTGCAAGAGAGTTCAGATCTTTCCACTCAGTGTTTCTACAAAAGCAAGGAATTTTCCTTTGTTGGTAAGCACTGGTGTTTAGATTCCATCATGTGCAAGACCAAACTCTCATAAAGAATGATAATTGGATTCTGTCTTTCTAGAAGCAGGAGCAGACACATGGGCCAGATATGACCTCCTGCCCAATTTGTAGGTTGTACTCCCCACCATCACTGATATTAAATTTGTTATGTCACAGAAAAAAACAATACAACTCCCAGAAACTTCCCAGAAGTGGTATTAAGCTGAAAAACAAGGTGTGCACTTCCCATGCAACTTTGTTGAAAAACAGTCACATCAGTGGGTTCCAGCCATGCCACTGCACCACATTGCACCCTGGAATTTTCCCTCCTACTACTCTAAAAGTGACTTTTGCTATGCTACTTGGAGGATCTTTATGAACTTCTTTTTAATGTATAATTACATTATACATCACGGCCCATCTGATCACACTCTACATCAGTAGTTCCCAACCTTGGGACTCCAGATGTTCTTGGACTACAACTCTCAGAAATCCTAACCAGCTGAGCTAGTGGTGAAAGCTCCTGGGAATTAGATTCCAGAAACATATGGGGAGCTAATGTTGGGAACCGCTGCTTTACATGCACAGTGTCCAAAATTATTTGGACATGTTACCATGTTGGTCCTTCTGGATTTTTCAGTGGCCTTTGATACCATGAACCATGGTGTCCTCCTGCACAGACTATTGAGTTTAGGGATTGGAGGCTTGGTGTTACTTTGGTTCTGTTCCTTTCTCGAGGACCTTGTCCAGAGAATATAGCTTAGAGATGCTGTTTCAGCCCTGTGGGTTCTTTGTTGTGGAGTCCCATAGGGTTCAATCATCTCCCCAATGCTTTTTAACATCTCGACGAGGCTGCTGGGAGAGCTTGCCCAGGCATTTGGAGTTAACTGTCATCATATGCTGATGATACAGAACTCTGTCTCCTTGTCATTTTCAGCAGTGGAAGCAGTACAGACCCTGGAGTGGCGCTTGGCTTCAGTTATGGATTGCACAGGGGCTAACAGATTGAAACTGAATCCTGATAAAATGGAGATTGTGTCATTGGTGCACACCATCCTGGTTAGGAGTCTGAACGGAGTCATACTCCCCTAAAAGGACAGGTTCATGACTTGGGTGTACTCCTGGACGCGGGATGGAGAAGCAAATCATGGCCATGGCCAGGTCTGGCTTCTTCCATCTTTGGCAAATTGCACAGCTGAACAGGAAATTCCTAATGCCATTGGCCCGTGCATTGGGAATCTATACAATAAACTACTGCAATGTTGTCTATGTGGGACTGCCTTTGAAGGTGACACAGAAGCTTCAGCAGATACAAAATGCAGCAGTCAGGTTTATTTCGGGAGTAAGGAGATATGATCACATCTCCCAGATCCTGGCACACCTGTATTGGCTTCCTCTTTGTTTCCATGCCAAATCCAAAGTACTTGTATTAACCTATAAAGCCCTTAATAGTTTGAGACCTCATTACCTGATAAAACATCTCTCCCTAAGATTGTCCACCTGGGCCACCCAGGTTTCACATTTTGTGGGTGGGGTGGGTAGTTGTGTTTTTAACTGCTGTTAGTCACCCAGAGTAGTGCTTAGACTCTAGATGGGCACGGTACAAATGTAATGAATAAAATAAATAAATTTATTGGACTACTGTTTCCAGTCATTCCAGAATAAAGTTCTGCCTTGAAACAAAGCTCATCCACAGAATTAGTGTAACAGTCAGCTAATACTTTACCTAAAACTGAGTGAACACCAAACAAGACAGGTTCACTGTCTTTGGACATGTTATTAATAACAGACCAGATCAAGAGGATTTGAGTGATTCCAAGGAAACCATGAGGTAGAACAAGGATCTGTTCTTTGCTCCCAAACTAAAGCAACATCACAACAGAGCCCTCATATCCCAATTGTCTTTTGTAAGGTTAAAAGGATAGTCAGCAATTTGGATTGAAGAAAGGGAGATCAAAAATAATACAGAAGATTGAGATCATCACAGTGGGTGAGCAACATCTGAGTCTTTGTCCCTCCTCTTAACCAAGGTGCAGTATTTCTACCCAGTGATTTTAACAGCTTTCTAGCCAGAATTTGGAAATACGGCTGTCTGGGGTATTCTCAGAATGGTAGTAATTTCTTAATGAAAAAGTAAAATTCCTAGCTTCTGCTTCTGATGTTAGACAGATCTGAACCTGAGGCTGCTACAATCCATCTGTCCTCCATCTCTGCCTCTTCCTTTACAGACAAGTTCCTGAACCAGAAAAGAAAGGAAAAAAAAATCTATACTTCCGCACTCACGCTACCTCCTGAAAAATCAAAGAGCTGTGAATAGTAATCCCCCTTTATTGTATCTAATATGCTTTCCTAGCAAAATGACCACTGATCACATGGATCGGAAATTCCTTCCCAGGGGTTCTGTGACAGAGATTTTCAGGAAAAATTGGGCTTTTCACCGCTGCTCGTGCTGTTAATCTCCTTCTGCGTTGGTTTCTTTTTTCCCTCTTCTCTTACAGTATTAGTATTTTTTCCTCCAGTGAGTACTTTTGAAAAAAAAAAAACTTTTCAGCTTTTTAAGCCCCTGAAGCACCAAAGCAACATTTGGTGTTCTGGAGAGTGCCACTTCAGGCTCCTTTGCTTCACTTCATATTGGTTTGGAAACAGACAAATACCCTCAATTCACTTGAAATTCTGAATAATTTCTACACCTGAAACACATCCCTAATTTAAACAATCACCAAGGCCAGCCCAAGACATTTTGCTGCTCGAGGCAGAGAACAATTTGGTGCTGCACCACTTTCCATAGACAATAGTCAACCAACTGGTGATGCAATCTTTCTTTAGCAATAATGATCAGACAGGATTCACCACCACACAGGAACATAGTAGGAGCACAAATCAGGCTGCTTGGCATACCATTCCCTCCTTCAGTGCCTTTTCTGTCACTTTCTAGCATTTGCAACTTCAGGAAGCTAATTTACCTAAAGATAGGGCTGGCTCTACCTTGTATCGAGTATACTGGCCCTATGACACTTTTTTTCTCTGCTGGCTTCCCCACAGAAGAACACTCATACTGTTCCACTTGAAAGGATACAAGACTGGCTACATGGAGTGTCCCCGTAGGCTGTGCAAGGGAAAATCTAGTACCATTACCTGATGTCCTTATGCAATGACTGGGATGATCACAACATAAGTAATTACTGGGAGGATCATGATCATGACACTGCAGGATCAGAGACCACTGACACATACCTTAAATGCGCTGCACCAGGTGACTGGATGCACAAGCTACCATTTTAAATATCCCACAATGCCCTGATACAACATCACCCAGAGCATTGCGGAACCATTTTAAAAAGGAAGTACCGTTTAAATTTCTCATTACTAAATGACTCTGTCTAGGTTAACCCTTATCTTGTCAGAAAATGGGGAAAGCTTTTTTTCCTCATTACTAAATGACTCTGTCTAGGTTAACCCTTATCTTGTCAGAAAATGGGGAAAGCTTCTTTTTGAACTCTAGCCCCGTGAACTCCAAGTGGGGTATGATCAGTGGTCACGGTGGCAACTAAGTTTTGTGTGCAAGGATCAGGTTCCTTCCTGACTTTTGTTTTTGCGGGCAGGAGAGTTGGCTTATTGAGCTATGAGCAAAGTGATTGCTAAGCTAAGATAAAGTACTAAGAATGTTGCAATAATTTTAGAGCCACATATATGGTCAGAGTAGAATATTGGTGTTGGCTAGCTCCTGCACATTGGCTGTGGTAAATTGGGAGGGGAAAGCCTTTAATTCTATTATGAGGGCCTCTAAGGAACAGCTAAAATTTATTATCAGTTATGGCTGTGTTATGTGCAATAATCTTTATCACCTCCTAAGCCCATGGAGCAACAACCCACACATTTTGAGATTTTTAGGAAGGAAAGAATAAAATGTTTTGTCCCAATCCTGGCATTTCGGCCTCTGTAAATTCCCCATAATGCCCTAACATAATATTATTCCAGAGCACTGTGGAACCTATATAGATTTAAAGCTCTGTAAAACAAGAAATAAAAGCATGTGGAGGAGGAGGAGGAGGAGGAAGGAGGAAGGAAGGAGGAGGAGAAAAGGTAAATTTATAAACAGTCAAAAAGCAGGTGTATCTCCCCAGCAGAAAGAACAAGAATGATATATGAATGCAGAGTAACATATCTTAGGATTCAAACCTACATTTGTCATTGTAGGAGACATTTCTATCACTCCATCACTTAAAACTGAACCAGAATTATATTCACCATAGTTTGGCATATTACTCACAACATCACAGGGTCATTGCAATGTCATGCATGAAATTCCGTTTTGTGCCAAATACAGACAAAGCTGTATTTCATGGCAGATTTTGTCTAGCTGTATACCCTACCCTGCATCAATTAGATTGTTTCCTCTTGCTGAAAGGCCATTGCACTGGCAGTGTACCCGTTTGTGTCATTTACACAAAATGAATGCAATGTTCACTACGGATTCATCCCAAAGGGATGGGCTGCCATACATTACATCTCTCAAGAGACCTTTCCACTGATATTTGTCACCCAGATAATGTGATCAAAAATCCGGGCCTCCTATTTGTTTCGTATTTCAGTAGCATCTCCCATTCAGTTCATCTACTTGGCTTGAGGTCAGAACACTTGCTGTGATGCAGACTGGCCCTAAGCATGTGTATGCTGAAGTCCCAGTGAATATTAATGGGATTTATTCCTGGGGAAAGGTGCAGGGAATTAGTTTAAACATTTAGTACAAAAATACCCAGAAGGTTCCATCTCCTTTTTAAAAAATCATCCCAACTTCTTGGTTTCAGTTCTTGCTTGTTGCAGAGAGCTTTTGGCACAAGCCTTTCTCTCATGATTTAGCACTTCATCATAATTTTAAATTTTAGAAAATAACAAGGGGGAAATTCTTCAGTTTCTTCTTCCAAAATGAGCTAATTAATCTTTCTAGGAATAGCAGAACACTCTTCTCCCTATCTTTGCCTTGAAGTCCACATTAAATCTTCCAGGGCTATTCATGTTATCAGTGAACCTAAGAGTCATTTGCTGGTTCATTCTCAGAATGCCTGTGATGGAGAGAGAAGTTCATAACCCAGCTTCAGCTCATTGCTTTATTGCTGATTTAATGATTTTGGGGATGAATTTGACTGTTTATTAAAACATTTAATAGTAAAGTTTAACAATGGACCATAAAGGGGTCCCCCTCCCCCTGCTCCTTTTGATAGAAGAAAGCTATACAACAGAATAAAGCCTTTTGCCTGATCCCTCCCTCATAAAGATACATATGGGCAAGTGCTAGGTATCAAGAGGCTTTTGAAGAACTGTCTCACAGCTGACAAGACAGGATACAAATATGGAAACTCCCTTGGGAAAACAAAAGCTAACTTTCAACATGCTTAATTTGTCCAGGACTATTTGAACACCATTGCTGCATTGAAAAGCCTCAGCCTCATGCCGGCTTGACTAGACTTCCTCAATCTGATGCCTATTAACCTCAGATAGCCTGCCCACTCACCATGCTGAGGAATGGATGGGAGTTGTAGTCTTTCACATCTGTGATACACTGTCAGAAAATGCTGAGCTAGATAGACAAAGGCCGAACACACAACTATTTCTAAGGAGCCTCTTTAGCTGGCTAATGGCTCTTCAAGTTGTTCAGAATGAGGGTCTGATCTGACATAGCAGTCTAACTGGAATAATACAGTGCTGATATAAGCAAGTCAAATCCTGCTATAGCTGCCACAGACACCTGAATAATGAAGAGCTAATGAGCTTCAATTGTTGAGAAGTGGCCTGGCCTTATGTTTGCCTGTATCCCAAATCCAAGAGGGATAGCAAGGAAACTCACAGTCCCTGCTATACACAAATAAAAGGATCAGAATGTGCAAAGTTACTTTTTGGGCTGCAACTCCATAAATGCCCTAGTCAGAATGGTGAACAGCTGAGGTTGTTGGGGGATTCAGGTAGTTGTAGTACAAAAATTGATTCCCCCTCCCTGACTTCAAAAAATATTCAATTTGAGGAGTATGCATGCATGGCAGTTTGGTTCTCACAAGGCACAGGATTTGTACCCAGCTCAATCAGAGTGTAGGCGTGTGGCTTGCCTGGGCCAGGGGTATGGATGGGAACTGGACCTACTGCTATTTCTCCTGCTACTGCTGTCCACTCCGTTACATCCTATTGTAGTTTGCATCCCTGGCTGTTTTTCCTTTATAAGCATGTACATGTTCTTAAAAGAAAGCTTTGCTCCATTTCCAAAAGTGAAAGAGCTGAGTGTCTATAAACTGGAGTATTGAATTCTATGAGTAATTCTTGCCCAACACATGTCCAAGATGAAAGCTGACCCAGTCCTAGATAACAGGGCCACCTCCAGTCCTGTCCTGATGAAAGTATTTAAAATACTGGAACTGATGCGTGCAAGGTTAGAGTTGCAGTCTTTACAGATGATGACTGGAATACTATATCTAGTTCTGTACATATACTGAGAGAAGCCTATTTACAGTATAAGCATTTGCACTGAAATACACACACACACACACACACACACACAGAGAGAGAGAGAGAGAGAGAGAGAGAGAGAGAGAGAGAGAGATGTGTGTGTGGGGGGGTGTGGGGGTGTGTGTTAGTGAATGAAACTGGCTGAAATGGCAATACATAACTGGGAAAAGGAAACCAAATGCTACTATTAAGTCTGCAGGAACCAGAATTCTGTCTATTAGGGCTGTCTGCCCGAAGCCTCCCTATTTCTAGATGCTAATATATTGATTATGCTAGCAGCGCACCTCACATTGTATTATTTATAAGAAACAATATTTTCTCCTCCCTCAACAGTGTTCACTGGCTGCAGGAACTGGCTCAGCATGAAAGGTAGGGGAACAATTTTGCTTATGTTTCCATAGCTACCTTGCTGCTAAATGTGCTTTGCTCCATTTTGAAGTCGACCAGCATACATATACACAGACATACTTCAATGAATGAAGTATTTGCAAGCTAATCTCTGGCCTGTCTATTACTGCCTAATTTTGATGGTATTTGTTTGTTTACAAAAGGGATATAGCTGCATAAATAATTGGGAAACTTGCTTTCTCACTGGAGGCATGTGTGTCTGTGAAGGCTAGGTAGTGAAGTTCAAGGTGGTCGAAGGAAAGAACAGGGAAACATTGTGGCAAATCTCCCCTCACCCATCTAGTTTGTATGCACCAGTCAGCACTTATAATACTACAGATATTTTTACAGTTTTCTTTAAAAGGAGGGGGGAGCTAGTTTGAGGTAATAGGCTGCCCCCTAGTAGCAACTGGAGTATCTGCAGTGTGAAATCCTTGCATCTGAAACATAAGCCAAAGGAAAAACAAAAGCCCACTCACTTTCTGCCAGCAATGTTCTTAAATTTTAGTTATTACTAGATAATACTATTTTCAGTTTTACTTTTTTTCCTTACAATAGTTTAGGTTAGAAGGCCTTGTCGTGTACATACAGATAAATTTGAGGGATGAACTGCATAATTTTCTTGAATAGGCTTTCAGGCGTTGCTTCATGCTCTAATTCAAGCTAAGTCAAGAGTGGAATTTAAGAAAGTTCCCTGCGTGAAAGATTGAGATGCAGCATTGCAGAATGTAAACCACTCTTTGAGCAGATTCCAGGACTAAATTACATCTATGGTAATCATGTTAGGTGCAGTATTTACCAATGTGTAGCCATCATAAAAAGTCATGGTTTGCCATCTTCCTTTCCTGAATGTCACCTTAGAGAGGAAGTGGGGCTTTAGCCTTTGTTATCCACATCAAGAACAGAAAAAAAAGAGATTAGTTCCTTTTGGTGTTTGGGCCAAAAAGGGGGCACTACAGCCTGCTCATTCCCTTTAAAAGTATCAGCAGTGCTAGGACAACAGCGCTGACGAAGAATGATGAGAGCTACCAAAAGTTGCTTTTTAAAACTTTCCTTCATATAACATACTACCCAGTATAGCCACCAACAACACTGTCATTATGGAAGTTCAAAAAACCAACTTCTGACATCTGTGGTTCAGATGCAAATCCCCCCCATGCAAAATCTAGACTTGGTCATGATTAGAATAGATGCAGATTATCACATTATATTGTTTTTAGTGGGTCTACTATGATTATATTGGATCCATCCTCATGTCAGATTTGAGAGAGTGTCCCAAAGGAATCTCACTTCTCCCCCAGATGTTTGAGAGAACTCAGTTCCTCTTCACCTCTGAGGTAACTCTGGCAGAAACTGTTTTGCCCTTTCCCTTGTGTTGGCTGGTGTAAATGAGCTTGGCTAGGTTAAAATACTAGGACAGGATAGGCTAGGATACTCCTGGATCTCTCAGTGGCTTTTGACGCCATCAACCATGGTGTCCTTTTGGATAGGCTGGCTGGGTTGAGAGTTGGGGGCACTGCTTTACGGTGGTTCTGCTCCTTCCTAGCTGACCATTTCCAGAGGGTGGTGCTGGGGGACAGTTGTCTGTCCCATGGTGTTTATGTCATGGGGTTCCTCAGGGCTCAATACTGTCCCTATGCTGTTTAACATCTACATGAAAGCGCTGGGAGGCCATTTCCCTGCCCTGAATGGGGTTACACCTCCCCTAAGGGACAGGTTCTGCAGCCTGACGGTGTTCCTGGACCCCAGTCTAACTCTGGAAGCCCAGGTGGACTTGGTGGCCAGGGGCGCCTTCCTTCAGCTGCGGAAAATATACCAGCTATGGCCCTACCTGGACGAGCGGAGTCTCATGACAGTTACACACGCACTGGTAACATCCCGCATGGATTACTGCAATGCGCTCTACGTGGAGCTGCCTTTGAAGATGGTCTGGCGACTGCAACTGGTCCAGAATCGAGCTGCGTGGCTGGTGAGTGGTGGGGCTGCTAGGGGACACATCAAGCTGATTCTGTTTAAATTACATTGGCTACCAGTTGCTGCCTGGGACCAATTCAAAGTGCTTGTTTTGACATATAAAGCCCTAAACGGCTTGGGCCCTGGATACCTGAAGGCCCGCCTCCTTCCATATGAGCCTACTCAGCAGTGAAGATCTAGCCAGGGGGCCCTTTTGAAAGAGCCATCCCTCAAGGAGGTAAGAGGGATGGCTTGTAGACAAAGGGTCTTTTCGGCAGCTGCCCCCAGACTGTGGAATGCGCTCCCGACTGATATTCGTCTGGCGCCGACGCTGATGACATTTCAGCGCCAGGTCAAAACCTTACTATTCCAGAAGGTTTTTAATTGAAATAATATCAGCTGTGGGTCCTGATGCCAATTTTTAGCATATATATTTTAATTGTATTGTAATTGTCTTATATTTTTATTGTATTGTAATTGTTGCACGCCACCCAGAGACCTTGGGTAGTGTGGGGAACATATAAGATAGATAGATAGATAGATAGATAGATAGATAGATAGATAGATAGATAGATAGATAGATAGACAGACAGACAGACAGACAGACAGACAGACAGACAGACAGACAGACAGACAAGTAAGTAAGTAAGTAAGTAAGTAAGTAAGTAAGTAAGTAAGTAAGTAAGTAAGTAAGTAAGTAAGTAAGTAAGTAAGTAAGTAAGTAAATAAAATGAACCCTCAGTGAAGGCTGATTTATTAGGGCAAAAGGGGCACTGCCCCACTTCTTGCATAGGCTATACCTTGTGAGCCCCTGCCTGCCTGCCTCCTGAACAGAGGTGGGAGAGAAAATCAAAGTTCTGCACCTCCAGTCTCTGTGTGAAAGAGCAGATGAGAGGAAGGAAAGCCATACTGGAAAGGAACATTATGGAAATGTATTTGGGGGAATTTTTCTGCCTTTCAGCTGAATGAATATCTACTTAGATAAATGGAAAGGGTTTTAATGAGAAAACTGATTAAAGACATCCAAGTATTTTAAAAAGGCCATCCCTGCTAACCAAATCAAAGGCCTTTGTAAGATCTATGAAGGCCACAAAGAGTAGCTGTTGTTCCCTACATTTCTCCTGCAACTGTCTGAGGGAAAATACCATGTCACTGCTGGATCTATTAGCTCAAAATCCACACTGTGATTCTAGATAGACTCTGTGCAAGCACCTGGAGTCTCTTCAGTACAACAGGGGCAAGCAGCTTCCCTATAATGCTGAGAAGAGAGATACCACGGTAGTTATTGCAGTTGCCCCTGTCGCCTTTGTTCTTGTACAATGTATTGATGTTTGCATCCTTCATGTCCTGTGGCGCTCCATCTTCCCTCCAGCAGAGACAAAAGATTTCATACAGCTCAGTGGTGATGATCTCTTTATAGCACTTCAGCAGGGATGTTATCCTTCCCAGGTGCCTTTCCGGAGGTGAGGGAATCCAAGGCTGCTTTTATTTCTGCTAAAGTTGGTTCGCTGTCCAACTCTTCCAAGACAAGCAGGCAGTCAAAGTTATTTAATGCCACTTTGGTTACTACATTCTCTCTAGAATATATCTCAGTAATGCTGCACCCAGTACTCCATCTGCTGTGCTTGATCCTGGATGATCATGCCTGTAGCAGATTTCAAAGGAGCAGATTTCTTCTGTATTGGACCTAAAACCTGCTTGATATCATCATACATTCCCTTGATGTTACCTGTGTCCACTGCTATCTGTATCTGAGAGCAGAGCTGAAGCCAGTAATCATTGAAACATTTCCTGGCAGCCTGTTGGACTTCGCTATGAGTAACTCGAAGAGCCTGCAAGTTATACTAACTAGGACAGGCTTTTTATGCTGCTAGAGCTCTCTTCTTTTCCTTGATGGCTGGCATCAATTCCTCCAAATGGGCTTCAAACCAGGCTGCCATCTTTTTGGTCTTCTTGTCAAATGAGGACAAGGTGGTGTTACAAACAGCATTCTTGAAATGTTCCCATTGTTCAGGTACATTTGCATCAGCCAGGCCTGGAAGAGTTTCCTCAAGCACTTGGGAAATTCCTCCACTTTTCTCTGATCGTGAGTCTTGCTGATGTCAATACGTGGTCTTCCTTCCTTTTTTGTGTGATACAATCTCTTTATTTGCAGTTTTATTCTGCTACACACCAGGGAATGATCAATATCACAATCAGCACCCTGATAACTGTGTGTGATTGTAATACAAGGAAGGCTAGAGTGTCTAGTGAGGATCAAATTGAGCTGATGCCAGTGTTTCTATCATGGATGTTTCCAAGAGACTCTGTGTTGAAGCTTCGTATTAAAGAACATGTTGCTGATACAAAGACCATAACAACAGCAAAACTCCAGCAAGTGCTGGCTATTTTTGTTCATCTTCCCAATGCCAAAACAGCCTAGACAAGTGGGCCAAGAACTGTGATCAGAACCAAATCTAGAGATAAAGTCTCCGAGAATGATCAGCGGCTCTCTCTTGGGGATTTTTTTGATAGCAGCTGCCAGATGGTCATAGAATTTGTCTTTGACTTCTGTTGTAGATGACAGTGTTGGTGCATATGCACTAATGCGGGTGACTGGTCCTGCTGAATATCTAGTGAGGATCAAATCGAGCTGATGCCAATTCTTCGATCTTGGATGTCTCCAGTAAACTCTGAGTTGAATCTTCATATTAAGGAATGTGTTGCTGACACAAAGACCATAATAACAGCAAAACGCCAGCAAGCGTTGGCCATTTTTGTTCATCTTCCCAATGCCAAAACGGCCTAGGCAACTGGGCCAAGAATTGTGATCAGCACCAACTTAAAGTCTCCGAGAATGAACAATGGTGCTCTCTCAAGGACTTTTTTGATAGCAGCTGCCAGATCATCGTAGAATTTCTCTTTCACTTCTGTTGTGGATGATAGTGTTGATGCATATGCACTAATGAGAATGATCGGTCCCACTGATGAGTGGAGCTGCAGAGACAGGATTCTTTCACTCCCAGCAGTAAGTGGAACAATGGATCTCAGCAGAGTATTTCTGACTGCAAAACCAACACCATATTACCTGGTCTCATTCAATGGTTTTCCCTGCCAGAAGAATGAGAATTTTCAGTGCTAGTCCTGTCCTCTGAAGATGCCGGCTACAGAGACTGCCGAAATGTTAGGAAGAACAACCTTCAGAACATGGCCAAAGAGCCCGAAAAACCCGCAACAGCCATCAGATTTTTTTTCTTTGACAGATCCTGAGTCTGGCAATCTCATCTCTTGCAGGACAGTGGTGTCCATCTGCAGTCTACTCAGTTCCATGTTGATGACAGCTGTCTTGCGCACGTCGTCTATTTCCTGCAGGTTGTCAGAAAAGCCAGGGGTCATTGTCTGAACATTCCAGGTGCCCAACTTTAGGGCAGAAGTTTTCTTATGATTATCGCATGGTTCAGGGTTATTGATCTGCTTGTTGGCTTTCACTCTAAACCCCACACAACCCGTGAGGTTAACAGACCATGGCAAACCAGCACCTTACTGGCTGGGGACTGCCCAGCTTAAGGTGGGGAGTAGCTACCTAGTGAGGTGCAATGACCCCTCCCATCGTCAGAAGTAGCCCCTGGCGCCCTGCTCTATGCCAGTCAAGCAAAGACTTGTAACCAGTAACTGCTGCTTCCCATGTTATTTTGATGCTGTATGTGAAGCTGGAGTGTCCTCTCCAGAGCATAAAGCCTGGGTAAAATAATATGGAGGATAGGCTGTTACCGAAGCAGCAAATCCCCCTCTTCATGTCACTGAAATATTCCAATGGAAAGGCAAAAGCCAATACAATTGGTGTAGCGTTCACCCCTCGTTATTCAAAATAAGTCATGTATTATTCATGTCTATGCAAATGTGGTGGAGAGGCAGAGCTGGGAGGGAGGTTAAAAAGGCAGAGCCTGAGAGGAGAAAGGTCAGTCAAGAGTCAGTCAGGAGAGAGAGAGAGTCAGAGTCAGAGAGTCAGAGAGAGAAGGAACAGATATTAATAGAGCTAACCTGGTTAAGATACATAGATAGAGAGGAACAGATATTAATAGAGTTAAGCTGGTTAAGATAAATAGATAGAGAAGGTCGTAATTAATTATATAGCAAGTGAATAGTATGTTGTGCATCTGAAGAACATCTGTGGTTATTATTAACTTTGCTACACTTCAATAAATAAGTTATCTGTGCATTTATTGGTCATTGCGACGAATAGTCCAGATAGGCGGGGTATAAATCAAATAAATAAATAAATTTACCAGATAAGTGTTTGGACAAACATCTTTTATATTGTGGATAGAGGTAATCCACCGGTGGCAGTGAGGGAAACAAAGACTGGAACCTTTGTGAGGGCACAAAAAGTAGGTGTTTCATAGAGGTGAACATCACAATTGGTTCCAGTGATGTCACAGGAGTTGCCAGAACATTGCAAACTTCCTCCAGGACTCTGGCTCTGGATTTTGCCCCAAGGTTAACTCCTGAAGCCTTTTCCATTGGTGGATATAGCCACAAGGCAGTGGAGGTTTGAAATTGGAATTTTCCTTCTCCTAGACGGGCCACCTTCCAAGGCTAACGAGCCCCACCTACCTGGGTGCATAGATTATCGTGCTTTTGGGGCATGGAAAGGAGTATAAAATGGATGGTAAAGAAAAGGGGGTGGAAATGAGTTTAGAAGGCATGGAGAAGGAAAGGGGGAGGAAAGGAGTTTAGATGAAGTGGAAAAGAAAAAGGGAACTGAGTTTAGAAGGGGTGGGAAAGGAAAATGGGAAGGAAAGGAGTTTAGAAGGGGTGGAAAAGGAAAGGGGAGGAAATGAATTTGGAAGGTATGAAAAAGGAAAGGGGGAAGAGAAGAGTTTGGAAGGTGTGGAAAAGGAAAGGGAGGAGATGATTTTGGAAGGGATGGAAAAGGAAAGGGGGAGGAAAGGAGTTTGGAAGGGGTGGAAAAGGAAGGGAGAGGAGAGGAGTTTGGAAGAGGAAAGAGGAGTTTGGAAAAGGAAAGTGGGAGGAGAGGAGTTTGGAAGGGGTAGAAAAGGAAAGAGGAGGAGAGGAGTTTGGAAGGGGTGGAAAAGGAAAGTGGGAGGAGAGGGGTTTGGAGGGGTGGACTCCTTAACATCATCAGGTCCTTTCATGAGGAAATGAACAGCACTGTAGTTTTTGATGGCTCAACATCAGATCCCTTTGACAACTGGAGTGAAAGAGGGCTGTATCCTCATGCCAACCCTGCTCGGAATTTGTTTTTTTTTTTTTTTTTTTTTTTCCTGTCATGCTGAAGCACGCCTTTGGAACTTCAACAGAAGGTGTCTATCTTCGGATTAGATAAGATGGAAAGCTCTTTAATCTCTCTAGATTGAGAGTGAAGACCAAAGTCCAGCTGAAATGCATGTGTGACTTCCTCTTCACCGATGATGCAGCCATTATTGCCCACTCTGATGAAGACCTCCAACAACTGATGAATCGTTTTAGTAAGGCCTGCCAAGATTTTGGATTCGGCCTGAAGAAAACACAAGTCATGGGCCAGGGTGTGGATTCACCTGCCTCTATTCCCATCTCTACACTAGAATTGGAGGCTGTTCATGCCTTTGTGTACCTTGGCTCAACAATCTCTGACACCCTCTCTCTAGATGTCGAGCTGGATAAACGCATTGGGAAAGCAGCCACCATGTTCTCTAGACTCACAAAGAGAGTATGGCTCAATAAGAAACTGACAACACATACCAAGATCCAGGTCTATAGAGCCTGTGTCCTGAGCACACTCCTGTACTGCAGTGAGTCCTGGACCCAGGAGAGGAAGATGAACATGTTTCATATGCTTTGTCTCTGACATGTTTTTGGTATCACCTGGCAGAACAAAGTTCCAAATAGAGTAGTCCTAGAACGAGCTGGAATTTTTAGCATGTATACATTACTGAAACAGCAATGACTACATTGGCTCCGGCATGTCATGAGAATGGCTGATGGCCAGATTCCAAAAGATCTCCTGTACAGAGATTTAGTGCAGGGAAAGTGCCCCAGAGGGAGACCACAGCTGCGATACAAGGATATCTGCAATCGGGATCTGAAGGCCTTAGGAATGGACTTCAACAGGTGGGAAACCTTAACATCTGAGCGTTCAGCCTGGAGGCAGGCGGTGCAGCATGGCCTCTCCCAATTTGAAGAAACATTTGTTCATTAGGCCAAGGCAAAGAGGCAGTCCCGAAACCAGCAAAATCAGGGAGCTGGACAAAGAACAGATTGTATTTGTCTTCGGCATGGAAGGGATTGTCACTCTCAAATTGGCCTTCTCAGCCACACTAGACGCTGTTCCAAGACCTCTATTCAGAGCATGTTACCATAGTTTCTAAAGTCTGAAGGATGCCTACAGTTGGTTAAAGAGCAGTTTTCGGGGGGGGGGCATGCTCTGAGGAGTTACAGTATAACTCAGTCATCTTAAATCCAGTTGTTGCCAAACGTGGAGGGGTTGGGGAGTTGTAATATTTTCTTATGGGATCTGATCTGGAAGTGTTCTTGCCTCAAGCCTTTTGACTGTTTATTTGGTTCACAGCTATGTTTTTGTGACTTCTGAAATGGTTTGGAAACTTTACATTTTTGCTTTTTCTTGCAACATCTTTAATAAAATATAGAAGTGTACAACAGCTTGTTTATTTTGGGGAACAGGATGGTTGTTGATACTAAAGGAGGGCCTTGCCTCAATCACCTACTGAGTGCTTTTATATTTTATAGGTATTTTGGTATTTCTCTTTGGCAGAGTGGGCATAAGAGGCAGAAGTGCTTAATCTTGAGTTGTTTTGTAACTCCCTGGAGCACTTAGTAGTCACAGTGACTCAAGGTGTTGGGAGGGGTACCAGATAGGAAGATATTCCCTAACCATGTGCAAATTATACCTGGAATTTACTCACAGCAGGAAAATCTGGGCAGTGGTTGAATGGTTAGTGTGGACCTCTCTATCCTAGCTATAATCCTGACAAAGAGGGTTAGTGTCTTGCATCACCCTTTTGTAACTTATACCTCTTCATTTCTTGCATTCTTATAGGTGAAAATGAAACCTTCTGAATGCTTTCTCCCCTCTGTGCAAGATTACAAGAGTTTTTGTGTGTCTGTGTGTGTTTGTGTGTGTGTTTTACAGTTTTAGAACTTTTTCCAGAAAAAATCATGGAAGTGGCTTTTGCACAAAACTGTATTTTGCAAAAAAAAATATATATAATGATTTTATGCAAAGAAATCACATTTTTAATGCAGAAAGATAAAATACATGGGCTTTTGGACAAAACCTGTTGGGTTTTTGATCTTGCTAATGCTAAAAAGAAGAAAAGTCCTGGTCTTTTCATTCTTGTGCAAGAGCCCAAAACCTCACTGTAGTGGACAAATTTTTTCAGTGGAGTTTCTCAATGTGTCAAGATACCATTTTTAATCAAAGAGCATAGAACATGTGATATTCATCACATTGTTGCTGCTACATGAGTGTTGCCTCTGCAAAGGAATGGCTTTTTTCAAAACTCTTTTTTTCAAATGCAAGGAATGCATAAAAGGCACCCGAAGCAGAAATATTCATCAGGATCTGTTCTCAGGATTAAGGAGATTTTTCTTTTATTTTAATCAGTTCAATGTTTTACAACAAAAATTCAAATAGAAGCTTAAGAGCTTAAATAAGATGTGCCAGCACGCAATCGTTTCCTCACACAACTACCAGACTCATGGCCCGCAGGGCAGAACATGTTCCAACACCCCATCTGGAATTCATACAGGAGCATCTGCATCATCATTGCACTGCCAAACAATGATGAAGTTAAGTAGCCTCAGACAGGTAACAAATAGGCATTTAATAATGATCAGGAGGAGCCTTGCTAATATGATGCAATGTATTTGCTAAGACATAATGGCTGGAATCCTGTTGCACAATTCTGCATGTGTAAAGATTGATGATAGGACCAGTGGCAGTGATTTTCAGATATTAAAGACTCCCTTCCCCCTCTCCCAAGGCTCCCAAAGGCTTCCCTGGTTGCAAAGGATCCCTAGGGAGCCTTGAAGCCCAAAAGGAGGAATAGGGTACTTTACATTAAAATCCATGGCTGATAATGTCATCAGCCTTTAAGTGCATGGAGCTGCACAACATGATTCTGGCTATAAAGTGTTCACGTGTGTTCATCAAAAGATCTCACTGGGCTTAGTTCAATCACATGAGCAGAGAGTTCCATCCCAACCACCAGGAGAACATTGGATAACGAACCCCTCAGTTATGTAGTCAAAAAGAGGACACCGCCAGGAAAGCTCCCCCCAGGTACGTAGAGAATTGGAATCACAACAGAGCTATGTCTTTCCCCAACATGCCTGCCAACTTTGGTGAAGACTGGATATCGGACATCCGAGTTATTCACCCATAAATTGGGGGGCCCCAGGAGAGTTTACCACATGGCACAGAAGCCCACTGAGGGACTGAGGGATTGAGGGAGTTATTTTCAGCCCCAGCAGAATGAGAGGTCTTTGGCACTGAGAGACATGCATGAGGCATTGAGTTTGTATTCAGCAACATTACAAAAAACCCTCCAAAACCCACCATTCTGCCTACCGGCTGCCAATCAGCTGACCATAGGCTGATAGGCAGCCACACCCCCACACAGCCACCCACCCAAATAGCCTATCCACCCACCTCCTTCCTTTCCCTACCTTAGCTCCCACCCCACCCCCACCAACACCCCCTTACCTTAATCGCTGCTGCCGAGGTCGTCTTCTGGCCTCCAAGCCACACATGTAAAAAGGGAGACTGGCTGCCCTTTGCAAAGATGGCGGCTGTGGCTTCATTTAGGGTAGGGAAGCTGCAACTGCCATCTTTGCAAAAGGCAGCCAGTCTCCTCTTTTACATGCATGGCTGGGAGGCCAGAAGGAGACCTCAGCAGCAGCAATTCAAGTAAGGGGGTGACATTGGGGATAGGGTGGGATGGGGGCTAAGTGAGGGAAAGGAAGGGGGTATGGAATTAGGCTGTTGGGGTAGGTGGCTGTGGGAGGGAGATGGTTGCATATCTGCATGAATGGTAAGCAGAATCGTGTTTTTTGTTTTTTTAATAGGAAGCGGTGTTGGTGGGGGTGGGAGAGGGCTAAGGTAAGAAGGGCGTGGGAAGGTAGGCTGTGGGGTTGGGTGGCTGTGGGGGACTGCCTATCCCCCGCCGAACAGCTGATCAGTGGTGGGTAGGCAGAATGTCTTTTTTGTTTTGTTTCGTTTTTTTAATATGAAGGATGAATAAAAACGGGTAAATATTCATCCCATCTTGTTCGTGGAGATCTCTGGAACCCACAAATATTAAGGGTTGAATATTTAACAAATTGGCTATTTTCATCAAAAAAGCCAATCCGTTTTTATATTCGTCCCCATCTTTAGTCCTGAGATGAATGAAGCATAATGTTCCAGAGATGTAACTCCAGATAAGCAAACATACAACACAGAATAAAGAGATGAGAGAAATGCTTGAATATTTGGTAGATAAACAATGAGGGTCAAAGGTGCATTAAAGTTAATTGGTCTTCAGAGCTAAAATCCTGTTAGTACAGTAGTGCCTCCACTTACGACCGTCCCTACTTACGACCAATTCGACTTACGAACAGCTCCTGTCGCAAAATGTTGCTTCTACTTGCAACCAGAGCTTCCAGTTATGAACAGAAAAAGGCAGGGGGAAAAGGCGGGAAATTCAAATTACTAACTGTAGGTGGCAAAGAGGCTGCTTCTTTGTAGCTCTTTCACCCCGGCAGTTAGAGAGTGTGCGATCTGAGGAGGCTGCCTGCTCGGCAGCTTTAAAAAGCTTTATGCTTTCAAAAAACTGTTCTTGGTATTTTTGCAGCGTGGTTTTCGGCTGAGGGGAGTTATGTTTCTGTGCTGTGATGGGCCTTGGGGGCTTGTTTTTTGGTTTCCCCCCACCCATTTCCGATGGAGGGGTTGATGATTTTTGGAGTGTTCTTTCCATTTCTGATGGATCTTGGGGGTTTTGGTTGCTTTGGGTTTTTTCCCCCATTTTTGATGTATCTTGCATGCTTCCATTGCTTTTTACTTTGTTCTCTTTGCATTTCTGATCTGCTCCGTTTGCTTTCTGTGCATTTCTGACCTTGTCCCTTTGTTCTCTGTGCATTTCCAATCTGCTCCATTTGTTTTCTGTGCTTTTGCAATGCATCCTGCATTCTTCCCTTGCTTTTCTCCCCCCCCCTTCGCCCAGAAGGTATTAATTATGTTTCCAATGAGTCGTGCAGTGATTTTTTTTGTTGATTTTTTTTCCTTTGGCCAGAACGGATTAATTGCATTTCAGTGCATTCCTTTGGGAAACAGTGCTTCGACTTATGACCATTTCAAGTTACGACCATCATTCCGGAACGGATTATGGTCGTAAATCAAGGCACCACTGTATTCCAGAGATATGATGTAGGCATACATTTGTGTTTGAGAAGTCAGACTAGCAAATTAAGCTTGCATTTAGCTTCTAGAAGAGCGATTACAGAGCAAAATAAGTGAAGTCTCAACCTGTGGAGAACAATACTCCTCTTTCACCACTAAGGAATCCCTTTAATGATGGTTTAACTGTGATGTTCTGTTCAACCCTCAGATTCTCTTGTTAATGAATCTGTTTGTATACACAGATACACACACACAGAGAGAGAGAGAGAGAGAGAGAGAGAGAGTTTAAGATCCATTAGCAACCTGTAATTTGATGGGGGAGGAGTATTTCATTTCAAAATATAGGGTAAGGCACTCTTACCTGCTCAGACCACAATTTGACCTGTCTCATTGGCTAAAATTATGTTGGTGGCTGAGATGAACACAAGGACTACAAGGTGAGAAAACAACAATAGTTTATAGTGTTGCTTGCTTGTTCACTGCATCTCCTCCTCCTCCTCCTTTTCCTTCTGTTCTTTGAAACATTTGGATGAAACTTACAAGCATTCACACGAGTCTTTGCCTGCATATATACATATGTATCTGACCAGTAGCCACATTGACTGGGGTATTCTGGAAGCTGTCAATCCAAAAAATTTCAAAACTCTGATGGTATGTGTATGACGTATGTGTGTTCGTAAATTTAAGGTGTATTAAATTTATACACATTTTTTGGATTGCTGGAGAATCAATATAAATTTGATCTTCCCTGAGTCCCCCTGCCATGGGCTGAGCATTCAGATGTCATGAGCAATTCCAGAAAAGTACCTTTGAGTCTCAAGACTTCCATGGTGTGGCCTGCTGTGGTGAGGCATTCAGCATTCTTTCTACCCTGAGGTCACAGCAATGAAGAATTCCAGGAAATAGACCACCTTATACATTGTGATTGAAAACTCTTAGCCCAGCTGAGAAGCATTACCTGGAAATAACTTGTTGGTAAGTAGACAGAACTCTGTAAATCCCACTTACGACTCAGCATCTGCCAGCAGCCACAATCAGCTGCTTCGCTTCAATGCTTCTGAATCTCAGTGAGTCCCTTGCACTTTTTGGCTGCTTTCTTGTTTTTCCTTGGTCAGTCTTTGTCACTCTTGACTGCTTCTTGTCTTTCTTCATCAATCTTAGAGGTGCTCATCCTTGCTGTTTCACCCCCACTTCATTTTTTTAAATTTTCTCTTGCCACCCTGTTGCATGTGGGTGAGCTTTCAAACTGGATCCTTGATATTCTGCTTTCTCTGCCACCCTCTCCATAAGAGGTCATGCTATGGATGGAGGTTTAGCAAAGGTGTAGAAGAAAACCCGAAGGGACAGGGTTGTTTAAAGGTAGTGAAGGTTCTCAAATACAATAAAAAACATGTTGTTGTCCTAAAGAGGATTTATGGCAGTGAATAGAGATTGCTTGAAGGGTGGGGTCCATTTCCACAGTTTGAAGCACTTGCACCGCACTGTGGCAATTAGGAGAGGGGAAAAATAACTCCCAAGTAGGAGTGTGAATGTTGCTGCCTTTTGCCCTCTGAGAGAAATGGATGGGAAAGTGGGAAAAAAACCTCTTTTCTCTTCACTGTACAGGATGCACCTGGAAAAGGCGAAATAATTGCCAGACTGCAAATGATTGTTACAATCCCTGCATAGGATTCCATCTTCCTCTGCAATATTCAGCTGGGCATCTCTGAAGAAATGCCAGGCTCTGCAGGGGGAAGTGAACCCTTCATCAGTTGAAGGGTTTACTTTGCCATACCATTCCTATTATAGATCAGCTTAATCCTCTGTCCTTTTCTTCTTCCACCATTGTAATTTAAAGCTCAACAGAGTCACAAGGAGACCATGAATACTGACTTTTATTCCTGAAATGAGAGGTTATCTCCCTGTCAGTTTGTCTAGGTTAAAGTCAGAATTACTAAACCACACTGAATTGTAACAACAAAAAGCAACCATTAGGTGTTACACTCTCTGCCTTGTGGTTTCCTCCTGAACCTGTAGACTGGATGCAAGGAATATGCGGTGTTCTAGGTAGTTTGGACTTCAGCTCCCAGAAGCCCTAGTAACATAGTCAATTGTAAGGGACAATGGGTATTGCAGTCCAAAAACATCAATTCCTGTGCTAGATGCACCACCACGGATAGCTGTTTGTGGCTTTCAGAGGAGGTTTATGCTTGAAACAAATTGCTTTGGGCTTCTTCGTGAAATTGTTGGGGTTTGCATCTCTGCCCAATCTTAGCTGATTTTTTAAAAAAAGTTTGTGCTGCATTTTTGGAGATGAAATAAATTCACAAGAACAGATGCATTCACAAGAAAAATAAAAGTAACTGTTACAAAATCAACAACAGCAACAGAACAGGAACAAAAAGCAGGTGAAAATAATGTACTGTAACACAAAAGTGATCAGGCATGCTTTTTGAACAGCCATCCAATTGCCCCAAGATAACTTTGATACAATGGGAACATCAGTTTAATACAATACCAACAGTGGTACACTTGACAAAGAGAAACACACACACAGAGTCTCTCCTCTCTCTCTCTCTCTCTTTCTCTCTCTCTCTCTCACACACACACTCTCACTCACTCTCTCTCTGCTCTCTCTCTCTCTCTCTCTCTCTCTCTCTCTCTCTGTGTGTGTGTGTGAGAGAGAGAGAGAGTAGGGGCACACACATGCAGACACACAGACATGCATGCATGGGCACATACCCAAACACAGATCAACAGTTTGTGCAGAAACCAAATGTGATCAGGAAGACAATGCAGAGAT
Organism: Pogona vitticeps; assembly: GCF_051106095.1. NCBI lineage: Eukaryota > Metazoa > Chordata > Lepidosauria > Squamata > Agamidae > Pogona > Pogona vitticeps. Next base: position 45,706,282 of record NC_135785.1, read on the forward strand.
ATGTGGAGGGGCATTGTGTGGCCAGAATAAGTATATAGAAGCCAAGCACAGATCTAAATGTTCCTGAGAAACACTTCTGTCTTGGTTTGCCATATTGCAGAGCACCAAGTGAAGTTTCAGGAATTACAATGCTTCCCTTGGTCTCTTCATGGGGAAACAAATGTGAGAGTGAGTGGTTTTTGAGGAGAAAAGACTTCGATGATATTGTGTGAAGTAGCACATGTCACACCAATCTTTAAAAAGGGAAGGAGGGGGGGGACCCGGGAAACTACAGGCCAGTTAGTCTGTTCCAGGGAAAATGGTGGAAAGCCTCGGCCAAGATAAAATCTCAAAACACATAGAAGAACAAGCCTTGCTGAGGGAAAATCAGCATAGCTTCTGTAAGGGTAAGTTTTGTCTCACAAAACTTTTAGAATTATTTGAAAAGGTCAACTGGTATGTGGATGCAGGCGAACCAGTGGATATTGTCTATCTGTATTTTCAGAAGGTGTTTGACACCGTCCCTCACCAAAGCCTGCTGAGAAAACTCCACAATCAGGGGATAAGATAAGCAGGCAGGTCCTCTTATGGACTGAGAATTGTTTGAGAACCAGGAAACAGAAAATAGGTGTCAATAGGCAATTTTTCACAATGGAGAGAGGTGAAGAGCAGTGTGCCCCAGGAATCTGTCCTGGGACTTGTGCTTTTCAACCTGTTCAAAAATGACCTGGAGATAGCGATAAGCAGTGAGGTGGCCAAGTTTGCAGCTGACAAAACTTTTCTGACTGGTGAAGACCAGAAGGGGTTGTGAGGAGATCCAGAAGAATCTTTTCCAGCTGGGAGAATGGGTAGAAAAATGGCAAATGTGTTTCAATATAAGAAAATGTAAACTAGTAATAATAATAATAATAATAATAATAATAATAATAATAATAATAATAATAATAATAATAATAATAATAATAATAATAATAATAATAATAATAATAATAATAATAATAATAATAATAATAATAATAATATAATTTATTGTCATTGTAAGTATATACACAGTATACCATACAAAGAAATTCACAGACACCAGAGACCAGACACATGCACACACATAACATTCTCCAAACACTCCCCACCCACTAGAAGTCCCCCACTAAAAATACAAACATCTACACCTCAGGCCAAGTAACACAGTCCAACTAATTATTCACTACTGGTGGTCTTTAAGCTCATTATTAATTGCAATTATAGCTCTAGGATAAAAACTATTTAGAAAATGCTACAGAGCTACTCCCAAACCATGCACACTGGGGCAAAAAAATCCAACTTTATTTATCAGCTAATGGGTTCTGAGCTGTCCATGACGGATCAGGAAAGAGACCTTGGTGTGCTGGTGGACAGCTCGATGAAAGAGTCCAACCAGTGTGCTGTGGCAGTGAAGAAGGCCAATTCCATTCTAGGTATCATTAAAAAGGAGATTGAAAATAAAACAGCCAACATTATAATGCCATTGTACAAAACGCTGGTAAGGCCGCACCTGGAGTATTGCATATAGTTCTGGTTCGTCATCGTTTAGTCGTTTAGTCATGTCCGACTCTTTGTGACCCCATGGACCAGAGCACACCAGGCCCTCCTATCTTCCACTGTTTGTTGTTTCGATGACATTGTCCAACCATCTCATCCTCTGTCGTCCCCTTCTCCTTCGGTTGCCACACCTCAAAAAGACATAGTGTAACTGGAAAAGGTGCAGAAGAGAGTGACTAAAATGATGACTGGGCTGGGGCACCTCCCTTATGAGGAAAAGCTAGAGCGTTTGGGGCTTTTTAGTCTAGAGAAAAGGTGCTTAAGGGGGGGGGACATGATAGAGACAGAAAATTATGCAGAGGATGAATAAAGTGGATAGAGGGAAGCTCTTTTCCCTCTCATGCAATACTAGAACCAGGGGACATCCACTCCAATTGAGTTTTAGGAGAATGAGAACAGACAAAAGAAAATATTTCTTTACCCAGTGTGTTGTTAGTCTGTGGAACCCCTTGCCACAGGATGTGGTGATGGCATCAGGACTAGATGCCTGTAAAAGGGGAATTGACAGATTCCTGGAAGAAAAGGCCATCACCTGTTACAAGCCATAATGGGGTTGTATAATCTCCAGGCTTAGAAGGAAGGTACCTCAAAATGCCAGATGCAGGGGAGGGGGTATTAGGAGACAGTGATTGTTCTTATGTGCTCCCAGAGCCATCTGGTGGGGCCACTGTGAGATATAGGAAGCTGGACTAGATGAGATACAGGAAGCTGGACTAGATTTGCCTTTGGCCTGATCCAGCAGGGCTCTTCTTATGTTCTTAAAGCCTCTGCACTTATCTCCTACTACTCCCTCCCAATGGATTCCAGGAATCACTGGCTCAACATCAAGGTGTTTTTGCATTAGTTGCATTTATGCAGTGCTAGCACATTGGAAAATCAGGAGTAAAGTTAGCAGAAGACTGGATTGGGAAAAGTGCTGTTGAGAACACACACATATTCTTACATTTGTGTCCATCATGCCGTTTGCAGTAAGAGCACCAGCATCAAACTCATGAGCCTTCTGTTGCACAGACACCAAACATGATGGAATCAGTATACAGTAGAAGGGTCTTCTCTGTGACATCACAGGAGCATCTGTCTGGATTCAGATGTTGGCCTTGTAATTTCAGGGAGAAGGAAATGCTGACTTGGCAACCCTTATTCCACCTGGCCTGTAATGGACAGATGGAAAGCACTGCCCCTCCTAAAGTACATTCTACTCACATTCTTCAGAAGCTACTCTGCTGGGAAGGTTCATAACATGGGATGGAAAATAATTTTGTTGGATCAGATAATCTTGAAAAAGAAAAGCATTTCCATGCTTCCTAGAATTTGTTGCAAGAAAAAAATGCACTTAACCTCCAGATGTTAAAAAGAAAAAAGAAAAAATGAAGTCACACAACCCAGTAAGAAACAAAGTGAGATTGATATACAAGTGCATTATGAGAAGTGAAACAAAACTGAGACAGAGATTTTCAGTTCCTTAGCCAGTGGTAGAACATGGTTAGAGCACCTCCAAGCAGGACTGGAAAAGATGCCTATATGAGACCATGAAAATCCACTGCCAGGTTATGTATTAGAAGTATGTATTTATGCAAGCCGCCCCGAGTAGACGTTGTCTAGAGGAGCGGGGATAAATAAATAAAATAAATAAATAAGTACATGATAGCTGATTACTAGAACCTTGTGGTGCAGTGGTTAAACTGTTGTACTGCAGCCAAAACTGTGCTCATTTCCTAAAGTTCAACCCCAGGTAGTTGACTGAAGGTTCACTCATCCTTCCATCCTTCCGAGGTCAGTAAAATGAGTACCCAGCTCGCTGGGGACAGGGCGGGGGCAATGTATAGCCAGCACAATTAACTTGTAAACCACCCAGAGAGTGTTTTAAGTGCTGTGGGGTGTTATATAAGCAGCACACACACCCCTTGATACTGTGCAGAAGAGTAAATCAACAGTCTACAAAGCAGTTCTAAAAACAGGGGCAGCTCAAACAAAACATTACAACATTTAAACTGGGCTGTATAGATAGATACCTAGAGAACTTGTTGAAGAACAAACAGCCCTGACAATTCCTTTGTTTTTGGGTGAGAAACTGATAAAAAAAGGAGTTGGGTTCCAGGATTTCCCCTTGTGTGATGTCACTTTTTGAAAAGTAGTGAACACAAGAGGTTACTGTGCGTACCATCTTGACTTCTGATATTGGAGTCAACAACATTCAAGCTTCCCTTTGCTATGTAAAGTTGGACATCCTTTTTCTTGCTGGCAATCTGTGCATGATATCGTAACAGCAATATTGGGCCATCTCCTGGCTTTTTGAATCATAGGCAGAGAAGTACAATATCCCACATGCATAAACAGAAGCATTTGAGTTTTTTTTTTTTTTTGACAATTGAATGTAGCCAAGACAAACATACTATTAAAATTTCAGGAGAAATGCTAGTAATATAAATCTGGTACAATACAAAGAAGTGGTTTTCATGGTCAGATGCTCTCTGATAATTGTTCAGATGCATTTAGCCTCCAGTCAGAGGAGCCACCAGCACTGCTTTAGGGTGCTTCCTGGTTTTGACCAGCCGTTTCTCTACATCAGTGTTATCAGCAGCAGTGCTACAATTGCGTTGTGCCCAGTGCCACTGAAGAGTTGGAATACTCATTGCATCATGTAGACAACTTGTGACGAGCTCTATTCAGTTTGAAAACTAGTTTTATTTTTCTAACATGAAGACTGGAGCTGCCAGTGTTTTCCATTCTGGAGTTTTGAACATTTGTCAGAGTTTCTATTCGATTTCTCAAAAGGTTACATTTTTAGTTTAACATCAAAGGCTCAATTCCCCTCCATCATTTTCAGCTCTTTTTATTTTAAAATATGTTTTTAATTTAACTGTGTTTGTGAAACATGGTTTTGTTCTTATCCTTGATTGTCCATTTTTTCTTTTCTCTGCCTCCGAACAAAGCAACATCTCTCAAACATCATCTGTTTACTTTCTCTTGTTGTAGAACATGTTATTCCCTTGAATACTTTTCAAATTCAGATGGTATGTGCAGAAACCACGAAGTCCAATGCAGAGTATGATTAGCTTTCTGTTGCTCTTCCAATATTTCCCCTTAAAACCACATCACATGAACCCACAGATGCTAAATATGCTCCTCTTTCCATTTTATTCTTCCCTCTATTCTCCAGTGAAGATCCAAACATTACGATTCAATCATCGTTAGAATCAATCAGTAATCAAATATGCATATATTACTGTTTTCATCTCCCAGCTGGAAGATGTTTGTAATGCGAGTGTAAATAATAATAATAATCCAAACTAGATTTTATTCAGTTGATAGAAACATTAAGTTTATGCTTATTTCAAGCAGATGGAGAAGGAGTTTTTGCCTTTAAGCCATCATTTAGTAAGTCCATCTTTGTTTTATTATGTCTCTTTCTTTAAGCCACAGTAACAAAGCATTTTACCTTTAAGTAGATCGTTGTTCCTACATGCCAAGCAATGGAGTCAAATTCAGAAAATACCCATATGATGCTATTGTCTTTGCATGATATGCTGTCAAGTGACCTGACTTCTAACAACGACAGGGTTTTTGAGGTATGTGAGAAGGTCAAGCAGTGGTTTAATATTGCCACCTCTCGGTGGATTTTCCATGGCCAAGTGGGTGTTTAAACTCAATTCTCCTCTCTCCTAATCCAACAGTCTATCTACTACACCACGCTTGGTGGGCCTAAGATCCTATTCCTGTTAGAAGAAAAGGGTAAACACCTAGATAGATGAAATTCAGTGTGGTAATATAAAACAGACATATGGATTTCAAGGCTACTTAAAATCTTATCTCAGCATGGGTGGTCTGGAGCATATCAAGGACCTGTCATCTTATGTCTCTTATCATTCCTATTATTACTCTAACATAGAAAAAACAGTGCCCTGTGTTACAAACAGAGTGCTATGTGGATATACAAAAGGAAGATTATACTACAAATATTAAAAAAATGGCCTGTCTCCAAGTCAAACTAGATGATATATTCACTACTAGAGGTGTGTGAATACCATCCAATCTGATTTGTTTCTAGATACTGTAGATGCAACTGATGAAAACAAAAGGCTATGACTTCAGATGATGGGTGCTACACAGTGGTACCACCCAGGGATGAGGACTCACATCATGGGACTCGCTGTCAAGTTGGACATCAAGTTGTATCAGTGACTTGACTCAGGTTTTTGTTTCAATGACTCAGACTTGAATTGTGGTATAGAAGCCACTCACCCATCTTTTTCTGGGTGGGTGGGTGAACTTATTTTTAACTTGGGGTTTGGAACTCAGGAATTCGTACCAAAGATCTGGACTTGGTTTTGGAGCTTGGTACCAAAGAGTCAGACTTAGATTTGGGACGCTGACTCAAAGACTCACCAACATCCCTGGTGTAGGCAAAGCTTCCACTAGCTTCCTTTCTTTTGTCTCCCAACTCTGGGAACCATGCTGAGGAACAACATATGCTCATGGTGTAGAAGATGTTCCCTCAGTGTCCCCGATCAGTAACCTGGTCTGCCCTGTGTGCCCACTCACTCACAGAGGAGGGATTTTTGTGTTGCAACGAATTGGAAAACACAAAAGAGGCCCTTACTTTCACTTTTGTGTTCTTTCATCCATTCCTGGTAGAGCACATCCAAGATAAGAATTTTCCATTTACACGCCAGAGAGGAACACAGAAATGTCAAGCTCTTTTGTGTTCCCCTCTTTCATTTGACCTTTCGTACATCACCAGGGAATTTTTTAGACATGCGTACCCCTGCAACAAAAAGGTGGATGCAATAGCCATTTGAAAAGATGACTGAAGAAGAAGAAAAATATACTGTACCTAACTCTAAATTTCTGTTTGTTTCTGATGAGGACCAAATACAGGATATTTTTCCAACTTGTCTTAGCAGCCCAATGTGAGCATTTTTAAAGAGTTTTTTTAAACTGAAACCCTTTGCTCCACCTCCATCCATCTAGTGGATCTACCAGTTGCTGCACCAGTTCTCCCTCCCCCTCCTAGTAAGGGGGGGGGTAGGATAGAACTATATATATAATGTATTTATCTGTAAACATAACCACCATTTAGGATAAAATGTACCGTATCTGTGCAGATTTTTCTAATATAGCCTTTTTTTATCTGTGCATATTTTTTTCAGTATATGCACAGATAAAAAGTACATGTCTTTGTGAATATTTTCTTCTACATCATAAGCTTCGTGAAGGTGCAGATTTCCGTGGCAAGAACATTTGCCTTCTTCCCCTGTGAGTCTTGGGAGATTCAGAATGAATATTTCTATGTGGAAATGTGAATCTACCAAATTTCCACTCTATCCTAATATTGCATGAAATGTCGTGCATGAATGATGACGATGATTAATAAATATTAATGATATTATTGTTATTATTATAGACCATTGCACTGCTCCAGTACAAATAATGGCTGTATATGAAAGCATGCTAAAAGAGTCCATTTTTCAAACACCATAATGGCAGAACAGGAAAAGAACATTTTTACTTTGCTGACCAACTTAGGTACCTTTTACTGATGGTGAGGATATTCCCTTAAATAAAATCAATAAATTAATTATATTTCCTAAAGAATATCATTGCATTATTGTTTTATTATGGGTTGTGGTGCTTTGTTGTCTGCTGTTCTAAGCAAGACAAATGCATCAGAAGGGTGACACATTAACTCTATTGATTGAATTATATTGTGTGTTCCCCCCCCTCCAAGATTGTGACATTTTGACTGTCGGATCCTGCAATGCACTTTCATTAGAAAGATGATCTATACCAATCATATCTCCTAAATTATATTATTATGTTGTTTAGTATGGGCAGATGAACACATTTAGATATTCTTAGGAGCCAGATTTCTGCGATGTTTTGTGATACAGGAGGCGACAGAACGATTGTCTTCCTTTCCAGATGCAACACTCTATGAACCTCTGTAAGATATTTATAACCCAGATATCCCCCACCCCTACTAGGACCCTGTTCATCAAAACCCTCTGATCTCCTGCTTTGATTCCCATGAAGAGCATAAACATGCGCAGCAGCTGGAGCAGAGCAAAATGAACCACAGGCAACCCCCTCCACCCCTCATACTTGCCTTCCCTTGATTAAATATTTAAATCAATACCGCATCCAATTCTACAGTCATTTTGCTATTTATGTTAATATTTAATTCAATAAATGGCCACCTTCTAGAACACTTTCCAATTTATTTTATGCCCTAACTACAGCTGTAATTTTTGTTTAGCCTTGACAGAACTGCCAGATCCTTTTCCTTTAAAAGGTATTCTCCTTCTCTTAAAGAATTGCTGCTTGTTTAAGAGCACCATACTTTTGTAAGACATAATGGAGGTCCTTCATTACAGTCATCATAGTTCCAAAGATTTCATATTCCTCACATTTAAATCTGGCCACTCCTGGTTTTGATTCAGAGTGTTGCATTGGAAAATTAGGGATGCCAAAGGATTTTGCATGATCCTCATTTCCAAGCAAACCCATCAGGTGCTACTTACTGTACATATTGGACCAAATTTTGTCCTTTACTAAAACTTCAATAAAATGCATATCAAAATGAGAATTTCTAGATAAAATATAAGAAACAATGTATATTTTAGGATATGTGTACAGGCATACTGCATTCAATTAAGACCAGCATGTTGATTTACTGGCTGAAGTCTTGTTGCTTAATCTAGTAAATCACAGTAGGGTAGGCCCATTGAATCGGTGGGGATTTGGTACTCTACTTATGACTCACTAGACTTAGCAACGGGATGTCAGCCACTGTATGCAGGATGGCAGTCATACTAGTCCCCCATCTACCCTTTTCTGGAGGGGTGTATAACTCAGATACCACCAAAAGCCTGAACGAGCGCTCTTCAGTTGTTATATATTTTGGGTCTTCTCAACTTAATTTTTCATTTTTTCAAAAAATTAATCTAATGGTTTAAGTAGCTGCTTGTGGAGCCAGAAGTTGGGAGTTCAGTTCCCCACTGTGCCTTCTTGACAGGGAATGTGCTTGATGATCCATAGGGTCCCTTCCACGTCTGCAGTTCCAAGATCTGAACTGTTGGAACTACTGGATAGAGTGTAGTGGCGGAAAGGTGGCGTGAACATATACTAAATAAAGGTCAATATCTTGTTGTGTAAGTTATGTTGATGGACAAGTAGTGTTACTCAAAGCAACAAATGGAGTCCCTGCTTTGGAGTTGTCATTGCATACTAGCTGGGTGGCTTGGTGTGTAACCAAATATCCAAACAGGGACCCATTAATTAGAAGCAATTTGCCATTGTGAGTTATGCCATTGCCCTTCTGTTCATAACTACACAACAGAATTTGGGAGAAATAAATAATCATATTTTACAGGAGCAGACCTAGCAAGAAAGAAAACAAATGCAATTTTAATAGCCCCAATGCAAGAAAAGGGAGCTAGAGAGGAATCATTGAAAGATCTCTGATTCATCAGACTGAAATGGATCTAGAAAGACGTTTTCTTCCAGAAGTCTCTGGAGCTGAGATGCCAGCACTATAAATGTGCTAGTGGAGATTCTAGTAGAAACTGTGTTGATTAGCTTCCTGTTTTTCTCAAACACCTGAGACATGTAGACCCAGTGCATTGCTTGGCAAGAACATGACAGTCTGCCAAAGAGCTGGAGGCACTTGTCACTAACTTTGCTGCTGTTTGCCCCCCCCTTCTTTGTTCTCTGTAAAGATGCAGATATTTGGAAGGCAGAGGAAGGGGGGAAAGGAGCTAGTAAGGTGGCAGAGGTTCCTTCAACTGCCCTTCCTGCACTTGCATGGAGCATGAAGAGAAGATAAAATCTCTTTGGGACGGGGTAGGGGAGAAGAATGTCTAAGAAACTGTACATGGTAGGGTCTTTATAAAAAAGCATTGTTGCATTGGAGGCTTGAGCCAAAAAGCAGAGCTCATGTCACATTGTGTTGCTGTGTTAAGATGCTCCTTCTTATAATCCTGTAAATCAGTGATGATTAGCTACTGCTTGGCTTGCACAAAAGCCTCAACCCAGCTGGTACCTGGGCTTCAATTCCAGATGCCAACTGAGGAGGAATTCAAAGGCAAGTCTCTATTGTTATCAACATGATCCAGTTACTAGAAGTCAAGAAGCCTTAAGCTGCTAACATTGTTCCAGGCAGACACAAGTTTTTTCCAGCTGATATTCAATCTTCATCACACAGGATAATTACTCTCTGTAGCGAGTTATTCAGAACCTAACAGCAGGGTTGGAGCTTGTAGTGGTGGTTGGAAAATGATTAAAGTGTTATATCTGAAACTGAACTGATATCTTACTGTCCTATTAACTTGTATGGATTCTTCAGTAAATATAATGTCAATTTATGTGATCCACAGAAACAAGAAGCCACCCTCTGTTCCTTTTGGCAGCAAGTTAGAATAGGCAAGAAAGATTAAGTCAGAAATCATCTAGAACAGCAAGAAAAAACCCGAGCCATTTTTGTTGGCCTCTAATGTTCCTCAACGACTCCTCACCAATGCCACTGAATCAGCCACAGTACCTGCAGAAAAAAACTTCTGCTTTTCCTCTTCTTTTTTCTTAAAAAAAAAAAAAAAAGACATGATTGGAACACCAGCTACACAATGAGTTTTTAAGTCTAATACTTCTTAGGGTTGCCAGGTCGGCCTCTTCCCCTGCTTTGAGATTTCAGGTCCAAAAATAGCTCAGTGGGTGAGGAGACATCACATGAATGGGCCCTTGTGATGCTGCAAGGGGTGGCCCATTGTGCAGCAGTTGCAAAATAATGTGTGTATACATATAGGTGTGTGGGAAGTTTTAGTCTAAAGTTCCATCTTGTGGCTATTAAGGGATACATCACTGGTGTTTAGCATAATCAAGTTATTGTAGTATAAAGATGCATTGTTCTATGATTCTCTCTCTGCGCATGTGTGGAATGTGTAGAAAAGATAAGTTTCTCGACCCTCTTTGGCTAAATCTTCTCTTTATGTAAATGATGGTACTTAATAAAAAAAGACATGCCTCCGGAGAAAAAGGTAGACATTTTAGAGACATTTTAGAGACATTTTGGAGACATTTTACAGGCAGACATCTTCTTCACCGGTGACATGCATCATAACTAAAGACTGTAGTCTGTCTTCATTTATCAGAGATCTCTCCCTGGTTTTCATGCAACTGCTGCTTGGCTGGCTTCCAAGCAGGGTTCCCTGGGGATTTCCCCACATAGGTGTGCAAATTTGGGCAACATGAAAACTCATGAGTTACAATAATGGGACTCCCACACCCTTCCTTACTCCCAAAAGCATGACTGACCCAACTGCACACAGCCATCAGATCTCTATCCGCATCTTTCATCTTGCACCACCCACCATTTTCCCCTTGCTCTTGGCCTTTTTGTATGCCAACACTGCACAAATGCAACACACATTTTGGGACATGGACACTACACAAATGGAACATGCATACAAATACTTTTAATCTGAACTAGTGAGTCCTGGTGCCAGCCAGGAACAGGAAGAGGATACTGTTGAAGATTTAACAGACCTTACAGACAAAAGCCTGTGTTTTACTTACTGTAGCAGCACCAGTCATTTGCCTTCTTACCTGAAGACCTGAAGAAGCACAACAGTTCTCTGAGACTTTGACTGTCACCCTGAGATTTGGAAATTCTAAGAGTGCTCCCAGAAGTCTCTTCTTCTTTTGATAATGCAGGTGTTGCCACTGTGGGGAATTTGGTGGCACTAGTGACAGAATTTAGGTGTGGCACTATACCTGTGAGTATTCCAGAGTTGAAAATAGGAGCACACCTGTGAATTGTAAAGGATATGGCCAGACAACATGGAGATGCACCAGTATATGGGTGTGGTCAGACAACCCAAGAACATGGTCAAGCATAGAAGTTATTAAACATACCACATGGCAGTAGTTTATCTACTGAAATCTTTCCATTTTTACATTGCAAGCCATTGAAGGAATACTGAGAAAAGAAGAGAAGAAAACACACTGTATCATGTGTACAGCCTGAGAATGCAAAGTACTTCAAATGCCTAATATACTAGTTCCAACTTGCTCCACCCATTCAGGGAAACATATTGACCCCTTTTATTTATTAAGTCCATTTCCACTAACTTTATAGGAATAGGGATATTTGAGATATTGGCCCTTGAGATATTTTGCTGACCAATTTCCTTAATCTCCACCCAGTATGGACAATGTGGAAGCTGTAGTCTAAAATAAATGGAAGGCCAAAGATTCTGTACCCCTTGCACTATAGCTGTATAGCTCAGTTGTTTGGGTTTCTAGCTGTGGAGCCAGAGTTTGGGAGTTTGATTCCCAACTGTGTCTCTTTAATAGGGACTAGACTTGATGGTCCATAGGATCCCTTCCAGCTCTGGAAATTTAGTATTATTATGATTATTATGATTACCCCATTACAATTTGAAGAAAACAAAGTCACACAAACAAACAAAAACCTGAAGGGGATACCAGAGAACCTACAGTTTTAGTTTTAAGCCATTTAACAGCAAGGAATAAAACTCAGTCTAGTCTGAAAATTAGCTAAAATTAAAAACTTCTCTAAACTTATCTTGAACCTTCGGGGGCCTAATTAGGAGATGAAAGAAAAATAACCCAGTGAAAATAATCATTTTTATATTTAAAAGCCTCCCTTATAAAACGGATGGTGTATAAAAAAGGAACTCGCTGGCCCTGTGTAGGAGAGATGACATGAGACTAATAAACTGTGTCTCAACCACTAATGAATCCTATTAGCATTCTATTACCTCAAAAATATCAGATGTGGATCCAGTATTCATAAGAATTCTTTTTCATCAAGAGACCTCTACATGTATTACATTAGCGGCACCCTTCTTACAACAGAGAAAAACGGGATGAGAAAGTTGGCATGCAATGCTAAGAAGTGCAGCTGGGCTTACACATGTTGCTTCTGCTGCACACACTTTTAACTCGTTTTTCGGGTTTGGAATATTATCTGCTATCCTACATATAAGGTCTTCTTCTAGCCAGCCAGAAGAAGGACAGAGATGCCCACCAATCTCCCATCTAGGATGGCCACCTACACATTAGGAGGAGAACATGTAGTATCTAGAGGGAGGATAAAAGAGGACACTGGTTTGCCAACATTTGCATATTTACAATTTAAATGTTCAGATGTAAAATGAGATGTGATATTTATCAGTGAAACAGAATCAAAAAACTGCTCCTTCAAGTGAGGAAACCTATGACCAAGTGATCTGTGTGCCTACTACCTAAGTGTTCATGGCTAATGAGCAACTTCAGGGTCACTTTGATCCTCCATCTTATATTCTGTTATCTTTAAATGAGACCTGGACATCAAATGAAGGACAACTTCAGAAAGAAGACGGTCTTCAAATTGAGAACTATACCCCTAAAAGCAAATATATGGCCACTCAATGCTCACATCTTTCATTTTATCGGTGACTTTCTCACCTATATATTTTAGCTATACTTGTACATGGCTAAAATCATCAGAGGCTTCATTTATGTTTTAAAGAAAGACTTGTTTGTATTGGGGCTCAAGTTTGGGGATTGCCTAATATTTTACTTGCCTGGCAAGCCAATCTGATCAGAGTTTCAGCAGGTCAGAAAAGCCAGTAACTACAACAGAAAACCTTACACAAATATTAAGGCCAGACCAGACCAGAAGCTAGGGTTAAAAAGTGTACCGTACTTTATTGGATGCTCAGAGATCCTGGTCTCCTTGGCCCATTACAATCAAGAAAAAAAAAAGAACCTAAATTTTCCAACATGCTGGAGGAAATTTATTTTTTAAAAAATATTTCCATGTATGTAGGCATATATAGTTTAGACCAGGGGTTTTAAACTCAATTTACCTGGGGGCAGCTAGAGGCAGAGTCTGGGTGAGGCTGGGCCGCATCAGATTTTCCGCCAAGCGGAGCAAGAGCCCAAGGAAGCCACCCAGGAGTTTCTTTAGCCAACAGACAGGAGGGCTGGCTGGCAGGCTGCAGTTCTGGATGGAGGGTGCAAGAGGTGCTGTCTTGGGAGAGAGCCGGCGAGTGAGGCAAGGCTTTTTTTTTTACTCTTGACAGCAGAGGATGTGTGGGCACTTTGGGGGGGCAGGCAAGGTGAGGGCCACTAACTATCATCTGGGGGACCGCAAATGGCCCCCAGGCCACATGTTTGAGACCCCTGGTTTAGACTATGTGTTATTTGTCATAGGCAATTGGAAGTAGTATTATAACCTAACAAGCAACATGCTGAACACTGGAACAAGTCTTTCTCCAGACTCAAGTGAAGGTGCTCCAGCAAATACAAGACAGAAGGCATTGATTCCCTATGGGACGTATTCTCTCAAGAAGCATTCTTTCCTGAGGCCAAAAACAAATATTATAGATAGCCTGTGACTGGAAGAGGAAAATCTTTAATTAAGGAGATTGTCTGAGTGTAACAGCAGGAGCTTTGTTCACCTCTCAGAGTTTGCAAATTAACTTGCTTTGTTTGGTGTTCAGAATTTAAACATGGACTTCTCTGGAGTGTACTTTCACAAATGTGGGAGACTTCCTCTATCATGTTTCTTCAACACTACGATTCATTTAGCTTTGACCGGAGGCTGTTTATAATGCATGTTTCTTACCCGAATTCCATATACACCACTGGACAGAAGGGAGGGGTGTGGATTTTACTCAGAAATAACTTTTTCACTCTGCACTGGAGGGCAACACTCTTGTCAGTGAGAGCGCAAGTTTGAATTGAGCAGTAACTTTTGTTTTATATAATGTGCTCAAATGCTAAAATATGTGACCGTAGCGCCTGAAGAACAGAGAGGAACACATAAATGGCTACAATAAATCTATCTGCAATTTCTGCATCTGTATCTAAAAATATCCAGGTCTCTTTTTGGAAAAGAATAGGAACTATTCTCATCCCTTGGCTTACCTGCTGCTGATGCTGCAACAACTAAACTCTCAATGTCAAGGGTTTTTCTACACTGCTAGTGAGTGTAGTGGGCTGGCTGGATAGCTCTATGGTTTAGGGATCGGTTGGGAATTTTATTCCCCACTGAGCCTTCTGGGAGAAAAACCAGCCTATGTGTCCTTGGGCAAGCTACGTAGTCCCAGGGTGCCCCCAGAAGAAGGGAATGATAAACCATTTCTGAGTATTCTCTATCTGGAAAACCCTGATTCTTATTAGTGAGTGTAGCATAGGTATTCTGCTGTAGTTTCTTACATTTTTTCCAGTTTTGTGATTGGTTCACCTTGACATTTGAGCTTTATACAGGTGGGTGTGTCACACCCCTTCTCTCTGATACCTTTTGTCTTCTCATTTGTCTATTGAGGAAATGGTCTCTTTAAATCACTAGAGGAATAAATATGTTTTCTTTTAATAACCTTCATTTATTTCCTCTCTTCCTCTTTTGCTCTCTCTCTCTCTCTGTGTGTGTGTGTGTGTTTGTGTGTGTGTGTATTTAACCCTTCCCTCAGATCCTAATAATCTCCACATAACAAGCCCTTGGGTATTTAACGCAGTGCCACTCAGTTTGAATAGAATAAGGTTTTATTTTTCTATGTGTTAAAATGGTTGTCGTTTATCTGTAAACTTTAAATTCATCCAGCACAAGCCTTTACTTTATCTCCTCCTCTTCTGCTCTTCTTCTCTCTCTCAGAATCACCCTCTCCCTCATCTCTCTACACCAGACTGCTCTACCTTGTTTCTTTCAGCCAATTAGAGCCACTCTTACCAACATTCCATGCACTTCACTCATTCCCTCATATCACATATTTATTAAATCATATTTACAATTCATTTAAATATAATTGGGCATCACAGGGTGTTGTCCTTTTTTTTAGTCAGTCAATTTTAAAAATTGATTTTAATTTAACAGTATTTTAACATGGTAATTAGTTTATCTATGTTTTCACCAGTGCTTGGGGAGATTACATTTTGGTTTACAACTCCCAGAAACGATGCCAAACATGTCTGATGGCCACATTGGCTAAGGGATTCTGGAATCTGTAGTCCAGAAACTTAATATCTCCAATATCTGCTTTTAATTTTTTTGTGTGTGTTCTCATCTGTGCCACTTTTAATTCTTGTTGAAGCTTCCTTGGCTCCCAGTTTGAGCAAAACAAGCAGGGTACAAACTAAAGGAATGAGTGAATAAAATAAATGTTAAACAGTACACATTTTTCTGCGTATCCCTCATCTGGAATTAAGGAGGAGAATATAATTACTTGCATTCATAGGAGAGATGGCAAAAATTACCTTTTTCTCCTGCCCAAATTTGGTGGTGGTGGAAGTTCACAATGATAACTTCACCCATCTGTAGGTCAGAGATATATGTATATATCACTACAGTTTAAACTTAGCAACTTGGAAAAGGAAATTAAATGGTAGGTGCAATATACTGGTAGCCACACAGCCTGCCATCACAAAAGCAACCCTGGCATCGAAAAATAAGGAGGGAAATCAAACAAGATGGCCATGTTTGCACGTTCACATTCTGTGGTTTAACTCCCCCACTTTGTCCTCTCTTTATGCCACCCTCCTCTACTGGACTGAATGATTTTCTGCTTTGTGAATTCAGAGGCCTGCAGTTGTTTCAGTCTTTCTGGCCCTTGAATTCTATAGATCTATTTATGTAAGTTACTGGAAGATAGCCAAGCTGTTTTAGGGGAAATCAAACAATACAAAGAGAACGGGCAATGCTAAGAATTTAAAATAGGGACTGAGGGTGTGACTACACTATTGAATTAAATTGAGAGCTGGTTCAGGTTTTTAGAAATCAGTTTAGCATCATGTGGGCTTTTTTGTCAGTTTGTGCATCTACAGGGAACACATTTTAGTCCAATGATAAGCTATGTGGTACATTGCCACTTCACTGTTTCTGTGGAATTAAATCTCATCCCACCCCTGTGTACTGCTGTATTTTTAATATTTGTCAAAAAGAAAATAAAAGAAAAAGGTGGGAGAAAGTGCAGGAGAAGCAGGTTGCCAAACAGATCCTGTAGTAAGTTTTAGTATAACTAAATATTGTCTGTGATTACATAAGTCATATAATATACATCACAGACAGAGAAGAGGATGTGAATTCTTGTCCCAGACTAGCTTAATATCTGATCCAACCATCTTATGTCTGAAATAGACCATAGTCTCAAACCAAGAAAATGATGAAATGGGGTGGTTTGGGGTTTGTGACTACCCATGAACCTTTAACCACCCACATACCCCCAGAAAAATGAACTGGTTTGTGATTCTTTTTTCTCCCCCAATTCATGCCTCGGGGAAAGGAACCTCACATCTCCACCATTTCTGCCATCCCCTGAGATGTGTGCACATGTGCAGAGACAGCTGGTCAGGCTCCCTGAAGTGAAGCCAGGCTGCTGTCTCTAAAGATGGTGGCAGTGGAGGATGAAGAGGAGGAGGTAGCAGGTCCAAGTAAGGAGGTGACAGGGACACCAGGAATGGTGTGTGTGTGTGTGACATTCATGTTCCTGGAAACAAAGCACTGAATGGGAGAAGATTCAGCGTTTCATTTTGTTTCAGCAGAACAGGATCGCCAAACTAAACTACGAACCGAACCACAGACCAGTCCAATTTTGTGTGTGTGTGTGTGTGTGTGTGTGCGTGCGTGTGTGTGTGTGTGCGTGTGTGTGTGTGTGTGTGTGTGTGTGTGTGACACAAGTCTATATTGGGTTCATACCTGACAATTGTTGTTTTTTCAAAACACACAAAGGTGAAAAAAATATGCAGCATTATTTAATATGAAGGCGATCGTATGCTTTTCTAGGGAATATCCTCTAATGTATATATTATGAAATGTAGCATTTGCTCCCACAAACTGGTATTGCATGGCAGTATGTGAAATATGGCAGATAAAGGTGTTTTGATCTGCATATTACAATGGTGAATCATGGACTGGAACAAGGCTGCACTCGGCCCCCAAATTCTGATCTACCTCACTCTATTAATCTAGGACATCTGGATTAAACTGAACTGATCATTTACAAATGACCAGAAAACAGTTCCTCTGCACCCTTACTTGTAGGGTATTATGGACCAATAATTCTCTTCCAACTAACATCCTTCCAAGGACTACTCACAGGTTAAGGGAGGTAGGAACTGTGAGGCACTTTGTACAGTAGCATGTGCAACAGAGATTGTAAAGATCACGTTTCACCGAGCCTGATGGAGTAAGAAGCAAATAAAGCCACCTTTTTACTCATAAAAGTGTTGTTCATTATAAGGGGACAGAAAGACCTTGGGAATGGGCATTCATCCATTCAGGTATCAACATCATACTCTTTTCCAGACACCACTTGCCCTGCTTGCTCCATTCCATCCAGCAGTTCTGTACCTTGTATCCTTACGGATATTGTCTATCCAACAAGTCCAGTAATGAACTGAGACTCTGGCAAATAAGCTTTTCATTAGGTCAGGATTCTGCCAGGGTATTTTGTGTTCTGTTATAATGAACACAGATTTTTCAACCAAGAGGCTTGTGTGTGCAGTGGAACTCATTCTGTCTCTCTGTTCTCATTTAATCCACTTATCCCAATCAGATTTTTGTTCCTAAATAAAACCCTCCAGCTTCAGGGTGGATGTGTGGGAAGGTGCACTGTGACGATAAAGCTTTTTTTCCCCAGTATAGCATGAGGCAAAGTGCTTTTGGTGGCTGGAAACACAAAGCAAACTGGGTTTTTTTTTCTATGATTGTCTGGATAAATTTTTCTTTCTTACCCTTCTCTATCCTCTGCAGGTCTGTAATATTTATCCATCCATCCATCCATGAATGAATGTGGAAAAAGTCTGAAGTATTTCTTTTTAAAAAACAACAAATATGAACACAAAGAAAGTTTGCTGCAGCATTGTAGCAAATATTTTCTGGGTTTACATTTGAGGGGTTTCTGTGAAAAAGAATTTAAACTTTTTCACTATTTGTTGATGGATGAATAAGAATCTCTCTAAGCCATATACAGTACTCTGTAGCAAATGGAAATTGCTCCAGCACTACTTCCTTTCATTGCATTGCTGCTGCTGACATTCTTGACAGAGTTTGAAAAAAAGTTATATTTTTGGAACTACAAGAATCCGTCACCTATTATACTACTTGGGTGACTCTGAGGAACTCAAGCCCACAAAAGGAAATTTCCAGGCTCTGTTTTTTTGTAGGATGCTGATACTTTCTGAAGACAATGGAAATGTAGATCCCTCCAGTTAATAATCCCTCCACACACATATCCTTTGCTTCATCTTCTTGCAAGGAGGATCTGACTGACAGTAAAAGAGTGGCCTCTCTTTTTTGCTTCTTTCTCCCATTTTCAAAAACGCACAAGGCTGTTAAAGGATAGATGATCTCATGAGCACACCTGGGTCTCAACACCTCACTTGGAAGCTCAGCTTTTTGATACAGCCTGTTGGATTCTGCAGAGCTAAAAGTTGTATGGAACAATGTCCCTCAGTAAAAGACAGAGAATTATAAATCACATCCACATCAGCCTCAAAAAATTTTTAATTTTTTTTAAAAAGACATTGCAGCTTCAGTGAACAAAAATAAAAACAGCTGTGGTGTTTGTTCCTGCAGTTATTTCTGCCCTTGCCCCCTTTTTTCCCAGGCCTTTCTCTTCAAAACCCCATTTCAACAGAAAGCTTTTATCCCTTCTCCCAAGGCACCACTGGCAGTCTTCATCCAAGGTCCTGCCTCCTTGCCGGTTAGCAGGATGGGTGTAAATAGGTCATGCTGGCAGATTTGCAAAGTGCACAACTGGAGAAACAAGCAGCTCTCTCTCTCTCTCTCTCTCTCTCACACACACACACACACACACACACACACACAGAGAGAGAGAGAGAGAGAGAGAGAGAGAGAGAGAGATGCACACGCACCTGCCAGTATGAAGAGGCAGAAGCTGAGAGCAAAGGAGAACATCCAGCAGAAAGTACTTTCATCTCCAGGAGGATGTGCTTTCGCTGACAAGTGCGGTAACGAGAAGGCTGCCACCTTGGATGCTCAGCTGTACCATTCCTAAGCAATGCTGCATGCTCTGTTCTCTGCAACCTGACTATCACCTAGACAGAGAAGCACAGGGCTTGACATTTACTGGCCTGAAGACAACGGTCAGTCTCATGTAAAATCATGCCAGAGCAGTTCATTGAAAGTTACCAGTTTCTCTCTCTCTCTCTCTCTCTCTCTCTCTCTCCATACACACAGAGAGAAAGGGAGAGAGGGAGAGGGAGAGAATCTAGTTGCCTCTCAAGGAAACATTTTCCTGTGGAGAATATTCTTGCTACAGCTGTTGCAGAAATGCATAGGTTTTTCATTCAGCCAAGAAAACTCACACATTTCTTTGCAGTTTTTAATCTGATTAGCAGTCCATGCTGCAACACTGAGCCTATAAACTATTTAAAACTGACGAACTATTCCAGGGGATGAAGTAGGAGGAAGTTAGATATGTGTATATCTATATTTATATATCTATATCCACTTTATAGAGAGAAGGTTGGGGTTAAGGCCAGGTTCTTACTGTGGATCTTTGTAAGTGGCTTTGGGAGATTTCTTGGCTAGGAAGTAAGGTAGAAATGAGTTAAATCGGGGGTGGGGAATGTGAGATCCTTCAGATGTTCTTGGCTATTTCCCATCGTTCTTCAGCACACACTATGCTAACTAGAGCTTTTCTGTGAAAGAATCTCAAAAAAAATCTTCTCTCTCTCTTCCTCTGAACTGTATACATAATAGATTCAGAACTGTATGAGTAATAGAGTGTTGAATTAGGACTCAGGAGACTTGAGTTTAAATCCCCATTCAGCCATGGGAACTGCCTGGGGGGAGGGGGAAGAAATAGAAACCACTTCTTAAAATCTCATATAGCCTGAAAACCCTATTAGAGTCAACATGTGTCTGAAGTGACTTAAAGGCACATAACACCACCACTTTAGAAGGCTGGATGGAAAAATGTTGTTGTTGTTGTTGTTGTTGTTGTTGTTGTTGTTGTTGTTGTTGTTCTTCTTCTTCTTCTTCTTCTTCTTCTTCTTCTTCTTCTTCCTCCCTCCCTCTCTCCCTCCCTCCCTCTCTCTCTCTCATATTTTTTCTATTATGATTTCCACCGCATTACTTGGTGAGCACCTGCAGGAGCTTTGGTAATGTTGGAAAAATACAAGCTTACATGCTTGTCCTTTGACACTGGATGTCTGTGAAGAGTATGCTCTGTATGTACCACTAAACTCAGAAGGTTTTCACCACTCCTCAAAGTTTTTGAAACTGCCCCTTCCTCCATATTAATTCATTTGTTAGCCACTTTTTCTCCCTCCTCCATTTCTGCTCTCTGAAGATAGATCAGGCTTGTCCAACCTCGGCCCTCCAGATGTTCTTGGACTTCAACTCCCAGAAGCCTTCAGCACCACCTCTGCTGGCCAGCACCACCTCTGCCGGCCAGGATTTCTGGGAGCTGAAGTCCAAGAACATCTGGAGGGCCAAGGTTGGACAAGCCTGAGATAGATCTTTTCTTTTTTCTTTTTTTGGCAAGGGAAAAATGATGGGCAGATCTGTCAATGCTTTTTTCTACAATAAAAAGGGAACAATCAAACTCCAACTGGTAAAATAGCCACCCCCACTTCTATATTCACAAAAAAGAATTTTGAGAGATCATTATGTACAAATCTGAACATACAAAATTCGTAAGAGGGTGGAGGATCATAAGAAACCTAGGAGGCTTTGCCCCAAAATGAGGTATACAGATGTTAAATAAACAAAGTAAACCTGAGAAAAACTTTCTTCATTTAAAGGATGCATGTACAAAGGAGTGATGTCACCTCATGGTGATATCACATGTGATAATCAGTCTGGAGTCAAAAACCTGCCCTCTTTCCATTAAAGGAAATGACACCCTTTAGTGCTGGTAAACTGCAATCCACCCAGGAACAGGAATTCTTGGCAGAATGACACCATCTGTCTGAGACAGTCACAGTTCTATAATTACTGTCCAATCACCAGTTCAAAAACATATATATCTGTAATGGAAAACAGGACTGAGTGAAAACACCAATCATGTCTGTATTCACATAAGGAAGTACCATTTCTAATGATACATTAACTACATCATGTAGTTTGATCCTCCCTACCTCCCAGAAACTTGGCCTGTTCCAGGAGAGCCAGAAAGTATGCATACAGAATGACATAAGTAAAAAAAGCTTTTAAAATGTACATTGGCCATTTCTTTTAACATCATAAACAACAATTTGTCCTTAACTGAGCAGTGTTTATACACATGAATTTTTTTAAAAAAAAATGACCTAAAACACTCACAATCTCACATGTGCTTGGGCTCGTCCTTCTGCAAGGTGACACACTCTTCCAAAGTACACAGAACTAAACTTATAGATCAGTATCAAGACAGATGATGAGATTCTAAGCAGTTAAGCACACCTGTGAGTAGTTTCATAATCAAAGTAATAGGCAGAGTATCAGCTGAAAGATGAACAGATCCTTGGCTGCAGCTAGGGATATGACAGAAACCCTGCTCTCCTGTTCCAAACAGAAAGGCATTCTGACATTCTAGATAACATATCTGTGTTTTGAAATCTGAGATGGATACCCAAAGTGAAAGAAAAAGGAATTACAGGACTGGGAATAGATCAAGTCTGGTGTGCCCTTGCACTTAACCCCAAGGTTAGAGTAGGCACCTGAATGTACATGTTACCTCTGAGCAGTGGACTCTTCAGTGCATAAATTAGTCAGGTACACAGTAGCTAGACATCTGATTGAGGGGTAGATAACGCAGTACTTTTTACAGAACAACCAAGCTGAGATCATAAAACAGATGATGGTATGGGAGGAATGACAACTAGGTTTAAAGATCAACCCTTTGATCTATCCAGGATTGAATCACAATAACAAGTGTATGTTAAGAACACTAGAAGCCTTGATTCAAATACAGTGGTGCCTTGCAAGATGAATTTAATTCGTTCTGCGGTTAATGTTGTCTTGCAAAAAATTTGTCTTGTGAAACATGTTTTCCATAGGAATGCATTGAAATCTAATTAATGCGTTCCTATGAGCAAAAAAAGTCAGAACAAAGTCAAATTTGGGTGACAAAGGGTTTATTAAGTGCTCTTTAAAGCCATACATATTGTGCAGATGATTTAAAAAATTTCAGCGAAAACTTTAACTTTTTAAACATCATAGAAAAACATTTAAAAATCAGCAAACATGAGACAGGAACAAAAAATGGAAAACATTCTTCTTGCGAAGCACAGCCATAGGAACATTTGTCTTGAGTCATCAATCCCATTGCCAAAACCATTTGTCTTGCGAGTTTTTTGTCCTGCGAGACACTTGTCTTGCGAGGCACCACTGTACATGCCTATGTTTCATTTTGTTTCAAATCAATTCAGAAAGCCTAGAAATGTTCACCTTTCTGGACTACAACACCAACAATTCCTCCCCTCACCCACAGCCAGGTAGCTTAGGGAATTTTGGAAGGTGAAGTCCAAAAACGTAATATTTCCAACCTCTGGGAATTTAGGTTTGGCAAGGCTGGATAGCTCAATGGATGTGGCTACAGAGCCAGAGGTTGGGAATTCAGTTCCCTGCTGTGCCTCCTTGACAGGGGCTGGACTTGATGATCCATAGGGTCCCTTCCAGCTCTGCAGCTCTAACATTATTACTGAATTGCTGGATAGCTCAGTGGTTTAGGTATGTGGCTGCAGAGCCAGAGGTTGGGAGTTTAATTCCCCACTGTGCCTCCTGTGAGTACAGCGAGCCTGTGTGGGTTTGCGCAAGCTGCACAGTCCAAGGGCACCTTCAGAGGAAGGGAATGGTAAGCCACTTCTGAGCATTCTCTACCTAGAAAACCCTGAAAGGGGTCACCATAAGTCAGAATTGACTTGGTGACACATTATTATTAGGTCATGTGTAATATGAACAGTGAACTCATTCCAGAAGCTACCCAACCTTATTTTGTTTAGACTTAAGTCTTCTTCAGGCATTGTTACAACAGGGAACTTTGGCTTGGGCACGTCGCAAGAATGGCTGATGGTTGGATTCCAAAGGATCTCGTGTATGGAGAATTAGTGTAGGGAAATTGCCCCAGAGGGAGACCACAGCTGCGATACAAGGATATCTGCAAGCGGGATCTGAAGGCCTTAGGAATAGACCTCAACAGATGGGAAACCCTGACATCTGAGCGTTCAGCCTGGAGGCAGGCATTGCATCATGGCCTCTCCCAATTTGAAGAGACCCTTGTCCAGCAGGCCAAGGCAAAGAGGAAGTCACAAAAGCAGCAAAACCAGGGAGCTGGACAGGGGACAGATTGGATTTATCTTCAGTGTGGAAGGGATTGTCACTCTCGAATTGGCCTCCTCAGCCACACTAGACACTGTTCCAAATCCTCCATACAAAGCACGTTACCATAGTCTTTCAAGACTGAAGGATGCCTAACTAGGAAGGGATAGGAACATGAGAATTCTGCTCTCCACCATCCCATTGTCATCAATGTGTTGAGGTTGACTAGGGATGCCCAATCACAGGACACCAGCTGTAGTTTTGGGAACTACTTTCCTTCTCTGGGTCTCAAGGCAAGGAGATAAATGTCAGGACAGGTGGTGCTGGAAGAGGAGAGCCTTCTAGTTTTACAGTTGAGAAAGCTTTACAACTTCAGCACCCATTGTGAGGAAGTACTGAGGCACTCTGGTTCAGCACAATGATGTGTATTTGTGTGTGTTGTATGCAGATCCAAAAAGCAAGGTGGTAAGGGGACTAAGGAGAGAGACAGTGGATGCACAGTGTATTGTATACAGAACACAGCAGGGAGGGGAACATCAGTGTCATAATTCATAACTATTGTGTTGCACAAGCCTTGGCAGAACAGATGCAGAGTTTGGAAAAACAATTCCCTGAGGCCTGACAGTGTGCTTCCCACAAGCCCCAACAGCAGCTTAGAGCCTGAAAAAGCTCAACCTGTGTCATGTACAGTATACTGTAGCTATGACAGTATAGGAAATTAGTCTTAGCAAGAATAATACCTGTCAATATATTGCTAAGTACATTTTGCACCTGTCTACCTGAAGGGAAAAAAGGTTTTCCTGATTCTGGATTGCCACATTACCTGGTTGCTGGGCTTTTATCTAGATTTATCTAGAACCACCATCTTCCTCATTTTCAGAGTTGATTAGTCCACCAGCAGCTCTGGCATCCTCCTTGTTCTTGCCTGCTGTGCCTCTGGGAGACCACACAGAGCATCCCTGAGACATCACCCATATGACATCACAAAACCACCACATGACATCACAAGGGCCTACACCTGGCTTCATGTTTTGGTCTTGAAATCTCTGGGAAGGGGTTGGTGCTGACCTGGAAAAGGCCAAGCTTGACTGCTCTGGACAGCCTCTGCACAATTCATCCCCCCATGCGCCATGATTTTCTCAGGTCTCAAACTGTACAAAGAACCTGACTCTGTTTAAGTAGCTTCCCATGTGTCACATACAGCACTGATGGTACCTGTCTGTCATGGGTTTGGAGGGAAAGTTCCATCCTATGGGGAGTGGAAGGCGGGACATCAGGGGGAGGAGCTGTACTGTATATATATTTGGAGCTTGTGTGGAGAGTGGAGAGTTGGAGTCTGTGTGTCAGACTGGGTACAACTGTTTGTCAGTTAGTACATACCTGATAGGTTCAGGTTTCTATCTAGGTAGCCAGAACTGATAGGTTCAGGGTCTGTGCGTTACCTTAAAGTGTTCCGTGGGAACCAAGCTGTTGTGTGTGTATGATTGGGACTATGCCACGTTACATTATCCTATTT
The DNA here is from genome assembly GCF_051106095.1 of Pogona vitticeps. Taxonomy (NCBI): domain Eukaryota; kingdom Metazoa; phylum Chordata; class Lepidosauria; order Squamata; family Agamidae; genus Pogona; species Pogona vitticeps. The sequence continues at coordinate 45,731,625 of NC_135785.1, forward strand.
ACCTGATCCTTTTATTTACCCTGTTTGTTGTTTCAATAAACCTTGTTCTTTTGTTTATCAAAATCCATTCCTGGTCTGTGTGACTCCTTATAGGGAATGGTTGGTGGCAGCATAACTATAGGGTGGGATACTCCAGTAGGTCTGGGGTTGCCACATTGATTGGTGTCCAGCGGGTGGGATACGACTAGTCCAGTTGTCGTGTGGTCCAGCAAAGCCTTGGCAAGTGTGCCCAGAGCAAGGGGGGTCTAGTCAGGGAAAATCTGAGGGCGCGTAGGTAATCTTCTAGGCTTACCTCACGGGGAGGTAGGCTAGTGGAAGAACGTGCAAACTCAGATTGGGGGGACTAGATTAGGGAGCTCTGAGGCAACCCGTTTTGGCGGGAAAGGGCTGAGGCAAAGCTGCGTGAAGTAACAGTGATCTAGCCTGTCTGCTGAGAGGCCTAGCAGAGGGGGTGGATTCTGCCTGGCAACAGTTGCAAGTTGGTGCTGAAGGAACAGCAGCAGTCTATAGAAGGCTGTTTCTGAGGCAAAAGGAAAAAAGTCGTCGTTTTATTCTGAGGCGTGACTTTTGAAGGCAGCCTGTTCTGGGGGGATTATGCCCTTGACTCGAAGCCAAATGGCAGAAATGGGTGAAGTGAGAGAACCACAGGTAGACCAAGGTTCTGAGGAGGAATTTGGCTCAGTGCAGGATGAGAGCACAGGAGAACTGACCTCAGAACTCAGAAAAATGCTCCTAGCCCAACAGCATGAACTGAGGGTGAGGGAAATGGAGGAAAGATTAGAGAGAGAAAGAATGGCGTTTGAAATGGAAAAGGAAGAGAAACAGGAAAGGGAAAGGGAGAAACAAAGACAATATGAGTTAGAAAAAATGGCGTTTGAGCTGAAGAAGCTGGAGATGATGAGTGGAAATAGGAATAACAATAATAATGAGGGGAACCCAGGGAATGGGGAAGGCAGCCTGTCTAAAACTGACCTGAAGAAATTCCCTGTGTACCACAAGGGAGATTGCCCTGAGGTGTTCTTTTCCCTCGTGGAAAGAGCGTTTGTGGACTTCTCAGTAAGGGAAACTGAGAAGATGACCATTATGCGATCTTTAATCAGTGGCAGCCTGGCAGAAGTCTATGCAGAGATGCCAGTGGAACTGCTGAAGGACTTCGCTGAGTTTAAAAAACTGGTGTTTGCCCGGCATGGGATAAATGCTGAACAGCTGAGGCAAAGATTCAGGTCACTCACAAAAAAACCAGAGCAGACTTTTACCCAAGTGGGGGCCCAACTGGTGAGGTTGCTAGAGAAATGGCTGTCTCAGGAGGGGACAGAGACCTTCCAGCAGCTCAAAGACCTGATAGCGCTGGAACAGTTTTATTCAGTCCTGCATGGGGAACTAAAGTTCCATGTGAGGGAGAGGAAACCTAAATCGGTGACAGAAGCGGCAGAGATCGCAGATTTTATTTCCCAAATAAGGAAGCCCTTAGGTGCTGAGGGGAAAACTGTGGGTAAGCCCAAAGAAACCTACAGCAGGTACTCTCAGGGACCAGGGAAAAACCAGCAAGGGGGAGGGGTCCATGTTGAAGGGAAGCCCTCGGATATGAAACCACCAAGACCTCAGATTTTGGAGGGAAAACCAAAACCAGATGAGAAAGACTCCAAGTACAGCAGAAAATGTTATTTCTGTCAAGGAAAGGGCCATCTAATCTCAGAGTGTGAGAAATTAAAGCAGCTAAAGGGAAATTTGCCTCATGATTTGAGTGGAACCAAGCCAAAAGCTGTGTTCTGTGTCCAGACAGAGCAAAGCTCCTTGCCATTGAGGGAGCCTGTTACCATGGCTACTCACTCTGGACCAGTTACATCTGCTGATCAGGCTGGGGAAAATGGTCCTCTTGTGGAGGTCAAGCGCTGCTTACTAGTGAGGACAGATTCGCAATTGTTTGAGACCGCAGGGGTGGACATAGGAATACTTGACCATCAGTATAGGGGGCTAAGGGATACTTGTTCCCAGGTGACCCTGTGCCATCCAGACATTATTCCTAGGAAGTATATAATCCCAAATGAGAGCCTGAAGGTGGCAGGGATTGAGGGGCAGGTGATCTCACTGCCAGTAGCTGAGGTACCTGTGAGCTTTCAAGGCTGGAGGGGAGTTTGGCGGCTAGCGATTTCATCGACTCTGCCAGCAGCCGTGCTCGTGGGAAATGACCTGGCTGAACATGTGAAACGGGTGCTAGTGATTACACGCTCACAAGCTACCACGGGGACAGTTCAGGGGGGTACTGAAGAGCCCGAGGTTGAAGCAGGTGAGGGTAGTCCCGAAGCCGTGGCAGAAACCTTAACCACGGACAGCAAATTTGGCCAAGAGCAAAAGGCAGACGCCACTCTCCGAAAGTGTTTTGAAAAGGTGACAGACACCCAGCTAACACCTGAAACCCCAGCGAGATTTCGCGAGAAAAAGGGAATTTTATATAGAGAGACCCTGATGAATATCTCAAAAGGGGGAGATGGGATCAGAAGTCAGCTAGTGGTACCTGAAAAGTATCGCCCCATGATCTTACAAAGGGGGCACTCTGACATGTTTGCTGCGCACTTAGGGGTGAACAAAACACAGCAGAGAATCACACAAAATTTTTACTGGCCTGAAATAGGGAAGCAGATCAAGGAGTTCTGTAAACAATGTGATGTGTGTCAGAGGCAGGGGAATAACCGTGACAGGACCAAAGCGAAGTTGTGCCCTTTGCCTGTGATTGACACCCCGTTCAAATGTATAGGAGTGGATATTGTGGGACCTTTGCCCAAGGCCACAAAGAGGGGGAACCGGTTCATTCTCACCATTGTGGACCATGCCACGAGGTACCCCGAAGCCATTCCCTTGACTAACATCGAAACTAACACAGTGGCAGATGCCTTGGTGGGGTATATGTCCAGGATGGGATTTGCCTCAGAAATAATCACAGATTTGGGCACATCGTTTACATCAAAACTCATGAAACGGTTATGGCAAATCTGTGGAATTAAACACAAGGAAACCACTGCCTATCACCCCGAAAGTAATGGGTTAACGGAGAAGTTCAATGGGACTCTGATGCGCATGATTAGGGCTTACTTGGCGGAGAATCCAAACAATTGGGACCAGAAGCTGCAATCCCTTTTGTTTGCTTACCGATCAGTGCCCCAAGCCAGTACCGGGTTCAGTCCGTTTGAACTTTTGTTTGGGAGAAAAGTAAGAGGTCCACTTGATTTAATCAAACAAAATTGGGAGCAGATCACCCAGGATGACCCACAAGATGTTGTGACGTACATAGACACTTTAATGAATGACCTGAAGAGAAACCTAGAGCTAGCAGCAGAAAACCTGCAAGCTCAGAAGGTCAGACAGAAAACCTGGTATGACCAGAAAGCCAGGGAGAGGCACTTTAACCCAGGGGAGGAAGTGCTTTGGCTTAGGCCCTGCAAAGAGAACAAGCTGCAGCTCAAATGGGCAGGACCATACAGGGTCATTTCCAAGATGTCAGATCTGAACTACCTTATAGAACAGGAGGAACACCAAGCACGGAGGGTGGTACATGTGAATGCCCTGAAACCCTACTACAGAGGGGAACAGAGGGTTTTATTTGCCATAAAAGCAGCTGAGAGTGAGGAAGCTGAATTACCTTTCTGGGAGGGTAGAGGGGAAGTGAAATACAACCCAGAGGAGGTGAAGATCAGTCCTGCACTCACCCAAGACCAGCAGCAAGAACTAAAAGTGCTGCTCACTAAACATCATAAGGTTTTTTCAAATAAGCCGGGGATAGTGAAGGGAGTGATCAAACCCCTAGAGGCCAAGATAGAAGCCATTCGTGATTGGCCCAGACCCAACACCAAGAAAAATTCAAATCATTTCTTGGGTTGGTGGGCTACTACAGAAAGTTCATCCCGAGGTTTAGCGAGATAGCGACTCCGCTGACCGATCTGACGCGGAAGAAGACTGATGACCGCATCCCGTGGACCAGCGACTGTGAGGAGGCGTTCCGGAGGTTGAAGGAGGCGCTCATCCATTATCCAGTGCTGCGTGCTCCCGACTTCGACTGGGAGTTCATCATCTACACCGATGCGTCTAACAGCGGGGTAGGAGCAGTTCTTTGCCAGGAGGATGAGAATGGTGACCAGCATCCAGTGTCCTACCTGAGTAGGAAACTCCAGAAAGGTGAGAGACATTTGGCAACCGTGGAAAAGGAGTGCCTGGCCATAGTATACGCGATTCAGAAGGCCAAACCTTACATCTGGGGAAGACATTTTGTTCTGTGCACTGACTACTCACCACTGCAGTGGTTAAAGACAATGAAAACCCATAATAGTAAACTTATGAGGTGGGCTTTAAACCTGCAAGATTTTGACTTCGAAGTGAAGGTGGTCAGAGGGTCAATGAACTGTGTTGCTGACGCCTTGTCAAGAAGACCCGACGAGTGAAGACGGCGAAGAAACCATGGACTATGTATATTTTGGTGACCAAAAGTTAAATGTACCTGTTTATTGAACAGGCTTGGTTTGTATTAATAAAGGTAATTTAATGTATTGCAAATATTAATGTTTAAATGCATAATTGATATGGTTGACCTAGAGTGAGTAAGTATGGGATTGTATGATAATGTATAACTGTTTTGTGTTTTGATCCTGGTTGTTTTTTGGAGAAAAGCACTTTAGCTTTTCCCCCGCAAAACAACTTATAAAGAGGGGAGGTGTCACATACAGCACTGATGGTACCTGTCTGTCATGGGTTTGGAGGGAAAGTTCCATCCTATGGGGAGTGGAAGGCGGGACATCAGGGGGGAGGAGCTGTACTGTATATATATTTGGAGCTTGTGTGGAGAGTGGAGAGTTGGAGTCTGTGTGTCAGACTGGGTACAACTGTTTGTCAGTTAGTACATACCTGATAGGTTCAGGTTTCTATCTAGGTAGCCAGAACTGATAGGTTCAGGGTCTGTGCGTTACCTTAAAGTGTTCCGTGGGAACCAAGCTGTTGTGTGTGTATGATTGGGACTATGCCACGTTACATTATCCTATATACCTGATCCTTTTATTTACCCTGTTTGTTGTTTCAATAAACCTTGTTCTTTTGTTTATCAAAATCCATTCCTGGTCTGTGTGACTCCTTATAGGGAATGGTTGGTGGCAGCATAACTATAGGGTGGGATACTCCAGTAGGTCTGGGGTTGTCACACCATGTTTCTGTGGTGCTGACCAATAATAGTGCTAGTGGTGGGAAGCTACCCATGCAAGGTACTAAGTTCATTCCTATTTCTGTCAGCTGTGTCTGTTTGGGAAACAATGCTTACTTCACCTATATTCAGAGAAATTCAGAAGTATAAAAGGTAGGTTTGAGTACCAGCTTTGTCTGAATCCCAAATTCTAGGCCAGCCATGGCTCTTTGTGTCGACTTGGGTGTGGTGAACATCATAGTTCTTCAGGAGGTGCCCTCTATAGAGCTGAAAGAGCAGCAAGACCAGGAAATATAGTGGCAGCTTCTGTTCCTCCCAGGAAGCATTGTGACAGGATATGAAGGCCTAGAGTTTAGCCTTGGTGGAGAAGGCCCTGTTCCAGGTGAGGGAACTATATGCAGGTATCCAAAGGTGTGGCTCTGTGGACTGGAACTCCCAAAATTATGGCTGGGGAATTCTCTGTGGTCTCCCAGAGGCACAGCAGATTTCAGAACCTGGAGTCCAGAAAATCTGAATGGCACATTCTTGCAAGATGGTGTCTGCTTTGATCTCTCATACAAAGCAGACCAAACTGGTAATGGGACTACATCCTCCCATGCATCTGAGGACATCAGGCTACCTTTAGGGATGCAATCCCAGCATCCATACTTTTATCTGTATGAGCAGCAGCACCAGGAGCAAACAAACGAATGAACGAACAAACAAACAAACAAACAAAAACAGAGGGGGGAAAACATGAAGAGCAAACCAGGGCTTGTGCATAATTCAGTTCAGAGGTCAGTTCAATGCTTGTTTTGGAGCTATTTATGTCCCATCCATTTTGATTTCTTCCCCAGAAGTAAATCAATGTGTACAAAAATGGTTATAACTTTATTGCTTTTGCACTGGTGTATATGGATTTTAGAAGCATAATAGATTCTAAATATGGAAGCAAAGCTACTGAATTTCAGAGAGCTAGATCTTTAGGTACTAGGACCTTTTAAAATTTGTAGGGTTTTTAAAAATCAATTTGTGTCACACCCAATTCAATTTGTGCTTTGGATCCAAATTGACTTGTACATTTGCTGTGCTTCACCCCAGAAACAAATCTGGTCATTCTGCTTCAATCTGGACTTCATGCACACTGGTCCAATTCAAGCCAATTTGGTTATTTATTTCTGCTTTGGATTAATCTGGTGCATAGCCCCAGGGCAAACTTTACTTCAAGTTGAATAAGCTGAATCCCAGATGTTCAAAGTGCTAAAAGAAAAACAATGATATATTAAAAAGTAAAATTGCTATCCTGAACAATTTTTTCCACAGTAAGTAATATTCATAATTATATGTTGCTGATAGCATGTGAAATGTGCTTTTTCTTCAAAGAATGACATGAATCCAGAAAAGGTAGTTAAGGGAAGGGGTGTGTTAAGCTCCTTATATGATGGCCACTTGCTACCCAACATCATCTTTGAACTCCTTTCTGCTACTCAGAATTCGCTCCATGAAGCAGTTGCTTCACTGTGCCTAATATTGGGGCTGTTCCTAATAGCTCCTAGGACAGAGGTGGGCAAGATACAGCCCAGAGACCACATGCAGCACCCAGGGGTATTTTTGCACCTCCTATAATGTACTTCCCCAGTGGAAAAGACTAGGGCTGGGCACCAGCTTCAGCTGAATCCCAAATTCTAGGCACCTCAAAATACCCACATTTCCCCTTTTTCTGTTTTGCTTTTGCCAGGAAGGGTTGATTTGTGCTTCCAGAAGCCTCCAATAAGTGGCAGTTTTGAGCTTAGAGGCCCTTAAGATCACCCTCCTTCCCCAGAAATCAAAAGTGCCTGTCCAAGTATTTCTTGTTTGTTTGTTTGTTTGTTTTAAAATAGCAGTTTCTGGCCATTTCCAGGCCCAATGTGGCCTGTGGCTGGAGTCTGGGAGCAAGAATTTGGCCACCAAATCCACTGAAATCCCTCCTCTTTATTTGACAGCTGCTAGAGAAAACATATTTAAATAAATTTTGAAAGACACCCCTCTAGCAAATGAGTGTGTCTTCTGGAAACATGTATTATATCTGCAGGTAGAAGTGATAACAAGTCAGGATTAGTCATCAGTTTCTCTCTCTACCATAAGTGGAAAGAATGGTAAACGTGTATGTTTTGCCTACAGTGTGGCTCTTGGAGAAGAGACTGCAGTTAGAAGAGTAAATCTGCCTGGAAAAAGCCACTCCTATTCTCAGAGGGTTGTTTCCTAGCTCACTCTCTGCTGATTGCTATTTAATCAACTATTTAAAATCCTGCTCTGAGACTTTCATCAATTCCCAAATCCCTGAGACTGAAAGGAAAAGAAATTAAGGCGGAAAGAAAAATCCCAACGGAATCTAAGCCGTGTGTAAACGCGACCTAGTTTCATGGCTGTGGACCCACTCCGAGGCAATGAGGGACATGGTGCATAGACCCCCAGTGTGAGCGACGGAAGGAGGCCTGAGGTGGGAGGGGGAGGAGCCGTTCCTTTCCTCTGATTTGATGAAGTTCTTTTATTTTTGGCATCCTCTCACATCACAGGCAGAGCAGGAGCGAGGGCTCCAAAGGGATTAGTAAAGATTTATTTTTCTTTTTCCAGAGTGAGATGAAAGAAGAAAGGGAGGAGGGGAAAGCCAAAATGAAGAGCAAGGATTCCTATCAAAAAAATCTCATTATTCTTCATTTTTTCAAATGACCTTGTTTGTTTTATTCTTGCTTGGAAGTGGTTACTTTCTTATGTGAAAGTTTAAAGACAGCTGGAGACTCGGGCCAGTAAGGAAAGGAGAGAAAAGGAATAAAAGGATTAAATGGCGATGGGAAAAATTGTTCCTTTACCTCTTAAGAATAGAACTGCATTCCTCTGCCCCTTACGCGTGGCCTGCGTGAAGCTCAGAATCATTACTTTTTAAATTAAAATTCACAGAATTCACCCACTGGGGAACTTTCGGAGTCAGGGTCATACAAAGCCAATGGCTGGAATGCTAATAGAGTTCAAGTGAGGTTTGCATAACTTTCTGCAACTGATTGTGCCTAATTGAAGAGACACAAGAGTACAATGGTTCTGCAATCCAGCACATGACAGATACACAACTAAAATGTACCTCATCAGTTAGCCACAGTTAGCCATGACAAGTTACACAAATCTTATATGAAAATCAATAAGATTCTGGCCAACGTTTCCAGGTTTCTAGTGTGGCATACCTTGCTTCCCTGACTCCTCAGGAAGCATTGCTTTGGAGATGCCATGTGGCCCAATTCTATGTACATTTATTAAGAAGAATAACCCTTTTTTGTTTCAGTGAAGTTGGCTTCAAGCAAAATGTGTGCAAAGTTGTAACTTTATATCTTAAGCCCCTGCCTGTTAATTCAGTTACCCATATGTTTTAGAAAAGGTGCTCAAATGCATATGTACTGTGTTGTACCTAGAAATGAGTGAAGATTTCCTTTTCATTTTTAATAAGAATATTCCTAAATCGGCAAATTATTTTATGTGTGAAATAGAAAGAATTTGTTAGGGGATTTGCTTTTGGGAGGAATCTAATCTGACTGACTTCTCTACCAAGACTCAGGGCTTTGAGTGCTGAACTAAAAAACCTGGTTTCCCTGATGGCTCCTTTAAAGCATTCATTAATACAGCAGAGGTCAATCCCGCACCAGCGTAATAACTGAGAGTAGACACACCATTTACCTAATCATGTGAGCAATCCCACTTCTTAATAGGGCTAGTTAGGATGTTTATTGTTTCTTGGTACCTGATGGCAAATACAACCATTATATAAGTTGTTGGTACCTTGTCAATGTTTATATATGATAGAATTGAATGTCATGAACATATATATATATACACACACATATCCCAACTTGCCTACTGAAATCTAAACATTGACAAGGTACCAACAAGTTTAAAGTACATGAGCTAAAATTCTGAAGGAAAACTTTGTTAAAAGAAAAAAAATCTCAGTCAAATTTATCTTTTATCTGAAAATATGGAAACAACAAGAAGAAGATGAGCTGATAGCAGTCTTCCAATATCTGAAGGGTTGCCACAGGGAAGAGGGCATCGATTTATTTTCCATTGCACCTGAGGGTAAGACAAGAACCAATGGGTGGAATCTCATCAGAAGGAGATCCAACCTGGAAATAAGGAGGAATTTCCTGATGGTGAGAACCATTAAGCAGTGGAACAGCTTGCCTTCTGATGTTGTGGGTGCCCCACCGCTGAAGGTTTTCAAGAAAAGATTAGACAGCTATCTGTCTGGGATGGTATGAGGTCTGGGATGCTATGAAGTTTCCTGCCTTGGACTAGAAGACCTCCAAGGTCCCTTCCAACCCTACGATGATTCTTTGAACATTAGAACAGCAGAGCTGGAAGAGACCCTTTGGATTACATTGGGACCACATTACCTGTTGGAGTGTCTTTTCTCTATGTCATCTGCCCAACCCACCAGATCCTCCCAGGCCAGGCTCCTCTATGCAGCTACCCTGAGAGAGGCCCAGAAATCTTCTACTGGGGGTAGGGCCTTCTCGGTGATGGCACTAAGGTTATGGAACCAACTCCCAGAGGAGCTGTGCCAGGCCTCCTCCCTGTACTCATTTAGGAGGCAGCTAAAAACACTACTCTTCAGAGAGTGCTTTCACACTGACTCCGGTTGAACTTCCTGCCTCCTGTATCCACTTCAGAGTGAGAACTGACTATGCCATTGGGTTTTCCAGTTTTTAGACTTTGTTTTATTATAGGTATGATATTTTATTGTTTGGTGATTTGTTTTGCTGTAGTTCTATTTTAAATGTTTATAAACCACCCAGAATAGTGCTTCGACATTAATGGGGCAGTAAGTAAGCAAGCAAGCAAGCAAGCAAGCAAGCAAGCAAGTAATTGAGTCCATCATCTGTCAAGGAGGCACAGTTTGAAATCAAACTCCCAACCTTTAGCTCCATAGTCATATACCTGAACAACTGGGCCATCCAGCAGTTCCACCCAAAATGTTGAATATTTAAGTATATTTATTTCAATCATAGTATGAAATTAAAATAGCATAGCCTAGAGGATTTTCTACAGAATCTACTCCAGGCCTGGGGGTGGTACTTTGAAGACTAATTCTGAAAGCAATGATTTCAGTGTCAAGGAAATGAAGAGGTGTTTTCAGAGCTCATTTCAAGATGCTTTCCTTGGTTAGGGCTTGCCTTTTTGCAGCAGCAAAGGAGCTTAACATTGTATTCTTACACCACTTTAACCACCGGTGTTAACTGAAGTGAGGCAACTGCTGTCATCCTCTCTTGGCTCCCAGGAACCTAGAGTTCGGAAAACTTAGTTTTTTGCACTACAACTTCCAGGATCACCCAACCATCATGGTACATGAAAATTCTAGTCGTTGTAGCTCTGCTTTCACCCCATGTAGTCCAGGTTGCCCATAGGGTTGTGCACGTGGCTATGAACCGTGCTATCAAAACACATCCCTTCATGGAGGAATAGTTTACTGGATGACACACAACATTGTACAGTAGGGTCACAGTATCCTCAGGGGCTTCGTTCCAACCCCACCCTGATAGATGCCAAAAAGCTCAGGTATAGAAATGATATATATAGCAGGACAAACTAAACTGGGAGATGATCAAGAGATCATCAGCATATGGAACTGTGAATCTTCTCCGATATCTCCTCAGACAAGTTTTACAACAGAGAATACAGTTTACCTTTCAGTAACTTGGTTAAGTCTGACATTTAACCTAAAGATGAAAAAAGAATAACCCAAGCCCCCAGAAGGTGAAAGTACCAGAATATTAAACCAAATATCTCATGGGCGGGGGAAATGCAACCCACAACCTTGGTTGGCATCTCCTAATGATCCACTAGCCCCTTGGTGGCTCATAAATACTTATGAAAGTGCTTCAAGAGCCACAATTTGCATAGCTGTAACATCTCATAAATAATTCTGTCTGCTAGTATTTAATGATCTGACCTATATTGTAGAGAGACTTCACTCCTTACATATGGAAATGAGAAACCATCAGAAAGGAAGCACTGGATATCCATCCTTACTAAGCTGCTATTGGGTTAGAAATTTAGGGAAGATTTTGATATGGATCCAGCCTGACTGAGCACTGGATGAAGCACTAGATTATTAATGGGTATTAGCTATCCATTATTGTCCTTAAACGTAATGAATAGACTGGGAAAACTCAGTGCCTACTACCTGTATTTCCTTCTTAATATTTTAATGCGGTTGGCTTTGAGGTTGAATATAGAAGGTCTGTCAGATATGAATATTACCCTCAAATGTTGATACCTTATCAAAATCCAGACTCCTCAACAAATCCATTGACACCTTCTTTTGGGCCAGAAATGTGTAAAGAGATGCACACAGAGAAACAATTGGCAAACGCCCATAACCCATGCAGTGTGAATTAAAGTAAATCACTGTGGTAAATAAGCGTGTTTATTCTACATCAATGTACTAGGATTGGTTTTCACTTGAGAAATTTAAAAATAGCGTAATCACAGATCTAGGGTTGAATACAATTGTTCATCAACACTTATGTAAATATTGTTGATTCAATAGGCCTGCTCTAGTATGAAAGAATGAAAGGGGTTTGTTAATTCAACACTTACATGCATCACATTGATTCAATGGATTTACTCTGAACAAAAATGGAACTGGACCACTATGAGCTTTCTCATAATTTGTTACATGGTTGCAGGGAGAGCAAACAGATAGGCATAGCATGCTTTCTTACTTTTGGGTCATTCAATAGGCAAACAGGACTGAGATGGATGTAGTCCAGGAGCCCTGCATTGTCTTACTATTTTAATCACTGGAGTACATTTATGCTGATTGCTTAGTTGATTCCCTGTGCAATTGCCAGTTGTATAACTGACATGATGTACTATATATTTCTGTAAGCAGGTTATTTATGTTTTGTCATGAGTGCCCAGAATTTAGCATAGTTATTATTTTTTTCAATGACGGCTCCCAGAATTATCCAGCCAACATTCCCAGTGGTTGTGCTGGCTGAGAGTTTCTAAAAAGGTAAAGTATGAAAAAGTAACTTTTTCATGCTGTGTGAATGTCACCTAAGAATAGAAAAGACAGGAGTTTGGAATATGGCACGACTACTGCCAGGGCCAGTCTAACAGTATTCACCACATTACACAAAAGCACAACATGGTGCCCTCTCTCTGTTGCACATGCAGAAGCTAATCAGACTGGCATCAGAAGGTTATGTCAATGCTAGTTACATGATAACATATTCTACAACAAAAAAGAGACTGTGCTAGTTTAAGGAGCTCTGGACAGGATCTGTGGCATACCCAGCTCTTCAACAAACAGAATGGTCAGGCACTCAGGAGTACCAACGAATTGGATCTCTCCATTGTACTTATCACATGCTGGGTGAAACAAATGCCTCACCCAGCTGAATGAGAAAGGTGGGCATGGCTACTTCACTGCTATATAAAGGAAGATTCATCTCAGGTAAATGAGAAGAAGTAAGAGTATGCATCCAATTATATTTTAACTTTATTTTAACAATAAAGTAAAAGTGAGCAAAAGATTTGTTTGTTGGTTTGTTTGTTTGTTTAATATACCACCACATTAGTTCAAGCACAACTCTGGGTGGTTTACACATTAAAACTTAAACGTCCAACCCCTCACCTAACAAATTACATTCAACAATGTGTTGATCTAACAATATGGAACAAAAATTCATTCAAGAAAAGTGTGTGTGTGTGGGTTAAAATTAACTGTTTCTGAAATAATAATACATAAAGACCAAACAGGCTTCCTATCTAAAAGGAAATTATCATCAAATATAAGGACAATAATAGATATACTGGAAATTTACGAAATGCATCCCGAAAAGCAGATGATGCTAATCTTCCTTGATGCAGAAAAAGCCTTTGATAATGTAAATTGGGAGTTTATGCTATCATTACTGAAGAGAATGGGCTTCCAAGGAACATATCTACAAGCAATTAAGGCAATATATACTAAGCAAGTAGCCAAGATAAAAGTTAATGGAAACCTAACTGAGAATATACAGATTGAATAAGGAACAAGACAGGGTTGCCCACTGTCATCCCTACTATTTATTTTAGTATTGGAAATACTTAACAAACAGATCAGAGACAACGAAGCAATCAAAGGACTCAAGATTAGAGGAGAAGAATTTAAGCTACAAGCGTATGCGGACAACTTAGTGATAATACTAGAAAATCCTTTGGAAAATCTTGAAGGATTATTGGAAGTTATAGAAGATTTTGGACAGGTGGCCAGATTTAAAGTAAACTATCAAAAAACAAAATTTATGACAAAAAAACATAAAGAAGGAAGATGTCGAAAAATTAGCACGGAACTCCAATTTTGAGGCGGTGAAAAAATTTAAATATTTAGGGGTGATTATCACCAAAACAAGCAATTTAATGAAAGAGAACTACTTAACAATACAGAAAGAAATTCAGAAAAATCTGGAGGATTGGAGCAAACTACAACTCTCATTTATGGGAAGAATATCAGCAATAAAAATGGTGATCTTACCCAAACTTTTATTCCTGTTTCAAAATCTCCCAATACTACTGAATTTTAAATACTTCAAGGACTTGGACAGATTAACATCAAATTTTCTCTGGAAACCTAAGAAGCCAAGAATAAAACTTAGACTGCTACAAGATCTGAAAGAAAGGGGGGGAGTGGGCTTGCCGAATTGATTACTATATTACAAGGCCTGCGTGATGACCTGGATTAAAGAATGGATAACTTTATAAAAATCAAAGACTTATGAAACTAGAGGGACACGATTTAAAGATGGGATGGCACGCATATGTATGGTACAGGAAACATAAGGAACACTCACAGTTTGGAGAACACATCATTAGGAAGGCCCTAGGGATGGTGTGGCAAAAATTTCAAGCACAAACTTATGAGAAAATCCCATTGTGGGTGGCACCTATAGAAGCATTTACACTAAAAGTCTTGAACCAGAGAGGAATGTTGACCACATATGAAAATCTATTAACTAAAGAGCAGAAGATAAAGGACAAACAAGAGCTGGAAAAAAATGGGTGTAGCTGTTGATTGGTGGTCAATGGTAAAATTATAATCAAGATACAAAAAAGGTAGGACGGTGGGTTTCTTTGAGGGCAAAGTCCAAGTGGATAGACTGTGAATATATACGGATGAAATAATAATTTAAAAAATGTACACATACTTAGAATATGATTTAGAGGATGAGAGGCTGAAAAAGACAATGGTAAAATGGGCAAAACTTTTTGGATACAGTGTGGATCTCAATGATTGGACTAAGATGGGGAAAGAAAGTTATAAGATGCTTAAATCAGTAAATCTCAGAGAAAATGTCCTTAAAATGTTCTACAGATGGCATTACACACCTGTAAGATTAGCAAAAATATCAGAGGGTAACAGCAATATATGTTGGAAGTGTAAAAAGAATGTAGGAACTTATTATCACATGTGGTGGACATGCAAAAAGGTCACAAATTATTGGACACAGGTATGGGACTTAGGAAAAGAAATCACCCAGCATAAATTAGATATAAAAACTGAAATGGCATTATTGAATGTCATATCAGGAATCAATGATAATAAACTGAAGCATTGTCTTATGTATATGCTCAGCTAGATTACTCTGGGCCCAAAAATGGAAAACCGAAGAGGTTCCGACGATAGAAGAGTTGTTAAAGAAGCCATGGGATATAGCAGAACTGGACACTCTATCAGAAGCACTACGGGAACAACCAAGAGACTATGTAAAAAAAGCTGGGAACTAATATATTCTTGGGCCCAGAAGAAGACAGGAGAGTAGGGCAAAGTTTATGATGCATGTCTATTTACTCAGTATATACTGAAAATGAAATTGGGGGAGCAGAGGGGTTAACGAGGCTGGAGTCTCTGACTCCAAAGGGGGGAGGGGTTAGTTTAACTTGAAGGGTTAGTGTTTTTTTGTTTGCTTTCTTTTTTCCCCTTTCTTTTTCTCTTGTTTCTTATTTGTCTTGCTTTTTTTTCTGTGTAAAATAAAATTTAAACAAAATTAAGTGTTTCTGAGAAAAATCTGTTGTTTAAGGCAGCTCTGAATAAGTCTGGATGTCCTTGGGGGTTTTCTAGGTTGGCATTCCTGTTGAAGCCCTGGTTGGCCACTGGTAATCGGAGGTGACCTGGACAGTAGAAATGATCACTCCTAAACACCTTCTTCATCATAGAGCCCAACTCTCACTACGGTTTACAGAAGAGTTGAGGGCAATGAAGCAATTAAGAAAAGGGTTAGAGGGAAGATTGAGAAAGTTCCCCCAGAATGCAATTTGGCTGCAGTCAGGGAGATGTCCGACAAAAATTGTAATTTAATTAAGGCAGCAAAAAGACACTATAATACCAAATTGATTAATACAGCCTCTAACCAACAGATGGAACTCTTTTGAATCATTTGCTGCCTTACAAATGCTGGACAGATGCAATCACTACAACCAAGTACAGAGAATTTCAACAAACTGGCTGCCCATTTCAGATCCTAGACTTTATGCATCCATTAGGACCATGAATCCTTTATCCCAGAAGATCAGATTGAGATATCCAATGCATTGTCTAGTCAGGTTTTATTGGATCATTTTTAGTTTGTAAGGCCTGAGGCTGTAAACAAGGCACTTGCATGCTCTAAAGCTACTATTTCTTCTTTAGATCCTTGCCCATCAAAATCAATGGTAGAATGGGCCACCTATGTCATCAAAGCTTATCTTCAGGAAGGCCGTGTGCCCTCCCGTTTAAAAGAAACTATAGTAAGGTCCATTCTTAAGAAAACTAATCTGGTGATGGATGATGTGAACAACTATAGTTAATTGAGAGGGTAGTAGCTGGTCAGTTGCAAGTATTCATGGAAGAAACTGATAGTCTGTATCCATTTCATGCAGAGTGTAGGGTGCAGCATGACCCTGCAAGATGGTCTAAGGGAGGCAGAAAGGGGCAGTGCAACTTTGTTGGTCATCCACGATCTTTCTGTGGCCTTTGCTACCACTGACCATGGCATCCTTCTTGGAAGCCTATTAAGTTTAGGGATTAGAGGCTGTTTTCTTCACTGGTTCTAGTTCTCCCTTGAGGGCCAATTCTAGATGGAGTGATCATGTCTACTACTTACGAATACGAGTGGGCAATCAGCAGGAGCACCAACCAGATCAGCCAGAAAACCCCCAAATACATTCTAGAAACCAATTGGAAACCATCATCATCATTGTCACATACAGCACTGATGGTACCTGTCTGTCATGGGTTTGGAGGGAAAGTTCCATCCTATGGGGAGTGGAAGGCGGGACATCAGGGGGGAGGAGCTGTACTGTATATATATTTGGAGCTTGTGTGGAGAAGAGGAGTTGGAGTCTGTGTGTCAGACTGGGTACAACTGTTTGTCAGTTAATACATACCTGATAGGTTCAGGTTTCTATTTAGGTAGCCAGAACTGATAGGTTCAGGGTCTGTGCGTTACCTTAAGGTGTTCTGTGGGAACCAAGCGGTTGTATGGGTGTGATTGGGACTATGCCACGTTACATTATCCTATTTACCTGATTCTTTTGTTTACCCTGTTTGTTGTTTCAATAAACCTTGTTCTTTTATTTATTAAAATCCATTCCTGGTCTGTGTGACTCCTTATAGGGAATGGTTGGTGGCAGCATAATTACAGGGTGGGATACTCCAGTAGGTCTGGGGTTGCCACAATCATCATCATCATCATCATCATCATCATCATCATCATCATCATCATCATCATCTTAGAACTGTAGAGCTGGAAGTGACCCTATGGATCATCAAGTCCAGCCTCAGTCAAGGAAGCACAGTGGGAAATTGAACTCCTAACCTCTGGGTCTGCAGCTAGGTAATTAAACCAGTGAGCCTTGTTAACATATCAGGCACAATCCTTTTGTATAACTTTATGCCAGTGTATCCCACATTGGGCACCAAAAATAATTTATTTAAA
Organism: Pogona vitticeps; assembly: GCF_051106095.1. Taxonomy (NCBI): domain Eukaryota; kingdom Metazoa; phylum Chordata; class Lepidosauria; order Squamata; family Agamidae; genus Pogona; species Pogona vitticeps. The sequence goes on from NC_135785.1 coordinate 45,748,773, forward strand.
TGAATTGAAAGCTTCCTATCCCCCCTTCAGATTCCAAGGCTCCCTATGGATCCTGTTTGCTCCTGGAAAGCTTTTGGAAGCTCCAGGATGGGAGGAGGGCAGGAACATTTAACAGTAAAAAATCACTACAGGATTGCCACTGCTGAAATCAGGACTTGTGATTAGGTCCGTTAGAATCCTTTGGCAGTTCTTCACTTTTGGCGGGAAATAAAGTAGGCGACGTATTCACTGAACTCATGATTTGGTTTTTATTGGTTTCCAACTTTTCCGTAATTATTTCAATTGGATCAAAACAAAATAACTCTGGCAACAGTCCATAACTAGGTGATATAAATTCACATCCATAGTCTTGGCAACTTATTGGGGTGCTGGGCCAAACCATTCTTTGTTGGTGGGTCTCCGAAGCGGTGCGCTCCTGATCACACAGCTTGTCCCGCAACATGGGTGTCTAGCCCAGTCACCCTCCTTTGGTGGTTGATTGTAGGTGGAATCCAGACAGATCACCCTCTTTCCTCTCCCTTGCCCACGTGGGAACACAATAACAGTCCACTCCTGAGTTTCCACCACCATCTCTCCATCTCTCTTCAGTTCTTGGTCCGGTAACAGTCCTCCCACTTTCAAGTTCTGGAAATCTTTCAGTAAATCATGTGCCTTTTCATAACCATTATCTTTCTTTCTTTCTTCCTTCTGTCTCATTCTGTCTCCTTCCAGCTTACTCCCAAACCATTGTTCTCCCCTCACATTCATAACCTCCTTCACCCAGATTGACATCTTTTGCTCCTCCCTTTTCCGCTCTCCCTTCTCCACCAGACATATTTCAACCTTCCCCTTTTTCTCTTCCACCTTTTCTAGCTCTCCCAACATACCGCTTTTCCCTTCAGATATTTCCAAGTCATCACCCTCTTTTTCCTCAATTATATCTTCTATTACTAAAGACGGCTCACTTTCCTTTATCTCTCCTTCACAGGACTGCTGCTGGCAATCTGACGGCAATTTTTTTACTAGCAAACATTTCCCTCCCTGTCATTCTCCCAAAAGCTAAAAGGAGCTCTATCTAGGGAGCCTTGGAACTTGAAATGGAGGGATAGGAAGATTCAATTAACGTGACCGCTCAATAGTTCAGTAGTTTAGGTATCCAGCTGTGGAGCCAGGGGCTGGACTTGATGATCCATAAGGTCCCTTCCAGATCTGTGGTTCTAAGATTCTAAGATTATTACATTATTTCCAGTGCCCAATCTGGCTTACACAGTGTAACTTATGCCAACAGGATTTTGAACATTGCGTTGTTCCCAGCATGCCAAGAAAATACAGGGAAATACTTTCTGGTTCCATTTTGTGACCATTTCAGATATTTATTATTATATTTGTTTGTTTTATCAACAGGCCACCTTTCTCCAGATATTGTGCTTTGGGAATATTTATAAAAAGACAAAACCAAATATTATAATACTTATTTTGCCACCGCAGAGTAATAAGAGATTGGAATAAAACTTTCAACATTTTGTCAAGGTGTCTAGAATGCTTTACATGTGTTTATTTATTTATTTATGTATTTATTTTAGTCAGTCAGTCAGTCAGTCAGTCAGTCAGTCAGTCAGTCAGTCAGTTATATTTATGTACCACCCCATTAGTGCCATGCATTATTCTGGGTGGTTTATGGAAGTTAAAAACATTTAATAATAGAATATTAAATGAGCAGTTTAAAAAGCACAAAACTTCAAGAGGCATAAATTGTAATAATAAGACATGGAATGTGAGGCATTTAAACCAACTATCAAACAGGAGAAACAGAAGAGAAGAAAAGGAAGAAAAGTATCAGGATAGCCAAAAAAGGCCTCTCTGTAGAGCAGTGTTTTTAAGTGCCTTTTAAATGTAGCGAGGGAGAGTTCTTAAAGTAACTTTTGGAGGTAATTAATGTTGCTGCCCACACCCAAATAACTTACGTCTCATTGTACACTGGTCAATGACCGTAATAAAGACTGAATTGAAAAATGACTCATTAAAATTGCACTTCATAACTACTAGTTGTTATATATCACTCAAAATTAACTAGCTATAGATAGCTGTGTTACTCGTACTTAATTACTTTCAAGCTCTAGATAAGGAGAATATGAGGGAGCAATGCCTTTCTCACATTTTTAGCTACAACAGAGATCATGACGAAAGGTGGCATCACTTTTTGTACAGTTCCTTTGGAAAAGTACAAGTTTTGCAGTTACAAAGCTGGTAAGCTATCATTAAATTCCAAATGATTAAATTAAATGCAGCTTTATTCAAGAACTAGTGTCACATTTCAAAACAATGTTGCCCTTTATTATAAAACAGAAAAACACTGTAAGAATGCATTTCCTTCTTGCATGATCTTGCATATATTTGAAAAAGAGGGATTAAAAATATAATCATCATAAAGGCAATTTGAACATGAACACTATCTGTTCTATGTTTCCAACTGTCAAAGTCAACAAATGGTTGCTTCCCCTATTCATAAATCCTTATGTATGAGGAAGTAATGTTACATGTAAGCATCATATATTGGATCCTCTGAGGCCAGTTCTGGTGGTCCATCATTTCCTTTTTCTTTATTGGCCACGATAATTTTAGCACCAGTGAGCATATTATAAATCACATATCCATTTCATCTTTTCACACAACATTAAGGGTGCAACTACACAGTGAGGGAAATATGAATTAACTCACATTTTTTCATGGGAAAGTCACACTGGGGCATGCAGTTCTCTTTGGTATAAGTGTCCACACAAGCAGAGAAAAGAAGAGCCATTTAAATTCAGTTTTCTTTGAAGCATCTGTAGGTGGGATGGTTCAAAGGAACTGCCTTAAAAAGGCTTTCCTTCCTCAATCACTTATTTCTATATCTTATCATTCTGGCTGGTAGAGCTTGTTAAGCAGTAAACAAACAAACAAATTGGACTGTCCATCCAGGAAAAGATGCTTCCTGGGTGGGCAGTCCTGTTTGTTTGCTTATTTACAGATAACAGCTCCTCAGTAGAGAAAAGTACAAATGATGGTTTGTCGATTTGGCCTGGTTTGGCATATCCACCTGCATAGGTGTGTCACACGCTTCCCTCTCTTGCCTCCTCTACGTGCTCACTCATTCACCAGCAGTAGTGTGGTTCCCTCCTCTGCACGATCATCCACTCACCTGCAGCACCACAGTCTCCCCTGCCCCACCTCCTCATCTGAGTGGGTGGCTGCTGGAGGAGGCAGGGAGGGAAGCAGGTGCTGCACCAAACTGGGCCAAATCACGGCTTGTTCCCATCTCTACTCCCCAGCCAGATGCTTATCCCACTGAGCTATCTAACCAGCTCAAAACCTGGAATACGAGGGGGTGCTGATAAGTATTGAGCCTTTCACAGAAAAAATTGAGCTAGGAAGCTGTAACTGCCACACTATTCTACATATTCCCCCAGGAAGTTAATGCACTTGTGACATCTGTCCTGCAGCTTCTTAAGTCCCTTCAAATAAAATTCTTCCAACTGCTGGTGTAACCACTCATTTGCAGCATTAGTTGCCTCCAGAACACTCCCAAATCATTGTCCCTTTAGATGTTTTTTGAGTTTGGGGAACAGATAATAGTCAGAAGGAGCCAGGTCAGGAGAATAGGTTGGATGGGGCATAACTTGAAAGCCTAAGGACATCAGTTTGGCCATTGTTTCACCTGCAGTGTGTGAGGAGGCATTGTCATGCAACAGGATGACACCTTTGGAGAGCTTTCCTCAATGTTTTTTCTTGATGTTTTGCCTCATCAATAAAGCACACCAATATTTTGCATTGATGGTTGAACCCTGTTGGAGGTAGTCCACAAGCAGAACTCCCTTCTTATCCCAAAAAACTGTTGCCATTTGCTTCTGCACCGACCTTTGCACTCGGAACTTCTTTGGCCTGGGGGAACCACTGTGCATCCATTCCTTAGACCTGTGATGGTTAAACTTTTAGAGCCCAAGTGCCCAAACTGCAACACAAAACCAACTTATTTATTTCAAAGTGCCAATACTGCAATAAAACCTGAATACTGAGGTTTTAGTTTAGAAAAAACAACTGCTTCTGCACTGCAAGGATTAAATGCTTGTTTGTTTGTTTTTTTACTATGGGCGGTATTAACAAAGGAATACTTACTGGTCCTCCAATCCCCCATTGGGCTAGACTGGTAATGGTCACCATTGCACCCCTCTGCTGGACCACTGCACCAGCAGAGGGAAGTGCCAAAATCCAGGATCAGAGGACAGGTAAGTATTTCTCTATGGCACACACTCTCTGTGTGCCAGCTGTGGCACGTGTGCCATATGTTCGCCTTAGACTGTTCCTTTGTCTCAGGATCATAACGGTAGATCCATGTCTCATCACCAGTTACCAGTTTGCCCAGGAAATCTGACTCATTTCTTGCAAAATGTAACAAAACAGCCACCAGTGACTCCACACGTTTCCTCTTTTGTTCGGTTGTCAAAATTTTGGGGATCCACTTTGCTGCCAGCTTTCTCATTTCCAAGTCATTGTGGATAATGGCACCAACTCTTTCACGTGATATTCTCAGATATATAGCAATACTTTTGGCTGATATTTGGTGGTCCTCCATGATCATATCATGGATTGCTTTCACATTTGCAGGCACAGGGACAGAAACAGGCCTTCCACTAGGTTTCTCACTTTCCACACCAAAATGACCAGTTTTAAAATTAACCACCCAAAGTTTAACTGTTGCATATGAAGGTCCACCCATAGTTTGTGACATTTCATCATGGATCTGCTTTTCACCTTTCCCTTGGAGAAACAGGAACTTGATTATGGTCCTATGCTCTTCCACATTGAACTTTTCTGGAGGTGCTGCCATGTTCACTTTGGATCTGAACATGAAAGATAAGTTAAAATCATAAGTAGCTGATTTTTTACACCATTGAATACTGACAAATTGGCCAATACACCCTACAATTTATAGCTTCTTAGCTCAATTTTTTCTGGGAAAGGTTCAATACTTATCAGCACCCCTTCATATCCTTTCCAAATACTGCTTAAATGCTTCAAAATGTGTTTCAAAATAACGTGTAAATTAACTAGGTGTTGCTCCTTAAGCCTACATAACTTAAGTGGTTACTTAACTACAATGAAAAAACAACAACGCACATTATAACTAGTGTTGATACACCAAAGTAGCAAGTTACGGTCAACTGTGTTACTTGTTACTCCCAAGCGTAGTTTGACCAACAAAACACAGCTATTTTTGCAGTTCTCCTATAAAGATAGATACCGTTCCTGGCACACATTCACTACACCAGGTTTAGATTTAAATTGCGAAATGTTTACCTGCCTCTTTTATGTTTGAATATACAAATATGCTAGACCAGCCAGATCTTGGGGTACCAGCTGAAGGAACTGCTATGTTTCCCTTGGTCTTCAGGAAGGGAGAGAAGTCTGATAGTGAGCTACAATATGCTGGAAGAGGAAAGTTAACTCTAAGTGCATGAGGTGGCTTTAAAGCCTGGTGCCAGGGTTTAACACCTTAGTGCTAAGGTATTTTACCTGTTGTGTTTAGTTTCCTCCCAACCATGACCTACCCTGTGTCTGTGACATCATAAAGACCCTCTCCTTGACGTCATGAAGTCCTGTCCTCCTCTTAGCTTTTGCGGGTGTGATTTCAGGCAAGGGCATGCTCTAGCAGAGCTGGCAGGATTATGCTGCAGTGAACTGAGCGGGACTTCCTCCTGGGTAAGTGGGAAGAGGGATCCAGCCTGAAAAACGTCACATAGGTCCTGTAGTAGCTGGCGATGAGGTCTTTTACAGGAGGCTACCTGCTTCCCTTGCACCAAGCAATACGTCCCAGTTATTCACAGAGAAGTCACCCCGGCTCTACACACACACCCCTCGCACGGTTTGCGCTGACCCTTGACGGTAATTAGGATTCAACCCTCGTGCCCTTATTTCCGCTCTCTTCGTTCCCCCCCCCGCGCTCCCTCCCCCCCAAAATGCCAAACGTCTCGAGCTCCGCCGGCTGGGAGTTAATGAAGAATATGCTTGACCTTTGCAGCCGCTCCGATTAAAGATTAGAAAGGAGAAGTGGCGCAAGCAAGCCAAGCCGCTCCGGCTCAGGCCTCCGAGCTTGTTACAAATCCGCCGCCTTGATTAGACGGCTCGCAAGGGGCTGCGCCGGGAGGCTGGCGCGGCTCAGCCAATTAGGCGCCCAAGCAGGAAAGGTAATTAAGGCGGCTTTGGTGCGCTTCCGTATGTTGGGCCAACTCCCCCCCCCTGCCGCCTGTTGACATGATGCGGCTCCCCCGCTCCCGTTCTTTTGTGACGCTTCGCCTCTCTCCTCCGCGCCTCTCCCCCCCCACTCCCACCCCCGCTGCCTGGAGGGAAGCTCCGTCCTCCCGGGGCCGCGCTGGGGCTTTCAGGGACAACAACCACCGAACAAAGGCGAGCGCACAAAGGCAGCCTTGTGTTTTGCAAAATATAATTGCGATCGAGGGTAAATGGGCGCAAGAACAAAGGCGCGATTACGGAAATTGGTGGCCGTCCAGCGGGCGGGGGAGGCGTCGCGGCTCTTCACACCTTTCCCGCAAGAGTAGGAAAAGTGGTGGCTATTCGGAAGCACTGATTCTGTAGTTGAGCGTAGGAAGGAAAGGCTAGAGAAATGTATCCTTTCGCTGCCGGCGCCCTCTTGTTTTTTTTTGGGGGGGGCATCTAACGGGTTCCGCTCTAGGGCCAGGTGGGGCCGATGCCTCCTCTCGACTGTACAAATTACCCTTAATCAGGCGAGGAAGCTTCATGTCAGGCTTATATTTCAGGATCCAGAAGCGTGGAGAGAAGGAGGGGTTGATTCCTTTCAGATGTCTGGGAGGGCTGGGAAGAGGCTCCGCGAGTCGCGATCCTGCTTTAAATCCGGATGATTTAGGCAGGGTTTGATAGACGTTATAGCAGCTTCGTTAATTCGAAGATGGCAATATGCAACAAAAAAAGAATTAAAACTGGTTATGAGAAGGCACATTGCCCAGGGCTATGTCGTATCGGGTCCAAAGTATGGCATGAAATCGTGCTGGACTCGGACCTAGGCAACTGCCTGTAAAAAACAGAGGCATTTGCAAAGTGGATTTATCGCAGCATGTTAAAAATGCATGGGATCAAGAGGGTGACCAGCAAAGAAATGTTAAAGTGAATGCATGTAAACCAAGAAATAATGAATTGCAGAAAATTACAACACTTAAGTCATGTAATGCTCTCATAAGAAGCGCAGACTATTGCAAGCTCAGGTAAAGCTAACCTTTACGCGTTAAGGTAAAATAAATGGGGGAAGAAATGCAGGAAGGAGAAGATTGGCTAAAATAAATTGTGATTCCATAAAGCAGAAATGAGGAACCTCTAAAACTTCCAAATGTATGGGAGCTCTTCCAGTCAGACCTATCCAACATTAAAGTTGCTAAAGGATGATGGGAGTTATAGTCTGTGAACATCTTGGGGGCCAGAGGTTCTCCATCCCTGTTTAAGTCATAGAGAATTGGGAGGGTTTTTTTTTGGGGGGGGGAGGGAATAGGCTACTACCCTTGAAGCATAAAAGCCAGAGGCAGAGCATCTCCAATGGATGGGTTGCCAGCCTCCATTTGAAGATGTCTAGTGTAGGAAAGCTCATCCACCCCCAAAGACATTGCTTTCATTGTTGAACTGGTTGTAACTTTAAGCAGCAAATTATTTGAATGTGTTGAACATTGCTCTATTTACATTTTGCCTTCATTCCAAGGAGCTCAAGATACCCTACCCAGTCCTCTCACAACTCCATCCTGTAGAAACAGATGAGACACCAGCTTTGCAGTTAGAAAAAGAGGTTCCTTAACAATTTAAGGATGTTAGTTTTTCTTACCATCATGTTTCACAGCTCTGCAAGTTGCCAATTATTTTGTTCTCATTCTGTCAGGGAAAAAACATGGGATATATCTGCAAGGTGATTAGATAGATATGGAAGCTTTGGGAAAAAAACATACATATTTGAAGAGATACCTTTTTACCACTTTTGAAGCTGACATCTTCTCTATTGGTGTCCCTATACTCACTGTAAGCCAGCAAGAAATGTTAGAAGTCATGACTGGTCCAAGATTGCTCAAAAGCTTCATTTTTGAGTAAGGGATCTGAAGTCCTCTCCTTGGTTCTGGGCCAACATTCCAACAAATACATCACATTGCCTCTCTTTAGAGAACTACTATGGCATAAAGAAGTAAGCTTGAGAATTACCCATTTAACCCTCCCTGGAATCATAAACTCACTCCACTAGTTTAAACAAGTAAGCTACATGAATGATCTCCAATATGGGCATGATGATCATTGCTACTTGAGAACCACTGTGATGTAGTGGACAAAGTGTTTGACTCAGACTAGGGCGATCTGAGTCCAAATCCTTGTTCAACAGCAATGTTCATTAGCTAACGTTGTGCCGTTCATGGTCTCTTAATGTAATCTGCCTGTGCAGGTTTTTTGGGGGGGAATCAATAGTGGAAACCCTTTGCATGTTGTTTAGGTTCTGAGATTCTTTGGGGGAAACAAGCAAACACAATAAATAATATCACATTGCTTTGTTATAATTACGAGAGCTTTAATGCATTTGAAGTGCCTTAATCATTTCAGGAAAACGCTGAGTTGTAACTTTGTTTATCAGGCAAAAGAGGAGCAGAAAATAGGTTGTGTGCTTGCCCCACTGAACAGTGAGAGGGCAGTTTATTTATTTAATTTCTTAAAACATTTTTACCTTGCCTTTCTCCTTAGGTAGCTTAGGTAAAGGTAAAGGTTCCCCTTGACAATTTTTGTCCAGTCGTGTCCGACTCTAGGGGGCGGCGCTCATCCCACTCTTCAAGCCATAGAGCCAGCATTTTGTCCGAAGACAATCTTTCCGTGGTCACATGGCCAGTGTGATTTAGACACGGAACGCTGTTTATCTTCCCACCGAGGTGGTCCCTATTTATCTACTCGCATTTACATGCTTTCGAACCGCTAGGTTGGCGGGAGCTGGGACAAGCGACGGGTGCTCATTCCGTTGCGTGGATTCGATCTTATGACTGCCGGATCTTCTGACCCTGCAGCACAGGCTTCTGCGGTTTAGCCCGCAGCTAAAAGAACCCAAAGCAGCTTACATTATTAGAAGACAGTATTTAAAGCTAATTGAGTATACAAATACTAAAAAGGATCAAATACTGTACTAAAAAAAGATAAACAAAAGCAACACCAAAACACATTGAAAACAATAAGGTACAACTATCCATTTAAAAAGCCCACTCAAGATACTTCCCTGTGATACTGCTGCTACTTAGGGATGCTTCTCTGTGATACTGCTGCTAGGAAGCAATCCCCATGTTTTTTCTCCTGTTTTTAACTAACAGCATTCCTGTCACTATTCTCCCACAATAAAAAAAAATTTTAATGGGGATTTATACACATTGTAAACATTTACAGTTTGATTGTGCATGTCTTTACTGAGCAAGAAATGTACTGTTCATTTCATTGTATGCCAACTAACTACAGGGTCTGACTTCTAATAACCACTCATCTTTCAAATTTCCTGCCGTGTGTCAGTTTCATTCTGATAGACAGGAAAGTGTCAAGTGCCAATAATAATGAGTACATGCTGGTTGGGGGATTCTGGGAACAGTGGTTCAGAAAAATAATACTCTCAAGCTTTAGAGGTGGTGTATTGCATACAGGGGAGCAGGTTTTTCCCTCTTGGAAGGTGGTTGTATTATTTTGTTTGTGTGCCATTAAGCCAGAACTGATTTACAGTGAGCCTAACGAGTTCAAAGGTAAATGAGATACTTAAGGAGTGGGTTTTCCCCATTTCCAACTCCCCACCACCCACGAGTTTCCATGGCCAAGTGGGGACTCAAACCCAGGTCTCTTGAGGCCTAGTTCATCTATCACTACACCACACTGCTGCTTTAGCTGCCTACAAATGCATTTCCAATTTCACATTTTTCAAACTGGAGGAGATAAGCAAAACAGAGAGACACAGACAGAAATAGAGATTGAGGCAAAGCTATTTGTGCTGTTTCCTGTAATATGTTGCATAATCGTCTTAATTTAGAACTATGGTCGTAACATCGCTGCAGATCAACTTCATTCCAAAAGCGATTGCTTATGGGTCAAGATCTTTTTGTAGTCTTTAACATTTACCAGCTTGTTGCTCTTGAAAAAGAATTTTTCTCTTTTATATTATGACAGTTCTGTTTCTTACAGGGCAAGGCTGTAAATCAAACAAAAACCCAGTAACTATATATTTTTCTTTCTTTTTAAAAATGTTTTACTACCCTGGGAATGGGTTGAAGTACTTACTGCACATAAATGTAAACAAGTTTCAAAGCCTTCCATTCTTTGATGCCATTTCCTGTCTGTCAGGTTGATTTTAAGGGGACAGAATCTCCTCTGGGTACATTGATGGACAATTGAACTGGTAACAGGGTCAATATACCCTTCTTGGATCTCCAATGGCCTTCAGCACAGTCAATCCAGAGTATCCATCTGGTATCTCTTGCTTGAATGAATGGGAGCTCAGAGTTCCAGTCCAACCAGCAGAGTTGGTCTGAGAAAGTGAAGTCCAGGCGGGCTGCTGTGGCCATCAGGTGGTGAGATTCTGCAGGATTGTATCTTATCTCCCATGCTATTTAATGAAATAGCCAAGTGAACCGTTCTTTAATTTCAGAGTGTGAGGTGTCATGCATATGCTGTGAGGTGTGAGGTGTCATTCATATGCACTCTATCTCTCTGTTTTATTCCAGGCAGGGAGAGGGTATTCTGAGCAAATGTCTTATGTTATTGATAGGAAGGTTAGGGATGAATAATCTCAAACGTAATGCAGACAAAATAGAATTCCTGTTGGCTGGAGAAATGGTCTAGATAGAGATCTGGCCTGCTTTAGCTGGGGATATAATTCTCACTTTGCAGTTTAGGTGCAACATAATTATCTGGGGCATGATCTTCTTGGTGGCAGCACCAGGACCAGGACTGTAGAAACCCTTGTCTGAGTTAGTTGGGATAAAAAAAAACTTACATCTGTGTTTTCCCAGGTGAATGATGATTTTGTCATGACACTGAGATGTTTGAAATTGACATTTTGGCATTCTGTGGCTGTGTCATAATTCGTTCGTTCATTTTTAATTAAAAAGGGGTAACGGCCATCCTATATTTCCTAAGATTAGCAGTGGAACAAAATATGTCTTACCTCAGAAGCCTGTATATTTCCAGTCCTCACAATTTGATGTCACAAATAGGGTGCACAAACCAAATGTGCATGATTAGGAATTATTATATTTGAAAACTGCAACAGACATGTTTGGTTAATTAAGTTAATGGGAAAAATGCACCAATTAGGAAAAACGTTTACCAAATACTCATCAGTTTCCATGTGAGAATTTGAGAGAAGGAAAGAGTTTTACAAGCCAAAATGTAACTAAGATTGGGATAAGAATGATGGCAAGAAGATGAGAATTGGCCTCAAGATTTTGACATTCTTACTGTCATGTCAATCTCATTTCTTTGTTTCTGGTTTAACTACTGGTTCTTTTCCAGACAGCCTTTCAGGTTCACTGATTGCCTGAGGGAAAAGTTTACTTTAGATTGTTTTGACCCAACATGCATAGTTCCCCCCCTCCGCCTCTCACTTTGTGTTTTGAAGCAACATTTACCAGATTTACACTTCCTAAGCAACTCTACAAATAACCTTCTGTATTAGCATTGCTCAAAATGTGCTGCTGTTCTCTGGGTAGCAGCAGCAGCAGAAGCAACAACAACAACAACAGTGAAATGTCCCCAACCATCAATAAATGTGTGTGTGTGTGTGTGTGAGTGAGTGAAACAGCTTCCATATCTAAATATATATAAATATTAGCACAGACATTTTTAACATCACAGATTGATGCAAAAATGGGAAGAAACGAAATAAGAATTTTAAAAAAAAATAGATCCAAAAGAAAACTATGTTAACAGACTGATCTGGCCCCAGTTGTGATTGATAATTTTTTTATCATTCACAAGGTATACATATTTTAAGTTAGCAAAGAATGCAGGAATTCAGTCCAGAAACCCTTTCCTTTCTCCCATTTTATTTCAGTATGACTCACTTCTTGTCTTGGGTCAATTGCTGTCTTGTGTTAATTCCTACCATCTGAGTCCCTGATTGGTTGGTTGGTTTTGGCCTGCACGTGGTGTTGTGCAGCATCCATACCAAGCAGTGTAAACCTTTTCTAAATCATGCTCCTGACTGTCATACAGCCCCTGTCTGAAATACTATAGTACCCTTGGGAGAATCTGCATGAAACTTGATGTATGAGGATGTGTGTCACTCACAGGCCATATTCTGCCCACCCTTAGGCTATGGGGGGGGGCTCTGCTTATAGAAGCTCCCTCCACCTGTGGAGGAGGGAGGGAGGATTGTCCTGTCCTTCTACACCATATTCTGCCCTGTGACGATCGCCCCATGTCATAGTCATGAGCTGATTTGCATGAGCTTATGAGAGGACTGGAGAGGCAGAGTCAGTAGCTATATGAAGGTTTGGCGGGAGAAGGAGGAGTCAGAGATTGGGATGAGATCTCTTTGGGCTCTTTGGCCATCTTCTGAAGGTTGTTCTTCCTGACGTTTTGCCAGTCTCTGTGGCCGGCATCTTCAGACAACTAGACTAGGAACTCAGTTTGTGCTCTGTTGTTGTTTGTTGGATAGTTGAGTATTTATAGCTGGGGGAACAGCTTTTGTCCTTTTCAAAGTACCCCATCCGAATTGGGCCGTACAGGCAAATGGCTATTCCAAGAATGAAATCAAAAAAGCCATCAAACCAAGAAAACAACACCAAACTGAAGAGGAAAAACAGCCACCCACAAATAAAGTATTTCTGCCATACATCAAAGGGGTCACAGACCGCATGGGGAAACTTTTGAAAAAATACAACCTACAAACAGTATTCAGACCCACCACAAAAATACAACAAATGTTACGATCAGCAAAGGACAAAAGGGACCCCCTCACCACTGCAGGAGTATACCGGATACTTTGCAGTTGTGGACAGATATATGTTGGAACCACAAAATGCAGCATTCACACCAGAATCAAAGAACATGAGAGACACTGCAGGCTAAAACAACCAGAAAAATCTGCAGTAGCTGAACATGCCCTAAAACAAGCTGGACATGAAATTCTATTTCAAAATACTGAAGCACTGGACAACACCATCAATCATTATGTTAGACTGCACAGGGAAGTATTGAAATCCATAAACACCAGCAGAGCTTCAACAAAAAAGAGGAAAGTCTAAAAGTTAATGAGGCCTGGCTCCCAGCACTGGAAAATACAGTCTGCAAAAGGTCAACGAACTCTACCCAGCCACAAGGACCAGGGTTCATTGCACAATAAAGACAAGCTAAAGACACCCATCAATCACATTGACAGATAATCTCTCCCTCTTATCACAACAATACATCCACATCAAAAACACGCTGGTCACCATCATCACCCTATCTCCTGAAAAGGACAAAAGCTGTTCCCACAGCTATAAATAGTCAACTATCCAGCAAACAGCAACAGAGCACGGGCTGAGTTCCTACTCCAGTCCTCTGAAGATGCCGGCCACAGAGACTGTTGAAACATCAGGAAGAACAACTTTCAGAACACGGCCAAAGAGCCTGAAAAACCCACAACAACCATCAGATCCTGACCGTGAAAGCCTTTGAGAATACAAAGGCTGATTAGTCAGAGAAAGAGGGGGAACAGATACAGAATGATAAGACTGGTTGAGAAAATAAGTAGAGAAGGTGGTTATGATACTGCAAGAGAAGAGTATGTACTGAGAGAACTGTTAATGATTTGCTTGTGTACAATGTTTATCTGAAGAAATTCTGTTATTATTAAACCTGCTTCACTTCAATAAATAAGTTCTGTTTGTATTCACAAGAGAAGTGTTCTGACAAACGTAATTTATATTGTGGATTGAGGTAATCCACTGGTGGCAGCGAGAGGAAAACGTGATGTGAGCCTTTGTGAGGGCAAAACACGCAGGTGCTACAAGGGTGAATGCTACACTCCCCAGTCAGAAGAATCACTTACCATCTGCATTGGTTTTCAGGGGGCTGTAACAGTTTCCATGGAGAAAAAGGACTGGAAATCTCCCCAACCAAGTTGTATACACATGCCATTGAGCTCAAGGCAAGGAAATACGAATTTGCAGCATTCTCCTTCAAGAACCTTTCATTCCCAAAGTACCAAGTATTTTCATAAAGAAGGTGAATATAAAGAGATAAAAGGAAAGAGGTAAGTATACAAAGCCACACTAACCACAAGATCCAAAATGAGGTTCATCATTTAGTCGTTCAGTCGTGTCTGACTCTTCGTGACCCCATGGACCAGAGCATGCCAGGCCCTCCTATCTTCCACTGTCTCCCAGAGTTGTGTCAAATTCATATTGGTTGCTTCCATGACACTGTCCAACCATCTCATCCTCTGTCGTCCCCTTCTCCTCTTGCCTTCACACTTTCCTAACATCAAGGTCTTTTCCAAGGACTCTTCTCTTTTTATGAGATGGCCAAAGTATTGGAGCCTCAGCTTCAGGATCTGTCCTTCCAGTGAGCACTCAGGGTTGATTTCTTTTAGAATTGATAGGTTTGTTCTCCTTGCAGTCCAGGGGAATCTCAAGATCCTCCTCCAGCACCACAGTTCAAAAGCATCAATTCTTCGCCGGTCAGCTTTCTTTATGGTCCAGCTCTCACTTCCATACGTCACTACAGGAAAAACCATAGCTTTGACTATGCGGACTTTTGTTGGCAAGGTGATGTCTCTGCTTTTTAGGATGCTGTCAAGGTTTGTCATCACTTTCCTCCCAAGAAGCAGGAGTCTTTTAATTCTGTGGCTGCTGTCTCTATCTGTAGTGATCATGGAGCCCAAGAAAGTAAAATCTGTCACTACCTTCATATCTTCCCCTTCTATTTGCCAGGAGGTGATGGGACCAGTGGCCATGATCTTCGTTTTTTTGATGTTGAGCTTCAGACCGTTTTTTGCACTCTCCTTTTTCACCCTCATTACAAGGTTCCTTAATTCCTCCTCACTTTCTGTCATCAGAGTGGTATCATCTGCATATCTGAGATTGTTGATATTTCTTCCGGCAATCTTAATTCCGGTTTGGGATTCCTCCAGTCCAGCTTTTCGCATGATGTATTCTGCATATAAGTTAAATAAGCAGGGAGACAATATACAGTCTTGTTGTACTCCTTTCCCAATTTTGAACCAATCAGTTGTTCCATATCCAGTTCTAACTGTTGCTTCCTGTCACACAGATAAATTTCTCAAGAAGTTGATAAGGTGGTCAGGCACTCCCATTTCTTTAAGGACTTGGCATAGTTTGCTGTGGTCCACACAGTCAAAGCCTTTTGCATAGTCAATGAAGCAGAAGTAGATGTTTCTGAGGTTAGGGCAATGCAAATTTTGGGCTACTAACATCCCTCATAGGTGAACTTTATACTAAGCATTCTTCATCAGGCTGAGCACTACAGAGTTTTCAGCTGAGGTGGAGGAATGGGAGCAGAAAAGTCCAAAAATCACCCTGGCTAGCTGCTGAAGCCACATGATCTGAAGTTCAGCTGGAGTTCCAAGATGCAGGCTACAAACTTCAAGAATCAGCTTGAGATGTGATGGCATCAGGTTTCACCTCAGCCAATCAGTCAGTACAGTCTCCATTGGCTTTTGTTATTTACCAGGGGTGCTGATATCTTTGTCCTCACCTTCCATCTGCATTTTTCCATATGTAAATTCTCCTAGTCCATCATTCAAATAATGAAAGTCAAAGAAGCGTGTTCTTTTCCCCTTGAACCATTCCAGGACTCGAACTGAGCAGAGATGCATACTAGACTGTAGTTATGATGCCAATGAATTCATTTTCATCCTTTCCAATGTACCGCCTCTGCTCTGATTAGCCATGCCAAGCAAAGACAAAATGCGTAGTCAAAAGAATCATATACATCAAAGTGAAGAGATGTTCAAAATCATGATCAAAAAACATCTGTTCTTGCAGAGAGACACCACTCTTGACAGTTCTCTGAGCATTATTTAAAAAGCTAGGTGTTGAAAACTCATGGACATTAGAAGCTCCCTTGTTTCTATTGTTGACTCAACAAGTATTGTGTCTAATTTCCCTTGTGTTGCATTAATGTTTTGCATTTCAATGGACGGTTTCTTCAGACACTTTGGGAATGCAGGAGTTACTCCCAAAGGACAAGACAGTTAATTATTTCAAATGGATCAATGCATCGATCGATTTATCAGACTATGAACACTGGGTACTTTCTTTGGCACTATGAATATTAATTGATTTGATACAATAAACCTCAGTAAAACAACATGCAGGGGCATCAGGGCATCACAGTATTAATTAGCCATGCTGAAGCAGCCTTTAACTGCTCTTGAAGTTTAATCAATATACTACATCTGAGTCCCAAAAGGCTTATAAAAACAGACTTTGAAATCCTTTAAATTGTTGCCTCAATAAGGTTTTAGATGTTTCATGTATTCTTGTGCTTTTGGGCTGTCTTTTGCTGTCTGAAATCAATAATGACCCAGATGGCTGTATGGTTTATGTTTCTTTTGTACCACACATGGGGAATAAACAAAAAAATTCCTCTCTTTCGGTTTAGATTAGCAATCATTATCCTAGATATTCATGAGCTGCTCTTGCATTTTGTCTGTTTCTAGGTTCAGTAAATTATTTGTAGGTGGGCGAGGTGTCACTTAAATCATATGGCTCTGTAGGCATTCACCATCCAGTCTTTGATTTAATACCTGATGAAATTTAAGAATGTTACAATATTTTAATGACCAAGGCACAATAAAAGGGAAGTCAGTCTGGAGAACAGTTTGGACAGAACATAGATCAAATGAACACAAAGGCATTAATGAGTTGGTGGCCTACCTATGAGGTCACAGTTCCAGGAATAGTGCAGGGGAGGAAGCCAAAGAGGATACATTGAGAAAGAAGAATGTACAAAGGAAATGAGAGAGACAAGACTCGTGGTTAGTTACTGTAAACACGTCATGCTGCACTGCAGACCAGGAAATTATTTTGCTACATAAAAACTAGTACTCAATTGTGACTAGCCATTTTTTATATTGTTTTTGGGTTTTGTAATCTGGAATTGGTTGATCCAACTATTTTTAAACACATCTGTGCTTAATGGAATCACCCCAGTACAGTTATTTACATCTGATCTCTTGGTATTCCAAAAAGTAGTTAGGCACAACCCACCCACCCACAACTGCAACACAGGTTGATTTGAATCTTTCCTTCCACAGTGGTAGGGTGGTCATCACAAAATACTGAACAGAGGGACAAAAGAGGATATATTTTCATATAAGACCACATGATAATTTATATGAACAAATAGAAAATGTGAACTGATTTTTGTAATTTGAATAGAATTATAATACATCACACCTGTGTAAAAAAAAAAGAACTGACCAGATGACCTGTGTGGCTGTCACATCTGTTGTCCAGGTGATAACTGCAGATAGACAGCTTTATGTCCTTGATTTCCTTCCCTAGAGACGGGCATGAACTGCAGTTTTGCAGTTCAACCCAGTTTGGCATAGTGCCCTCACAGGTGTTACATGAGCATCATGCACTCCCCTTTCCCATTCTCTCTGCGCTCTTATCCATTCCCCAACTGAAGCGCACTTCCCTCCTGTGCCTCCTCAGCATGACTGCCCACTCACTGGTCACTGTGCATGCTTCCTTCCTCTGCCTTCTCCAGCAGCCACCCACTCAAAAGCAGAGCCACGGGCTTCCCTTTCCTGCTCCCTCATCTGAGTGGGCAGCCATCAGAGGAGGTAGAGGAGGTAAGCACACTTCAGTTAGGAAATGGGTAAGCATGCAGAGGAGGTGGGAGAGAGAAGTGTGCGGCACCCGCAGAACAACTGTGAAGGTGCTGCGCCAAACTAGGCTGAACCGCTGAACTGCAGATTACGGCCATCTTTATTTATGGTTCTTTTATCTTAAACTCAAACATGAACTGTATAGCCTCTCAAATGAAGGGTATGTTAAAAAAGCATATTCTCTTCTGGCATCCATTGGATGGTATTATTATTATTATTATTATTATTATTATTATTATTATTATTATTATTATTATTATTATTATTATTATTATTATTATTATTATTATTATTATTATTGAAAAGTACAGTGTGAGAGACCAGCAGTAAAATCATCCCTTTTCTTCAAGATGTTCTCCTGCTGTTGGTGATCCTAGCAGGAAGATACTGTACGTGTGGAGGGTATGACCAATAAAAACTAAGAAGAAACCTGTAGCTCAGATCGGAACTTGGAAAAAGTGCTTTTTAAGGATATAAATCCCTAGACTCCCTAAGCCAGCATATCTTTTGATCCCTGGAAGATTCTGGGTATAATCCACAAAATAATATTTTCAAGTCGCCCCAGCTATTGAGTTTCAAAAAATATTTATCCCTCCAAACATCACCTGTACTGTATATTCATATCCTGGCCTCCCATATATATGGTTCTTTGATTGAGAATGCTATTACATTTTATTTGTTGCTGAACATTTTAAACAGCCTTGTAAAAGCTGTCATGAAAATTTACCTTTCTAAGAAGGAATTTGTGCTAACCCCAGTTTTTGCTTTAGTGCTACTGGTAAGAACATTTCACTTTCTTGATCAAACATGGGTGACTGATCTTAGGCAAATACACCCTTCTACAAATGTTTTTTTTTTTTATTTGTATGCTGTACATGAAATTCAGTGATTTGACATAACTCATTCCAGCACACATATTTTTCTTTGATATTTCTCCAGTCCACACTTCTGTTTCAAGTTCAGGTGTTTTCAGCTTTGTTCTATGAAGCTATGGTACTTTTTCTGCTTTCCTCTTTAATGGCTGTGTGTTGACGTTCTTGCCTGTATGGTCCGCCTCATGGAAATCAGCTTGAAAAGTTATTAAACTGAAGCACCACATTTCCTGCCACATGGCCCCAAGCAGTCCTATACTAGCAGATTTCCATTGTCTTCCTGACAAAGAACTCATTTCATCGAGTATTGGTGTCTGCTGCTGCTATAAAGTAACATTCCCCATTCTTGCTACAGAATCTAGGAAGTTGACTTTTAATCTGGCATTCATTACTGTTTACATTACAAGAATTATTTTCTTCATTATGTGATTAGGGGCCACCTAAGCTTGCTCCATGGCTCAGCTACACATCAAGCATTAATTCTGTCTGACAAGGAATAATGTAGAATATTAAGGCATCTCAGCTTCCAAATTAATTTGTTTTTTATAAAAAACTATGTAAAATATGTAAGGTAAAATATCATTTTCAGCCATTGTCTGTTCTTAATTTTTGCAAATTATTGTAAGTACTCTTGCTCTGTTTTTACATGGTCTTTGGATCTCCTTCCAGATGCATTGTTCTGGCTCTTCTCAGTGTATTTACCTTTGACTTACCCAACACTGAGAAAAGTGTTCAGTTCTCTTCTCCTGGGCAACTCTTATACAAATTTGTCATGTGACCACACACAGACTATTGTCTGTCATTCTGCTCACTGCATCTCAAAGAAGATCTGGAAAAGTGTGGAAGAGGCAACTCTAAATAGCCAAGGGAATTGGAGCAGGTCCTTTATGAGGACATTTTACAGTGTTTGGGGGCTTTTTGGTTTAGAAGAAATGTGACTCAGAATGACCATGATGGAAGTTTGTATATCAATGTATGTTCTGGAGGAAGTGGCTAAGAAGATGTTTTATGCTCTTTCTCATAATATCAGAGCCTGGAGTAATCCAATTAATTTGAATGGTAGGAGATTCAGAATGTGTTTGAGTGCTTCACACGGCATATAGTGAAATAGTGAATTCACCCAAAGATGTCATTACTGCCCTAATGTGGGCAGCTGTAAAAGAGTAAGATAAATTCATGTAGGATAAAACTATCAATGACAGTTAGTCATTATGATTATTTATTACCTCCAGTATAAAAGGTGACATGCCTTCACAGATCAGTGGTGGTGGAGCATGAGCAGAAGGCTGCAATTGTGTCAATACTCTGCACTGGTTTTCCTATAGGCTGAGGGTTTCCCAAGAGATGTACTTTGGCTATTTTGTGAACATGATGCTGAGCTAATAGCCATTGGTCTAATGCAGTATGACTCCTCTAATACTGTATGACTATAGATATTAACAATAAATGCACCATCTCTTCTACTGCTATGGAGATGAACCATTAAGAAACCCAAGAAATTTGCATTTAGCTGTTTTATTCTTCAACTTTCTCTCTCATATAACAACTGTTGGTAAAATGTACAAGTATATACCAATTTTATGATGAATATTAGCAGTGCTAATGACAACAACTTTTACTGAATGAAGTGGATTGGATTGCACTTTGTATAGGAAATAATAGGGTCTTTTTTTACAGAAGTGAGTTTTCATGCTCTCTTACAATGGATCAGATATATTCATATTGCATGCCATTATTTTCTTTTACTTTCCTATTCTTCCTCTTTTCAATAAATTATTTCATCCTCATTCCTTGCTGTCTAATAGATTTTTTTTCCTGAATATTATAAATCTCTGTATTTTTACAACCACTTCGGTTCCATCAGAAATCATAGATTTATCTAATTTTCTAAAGAAATACCATGTATCTGGTGCCTGAGAGCTTTCAGACTTCAGCAACTGAATAAACTCTAGTTATATTACAAAACTTTAATAACACTTGAGTTGCTTATGATCTGTTATAACATACTATGGGGAAGTTGATCTGGCTAGGGAAATATCTTCACACATGATGGCATAAAGCTGTGGGGAATGTCTGGCTGGACGTTTATTTGCAGATATCTCTTTCTGCCCACTCTACTGCCCATTCCTTATTATACAGTCACAGACCCAAGTTAAAACAATGAAACAATAAGAACAAGATTTAAAAAATTATCTGTGGTTTTAAAAATATTTCCAAGGGGTGTGTGAGAAAAGATAAAAATGTATAGAGTCACACATAAATATAAGGAAATAACTTCTAGTTTGACTGTTCTGAATACGACTTTCTTTCTTTGTTTTCCTCTCTTCTTCCTGTTTTTTGAAGGAGAAAAGTCAACTTCTGTGGATAACACATATCACCTCCTTGCACAGGCTGTTTCAGAAAGCAGGAACAATATTTTAGCGGAATAATCTGTATACATAGGCATTAGAAAAGGAATTATTGCAAAGTGATACATTGGCCAAAATCCTGTTGCTTAGCATAGTAAACACACATATATGAGTTTTGGGGCTGATCTTTTACTGTGCATCCTTTAAGGGCCATGTATTCAATACTGTAGCTTAGTCCTCCATGAGGTGTCACTGTAGGGCAGTGGTTCTCAACCTTGGGTAACCAGGTGTTCTTGAACTACAATTCTCAGAAGCCATCGCCACCAACTAGGCTGGCTGAGGTTTCTGGGAGTTGTAGTCCAAGAACACCTGGATAACCCAAGGCTGGGAACCACTGTCTTAACAAACAAACAAAAAAATAAATAAATAAAAATTAGTGAAATTATTAGCCATTAAGGTTATAATGCCCCAATTTTGAATGTCAGATGTTTTTAAGTTTTCTGATGCTTTGCATTTGTATTTTATATTAATTTTGAAGTTTTGGTTTATTGTGTAAGGTTTTAAAAAGTTTATTCATTGTTTATTGTTCTGTGTTGTGAACCGTCCATAGTGGCCTTTGGCTAAATGAGTGGTATATAAATCAAATCAATCAATCAAAAGTAAAGACAGAGGAGAATTTCCTTTTGATTGGAATTTACTAAAATTCATGGAATTCATGTGGGTGAAAGTGAAACCCACAAACCTGTCCACCCCCAAAAGACATAGCCCTGGTTTTTATTCTCATGTTTGAAAGTGAGCATGCCGATCTTATCCCAGCACAACAGCTGCAGCCAGCAGGTTATACTGATGGAAAAGATTATTCAGTATTGAAATGATCTCGATTATGGCAAACAGGACATCCCCTTTAATTGATTGTGGCAATCCCCTTCCATCCACAAAGCTTCTGAAAGAGACATAAGACAGTTTGGTCCACTGGCTTCAAAGCCATTCCGTTGGTCGGCATATGGATGATAGTCTCACGCTGGCCAGTTTGCATCCATTTAGTTTTTCCCTTTGCATCTTTTCCAGTAGTTACTTTTCTGTTCATCCAGCTTGTCAAGTCTGATGCCTTCATGTTGCTAACAAATGAGTGCTCATTATCTTGCTATGAGTGCAAGAAGGAAGTGTGTGTGTGATCTAGGAGGCGTGCCAGTTGCTGAGGTAGTTTTGGTGCCTCCACTCTGCCACTAATCCATCTCATTGTGAAGAAAGGCCACTTGCTGCAGATAAACAATAAGAGTAGTGTGTCATCATTAGTCTGGAAATTATAAAAGAAACCTTCCATCAGTATTGGCACAATTACCTTCCCATTCGCTTGCTCCACCTCATTAAAAGGAAAATGTTACAGTTATGGCATGGGCTGGAGAAGGGGGCAGATTAATGTTCTGTTTCTAATGCATTGATGAATTGGCACTTAGTCAAGGTTTTTTTTTAAAAGAAATTTAAATGGAAGGCTGGTGTGTTTGTGTGTTTAAAGATAGGAACAGTCACTTAGATCAGGCCAGTTTGTCTGCAAATATATGTTTTCCTACTTAACTTTCAAATAAGATGAGTAGAACAAGGAACTTGTTAAAAGTGACTATTCCTTCATCCTTATGGAAGAACTCCCAGTGGGACTGGTGAGTTACGACACAGATTTTTTTTCAGAGACACCTCTTGGTTCCTCTCATACTTAAAACAAAAGACTGCCTCTTTGGTGCAGAATTTAATAGAATTTTAATTCAGTTAAATAGTACCTGATCTTAGGTGCTCTAGGTGAGTAATGAAAGATGTGCATAAAATAGTTTGGTGAGAAATTGCTTCAGGTATAAACGACTATATCTCTTTGTGAACACACATGAGTCTTTTGAATATATGAAAAGAACCCATCCAAGAGAAGAAGCAAGCCTAGGAAAGGCATGGAATTTGCATCCCTTTTGAAACATATTGCTTTTCATCCAGTTGCATCCTCAACATTTTATTTGTCTTCTTTTGGAGACTGTTCGGGATACCTTTGTCCAAAACAATGCTTGCTTAGTGGATGAAAAATATTCCTTTCTTTCCTTTTATTCAGCATTAAAATCCTACTCAACATTACTGTTTTAGCCTTACATAGCATCTGTTGGAAATGCATAGAAGCACCATGTCGTTTTCTAGCCTGGATGGATTAATGCCATTGCTCTGATAGCACACAATACCAGAATGGAAATTATTCTGACAGGACATTGCCAGCATAAGGGCAAAAACTGACAGAGTTTAATTATGATTCTTGATTCATTTACAGAGTCCACAGTTTGTAACGGACAATTCAAGATCATCCTCCTTCACCACAAGGATGCCTTGAGGTGCTCACCAATAAGTCACTCGCTGACATCTACACTACATTTTTCTCCCATTGTGATAACGTTTCAACTGCACATTTCTTTCAAATCTCTCCTAATGTCTTTACATACAGATGAGAAGCATGTGGTTCTCCAAATGCTGTTTGACTGCAGCTCCCATAACTCCTCACAATTGGCTATGTTTGCTAGAGGTTATGGGACTGGGTTTTCCAAACTTGCTGATCTTTTCCAATCCTCTGGCCACTGCTGAGATGCTGTTAAGGTGCTACACTCAATATGCCAACAAGTTTGGAAAACTCAGCAGTGGCCAGGGGATTGGAAAAGATCAGTCTACATCCCAATCCCAAAGTGCCAAAGAATGCTCCAACTACCATACAATTGCACTCATTTCACATGCTAGCAAGGTTATGCTCAAAATCCTACAAGGCAGGCTTCAGCAGTACGTGGACCAAGAACTCCCAGAAGTACAAGCTGGATTTTGAAGGGGCAGAGGAACTCAAGACCAAATTGCTAACATGTGCTGATTATGGAGAAAGCCAGAGAGTTCCAGAAAAGCATCTACTTCTGCTTCATTGACTACGCAAAAGCCTTTGGCTTTGTGGACCACAACAAACTATGGCAAGTTCTTAAAGAAATAGGAGTGCCTGACCACCTTATCTATCTCCCAAGAAATCTATATGTGGGATAGGAAGCAACAGTTAGAACTGGATATGGAACAACTGATTGGTTCAAAATTGGGGAAGGAGTAGGACAAGGCTATATATTGTGTCCCTGCTTATTTAACTTATATGCAGAATACATCATGCGAAAGGCAGGACTGGATGAATCCCAAATCGGAATTAGGATTGCTGGAAGAAATATCAACAACCTCAGATATGCAGATGATACCACTCTGATTGCATAAAGTGAGGAGGAATTAAGGAACCTTGTAATGAGGGTAAAAGAGGAGAGCACCAAAAATGGTCTGAAACTCAGCATGAAAAAACAAAAAAACAAAAAACAAAAACAAAAAAAGAACAAACACCCCCCCCCCAAGATCATGGCCACTAGTCCCATCACCTCCTGGCAAATAGAAGGGGAGGATATGCAGGCACTGACAGATTTTACTTTCTTGGGCTCCATGATCACTGCAGATGGTGACAGCAGCCACAAAATTAAAAGACCCCTGCCTCTTGGGAAGAAAGCAATGACACACCTTGGCAGCATCTTAAAAAGCAGGGACATCACCTTGCCGACAAAGGTCCGCATATTCAAAGCTATGGTTTTTCCAGTAGTGGTTTATGGAAATGAGAGCTGGACCATAAAGAACGCTGTTGGAGGAGACTCTTGAGAGTCCCCTGGTCTGCAAGGAGAACAAACCTATCCATTCTGAAGGAAATCAACCCTGAGTGCTCACTGGAAGGAGAGATCCTGAAGCTGAGGCTCCAATACAGTGGGGTCTTGACTTGAGAACTTAATCCGTATTGGAAGGCGGTTCTCAAGTCAAAAAGTCTATAAGTCAAGTCTCCATTGACCTACAGTGCATTGAAAACCGATTAATCCTGTAACAGGCCGTTTTTGTTCCATTTTGGTTTTTTTCTGGTCTGTAAGTCAAATCTCAGTCTGCAAGTCAAACCTAAATTTTGCGGCCAGAGAAGTCTGTAACTCAAAAGTCTGTAAGTCAAGCCATCTGTAAGTCAAGGGTCCACTGTACTTTGGCCATCTCATGAGAAGAGAAGACTCCGTGGAAAAGACCCTGATGTTGGGAAAATGTGAGGGCAAAAGGATTGGGGGAATGACAGAGGATGAGATGGTTGTGTAGTGTCTCTGAATCTACCAACATGAATTTGACCCAACTCTGGGAGGCAGTGAAAGACAGGAGGGCCTGGCGTGCTCTGGTCCATAGGTTCACAAAGAGTCAGACACGACTTAACGACTAAACAACAAAAAGGGACTTGTGGTCCACCAATACCTGGAGGGCCACATGTTTTCCCCACCTGTTCTGTCAGATCAGTGCAAAGGTAAGCACCCTTCCAATGATTGCCAATCAGGTGACATACACAAAATGTTGACTCAGCCTCAAAGCAGCCAGTAGAGATATGTGTGCTGATCCTGGTGGTTCCATGGATGGGTGCTGAACAGCATACCAAGATAAGCAGTGCAGGGTATGGGGAGCTTTTACATTGCCTGCCAGCATCACATGGATCTCCACAGCCATGTCCTAGCTCACTTTAAGGGTAGGTGCAACATGGCCCATGAGCTCATTTGCTTGAGTGGACTCAGGATACAGATCTGTATGTCAGCAAAAGAAGTGGGATAAACACACCACCACCATTGAACTCAGTGGACAGCCTAAGCTGCCTCCCACATCAGAGGATATAACTTTGACTAACTGAGGAACCACTTACGGCAGCATTGAGAGTAGATACATTCCACTGAATTTTAAAAAACCCTCATATATCATGACACATGGCATTTCCAGGCACACATAGATATGCATGCACATGTGCACAGAGGGAGCAGCTGCAGCTTTTGGACCAAGAAAGGGGAGTATCTTACCTCAACATTTCAGTAGTCTAATAATACCCACATTCTTTCAAACCACTTATGAGTACAGTGGTGCCTCCACTTATGACCGTCCCTACTTACGACCAATCGACTTACGAACAGCTCCGGTAGCAAAATGTTGCTTCTACTTGCAACCACAGCCTCCGCTTACAAACAGAAAAAGGCAGAAAATTCAAATTGCTAACTGTAGGTGGTGAAAGAGGCTGATTCTTTGTAGCTCTTTCACTCCGGCAGTTAGAGAGTATACGATCCGAGGAGGCTGCCTGCTAAGGTATGGTGCTGCTTTATGCTTTTTAAAAATGGTTCTTGGTATTTTTGCAGTGTGGTTTTCGGCTGGGGGTTATGTTTCTGTGCTGTGATGGGTCTTGGGGAGTTTGTTTCTTGGGTCCCCCCCCTTTTCCGATGGGCGGGTGTTGGTTGCTTTTTGGAGTGTTTTTTCCCATTTCTGATGGGTCTTGGGGGTGTTGTCTTTTGGTTTTCCCACCATTTCTGATGGGTCTTGGGGGGCTTGGTTGCTTTTTGGTTTCCCCCCCATTTTTGATGTGTCTTGCATGCTTCCGTTGCTTTTTGCTTTTTTTTCTTCGTATTTCTGATCTGTTCCCTTTGATTTCTCTGCATTTCTGACTTTGTCCCTTCATTCTCTGTGCATTTCCAATCTGCTCTGTTTGTTTTCTGTGCTTTTGCAATGGGTCTTGCAGGTTTCTCTTGCTTTTCTCCCCCCCCCACCTTCAGCTGGAAGGGATTAATTGCGTTTCCAATGAGCCTTGCTGTGATTTTTTGGGGTGATTTTCTTCCTTTGGCTGGAACAGATTGATTGTGTTCCAATGCATTTCAATGGGAAATGGTGCTTCGACTTACAACTATTTCAAGTTACAACCATCATTCCAGAATGGATTATGGTTGTAAGTTGAGGCACCACTATACTGTACTATATGATCAAATGTAAATAAATGGCCATAAGAAATGTTAAATCTCTTATTCTGAACCAAAAATGCAAGTTAAGAAGGGAAGGATGAGGGACACAATGGCTCAAGCAGTATTTTCCTTCTCTATTACCCATAAGCATCCCAGGTGTGCAAAATGTTCAGGCACTCATAGCTATGGCTGGCCTTTCCCTTGCTCCCTGCACTTTAGGAAAACTGCACACTGGTCACACTGGTTTATTAACAATTCCTCATTCAAGAGGTTGCACCAGTATCTCCCATCGGCATGGATAAAGTATGTTCTATTCAAATAGAATGTACAGTGGGGTCTTGACTTAAGAACGGCTCGAGTTAAGAACATTTTGACTTAAGAACCACTCTCATAGGAAAATATTGACTTGACTTACATACTTAGATTTGAGTTAAGAACTGAAAAAAAAAACCACGTGGGAGGCAGGGAAAGTGCAAAATTTGAACTTTCAGTTAACTGTTGGCCAGTGAAAAGGGTGCCTGTCTGCTTCCTCACTCCTCCCAGCGTTTAGAGAGTGGATTGGGAGACAGTCTTCAGACTGCCTGGTACTGTCCTGCCTGGACTGTGTTTTCCCTGCCTTCCCTGAACCTTTCTTGACCTAAGAAAAATAGAAACAAAATATCCCCCTCTAGTGGTCGAAGGCAGAATAGCAGCTTCCCATTAGTTTCTATGGACGGAAAAGAGCAGATACGGATCAAATGGTTTTCAATGCATTCCTATGGGAAATGCAGATTTGACCTGAGAACTTTTTGACTTGAGAACCGCCTTCCAATACAGATTAAGTTCTCAAGTCAAGACCCCACTGTATTTCAATTAATTTGCCCCAAGACAAGACTCCCTCCAAATACACTGGGATGGTCATAGGAAACACAGCTTCTTTTCTTGGTGAGGAAACACAGCTTCTTTTCTTGGTGAGTCTTGAGTGTTCCACTTTGTTAAGTGAGATTGACCAAAGGATGTTCCTTGTTGCTCACCTTGCCCTAGCAGGTGAGAATGAGAAACCACAAAATTACTCTTCTTCACACAAAAATGTGTGCAGTATTTTGTGGCACTCCCAATAGAACAGCAAGAATGAAGACCATTTTCCCCCCACACAAATTTTGCAACAGTAAGGCAATGTTGCACATAATAATGATGGCTGCTGGTTTGTTTTATGGATTCTTAAAGCCTGAAAGTACTTATGTCTTTCATTCTATACCATGCTTCCCAAAGGAGAAGGCCGGTAGCTCTGTGTAGAAACGGTCTGCACTAACAACTAAGACCTTGTTGAGAAAAATTAGTACTCCTGGTCTTGCTCTTGCCTAGAGTAAGAATAAGACTTCATAAAACTTGAAAAACCTGAAGAGTGTTGTGGGACTTGAGAATTCCTTGTTGAAGCATCTTGTTGAATGCAGACAATTTAAACTGACAGGAATGAAGAATTTAGCAAGTATCCTTTATATCCCAGTACTGAGTGGGCTCATTTCAGAGAACAGGAGCTTGTCAATTCACTGAGGGTACTGGGTCTGCCAGGGGCAAAGGTCGCAGGTGGTGCAAGGTCTGATACAAGGCCAGAGAGATGAAAGAAATGAGATAAAGCAATGGGTGGCTCTCAATAATTGGTTGCTTTCCACTTTGCTGCTAAGAGTGCATAGAACTGTGACTCTGTAACATTGGCCTAATGACCACTAGCACTGTGGGATTAGATTTGCCATAACAGGTTTGCCATAATTTTAGGAGCTTCTTCCTAAAAAGAAACATTGTAGATCTGGACACTGGATTTTTATAAGACTTTTGAAGCAGGCAAGGCAAAACAAGATGCTAGGGCCTTGTGAGGTCTGATAATCTAATGCCTCATTGTGGTTGTGGCGAATCAAGCTCAAGCCCCCTTTTCCACCTTGTGATAATGCTTCAAGTTTCCCACATCATTTCTTGATTATACAGAAGCCCATTTTGTCTAATTCCATTATTGGATGTTCACATAAGATAGTGGTTCCCAATTTCTTTTCACTTGCCTACCCCTTGGCAGCCTATTTCCATAAATTGTACCCTTGTTATTAGCAAAATGTTTGTAATTAATATGATTGCTAAGCTGGCTGGATAGCTTGGTGGGTTGGGTGTCTTGCTGTGGAACCATACGTTGAGAGTTTGGTTCTCCACTGTGCCTTCTGTGGGTAAAGCCAGACTAGATAGCCTTGGGCAAACCACAGAACCCCAGGGTGCCTCCAGAAGAAGGGAATGGTAAACCACTTCTGAGTATTTTTTCTCCCTGGAAAATTGAAAAGAGTTGCTATAAGTCAGAATTGACTTCATAGCACATCATCATCATCATTTTTATTATTACTATTATGGTTGTTATTTCAAATTTATATGGTGTAACTAACTAAATAGCTCAATAATGGGCCTATAAAGCAATGGAATAAAAGTGCAGAAGCCTGTGCTGCAGGGTCAGAAGACCAGCAGTTGTAAGATCAAATCCACGTGATGAAGTGAGCTCCCGTTGCTTTGTCCCAGCTCCTCGCCAACCTAGCAGTTCGAAAGCATGTAAATGCAAGTAGATAAATAGGTACCACCTCGGTGGGAAGGTAAAACGGTGTTCCCTAGTCACACTGGCCACGTGGCAACGGAAACCGTCTTCGGACAAGCATTGGCTCTACAGCTTGAAAACGGGATGAGCACCGCCCCCTAGAGTCGGACACAACTGGACTAAAAATATCAAGGGGAACATTTATATACATTCAAATAAAGTAAATGCATCACAGTATATATATGAAAACACACACCCTATATTATGTTAGTTGCTGGGTGCTGTTAGGTAGCAATACGTCCACTCTAAAAAACAAAAGAAAGATAGCAGGGGGTTGTGCTTTTTCTTTATTATGTTTCAAAAGAATCAGTCCATTGACAGATTTCTTTCAGTGGAGTTTTTGTGGACCAAAATCTTCTTCACCTCCCATTTTGAAGAAGTGGATTTTGATCCACTAAAGCTCCCACTGAAAGAAATTTGTTAGCCTTTAAAGTGTAATAATATTTTGCCAATTTAGTTGGCAAAATAAATTAGAGTGACAGATTTTACTTTCTTGGGCTCCATGATCATTGCAGATGGTGATAGCAGCCATGAAATTAAAAGATGCCTGCTTCTTGGGAGGAAAGCAATGACAAACCTAGACAGCATCTTAAAAAACAGAGACATCACCTTGCCGACAAAGGTCCGAATAGTCAAAGCTATGTTTTTTTCCAGTAGCAATGTATGGAAGTGAGAGCTGGACCATAAAGAAGGCTGACCGCCAAAGAATTGATCCTTTTGAATTGTGGTGCTGGAGGAGATTCCTGAGAGTCCCCTGGACTGCAAAGAGAGCAAACCTATCCATTTTGAAGGATATCAACCCTGAGTGCTCACTGGAAGGACAGATCCTGAAGCTGAGGCTCCAATACTTTGGCCATCTCATGAGAAGAGAAGACTCCCTGGAGTCTTAAGACGCTGATGTTAGGAAAGTGTGAAGGCAGGAGGAGAAGGGGACGACAGAGGATGAGATGGTTGGACAGTGTCACTGAAACTACCAACATGAATTTGACCCAACTCCGGGAGGCAGTGGAAGACAAGAGGGCCTGGCGTGCTCTGGTCCCTGGGGTTACGAAGAGTCAGACACAACTTAATGACTAAACAACAAATCTTTAGATCCATGCTGATGTGATGTGTTATTAAGTCATAACTGACTTGTAACAGCCCTAATAGAACTTTCAAGCTGAAGCCTCTTTGCGCAAGGTCAGAAGACCTGCAGTCATAAGATCGAATCCACATAACGGAGTGAGCCCCCATCACTTGTTCCAGCTTCTGCCAACCTAGTTGTTCAAAAGCATGCAAAATGCAAACATGTGAGTAGATAAACAAGTACGTACCACCTCAGTGGGAAGGTAAACAGCATTCTGTGTCTAGTCACACTGGCCACGTGACCACGGAGGATTGTCTGCAGACAAAATGCTAGCTCTATGGGTTGAAAACAGAGATGAACACTGTGGCCTAGAGTTGGACATGACTGGACAAATTGTCAAGGGGAACCTTTACCTTTTTACCTTTTTTATCAGTTCTACTCGCCTAGTCAGTTTCCATGAGTGGGGATTCATAGCCAAGTCTGCTGAATACTAGTCAATCACTTTATCCACTGACTGGGATATATCACACTGGAGATCCATAGATTTATGGTGGGGTATTAAAAGAGGCAGGGAGTACTGGAAACAAAATAAAGGAACAAAATTCTCAGAGCGTGTGTGTTGACGGATTAACATATAGCTGGGTATGATCTGGAAATGTCCTTTGTCAAAGGTAGTAAATCAAGATAAAATGTGGTTCAAATAGATAACTGTACTAGTTCTTTTTGAATCATAGATTTTTATAGAAGTCAGGAGACTGAAGAAAAATAAACCAGAAAATTCCATTTCAAGATAATAGGTTTGCTTCTTTCATCTTTTCATATCTCTATGAATGCTTCCTTCTACCTCTCTAGTCTGAATAAGACAATGCTGCACAGATGCTACCTTGTTCTCTTATCACTCCCCTCTATGGCTACATCTGGGAATCCAAAGAAGTTGATGGGACTCCAAAGTTCACTCTACTCAGTCATTTGAGGATTAGAGGTGCTTATTGTTTGCTGAGAGGATGTGAAGAAGTGGACATGGGGATGAATTAAAAAAGAATTGTGATATTTGCTAAAAATGGCTGATCAGTTTAATATTCATCCCTTCACAGTTATCAATTCCAGAGACCCTGACAAATAC
Organism: Pogona vitticeps; assembly: GCF_051106095.1. Lineage (NCBI taxonomy): Eukaryota > Metazoa > Chordata > Lepidosauria > Squamata > Agamidae > Pogona > Pogona vitticeps. Next base: position 45,780,490 of record NC_135785.1, read on the forward strand.
AAAAGGACAAATATATTTCCATTTTTATTCTTCCCCCATAGGCAGAGAGGGAAGGCTTGCCTTCCCCATCTGCCTGCGGGCCCACTGAACAGCTGATCAGCAGACCCATAGGCAGAGAGCCCCCCCCCACAACTCCCTGCCCGCACAGCCTGCCCTCACTCCTTCCCCTCCCTATCTTGATTGCTGCTGCCTGCGCCACTATTGGCTGTGTTGCTGCAGCCTCCAGCCTCCACTGCCAGCTTAACGAAGAGCAACTTGCCATAAGGGAAACAGGGCCACCTTTTGCAGGCTGCCCCAGTGGAGGGCACCACAGTGGAGGGTGGTGGCGCAGGCTGCTACAGCTCAGGCTGCAGTGGATGGCTGCAGGTGGTGGTGAAAGCCGCGGTGTTGGGCAGGTGGCGGCGATGGCAGCAGGGGCAGCACTGTGGGCATGGATGGCGGCAGCCAAGGAAGGAGGTTTCCTTCTTTTTTTAAAGACAGCCCAAGGTTGTCTTAAAAAACCACTCCCCAGCTGAACTGATGAACCGATTTGTGGTTTGTCGTTTCCTGGGCAGGAAATTTGTGGTTCGTGGTTCATTAACCTTGATAGATCACAAACCAGGATGAACCGCCATTTTGGTGGTTCATCCTCATCTTTAATCTTGTCTTATACTGCTGATGTCTGTGCTTTCCTCCCCTAATTTTTCCTTTTTTTTAAATTGTACCCTTCAATGTCCTGCTTCATACCCCCCAAGGTATATATACATCAGGTTGGGAATCATTAACATAAGGCATCCAATTCAGATGAAGTTTGAAATGCTGCTTTCAAAAAGTAATTAATTAGTTACCGTTATATTTCCAAGGCCCCAAAAATAGATAGTACCCATTATCTGCAGTTTTAAAGATGTCTTAATCCACATAGCAGTAAGCTACTCTTATGAATGTTATTCAAGGGCAATTATAATAATTAAGTTTAGTTGCCCTGTTCTTAACAGCATGAATGGTTCAGGTTACTAGTCTATGGCACAAAACACTCCAGAGCCTGGAATGTAACTATAAAAAAAGAACTCATTGTGTTACTTTAGGGTCAGGCAGCTAAGAGTTATGGTAGATTTTTTCCTAAGAGTAGCTCATTGCAATGTGTATTAATAATATATTGTATTGCATTATCCTTACCAGCACCACAGAGTACACGGGAAGGCTCTTTGGTTCCCTTTGGCAGAGCTTTGTCCACAAAAACATTAAAAATAAACAATTATACTACTCAAAAGAAGACTTCTCCTGCCACTTCAGATTGACCAGAGATGGTATAAACTTTTTAAAAATCCTGTCAAATTGTGTCTAAAATGACATAGAATACCCTTTAAAAGCAACTTTCGGAGATACAGTGGACCCTCGACTTACAGACTTTTCGAGTTACAGACTTCTCTGGCCGCAAAATTTAGGTTCGACTTGCAGCCTGAGAATCGACCTACAGACCAGAAAAAAACCAAAATGGAACAAAAACGGCCAGTTATGGGATTAATCAGTTTTCAATGCATTGTAGATCAATGGAGACTCCACCTACAGACTTTTCAACCTGCAGCCAATACGGATTAATTCCGTAAGTAGAGGGTCCACTGTAATTAGAAAACATAGATACTCTAATTTCACCAAAAAGGAATGCTGTAACTATTCATGTCCTACTTATGAAATGTAACTTAGTTATGCCTTCATTACTCAAAATCCATTACAGTGGTGCCTCGCATAACGTTTGCTTCGTTTAACGTTTTTTTCGCTTAACGGTTATTTTTTCAGAGTCAGATTGTGCTTCGTATAACGTTTTTCCCTATGGGTGATTTTCACATAGCGATTTTGGGACCATGCTTCGCTTAACGTTTTTGGTTTTAGGTCCCCTGCTTCACTTAACGATGTTCATTTTTTCAATTACAAAAGTGTCTTAACATGTTGAAAAACGGTTTTAAATGCTTGGAATCGTTAGTGCACCTTCTAAAATGTGTGCATACTTAATTTGGCGTTGATCTGACTTTTCATTAATTTTTTGTGAATTTTTTTCTCCCCCATAGGAAACAATGGAGCTGTCAGATTTTGACAGCTGTCAAAAGTTGGGGGAAAAAATTCAGCATAAATTAACGAAAAGTCAGATCAAAACCAAATTAACTTTTGCATCCGTTTTAGAGGGTGCAGAAGCTAATCCAAGCATTTAAAACCATTTTTGACCCTTTTATGACACACTTAAATTTGCAAAAATTGACTTCGCAAAGCCATTGAAATGTATTGAGTCGGCTTCAATACATTCCAATGGAGGAAACATTGTATTGTTTAACAATGTTTCCTATGGGTTTTTTCGCTTAAGGACGCCAATCCATGCCTATTGGAACGGATTAACCGGTTTCCAATGCATTCCTATGGGAAATGGTGTTTCTCATAAAGTTTTTTTCGCATAAGGTTTTTTTTTTTGGAACCAATTAAAAACGTTATGCGAGGGACCACTGGTACTTACGTATGTTAATTCTAGACAATTGTTTAAGGAGCCTTGTGGAGCAGTAATTACACTGCTGTACTGCAGCCAAAACTGTGCTTACAACTTGGGGTTCAATCCTAGGTAGTTGACTTGAGTTTCACTCAGCTTTCCATCCTTCTGAGGTTAGTAAATTGAATACCCAGCTTGCTGGGCATGGGGGCAATATGTAGCGTGCATATTTAAATTTTAAACTGCCCAGAGAGTGCTTTAAGTGCTGTGGGGTAGTATATAAGCAGCATATTTTCGCTTTGCTTTCATTTGTTGTCACTTTGAAAATCATATCACTGTGCTAGCCTGCGTTTGAACCATGCTATTGTCCTCCATCACTTAGTGAGGCCCTGCCATTATTACTATAAAAGTAACTGAAATTGCAGTTACATCCCAAGGGAGTGAAGTCAACTTATCCTCACATTATGACTTTAATATACATAACTAAATTTCAGGATCATTATAGGAAAAAAGGAATTAATTTCAGGTAGTAGTTATTTATAATGAGTTACTACTCTGACTAGATGATACATACATATTGGAGGAAGGCCTTGATTTTTTTTCTCCACTACCTGTTTATAGTGTTATTGTAGCAGAACTATGAACAGAAGCTTTGTAAGAACTGCTGAGTTTCCCAGAAAAGCTACAGCTAGGAATAAATATAAGTGAAATATTATTTTAGCTGTGATTTCAGAAGTAATTTCATTCCAGAGTGGTCTATGCAGAGTGCTCAAGAAGAGTAGCACCCATCATTTGAACTGGCATGGAACTGGAGATTGGGGTTGATAGCTTAAAAAACTTCCCTTCATTTTCAGCATTAAATTTTACTGGCAGGGAAAATATTCAGCTTGAACCTCTCTCAGCAGTAGGCCTGAAAATCAACCAGACACCTGCCCACACAGACACACAAAAACATACTGCTGTTTATATTTATTTTACTTTTGGTAGGCCTAGGTCCCCATGGAAAAACACACAGTCATTGTGCCATACAGTCTGCTTAGCTAACATATTAGCTGCGACTGGACTCAGCTGGGAGGGACAAGATCAGATGCTAATTCCACCAACCCTACTGATGACCTGTTTGTTTTTCTGTATGCAGACATCTGGATAGGGGTATTCACATAGCAAAACTACAAGTAAATGGGAATCAACAGTAGGGCACACACTGGCCTATACCTTAGCTCCACTGGCAATATTTATTTATTTATTTATTTATTTATTTATTTATTTATTTATTTATTTATTTATTTATTTGCATTTTTATCCCACCCAACTAGTAGCAAAGCTACTACTTTGGGTGGCAAACACAACAATAATAGAACGCAATTAAAAAAAAACATAAATAGGAAAAACACAAAATCCCAGAATCATGATGCACAAGAGCTGATGGGTGCAATCATCTCCAACAGGCCCATGGGCTGCAAACAAAACAAAACAAAAAACCACAACAGGATGTGGACCAAGACGTTTGCCCCATAATTACTTTGGGGCAAACTAAAAAAGGCTTGGGGAAACAACCGGGTCTTAAGTGGCCTCCTGAAACCCAGGAGCGATGAAGCTAGCTACACCTCCAACAGAAGGGAATTCCACAGTGAAGCAGCCATCACAGAGAAGGCCCAATTGTGGGTGGAAGACGTTTGGTCCTCTCCCTTGGTGGCCACACAGAGGTGTGGATGAGATGGAGGGATGTTCTGAAGGAGAGGTGCTCTTACAGGTAACAAGGTACTAAACCACCAAGGGCTTTAAAAGCTAACATAAACATTCTTGAATTTGGCCCGGAAGCATGCAGGTAGCCACTGCTGAGTGGCCAGGACAGGAGTTATATGGTAATATTGAGATGTTCCAGAGACCAACCTGGCATCAACATTCTCCACCAGCTGCAGCTTCCCCACTACCTTCAAGGGCAGCCCCATGTAGAGAGCATTGTAATAGTCTATTTTTGAGATTACAAACACATAGACCAGCATTGTGTGGGATTTCCTGTTGAGATAAGGGTAAAGGTGTGAGCTTTGAATTCACAGAAGCCTGAAAAGGGAAAGGCTACCCAAGCAAACAGATTTGAGATGTGTCTGCAAAATGGATAAACCAACAGATAATGCCTCACAAACCTACATTCTCAAAATTTTGATGTCTCTGTACTGTGAGCTTTCCTACCAAACACAAATTCCATAAAATCCATCAAAAAGTGTTGTATGTAAGTTTGAGGAAACATGACAAGTTTTCCTTCACCATATATGATGTTAAGCCATCCTTGATAAAGTTCCTACTGTGCTGTGTTTATAACATCATAAATCAATCAATTAATTATCAGCACTGACCGTAGCTCTAGAATCCATTCCAACCCATCTTCCATCAACCCAGGATAGCTAAACATTAATTTCTATTTCCTCTTTCTTCATATGACCATGTATGTTACTTCAAGTGTGCAATAGCTGTCCACCCTTTAGCTCCCCACATATAATATTACTGTGCATGTTGTAAAAGTGGAACTATGCCTTTTGATGTGAATGCCTTTTGGCTCTGCCAGCATCTTCATTCAGTGGAACAATGGAAAGGAGAGTCTCTGTACAGCCGTATCTAGATTTTTGATCTCACTGTGAGATGGCAAGACTTGTTGCTTTGTTGTTGCTGGAGAGCTCTTACACATTATTGAGACTGATTTTTGTGCATTTCTTCAAGATACTCCAAATTTAAAACTGTATTAGTTGGAGACTCGTTGCACAGACTAATACATGTAGTAGCACTGGATAGGTTCTTTGAGTCCTGAGAATCAATCAGTTTGTCTTTCTGTGCCCTCTCTGTGTATGTGTATATGCACGTGCACACACTGAGCTTCAAGATACAGTGGTGCCCCGACTTATGACCATAATCAGACGGACGTAACTAGAAATGGTCATAAGTTGAAGCACCATTTCCCATTGAAATGCATTGGAATGTGATTAATCCATTCCAGAAGAAAAAAGTTACCCCCCAAAATAAAATAAAAATAAAACACTGCAAGCCCCATAGGAACACGCTGGGGCTGCCACACCCCCCCCCCCCAAAAATAAACCATGGAGCAATCCCTGAAGGCGCTGGGGCTTTAAAACAAAGAAACAAACAAAAATAAACCAGGGAGCAAGCCCTGAAGGCGCTGGGGCTGCAAAAAAAAAAATCACAAAAAAACCCAAAACAACAACACAGCACAGAAACATAACCCCCCAGCCCAAACCCACCCTGCAAACCCCACCCAGAACAGGCTGTTTTTAAAAAGCAGAAAGCAGCACCTTACCTTACAAGGCAGTCTGAAGCCTCCCTGCAAATGCACGCACACTCACTCAGAAGCAGAAGCCAGGCAGTCCCAAGCCTCCTCCGATCACACACTCTGTAACTGCTGGGGCGAAAGAGCTACAAAGAAGCAGCCTCTTCGCCATCAACAGTTAGCAATTTGAATTTCCTGCCTTTTGCCCCTGCCTTTTTGTGTTCGTAACTGGAAGCTCTGGCTGCAAGTTGAAGCAAAGTTTTGTGGCCAGAGCTGGTCGTAATCCAAAATGGTCATAAATCGGGATGTTCGTAAGTCGAGGCACCACTGTACTAGTTTTGCCCAAATACGGTTTTACACAAATTGAAAACATGAAAAAATTTACTTGAATTCCCTTGTGTTGGAGGAGCTGAAAAATTATTGATATTCTATCTTGCAGTATCCAGAAGGCCTGCTTCAGTTGAAATGAACTCAGTGATTAGATTTCTCACATCCAAAGCTATATACACATAAGTATCTAGTAATTGGGAGTCCTTTATATTCTAGGTGAAGAATCCTACCAAATACATAGCAAAGATGCAAGATTTTGGGGGGTGTACCTACTCTCTCCGTCAATGAAAAATGAATGAGTAAGCTAATGTCTAGAAAGCAATTGTTGATTGAATATGGAGAACAAATTATATATTCAAAGGAATTGTAGGATTTGGAAATCCTTCTCATTTCTTTTCTATTATAAGAGGTATCTTTTTAGGGAACTATCCTAGGAATTATTCATACTATCTAAGAATGACATCTCAGCTGTTCAGAAAGGGATAAAGCTGTAACACCTCTATCAGATACCTCACAATAATGGATGTTTCCCTCCGAATCACAGGTCTAATTTACCCAGTCTGGTTATGGGATGGAATTTGCAGCTTTTTTTCTTGCTAAACATTTGATTGCTCATTTGTGTGAAGTCATTACAACTGATCAGCTATCACAGATCATCAAGATGGGATAAGAAGAGATGATCTGTGATAGCAACCTCTTAATAATGATGCAGCAATCATGACATACCTGCAGATTATCCCATGGAAAGCTGTAAGTTCTATCCAGTATGATTATCATGTGAATTGGTCCTGAACAAAGTGCTCCAATGGGCTGATAATGTAAAGGTTTGTTAGATTTTAGATAAATATAGTGCTTAGATAAATCAGTAACGGTCTATAAAAGACAAGCCTCAGACCTGCTGTTCTTACCAGGGATAGAAAAACAGGTAAGCATAGCTAGACCTGCACATTAGAAATGCTGCTAGATTCTGGAATTAGGAGTTTGTCAGGGTGGAGGCACCTCCTTCAAATTCTGTGGCAGTGAGATTTGTCCCACTCTTACACTAACCACATCTGGCCTGCCCAGAAGTCTTTACTTTGTGCAATACTTTAATGAAGCTAGGTGTATCATGTTGTTGTTGTTGTTGTTTAGTCATTAAGTTGTGTCCAACTCTTCATGACCCCATGGACCAGAGCACACCAGGTCCTCCTGTCTTCCACTGCCTCCCAGGGTTTGGTGTATCGTAACCAAGAGATATCTCTGTATGTAATAACTTCTACACTCTGCCCCTGATGCTCCTTAGCATATTGGGCAGAGACCTATATCTAAGGATGGATGATGGAGCCCAGGTCACCCAAAATGTGTCTGTGCTTGCTCACCTAAAGAAGGGACAGAATGCCCAGCTGATGCTCATTTTGGTTAAAGGGGTGAAAGGCACAGTAGTCAGTGATGAGTGGAATCAGAGGTGACGTGGTGAGCCAGGAGCCAATGTGGCTATTCATGTACAACATACATTTCCAGAGAACTGTAGCTAGTGGCTGGTTTAAAAGTGCAATAAATCAGTCGATAAAATACATGGACAAATAGGAAGTAAGATGGGGGAAAGAAAAGACAGTAGGTCCTGTTGGAGTTTTTGCAACCTTTCATTCTGCTTGTAGTTTGTTAGGCTAGCAGGGACATTTCTGTGCTCAAATGATTGTCAATCTCTCCAGCACTGAAGAGATGTTCTGCCTCTGAATTCAAAGACAGCCCATCTCTCTGCTCAGTGTCTTTTTCTCCTCTCTAGAGTCTGTTGTTGAAAGCAGTCACGTTTATCATGACTGCTGTTGATCTGTAAGTTTAAAAAAATGGTTTTTGAGACTGTAAGCACCAGTTAATAAGAAAAGGGGTAGACTACTCTGTGGAACTGGAAGCCACTCTGCTTTGTGAATCCCCGCGCTTCTGCAGCACAGCAGAGGTGATTAACTAGAAATCCCAAACTGTGCATCAGATCTGTCATATACAAAAGCAGGCATATAAGCATTCACGCATGCTATGAAGGGAACATAAGTAGGGTCCTGATTTTCTGCCTCTGCTAAAGTGGCAGGCAGGAACGGCCTGGCTAGAAGTAGCCTGGACTGAGGCAGTGCTGGGGCAGTGTTCCACTTACCCTAAGAGACAAGCCTCCGTTACTAATGAGTTTTCTTGCCTCTGAGTCCCAGCTTCATATGCAGCAGATGGCAAGGAGAGAGGTACATACCGTATTTTTTGCACCATAAGACGCACTTTCCCCCCTCCAAAATGTGGGTGGGGAAGTCAGTGCGTCTAATGGTGTGAATGCAGCAATTTCGTCGCTGCTGGCCCATGGGGGGGGGAGCGTCGCAAGGGTCCGGGTGAGCCTTCCAGGACCCTTGCGAGGCTCCCCCACGCCCCCACGGGGCCAGCACCGGCGAAATCGCCAGCTTCCAGGTGGGGGGAACGTCGCAAGGCTCCTGGGAGCTCACTCAGATCCTTGCGACGCTCCTCCCACCCACGCACTGGCCAGGACTGGCAAAATCGCCAGCTTCTGGGAGTGTTTTGAGGCTTCCCAAGCCTCAAAACACTCCCAGAACCTGGCGATTTTACCCCCCCTGGTCCCATGGGGGGGGTGGAGGGTGGCAAGGGTCCAAGGGACCCTCCCTTGGACCCATGCCACCCTCCCCCCACCCACCCCCACGTGGCCAGGGGGGGTAAAATCGGGAGCTGGCGATTTTACCCCCCCTGGTCCCATGGGGGGGTGGGAGGCTCCCTTGGACCCTTGCCAGGCTCCCAGCCACCCACCCCCACGGGGACAGCGGGGGCAAAATCGGGAGCTTCCAGGACCTTTTCTGAGCCTGGAAAGGCTCAGAAAAGATCCTGGAAGCTGCCTATTTTGCCCCCTCTGTCGCCCGGGGGAGGCAGGGTGAGTCTCCAAAGGGTCCTAGGGTGTGTTCTAGGACTCTTTGGAGACTGACCCTGCCTCCCCTGGGGGCCAGAGGGGATGAAATCACCACCTTTGGGGGCTCTTCTGAGGCTTGGGAAACTTCAGAAGAGCCCCAGAAGGTGGCGATTTCACCCCCTCTCGCCCCCGAGGGAGGCAGGGGGAGGCTCCAAAGGGTCCTGGAACACACCCTAGGACCCTAGGGTGTGTTCCATAAGATGGACCTCTCCATAAGGCTCACCAAATTTTAGGAGAAGAAAGCAGATAATTTTTTCCTGTTTTCTTCTCCTAAAAATTTGGTGCGTCTTATGGAAAGGTGCGTCTTATGGAGCGAAAAATACGGTAATTGTGGAAGTGCTTCCAAGAAGGAAGTCAAACAGCTGTCCCAGTTTGTTCAAGTGTGCAATCTGTACAACCACAACAGAGTTACAGTCTGGACAGGCAAGGGTTTTAAATGAATGTGCTGTCCTGTTTTTATTACTTTTTAAAAGATTGATCAGCTGTAAATGGCTGTTAATTCGTTAGTGTAATAATATTATAGTTAATTTAATTGCATTTTAACAGTGATACCTTTATGCATGCTCTTATGTGCACCTGTTTTTGACTTTGTCTTTTGTAAGCAGCCTTGAATTTTAGTTCTAAGGAAAAATGTGATAAAACTCAAATAAATAATAATAAAATCATACTCCTGATGTAACTGAGATCCTAAGTGCATTTTGATAAGTCTGGAACAGCAAAGCCAAGAATATCCACTATATTAGTAGTAGACATGGTCTAAAGTAGACATGGTCTAGAGGGGCAGGGTAAAAATCTAATAAACAGACAGACAGACAGACAGACAGACAGACAGACAGACAGACAGACAGACAGACAGACAGACAGATTACTCATGCTTGTTCATTTAGGCTGTCTCAACTCAACAGGGCATGTGAATAAAAAATTTCAAAGCCCTGCCCTCACTTCCAGCTAAGAGTGGGAGCTTCTCCACCTCTCTTGGTCCCTATAATTTGTGCATGTTATCCAACCCAAAACTAGTGCTCTTTGCCTTTGTGAAGTGAAGAGCAAAAATACACAGGAAAAGGACTAGCTAACTGTGAAGAAAGATAGAAACAACCCATCCAATGCTTCAGTTCTTAGAACTTAAACAAAGGAGCAGTTGTACTAATGTTATGCAAACTGCATAATTTGCACAAAACATCACCTTAGCTGCCGCAACAGTATCAACGCTGCCTTCACATTTTTTACCAGCCTTGACTGAGAAGGAAAATGGAGCAGTTTCAGCGAAGACAAGACGAACAAGGGCCTGCATCCCTAGTTTGGTGAAAAATTGTCATTATTGTATAATAATAATAATAATAATAATAATAATAATAATAATAATAATAATAATAATAATAATAATAATAATAATAATAATAATAATAATAATAATAATAATAATAATAATAATAATAATAATAATAATAATAATAACAATAATAGTAGTAGGCATCCTTCAGTCTCGAAAGACTATGGTATCGTGCTCTGTATGGAGGACTTGGAACAGCGTCTAGTGTGGCTGAGGAGGCCAATTCGAGAGTGACAATCCCTTCCACACTGGAGACAAATCCAATCTGTCCCCTGTCCAGCTCCCTGGTTTTGCTTCCTTTGTGACTTCCTCTTTGCCTCAGCCTGCTGGACAAGGGTCTCTTCAAATTGGGAGAGGCCGTGATGTACTGCCTGCCTCCAGGCTGAACGATCAGATGTCAGAGTTTCCCATCTGTTGAGGTCTATTCCTAAGGCCTTCAGATCCCGCTTGCAGATATCCTTGTATCGCAGCTGTGGTCTCCCTCTGGGGCGATTTCCCTGCACTAATTCTCCATATAGGAGATCCTTTGGAATCCGACCATCAGCCATTCTCACAACGTGCCCAAGCCAGCGTAGACGTCGCTGTTTCAGTAATGTATGCATGCTGAAAATTCCAGCTCGTTCTAGGACTACTCTATTTGGAACTCTGTCCTGCCAGGTGATACCAAAAATCCGTCGTAGGCAACGCATATGGAAGGTGTTCAGCTTCCTCTCCTGCCGGGCACAAAGGGTCCAGGACTCGCTGCAGTACAGGAGTGTGCTCAGGACACAGGCTCTATAGACCTGGATCTTGGTATGTGTTGTCAGTTTCTTATTGAGCCATACTCTCTTTGTGAGTCTAGAGAACATGGTGGCTGCTTTCCCAATGCGTTTATCCAGCTCGGCATCTAGAGAGAGGGTGTCAGAGATGGTTGAGCCGAGGTACACAAAGTCATGAACAACCTCCAATTCTTGTGTGGAGATGGTAATAGAGGGAGGTGAGTCCACACCCTGGCCCATGACTTGTGTTTTCTTCAGGCTGATTGTTAGTCCAAAGTCTTGGCAGGCCTTGCTGAAACGGTTCATGAGTTGTTGGAGGTCTTCAGCAGAGTGGGCAACAATGGCTGCATCGTCTGCAAAGAGGAAGTCCCTCATGCATTTCAGTTGGACTTTGGTCTTCGCTCTCAATCTAGAGAGATTAAAGAGCAATAATAACAATAACAACAACAACAACAACAACAACAACAACAACAACAACAACAACAACAACAACAACAACAATAATAATAATAATAATAATAATAATAATAATAATAATAATAATAATAATAATAATAATAATAATAATAATAATAATAAATTCACTAATAGAATTTTAAGGTGAGCATATCTGCCATGCTTAATCCAGTGGGAACAGTGTAGCAGGTGGACATAGAGTACATACCACATGTAAGGAACTACATACTTTTAAAATTATACTACAAAGTCAGACAAATGTAGCATGGAGAAAGCCCCAGGCACAAACTCTACACTGAAGCCAAGCTTTAGAGGCGATGCAATTTCCTTTGACAAACATAAAAACTGCTTGTTCAAATACTGGAAAGAAGCACCCTTCATGTGGTTCTTTGGTGTTTGTCCCCCAACACCTTATTACAGAAAAACTGAAGCTTGCAGTTGAACATGGAGATTGCTGTGCTTTTGTGTGATAAGAAGCCGAGGTTTGAGGGCATGGATTTCATGAAGGTGAAGCAGATGGACTCAGCATCTGTGAAGAAAAGCATGGGGGCAGCTCCTGGAACAGGATAAAGGAGCAAATTCTCCTGACAGCTTTGCCTGGCAGCCTTGACTGAAAAGCAGGGCCACTTTCTTTCAAGAAAGGCTACAGAAAATGTGAAAGAAGGCAGTTAATGGACTTGATTGAGCACCGCAGAAAATAAGAGAAAACTGATGAGACAGCTCCGTTCTGTGTCTTTGAACATTAGACTTTGAGAAGAGGTGGGGAAAGTCTTAGGGAATTAACAAGGACTATTGGGAAGTAGTCAATAAGAACTTGGAACTTTCTTGCCTTTGACAAACTTTACAGAGATGTGTCTGTCCATGTCAATTCACATGCAACTACAGTGGTGCCTCAACTTACGAACGTCTTGACTTGTGACCAAATCGAGTTACGACCAGCTCCAGTCACAAAATTTTGCTTTGACTTGCGACTGGAGCTTTGAGATACAATCAGAAAAAATGTTCTACAGATGGCATTATAAACCTGTAAGATTAGCAAAAATGTCAGAGGTGTAACAGCAATATATGTTGGAAATGTAAAAAAAAAAAATGCAGGAACTTATTATCATATGTGGTGGACATGTGAAAAGGTCAACATTTATTGGACACAGGTATGGGATCTAGCAAAATAAATTACTCAGCAGAAGTTAGATATAAAACCTGAAATGGCATTATTGAATGCCATTTCAGGAGTAAATGATAATAAATTGAAGCATTGTCTCATGTATATACTCACAGCAGCTAGATTACTCTGGGCCCAAAAATGGAAAACAGAAGAGGTTCTGACGATAGAAGAGCTGTTAAAGAAGCTATGGGACATAGCAGAACTGGACACTGTATCAGAAGCTCTACGGGAACAGCCAAGAGACTATGTAAAACAAAGCTGGGGACTAATATATTCTTGGGCCCAGAAGAAGATAGGAGTCTAGGGTAAAATTTATGACATATGTATGACCATTTAGTATATATTGCAAATCGATATAGGGAGAGTAGAGGGGCTAACAAGGCTGGAGTCTCTGACTCCAAAGGGGGGAGGGTGTACTTTAAATAGAGGGATTAGTTAGTTTTTTTCCCCTTTTTCGTTTTTTCTTGTATACGTGGTTGGGTTTTTTTCCCCTCTTTTTTCTTTCCTTCTCTCTCTTTTTTGGTGTTATTATGGTTTCTGTATGTTAGAAATTATTTAAAAATAAAATAAAATAAAATAAAAGGCAGGGAAAAAGGCGGGGAATTTAAATGGCCCACTGTTGGTTGGCGAAGAGGCTGCTTCTTTGTAGCTCCTCCGCCCCAGCAGTTAGAGTGTGTGCATTCTGAGAGAGGCTTCGGATTGCCTGGTACTGCTATTATTTTTTATTTTTGACTTTCTTTTTTAAAATGGAGACACTTCCTGTTCTGTGTGAATACTGGGGTTTTGCAGTGTGGGTTTGGGCTGGGTGGGGGTTTGCTGGAATGTTTTTTAATTCTGTGGCTGCTTGGGTTTTGACTGCATGGGGGGTTATGTTTCTGTGCTTCAATGGGTCTTGCAGTGTGGTTTTAGTGTGTTTTTAAGTGGGTTTTTCCTGGCCGGAATGGATTAATTACATTTCAATGTATTCCTGTGGGAAATGGTGCTTTGAGTTACAACCAACTTGAGTTACGAACATCATTCTGGAACAGATTAAGTTCGCAACTCAAGGCACCACTGTATTGCAACTAAAGATTGAATTATGGGTGGCATTTTCTGCAACTTGTTCTATTCACTCACTTCAAACATACAATCAAGGAAATACATGTCCATGGACATCCATGGAACATGAATTGCATCTCCCCTATGGAGAGTTTTAGAAGTCTGGTGAGTTGATGCCCTGTTGAACTTTGGTCAGAAATTAGATTCCTACCAATCTTTAGTCCCTTTGTGGACTCACAACATAATAAGATCACCCAAGAACCGTGTCAGGCCACACTATGAGAACAATATATATACTGTATATTTTTAAAGGCAAATGTGCTATTTCCAAGGAGTAATCACCTGATTCTTTACAAAGAGTAATACTAGGTCCTTTTCTATAAGTAACACAAAGATCAGTGCTAAGGAGGTTATGCCAGGAGATTAGCAGGGGGAACTAGTAGCAGAAAAAGTGATACATTGACCTTAGGCTCAGTGTGATCATGAATTCACTTTGGAGGAGTTCTCTCAGCTTCCTATGTGAAATGTGGTAAATAGTGCTAAGCTGTATGCCTTTTCAGGGATGTGGGAAAATTCATGTCATAGTGTGTGCAAGTGTTTTCACACATTATAAACAGAAAGCAAACACTCTCTACAGTTGCAACCCTTGGCACACTTGTTTGGGAGTAACCCCCAAAGAACACAGTGGCACTTACTTGCAAGTAAAAGCAGAGAGGTTTGAACTATAAAGACCTCAACAAATATTTCACAGAAAGGCAAAGCAGAATGTAAACAGGCAGGAGGGTGAAGGAGAGGAGTTTGCCCACGTTTTAGCCAGCTTTCAAGTCTGCAGTGTCTGATAAAGACAGAAAAATAGGCTTTCTAGAAAGCAGCAACCTTCACTACTAGAAAGAGAAGCCAATATATATTTTTAATGGAGGGGGCCAAGGTTTACATGCCTATGTCTGTATTTTGACATCTAAATAAGTGGCTCATTTCCACAAACACTTGAGTGCTTGTCAAGATCCCGTTTTCTTTTAACTGCTGTGATCAATACATGTGTAATGGGGCCATTTCCTTGTATGTCTAAGTGAGGATTTAAAAGCTTCCATTTAGCTAGCCATTTCTGCAAAGTTTTCTTTTTAGTTTTAAAGTTATTCTGGTTGCAACACTCTACTTACTTTTTCAATAAATAAATTCAGTGTCTAATCACCATCCCCTCCAGTCTCAAAACAAGTTGGTTCCCCCTCACAGTTCGATCATAGTTATGGCAGGTTACGTAGATGCTAATAAGTTTTGCCCAGTATAATGTTGCCCCAAGGCGAGTAAAATTCAAATTATCTAGAGGATACAGAACTACAGAAAATAATAAACATAATTCAGGGCTCAAATTCCTTTATTTATTGGATTTTGTAATTGGATAGAATAAGGACTGGACAGCTGGGATAAAAATAATTGATAGTTCTTGTCCACTAGCAAATGGTTTTCTTCTCATCATCAGCCCAAGCAGATAGCATTAAAAATAAAATGAACAAGAAAACAAACAAAAATGAGTGTTTTCTAAAGGCTATGAAATTGCACACACTTGATTTTCTGTCTGGAATCACATATCTGATGGAGCAATTTTAAGTAATCAGATTTCTCTCCATGGTATTACATTATTTTCAAAGTAGAAGTGCCTGGTTTATTCTTAAACTCAAAAATAAATCCTTTTTCAAGGCAGTTGTTCCCAGGACACTTTGGTGCTTAAGTATATGCTGACTTGTAAATCAATGAGCCCTATTCACAGGCTTAAGTTCATACACAAAGTTTTGTAGAAGCATTAAGGACAAAAATCACCTCAGGGTTAACATTTCTTCTTTTAATGGAAAATGTAGATATTTGGGAGCCAAATTATTAATAATTGTGTACCACCAAGTCCATTATGGTGGCCCCTTTCTGGGTTTTCTAGGTAGAAAGAACTCAGAAATGAGTATGAGAAAAGTATGGCAAATACAAAATTAATCAGTTAATATTCAGAAATCTATTCATTTCTTTCCTAATTATCCTCCCCCCATCTCCTCAAAGCTAAGAACCATATAATGTGTTCTGTGAGTTATGTTCATACTAGATTGTGTTCACATAGGTATTATCTTACCTAATAAATTCCTTCCATTTCCACACTAGAGATTTTTGAAACAAAAGCTGAACATTTAAATACAAAATTATAATTATCACTGTTATCATCACAATTATGATTAGAGATGAGCATGAACCAGAAGAATGACAAATCAGGATGGTTTTTGGTTATTCCTAAATCACAGACCACTCCATACCCTGGAAAAAAAACAGACTGGTTCATGATTCACTTTTTGGGGTTGTGCCTGGGGGAGAGGTAGACCAAAGCAAAGCAAAGCACTGGGTAAAAAAAAAACTGCTTTGTTTCATTTTGGCAAAATACTGTAGGTTCCGTGAACTGAACTACAAACCAGCCTGGTAAGTAGGTTTTTTCATGGTCATAGTTCAGCTTGTGCCCATCTGTAATCATGATTATTACATTTGATTTATACCCTATCCTTCCTTGTAACAGGATCCTGCTGACCAGTCCACAGAAAAACATACAGTTAAAATGGACAAGTATCTGAAACTACAGACTGAACACACATCAAAATTTACAAATGCCTGAAGATTGCAAACATCTACTAAAATACATTGCAAGGAATACAAAGGGGCAATGGTCAGAGTCAGATTAAACAGTTGCACTGAAAGTTTCTATAAATCAGGCACACTTTTAATGGTGCTTGAAAGTGAAAATTCTGAGAGACAACAAGATGTACCCTATTTCCCCGAAAATAAGACCTAACCTGAAAATAAGCTCTAGTAGGATATTTCAGGATGCTCATAATATAAGCCCTACCCCCCAAACAAGCCATAGTTAAGTGAAACCCTGCCCACCACCATTGTGCAGCAACCAGAAGATGACATGACTGTATTTGAATAAATGTAGATTGTTGTACATGAAAAAATAAAAGATCCCCTGAAAATAAAGCCCTAATGTGTTTTTTGGAGCAAAAATTAATATAAGACTCCGTCTTATTTTGGGGGAAACAGGGTAAGAGAGTTTCTTAACTCACTGCCTTTAACATATCAGAATTCATGATGATTAAATTCTCTAAGCCTCCTTATATTATCTGGAGATTCTCTCTCTCTCTCTTTCTCTCATTATCATACATTGTATGTTGCCTCTGATTTTTCAACCAGCCCTCTTGTTTTCTTTGCCTCCCTCCATTTCTAATACCAGATTTGTTGCTTCCCTGCCCTCCTCTCTGTGTGCATTACTGTCACACTTTTATTTCTTTCTCTGCCTCCAGAAACTGAAAAGTGTATACATCCTGGGCATATCTCACGAGCCCATGAAATGAGGAAAACAACAGGCGGGCCACTCTTTTGGCAGGGAATGGGAGTGCGAGAGCAGGTAATTTCTCTTCTCAACAAGGCATTCTGTGCCGGCTTTCAGGCCATGGGAGAAAAGCAAAAACATTTCATTTGCTCTGTGGCCATTCGAGTCATAGATCATGGCCACGTTCCCTTGGAGACTGGAAATGGGCTTTTGTGTGGGGAACCATGACTGTCCTTCAAAGGAGCTACTCTTCCTCTTGATTTTAATCAGAAGCACACTATCAGAATTTCTTTTTCCCCGGCACCAGATCAATCTAGTGATGCCAGCCTTGCTTCAGACCTTATCAAGACCCGCTGGGTTGTTTGAAATAGGGTTAATGTGACGCTGTACTCTTTTTGACAAAAAGTAGATCCTAGACGTTTCAGTGTCAGGCCATAACATATGTCAGTGCAGTGATATATGAGAGTAAACATTGTTCAAACAAGTGTTTGCTTGCAGATAGCAAATGCTCTGAGAGCCTTTTGTCTTCAAAGCAATAATTCTTCCAAGCTACCAAAATGGAATAGTCCAACAGAGAGTCTCATATTCCTCTGTATGGCTACTCCATAAGTGAAAGAGAAGAGGAAATATACCAACGGTCTGCGAGAAGACTGTAGCAGGCCTAACAGCAATCATAATTGGCTCTTTGCCCAATGATTAGGTGCTCCTTTGCTTCTGCCTGGTGATGGCTTGCAGATTAGGCTGGTCGTGTCCCCACAAGGGGGCTTGGAAAAGGGGTGGACATGAGAGTTGTAGTCAGTATGGGATTGTTCTTCCTCTTCTTGGTTTTCCCTTTATTTTTATTTTCTGCTTGATTATCTAGTTTTGTAATAGAAATAGCTGGCTTTGAAGGTATTGGGTTAGATCCAATGTAAAATGAGTGTGGTATGTGACATTCCACTTCCCCAAATGGGAGTGTCCCCATAAAATTATTTTATTTATTTTTTATTCTATTTATATCCTGCCTATCTGGTCTTGCGACCATTCTAGGCGGCTTACAAACACATAAGACAAACCAATAAATATCAAAAAGAATTATTACATTAAAAGAAATAGAGAAAAGCCTATTAGGTTTCACTACGACTCAGAAATTAGGATGCCTGCCTCACATCCAGGGGTAGAAGGGATCCATACATCTGATGCATGCCTTAGTAGGGCCACAGATTTCTGTCACCACCTGAGTTTACTCAGCTAGCAGGCTGAAGGGGATTAAAACTGTTTTTGGTGGTTACACTGGTGAAATTCACTAATTTCCTTTCTCTTTTTAGGAGCAGGCTTTTTGTGAACTGTTTGGCTTTTTTTAAAAAAAGTTACACAGTGATAAATTGACAGCTGCATTCATCTAAAAAAAGTTTTATGGTGACAGCACACTAAGCAATACATTGCTAAATATTTCTGTAAGAATTTTTTTTTTCAAAAATAGGAGAGGTGAAACTGTAGTGTCAATGCCACTGAATTCAACAGGGCACAAAGTAAATGGACAGCACAATCCACAGTCACCAAACTGAACTGAATTAAATTGATTTAGAAGCAAGGTATTTTTAAAACGCCCTGCTGGTCAGGTGAAAAAAACAACAACCCTCACTTTGCAGCCCAAATAAATCAATTACCTTGTGCAAACAAGATTTTATAAATCAGTTTAAATAATGCTTAAATCAATTTTACTGTGGTTCTTATTGCCAGTAGGATCACGTCCTCAGAGAATCCTCCAACCAGCATAGTCGCTAACTGTGCCGACTGGGAATTTTGGTAATTGTAGTACCAAAAATAATTCTTTTGGGGGTTCGAATAAGTGCTCTTCAAAGGCTACTAATGGTGAGCTGAGAGCTCTAAAAGTCTATGCCATATCTTAGGGGAACTTGACAAAAAAATTAGATAGCTTTCAGTTCCATCCTAGATAATATAACATTTATGAAGCTCTTCCTTCAGAAGAATCCATGCCATAACTTGTTTTCCCCCCTGCAACTTTCCTTCTCAGTAATGGCAAAATGTGAGGGGTTTGTGTCTCTGTTTCTTGTATAAAATATATTTTATTGTTTGTCACCTGCAGCAGTTGAGAAAAAATTACACAAATCCATCAAAGTAATGAATCTCCTCAGAAGCAACAAATAGACAGAGACAGACAGGCTCTTGTTGGAAACAAGGCATCTTTAAAAATTAATGGCAAATAAATGGCTGTTTCTGTGCTAGCTCACAGAAAAGAGTCATGTGTCCTCCCAGAAAATGGAGATAATGCAGGACACAAGATTTTCTTCCTGGTTGTGTTATGCTGGTGATGGCTATCCACTATCTACAGGTCAATAACACCACTCCAAGAAGCTTTTCCCATGCAATTGCTTTGATTTGCTCAAACTGTGAAAAGCAAGGGAACATGGTGTATGGGCTAAAACAATTGATTAGGATGCAGCCATTGCTATCAAGACTCCCCATGGCAAGGCAGGGATGGCCAGGATTGAATGGAAATGGAACAAGAATTTTAAGTGATTATTAGACCACGTTTGTGAGAATGCTGCAGCTGCTGCTGAATCCACGGACTTCAAGCTGCGAGGCTGGCCCTTTGCCCTACACCCCGGATAACACGAGACAGATTTATTCTCATGAGACTTGCAAGCAGGAGGGGGGAAAGTCAGGTTACTTAAGAGCCTTTCCCTCCTTACACCACCCTCTTCTTTTTCGGGCATTCACCCACCCACCCGCCCAAATTCTAGTGTGAGTTTTTCTGGTCCCCTTTAAGGGGCTGGATACAAAATTTTGACCTTCATCCTGATTGGCCTTTGGATGGGGGGATTTTTTTGCCTATCCCACACTTGAATGGGGAAGTTGGAATTTTGGTGGAAAATTTTGGTCATGCTGGTGGGTAGTGCAGAAAAAACAGGTATTTTCGGTGTGTCCCACTGTAATTTCAGGTAAGCCAACAGTGCATCCAACCTCCCGGAACTGCAGATTATGTGATTACAGTGCCTGTGGAAGATGCGCGGGGACACTTCCGGACTAACAGTCATCAACTAAAGATGGTTTGAGGTCTGGGGGTGTTTATTAACAGCCGGACGGGTTCCTGCTGTCTTTAGGACCACTGGAACCTGGGGCCAGGGACTTGCCCATTTGTTGATCAAGGGGTATTTGGATACCCCTGCCATTTACCTGTTTCCACACTACAGCAGGCCCTCTCCTTTGCCAAAGAATGGCAAATTCAAATTTGAATGTAAATCAATAAAGTGTGGCCTGTATTTAACCCATATCTCTGTCCTGCGTCCTTATTCCGGAGTTGGGAGGGCAAAGAGGTCTATGTGCAACACAGAAGAGGGAAAACCTCAAACAAAGTAGAAGACAAAAGGTTCATGACTTTCATTTGAATATAATCAGAGTTGCAGGTAAAGTCTTTGATTGACCACTGGCTTTGGTCTTGGATAATGACCAATGGCCATTCTAGCTTGGGGATTCTGGGATTTGTACTCCAGAAAAATAACTTTTCCAATCAGTGACTGAAACATACTAGACTTTTATTTAGTATCTCTTTTAATACCTGGTTGAATACCTCACAAATCCTCTTACAGGATCGCAGCCAAACCCTTTGACACTAAGATTCCTTTTCTAGGTCACATCTAACATCAGTCCATTTGATTCTGAGGTGGAAGTTGCAGATCTAGGTAGTATGTATTTATCAGTTTCACCTATATTTGCCTTTTAATCAGAGCAGAAACCTAAAGTGGCATAATAAGTAACATGGGAAAGCAAATCTACTTTTTTTTCCATTCAGGATAAGAGTTATTACTTTATGAAAAGACACAGTTTTTAAATCTGATTTCCCCTCCCCCCAGAAATAGATACAGAAATTTCACTTCTTGAATAGTTATTTAAAATGAATTAAACATCTGTCTGTGGTAGATACAGTTGTACAGTTATTTGCCTGCCTTGTAGCTGTTAAACAAGCAGTCTGTCAGGGCTCACCCAGACAGGTAAAAGAACCACCGCAAATATGCACAGGTCAGTATGTTTCCTCTCAAAGAAGACCAGGGTTTACAAATGTTTGTGTCTGCATTGCACTACAAAAGCCAGGAACCTCAGCACTGCTTCTCTAGGCTTCCCAGAGAAGCAGTGGGGGAAAAACCCTTCCTCGCTGCAGCTTTCTATCTGTAGGCCCTCCCTCCATTTTAAAGCCAATTAAAAGGCTGATTGAAGTTGTTTGAACTAGGATTTCTGGAAGGGAACTGATCTGTACATAACCGATTGCTGTAGGACTGAGTTGAGAAAGAAAGCTGGATTCTAACATAAGCCTCCCAAGGATGAGGAAAAAAGCATGAAAGGCATAAGGAAAAACATGGATCTCAGCAAATTCAGCCTTACATTGGCTGGCTAGTGAGGAAAATGACAAAAAGGAACAGCAGGGTACCAGATATTTTTTCCTCTATGTAGACAAACCCTAAGAAGGAGAGGTGGTAATCTTAATTCAGTGACATGAAAATATTTGAATACACAGTGATTCAAACGCAGAATTTTGAGATCAAAGCATTCAGAGCCATTAGCCTGATTGGATTATTGTTTTCACACATTTTTTAAAAATGTAAATCTCTAGATTCCCCCCACCTCTTCCAACTGTGAAAAAACTACAAATGTTGGTTAATTCTTATCACACAAAGCAGGTCTTATTAAATAAAGCAGAATTCACATCTACCAGTATCTCCATTATTTAAAAAAATGTGAAGGCATTCATTTTTAAAAAGTCACTTTTAGTTTTTTACTTGTACATTTAAGCAAGAATATGCAATTCTATACAAGCTTTATGCATCCTCTTTTACTCTGTAGGGATGACAATTCTTCAAAGAGGTATGCCTCAGCAATGTATCTATCTTTAAGTGACCAATCATGAAACAAAGAATGCCAAAATACCAGATACAGAGGTGAATAAAAGCCTATGTTACCACAAACAGACCTCTGTTTCTACTTATGTGCTAGGCATATCACCTAATTCACATCCCAGTCTCAAGAAACATGCCTTGAATTTTGCAAGGAAAAGAACTTAGGATCAGACTTTAGACAACTGTTTTTCAGTTCCCATATTTTGGCAGAGAAATCGGAAACCAAAACTATATCTGAGAGCAGTACACCTTTTCGCTTTTGGCTGTACAAGAGGAAAGAAAAGGGGTTCCCTTTTGCTCTTAGGTCTTTGTAGCAAAAGAAAGGTAAAGTGCTATATGCAACTAAGATAGTCCCAACCCTCAAATCTGTTGTACCATCTTGAACCTCTTTTATTTACTAATGCCCACTTCAAAAAAGGCCAAGGTGTCTGATGACAGCAGAGCCATCTTGTCCCTGATTCAGTGCCGCATTCTGGAAAGAAGACTGAATTCAGCGAAGACCTTGGTATGGCTAAGGCAATGTATAGGAGGGAAGATGAATGGTTCTTGAATCATTTCTTATTTATGGGGCTTTATGATTCCCATTGCCATATGTCTCTGTAGGATGACACCACAACTTCAGGAACAAAGATTAATGCACGGCTGCTTGAGGAGGAGGAAGTAAATCAGAGAAAGGGGCAAGGGTCTCATTGGATTGCTGTTAGGAAAAGCTTTACAATGAACAGGGCTGCGTAGCTGGGTGTGTGTCTGCAAGGATCTATCCAAACATACCAAGTCTAAAGCTGAGTGACTTAGGTTTCAGTTTCAAGTTCATCAAAAGCCAGGAAAAAAAAAAGAAGAAACATGGAGATGCCAGATGGAGAGTGGTGGTGAGGTTCTACAGCCTCCCATTTCTGATAATGGTCTCCTTTGTGGTTTCCTTCGGCTTTTCTTGTACAGGAGATTATGCTGACTGGGGCATACTGGGAGTGATACTTCAGAAAAAGTAAAATTTTCACCCCCTGGTTGTAGCTGTCTTCAGTTGGTCAGCCTGCTGCTATCTTACAGTTTGAGCCATGTTCCCTAATTGAAAGGAAAGGCGGGTGGAGAATGTACTTCTTTCTTCCCAATTTACATTCCCCCCCTCCTTATTGCTCTATTTTCTGTTGCTTCCATACACTAAGTATCCTCTCCACTCTGGATTATCTCGTTTGCTTTCAGTTAGCTTTAAATAGCAAGCTTAAATGTCCTCTACATTTACCTGCCTTGGACTATGAACTTGCCTAGGTCCTAATGTTCAAGCTGTATTCTGAAGAGAGCAACAATCCTCCTAAATTCTTTTCAGCTTGAATTAGCACCAAGTGCTTACGCCCTCCCTCTTTGGTACCGAATGCTTGAATGGCAGTATTCAAGATACAGAGCATGCTGAGAAATGTAATTTCCAAGGCACAAGGAATACTCTAGGCAGAAAGAGTTGTGGGATTTCTAGGGTGCTTAATGGCACACAAAATGGGTGGGCAAACTAGAAAACTGCATTTTCTCTGGCCCTTAAAATACTGCTCTTCTAGTTTTCACGGCACCATAGAGTGAGGCCTTGCAGAATTGGTTACCCTTTTCATTATATTTCTTACACTGTTAGTGCCCCTTTATAAAGGCAAAAGTCCTTAGTACCATAGTGTAGTAACTGTGTACATTACCTGTGTGCATCTTATGTGCCATCAAGCTGAAATGATTTCCTGCAGCTCTGATAAGAGCTTTCAAGGTAGGTGAGATATTTGAGGAGTGGCTTTACCGGTTCCACATCAACCCAGTGAATTTCCATAGTGGAATAGGGATTCAAACGCAGGACTACCAAAGTAGTTTGCAACTCTATCTACTGCCCCTACTGTAATCCATTCTAGACGTAGCCAGAGGAAAAACATTTTAAGCTGCAAAGGCTACATTTGGTTTCATCTGAGGTAGATGAGGGGCATATGTGCATTGTTTTCAAAGCAAAGTTTGCTGCTTATATACTATCTCATAGCACTTAAAGCACTCTCTGTGTGGTCTACAATTTAATTATTCAGGCTACACATTGACATTGACATTCACACACACACACACACACACACACACCACACACACACACACACACGGTGAGCTGGGTACTCAATATACTGACCTTGGAAGGCTGAGTGAACTTTGAGCTGTCTACCTGGGATTGAATCTGGGTTTTGTCTAGAGTTTTGGCTGATATGGATAGGTGAAGTTCACTTGGTGCTAATTCAAACTGAAACAAAAGAGGAAAGTGAAAGTTAAGAAACATGAGTCAGTGTAGAGTTAGTGTAGCAAGTAGGAATACATATATGGGCATAGGTGCAGTTTGCATTGTGTGATGGGTGGAATGTGAGCTTTCCGCGTTGGTCGAGATTGGCTAGAGGAACAGAGAGGGGTTGCGTTGTATTGGCTATAAAATGTATTGCTGAATGCTTAAATAGCAAAGACCACACACACCCAGGTGTGTTCTCTCCATGCCTGCAGACAGGAAATAAAACTCGCTTGCTGTATGTCTTCGGTGTTTGTGTGTGTTAATGGCAGAGTGCCACACATAACATGGCTGTGGTACTGCAGCTTAACCACTGTGCCAAAAGGCTTTCAAATGCACATACCATCTAGCCCCCATTTCATCACACTCCTATCCACCAGCCACTTCTGTTGGGATTACTGCTTGCACACTGCTACTAGCAGCTGTTTCTTGGCTGGGTTGCAGAGAAGGGTAGGTAGCGAGATATCATGTCTGGGAATAACACAAGGAGCAGCTGTGTGGCGTTAGCTGTCCCAGGACTATATCTTATGCACCTCTATCTCAAAAGCTGTCTAGAAATTGTGATGTCATTTGAAAGGGGAATTGAAAATATATATCAATTCTTGGTTAGTGGTATTGCCCAACCAGCCTGGAATAATGAGACAAGACACAAGAAATGGGTTGAAAACTGGGGCACACTTTATTAATTAACTGGAAACCAACATCCTCTTACTAAAGGAGGCCTACGGTAGTGCGGAATCATAATCTGAATTTGGGGCTGGCCTTACCCCAGACCCAGATCTCCTGATGGTAAGCTCTCATAATGTCAGGCTATCCCCAGAGCCCATCCAAAGCTCCCGACTGTAGACGGTCTGGGTCCTGTGGATCCTTTTGCTTCTCCCCCTCCCAGCCCAAAATCTCCTGATCTTCAAAGCAGGGAGGTGGGCTGGCTTACACCCCTCTTGGGTGCCCCTTGTAACTCACCTAACAACTCATGCCTTCTGCACTACCCGCCAGTGTGACCAAACAGAATGCTCGCTACAACAAGAACCCTTCGACAAATATGTCAACAAGTAAAAACGGGATGGGCCAAAACTCACCTGCCCCCTTTTCAGTCAATTTAGGAACAAGTCAAAAATTCCCATCTGGCCCTGTGACCAGTAACTCTCATTTTTACAGGGTGGATGGGTGACGATCTTGCTGGCAAGAGGCAGCACATGGAGCAAGCAACCTTAATAAGGGCGCACTCTTGCCCTCCCTTCTTGGCCACCATACCAGCCTCCTATGCTTGCCTCAGCCAGGTGGGCAGCAAAGAACTCCTGCTCTTGCAGCTGCGGTGGTGGCAGGAGCCTTGTTACTACTGTAGTGTGTCTAAGGGGCAGACCACCTAACCTATTACTTTTCACCTAGAAGCATAAAAGAGCTTAGATCTAGATTATTGTACAGAATATCTTCTTCCATATAAGTGTGAGTCAACGGGTGTCTAGGGTGGGTTGTTAAGTGTGTATAATTCATTCCTTAGGGAGGAGATCAGCAAAGGCAACCAATTCTGCTTTTAGCTGCAGAAGTAAAGCTACAGCAATTGTATCAACAAGGCTTCTGAGCTATCTGCATTGCCGATTTCTACTGTTTTGTGCATGTTTTATATGCTTAAGCATAATTGTTTTTAATTTTCATTTTTCCTTAGGTTTCACATTCTTTTGAGGTTGTAAACCAGCTTCTGTACAGATTAGAAATGTTCAAGGCAAGTAACTTGACTCCACTGTATAGCAAGAGAATAATTATCTGTGAAAACTTCTCTCACGTGTTGCATCACAGTAGAAGAGCAGTAGCAGCCAAAGTGTAATCACTGAAGGATGTGCCGCTAGGGAGACATGGATTCTATTTAACAGAGGTAAGACTGTAAGAGTGGGTTGGGAAGCACATCTGTATCAAAAAGGTGCACTGAAACAGCCGCTTTGAGTGAACCTGGGTTGGTACTATTTAGACTACAGCTCCTGGAAGCTTTCTGCAGATGAATGCTGACATATCACAAAGATATCAGGGGATATGGGTGCTCAGCTTAGTTACAGTCAAATAGGACTGCACTTATTTCAGGGAACTTAGGATGGAATGTGTGGGGTGTACAGAACAGGATATACCTTTAGCTCAGCAGGATGAGCTCTTCTGCAATAGTTCACCAATCTGTATTTTGCTGCCAGTACTTTCTCCTTTGAATCCTAGAACTGGGGAGCAGGTTTAACCAAAGAACTGTTGGTTTTACCATTTAGGGCATAGTTATGAATGAAAACTCCCTGGTCATTTCTGACCTTGCTTGCTAGAAAACCTCACGTCTTCCTATACATAAAAACATAACTATGAAAAAGAACCATCTTTCCGATGGAGCACACATCCTGGGCTAGCAATGTTTGTAATCAAGTCAAATCTTAGACTTCAGAATAATGGGGGTGGAGGAGACGTTAAGTAGCACTGTAAAGAAACAAGTACTCCGAACAGTCTAGACAAATTGGGACTTGAGTGGAGAGAGAAATTTTGGAAAAAGACCCTCTTACCACATGGGTCCAGGATCCACCCCAGCTAGAATCCAGCTGTATTTACAGACATTAACTATTGACACTATACAGCAAAGTGAGTAAGATTTCCTCTCCTCCAGCTTTTGTATCTGACACTCTGAAAAGTGGGCCTTATTGGAAAAAATAAAAAGGATTTTAAAGGTGCTAGGATTTCATTTTTTTTTGTTCTTTTCCTCAACAGAAGTCATCCCATTTCCTGCTCTGATGTATGCAAGTTTTTTTTTGTTTTGCCCCATGTTGCTGTTACACTTGTTTTGGTTTAAACTTATTTTATTAAATTAATCATTCCTAAAAATTACATTTATTTCCATGACACATGTTTTCTCCCCCTTGTCCAAAGAACAAAGGGTCTTATGGGTGCTTAAAAACCCATTTCATTTGACATAATCTTTTGTGAACTGCAGCCTGTCTTTGAAGTGGTGGCAGTAACCCCACTCTTAGCTTCCACACAGCTATGCATTTTCCAATCATCCTATGGATCATCGAATCCCAAGGAGCATAGTGGGGAATCAAATTCTCAACCTCTGGTTCCTCATCCAAATACCTAAACCAAATATTTGTCTGTCTGTCTGTCTGTCTGTCTGTTTGTTTTATTTGTACCCCGCCTATCTGGTCATTGCGACCACTATACAGTCGTGCCCCACTTAATGACTGCCCCGCATTATGACAAATCCGCTTTACAATGATGTTTTTGCGATCACAATTGCAAAACAATGGTCTAAATGGGGGATTTTCGCTTTACGATAATCAAAAACAGCTGATTGTCAGGTTTTCAAAATGGCCACTGGGTGCTTAAAATGGCTCCCTGCTGTGCTTAGGGACGGATTCTTCGCTATACAGGCACCGAAAATGGCCGCCTTATGGAGGATGTTTGCTGGACGGTGAGTTTTTAGCCCATTGGAACGCATTGAATAGTTTTCGATGCGTTTCAATGCGTTTTTAATTTCGCTTTACGACGTTTTCGCTTAACAGCAATTTTCGTCATTAAGCAAGGCACCACTGTATACCTAAAGCGCAAATGCTCCCTTGTTGTGTTATTTGGGAGTTTCCGAGTAAAATCTGGTAAGTCAGCTGATAGCTTGTGTTGAGTGGCTGCTGAAAACAACTCTACCAATCTTGTATTCCAAGAAAAATTTCCCAAAAAACATACAGGGTCTTGGACATTTTCCTCTTCTCTCCCTGAGATATATTTTACTCTCCTTCCACCACACTTCGATTTGGTAAAATCTCATGATGTTATACTAACAGCCTATTGGGTTTTCTATTCTGTTGTGGAATAGGATGTTCTAGATCCATAAAGAATCTGCTAATTGTTATTGACGTTACTTTGACATCAACATTAGGTGTCTCCCCCTGCCAACGTTGTTTATGTTATGCTGTTGTTCATGGTCTTTTACTTTTTGTTGCTATTCTTGAAAACATTCCGTACTAAAAGAAAACATTTAAAACCTGCTAATTGGACTCCAGTAATTAAGACCAAGCCTTGAAATAGTAGCAGTCAAAGCATACAAAATGGAGTTAGACATAAAACACCAGGGGAAAAAATGTATTAGGCCCCAGTCATGATGGCTATAATTTATTTGTCTCTTGCCTGCTTCCTTCGTTTCATTTAGAATGGCATCAATAATTTTGATTGCAGCTTTTAGTGTTTTAGAGTTGGTTTTCCCACCTGTGCCGATAATGGTCGGCTGAAGATGAAGAAAAGCATTATTACAGCAGGCGCTGGTTTTAATGTGTAGTCAGTGATGAGTAATAAAACCAAAGATTTCTTTTAGATTCTCAGGATTATTCTGTATTCAGAGGGTAAGAACTGTCATTTGGCATGTGTGCTGCTTGCCTTTAATTACCCAATAGTGTAAATAGAGATGTAGTTGCATAGAGGGTATATGCAAGTTGTAACTGACATTTTACTTTTCGTAATGTCTTTTAAAATGTATATACTCCCATTTCCCTTGGGGAGTATTCTGTTTTGGCTGTATAGAGTCATCAGATACTCTTTAGCTCATGGTGTAGTTTCAAAATAATCAGAAGCAGAGTTATCTGAAGTTCTAAAAGATATTTATTTATTCTACTGCAAGCTTTCTTCATTCCACATGTTGCAAATGACCCTCCTTTTTCTGTAGTGATTAGTTATTGGGAGATAAACACAATTCTCATTTGCAAGTCCGATAAATCAGAGGTGGAGTTTTGAAGGAATTTTGTGACTTTAGGGGAAATATTTAGGAGCAGGACATATACCTTCCCTTTTTGTGTAATTTGATTCTTTGACATAGGGTATGGTTACATTAATTAAAAACTGGGTTTTAAATTGGGTTTAGCATGTTTTAAACTAAATTTTAAAAGGTGACTACATGGAAGAGCAGATTGTTTTGTCAGGAATTGGGCTTTTTTGAATGGAAGTGAGATATTTTACTCTTCTACCAGTTGTTGTCATAAGGAGGATGGTCCAGAAGCATGTAGAAGATGGTTGTTCATGTATGTGAAGAGTCATTCGCTTGGGGGAGGGATGTTGTGGAATGTGAGAGGAGAGAGGTTTGCTTTTTGAAGGAGAAGAGGGGGGAAATAGCCCAGTTTTTAAGTGCAAACATGCAGATAGAACAAAGATGATTGCTTAGCTTAGTTTTAGTTGTTCTTATTTTACCTAGGAATAGTAAGCTTATTTGAATCATTATAACTGCTGGATATGCCTAAACTTTTATGCCTTTAAGGCTACAACTGTGTTCAAATAAAATTACTTTATTGTCTTAATAAAACATTTTTCTTAATTGAAAGACTTGTCTCTTGAACAGCAGGATTGCACCTAAATACAGAGGAGAGGAAGAAGGTAACTCATTGCTATTGTAATGAGGTCCTACCTAGCCAGTCTGTTGTGCTGTCCAAGAGAGCACACAGTCCATGGTTGATTGCTTTGAAAGTAAGCAAGGGTACTTTTTAAGGTCAAGCTTGTCCATGGAGTAAGATCTACACACTTATGAGGCTTAAAGGACCTACCTCAGGTAATAAAAGTGGTAGTTTTGCATCCAAAGTGACTCCTCACCTGAGATAATTATCCCTTTAGGGAGAGGTGATCGTGACAACATAGATTGGTCCTTGTGTGTTACTTTGATAGGAAATGAAAATGGAAAATTCTGGCACTAAAGTATCTGGTGTGAAAATGACATGTTAGACATGACTGACTTAAATCCCCATAACTCTACATGTGACTGAATGTAGATCCTACTCAATGAATTTTGCTTTCATTCTTAAATTGTGAAACACTTCCATACATCAAAAATGACCCCAACTTGTATAATGTGATTAGTCATTAAGACTACACATGAATTGGGATCCATGTATCTGGTCAAATAGGAATGCAAGCTTCTTTCCTTGCCTCCATACATTCAGTCAGAGGATGACGTCAGTGCCCTCCAGATGTTTCAAATCGCATCGCCCAGCTGGCCCAGGAAGCATGGCTAATGCCAAGGACTTTAGACTTTTTGATTTAAAATGTCAGAGTGCGGCAGGGGAATGCCAGATAGCCAACATACACGTTCAGTGCCTATCCCAACTGCCTTTGGAAATTTCCAGGAGCCGATGCATTTTATCGCTAGCAATGTTTGCCTTTTTTCTTTTCACACCGGAGTTAATCTTGGTACTCAGCATCTAAACACTGCTTGTTGCCCATGAAAACACCTTTGAGTAAACATTATTTTCTTTCTCTTCTGCACAATTTACCACTGCACCCAGTATGTAATGAAGCTCAGCATTTTGAGGGAGCAGCTCACATTTTTGTATGCATCTTCATTTCACACCTATTAGAAGCTGGCTTTGTTAAACCGAAGCCTGTTAGGATGCTAGCAGTCACTTCGCTGCAGGAGGTGGCTTGCTGCTTCCAGCATGCCTGAATGAATATTTAGGTGTTCAGCTGGTTTCTCCAATCATCAGATATATATTCAAGAAGATCTCATCCCTACCAGGTTTTGCACTGGAAAATCATATTGGCAAGTGATAGACATATATCAGAGAGTTTCTTCGCATCTTTTGTTGTGAAGTGGAAAATTCTTTACCTTGGAACTAACTACTGCTGAAGCCAACTCCACAGGCTCTACAAACACATGGAAGAGAAGTGAGACTGATAGAAGCCCTTTCACCCTTGACCTAAGCATATTTACTTCCACATCTGAATAAAGCACACTTGTCAGCAGCTATATGTACATTGGGCTCCATTTGTGCTCAGGAACTCTGTTTTTGCATGGTTCCTACTGGCGAGCAAAGAATTCTGCAGGAGTATGGTTGCATAAACAGAGGTTCTATGCAGACCACGAACTGTGCTAGAAATGTGTTTTTGCCTCTTATATCTAATCCCCTGCCCCCTCATGTTCATAAAACAACACAAATGTTGTCAGCAAATTAACATTGTAGGCATTTTTACAAAAAAGGAAAGAAATGTGAAAATGACCTCTGGGCAGATGATTATAACCATCAGCAAAATAAAGAGTGAAGAATGGAGGAAAGGAAGAAAGGAAGAACCCTTAGTGTGGGTTCTGAGCAATGTTTTTTTTTTTAATGCAGCACGCTTTAATTTGTCTTCTATCTATACGGTACAACAGGATGCTTTTCTCTGATTGTGGCATGTTACATTAGATCAGTGACTGAGTTAAGAAACACTTACAAATTTTCCCATCCCAAACAAAAAAGGATGTCTCAAGAGACACACCATTGAAAAAAAATATGGTCCACTGCTCTGAAATTTTTGCTTGTGAACAACAGAGAAAACCTTGCAAGTTTTTAGGATAAATAGTACACTGTGAAAAAAAGTACAAAGGTTTTGGGCAATGTAATGTTTGCAAAACAAACAAACAAACAATTCATTGTGCAATACAAGTGTGGGGTTTTTTGTGTTAAAAGACAAGAGATCCCCCACCCCACACAAAAATATGTTGAATTTTTCAGAAGCCCTAAAATGTGAAAAGGAAAGAAAGGAGGACAGAAAAATAATAATAAAAGGAAGAGCACAATCTTAGATACTAAGGTGAAAAAAGTTTGATCTCTTTTAAAAAAATATCACCTTTATGAACAAAGTGAAGATTTACATCCCTAGTTAGGGGAGGGGGGATGTTTTTATCATTCAGTGTTCTATACTGGGGGCATTTTTGTTTCTTGGAACTATGTGGTTTGATTCAGCTATTCTATCATTACCTACCATGATGCTGTTCTGCAGAGCCAACATTTAGTCCTTTGTGAACAAATAATACGGTCAGAAAAGGACAGAAGGGACTGCCTCACCACTGCAGGAGTATGCCGGATACCTTGCAGTTGTGGCCAGGTATATATTGGAACCACAAAATGAAGCATCCACACCAGAATCAAAAAACATGAGAGACACTGCAGACTAAAACAACCAGAAAAATTGGCAGTTGCTGAACATGCCCTAAAACAAGCTGGACATGAAATTCTATTTCAAAATACTGAAATATTGGACAACACCAGTAACCATTATGTTAGACTGCACAGGGAAGCCATTGAAATCCACAAACACCGGCAGAACTTCAACAAAAAAAAGGAAAGTTTGAAACTCAACAAAACTTGGCTCCCACCATTGAAAAATACAGCGTGCAAAAGATCAATGAACTCTAACCAGCCACAAGGACTGGTGATCATTACACACAAAAGACCAGCTAATGATACGCATCAATCACAGTGACAGATAATCTCTCCTCCGCGTCACAACAATACACCCACAACAAAGACAAAGACACACTGATCACCATAATCATCCATCTCCTTAAAAGGACAAAAGCTGATCTCACAGCCATAAATACTCAACTCCCAAACAAACTGCACCAGAGCACAGAGTGCTGTCCTCTGAAGATGCCAGCCACAGAGACTGGTGAAACGTTAGGAAGAACAATCTTCAGAACATGGCCAAAGAGCCTGAAAAACCCACAACAACCAAATAATTCTGACTTCACATTAATCTTATCCATTCTTTTCTAATGGAATCAACTCCACACCTATGGGATGCTATGATTAATACTCCATTGCATTCCTCTGGCTGAAAGCACCCCTGCTATACTTTTGTTGCCTGCAGTCACACCACACAAAGTGGTGGAAAAGAAGGTTCAAGACAGCTTCATGTTAGGATCTGTCAATCTCAGTTTTAATTCACTAAATTCTGAAACTTGAAAGTTAAGACAAGATTGAGTACCTTCAGGAAACAACACTTCTCCTTAGAAGTGGGGAGATGATACAGTATATTTGTGGGATATGTTTGGAAGATGCTGTTAGAGCCAGATTCCAAGCAGCCCTATGGCTTGCTTGATTTTGAAACTGAATTATCAGTTGACCATTCATAAGGATAAAATGTTTTAAATTTATTTGCTACAACAGAAAATGCCTCTTTTTTATTTTATCCAGATGTTCTCCAAAATCCTTCAGGAAACTCACATTAATACTTGACTCTCTGAATATAAACTACTTACTCCCTCAGCTGCTACCCTATCAGACTTCTTCTTTTATCTCCTGGCATGACCCAAGATCACTTCAGATTATAGCCCCGTTCTGCAATGCTATAAGACAAATTGAACATAAGAGCAAGCTAAGAGCAATCTTATCCACTAAGCAAGCCACTTCATGGATGTTAGGTTGCTCTGCAGCCTTCATTATTTATGCACCCTTGTGTTTACATAGCATTTAACTTTCAAGTCTGAAGGCAAAGAAAAATAGGGGTTCTAAAAATCCTATAAATTCAGTTCAGCTTATGGAGAGGAAAAAATGCCAAGACATCACCAGCCAGTCCTCAGAAAGGAACTGGACATGTTTGTGAAGCAGTTCGTAGAAGCAAACATTTGACACCCTGATCAGAAACAAAAGAGAGCTAGATGTGGTATTATAGTAAGATTAGTGACAGTTATTGACTAGCAAGGTACAGTTGTTTCATGAGAAAGAAGAATAAATACAGAAGAGCTCCATACATAATTACAGATTAAATGCAACAAGAATACACTAAAAATGAATGTCTTTTATTTTCTTTTATATTTATTGACATGGTTCTCAGTGGGTTCCTACTCACTCAAACCACATTGTTCTCAAGGAGGGGTTTCCTCCAGCCATCCCATTGAAATGAAAAATGTCCAAAACTCAAACTGAAATTTGGAATACGAGGGAGTAAGAAACACATAAATGAAAACAAAACATTTTAGAAAGAAAAGAATTATAACAGTAAGTTTGGAATGAGAAAGCATTTTTTTAAAAAAATAATCCCTCAGCCACAGTGCCCAGACCTGCTACACGTTGCAGGTACAGGAACTTTGTTGACACACGTTAGAGCAGAATGTGGAACTGTTCCTTGTTTGGCTGATTATGGTCAGAAATCCATAGGTCCCTTGATCAGATTATGGAAAATCATAGCTGCTGGGCAAAGTAATACTTGGCTGTGCCATTGTCCATCATGGAAAAAGGAAGGCTTGGCCTCCCCTCCTGAACAGAATTATAGACCTGATGGCTGTTTCAACATCATTATACCAGCCTTGCAGGCAACTAGCTACTCATTTGCACATTACACATTACTTACATCTTCCAGAGCTGATTAAAGGGAAATTTGGACTTTGCCCAAAAGATGGAGTCTGATTTCAGCATAGCTGGGATGGGCTGAAATGATGAGCGAAGGAGGGGGTTAGTAAGCACTGATCATTTAGTTAATGCTGCTTTTATTGATCAGTAAAAAGCCTCTAAATTTGCAGATCATTCTTTATTGGGTAATAAACTTTATAGTTGTGGTTGTCCTGTGGGAATGGCTTTTATGGGTCTTCACTTCTTTAGTTGAGGTTATTAGGAGGAGAGAGGAGAGGTCGACTGTCGTTACATCACCGTGTTTTCCCAAAATTAAGTGGCCTGCCAGGGTTTATCAGTGTGTGTGTGTGTGTGTGTGTGTGTGTGTGTGTGTGTGTGTGTGTGTGTGTGTGTGTGTGTGTGTGTGTGTGTGTGTGTGTGTGTGTGTGTGTGTGTGTGTGTGTGTGTGTGTGTGTGTGTGTGTGTGTGTGTGTGTGTGTGTGTGTGTGTGTGTGTGTGTGTGTGTGTGTGTGTGTGTGTGTATCAGTCTGTTTCTTGCCTGTTTTCTTACAGAGAGATTCAAATTCTTAAAAATTAGATCCAGAAAACACTTGCAGTAGCTTGCAGTTACAGTTTAGGAAAAAATACATTTTTTTTCCAATGACAGTTCTAGACGTCTGTGGCCAATGGCCATGATCACTGGGATTCTTTGAATTTTAATCCAAAAAATAATTTTTTGAACTTTTTTGACACTTTGTTGTGTAACATCTTTACATGACACAAGTTAGAAGAAAACCACTTGAAATGGCATCCATGTGGAAATGCTTCCCTCCACAAGTTGTTTAGCAGACAAGATCGCCAGATGATTTGATCCCCATAAATAGTTTATCTTAGTGATCTTATTTCAAGATGAGATGTTTCTGGCCTCCTGGGTTTAAGTAACACTGAAGCAGTGTCTTTGTAGGACAATATGTTACAAGACCTTCCATCTTTGTAAACAAGTAAACATCCCAATAAATAATAAATCATAATAAATAATGCATATTAATTAGTAAAGCATTGCAACACACCATCTCCTAGAGGCCATTCCAGCTTTGAACATGCAGGCCAAATCATGAATATTTTGGAATTTTCTGCTGTTCATTGAAAAACTCTTCTGCTCTGTTCTACTTGCTAGCACATTTTTCCCAGAGCTTCTTGCTATAGCCATTTACCAGCATAAAAACACAGCGACGTGAGGAAGCAGGGACTTTTCTGTGGCCCTTAGGACACTATTCAATTTATTATTATTTTTATTTATAGGCCATCATTCTCCTGATCAGGGGACCCAAGGTGGGTCACAATACTGAAAATAACAGATTTAAAAATATTTAAAAAACTATATGCTAATTAAAATACAATTGAATAATTAAAAACAAGTAAATATTTAAACTATTCTAATTTTCCAACAACACTCTTTTCCAACAGCACAAGAGGCGACTCTATACATGGAAATCACCAGATGGGCAATACCGAAATCGGATTGATTATATTCTCTGCAGCCAAAGATGGAGAAGCTCAATACAGTCAGCAAAGAGAAGGCCTGGAGCTGATTGTGGCTCTGATCATCAGCTTCTCATAGCAAAATTCAAGCTTAAACTGAAGAGAATAGGAAAAACCACTAGGCTAGTCAGGTATAATCTAAACCACATCCCTTATGAATACACAGTGGAAGTAAAGAACAGATTTAAGGAACTCGATTTGGTGGACAGAGTGCCTGAATAACTTTGGATAGAGGCTCGTAAAATTGTACAGGAGGCAGCAACAAAAACCATCCCAAAGAAAAGGAAATGCAAGAAAGCAAAGTGGCTGTCCAACGGCCTTAGAAATAGCAGAGAGGAGAAGGGAAACAAAATGCAAGGGAGATAGGGAAAGTTGTAGAAAATTGAATGCAGACTTCCAAAGAATAGCAAAGAGAGACAAGAGGGCCTTCTTAAATGAACAATGTAAAGAAGCAGAGGAAAATAATAGAAAAGGAAAAACCAGAGATCTGTTCAGGAAAATTGGAGATATTAGAGGAACATTTTGTGCAAAAATGAACATGATAAAGGACAAAAATGGGAGAGACCTCACAGAAGCAGAAGATATCAAGAAGAGGTGGCAAGAATACACAGAGGAATTATACCAGAAAGATTTGGATATCCAAGACGACCCAGATAATGTGGTTGCAGACCTTGAGCCAGACATCCTGGAAAGTGAAGTCAAGTGGGCCTTAGAAAACATGTCTAACAACAAGGTCAGTGGAGGTGATGGCATTCCAGTGGAATTATTTAAAATCTTAAAAGATGACGCTGTTAAGGTGCTACATTCAATATGCCAGCAAGTTTGGAAAACTCAACAGTGGCCAGAAGACTGGAAAATATCAATCTACAACCCAATCCCAAAGAAGGGCAGTGCCAAAGAATGCTCCAACTACCGTACAATTGCACTCATTTCACACGCTAGCAAGGTTATGCTCAAAATCCTCCAAGGTAGGCTTCAACAGTATGTGGACCGAGAACTCCCAGAAGTACAAGCTGGATTCTGAAGGGGCAGAGGAACTACAGACCAAATTGCTAACATGTGCTGGATTATAGAGAAAGCCAGAGAGTTCCAGAAAAACATCTACTTCTGCTTCATTGACTATGCGAAAGCCTTTGACTGTGTGGACCACAACAAACTATGGCAAGTTCTTAAAGAAATGGGAGTGCCTCACCACCTTATCTGTCTCCTGAGAAACCTATACGTGGGACAGGAAGCAACAGTTAGAACTGGATATGGAACAACTGATTGGTTCAAAATTGGGAAAGGAGTACAACAAGGTTGTATATTGTCCCCCTGCTTATTCAACTTATATGCAGAATACATCCTGCGAAAGGCTGGACTGGAGGAATCCCAAGCCGGAGTCAAGACTGCCGGAAGAAATATCAACAACCTCAGATATGCAGATGATACCACTCTGATGGCAGAAAGTGAGGAGGAATTAAGGAACCTTGTAATGAGGGTGAAAGAGGAGAGTACAAAAAACGGTCTGAAGCTGAACATCAGAAAAACTAAGATCATGGCCACTGGTCCCATCACCTCCTGGGAAATAGAAGGGGAAGACATGGAGGCAGTGACAAATTTTATTTTCTTGGGCTCCATGATCACTGCAGATAGAGACAGCAACCACGAAATTAAAAGACGCCTGCTTCTTGGGAGGAAAGCGATGACAAACCTTGACAGCATCCTAAAAGGCAGAGACATCACCTTGCCAACGAAAGTCCGCATAGTCAAAGCTATGGTTTTTCCTGTAGTGATGTATGGAAGCGAGAGCTGGACCATAAAGAAAGCTGACCGCCGAAGAATTGATGCTTTTGAATTGTGGTGTTGGAGAAGGTTCTTGAGAGTCCCCTGGACTGCAAGGAGAACAAACCTATCCATTCTAAAGGAAATCAACCCTGAGTGCTCACTGGAAGGACAGATCCTGAAGCTGAGGCTCCAGTACTTTGGCCATCTCACGAGAAGAGAAGACTCCTTGGAAAAGACCTTGATGTTAGGAAAGTGTGAAGGCAAGAGGAGAAGGGGACGACAGAGGATGAGATGGTTGGACAATGTCATCAGAGCTACCAGAATGAATTTGACACAACTCTGGGAGGCAGTGGAAGAAAGGAAGGCCTGGCGTGCTCTGGTCCATGGGGTCACGAAGAGTCAAACACGACTAAACGACTAAACGACAAACGACGAATTTTAAAAATAATTCTATGGCTTGTTTTCTTTCCACCTCATTCTCTGAAGTAGAGAAAGTGACAAATCCAGCCCACAGTCCTAGAACAGCCTCCAGAGTTTCCTAATCCAGCCTCTGGAGGCTCCCCAGTAAGTCTTTCTCTCCCAGCTAAGTGGTAGAGCAGCCATCCTTACTATCTCTGATCACTGATCTGAAATAGAAGGAATGAATTCCCTTCTCAACTGGCACTTTCCCAACCTGACTTGAGTCCCAAGAAAGATCATGATAAACACTTGCAAATTTCCTTATTCCCAGTGGTTTCTCCACCCTCTCCATTCTGAGCCTCTCTCCACGCCAGTCTTCTCCCTTATTGACAAGATTTTCTGGTTTCCCCTGGTTCTCTTTCCCTATTACTGGTTCCCCTGCAAATTCGCCTCCCTACTGCTAAAATAATAGAACAGTAATCATAATTTTATTTCCAGCATAAAATGATAAGGAGTCCCCTTGCACTATCACTGGACACTTCATATATTATGTCAAAAACATTATGTGTGTATGAACATTTTTGAAGAAATTATATCAAACTGTGAGTGTATGTGCTTCTATGAGAGGGTGCCCGCCAGGTATTTTGGACGACCATAATTCCTGCTCTCAGATTTATGCATTTTATAAAGTTTTAAATGAAATGGTCTTTTAACTTTGGTTATTTTG
This sequence comes from Pogona vitticeps, assembly GCF_051106095.1. Taxonomy (NCBI): domain Eukaryota; kingdom Metazoa; phylum Chordata; class Lepidosauria; order Squamata; family Agamidae; genus Pogona; species Pogona vitticeps. The sequence goes on from NC_135785.1 coordinate 45,819,288, forward strand.
AAGTTTTAGTCATGTTGTTAATTATGTCTTACATTGATTGATTCCTGGTTTGTTTGTTTTGTTGTTGTTGTTTTTTTCATGTTGCAAACCATTCAGAGTTACCTTTGGCCAAATGGATGGTACAAAAATGAAATAAAAGAAAAGAAAATGAACAATCTTATCCAATGTATATGGGTGCATAAATTTCTTAATTTTGGGGCCCTTTCCATTTTTGCAAATTTCAGTTCATTTGTTAGTCAAAATCTGCATGGAAACTGTAATGAACTTTTAATAATTTTATTCTCATATATTCATGTTTGCATTTGTCCCAGTTTTCTAGATCCAAACTTCCCTCCCAGCTGTTACTTGGGAAGCAATATCAATATCCTGTCACCTTTGAACCTTTGTTTTACAAAAATTGCAGATAATCAATTCCTGGAAATGTTGCCAGTATGGAGAACTTTTGCTGATCAGGTGCTAAGCAAAACAATGCTACAGAAAGAAGGGAAGCTCTCAACAAAAAGGCTGGAGAAACATCAATGGGAGATTTTCATTTTGAATCCCTTTCACACCCATCTTTCCTTACTTCCTTTCTTTTGACTGTAGATCCCCCACTAATGTACTGACAGCGCTCAGTTCCCGAGTCCTATGCCTTCAAGCTCATTTGTCAAAGAGATAGATCTTTATGAAGGCCTGTTAGCAGGGCATTTACTACTCATTTTTCATCCTGAGATGTCATCATCTTCCAAAATTAATTAAGGAAAAAGAAAAGACATCTTGTCTCCCTTTTGTTTCTTTCCCTACTTTTTTTTCTAGCAGAGCCTTTTGCTACCCTCTTGTATTAAAGGCTGCTGTTAACACAAAGCAACACACAATCTAGGATTGTTTGTGTTCTTCGCCATAACACAATATATCATTTTCCCTTGCTTTAAGTGGGGAGAAAGGATGGGAGAGCTCAGCCTTCAGCTGAAAGGATCCACACACTATGGTTTATACACTGGTAAAAATTATGTACACAATATGTACATCGGTAGTTTCCCATGACAGTGTTTTGATCACCTCATGTCTTTTAATAAGCAAGTTATTAGAGATGGGCATGAATCAGAAAAATGGTGATTCATTTTGGTTCATGATTTGTCAAGGTCAACAAATCACAAATTCCAAATTTATGATTTTTTTCCTAAGTCAATGAATTGATTGTTAATTCATTTTTAACTTTAAAACCCTATAAAATGTTCTCTCAAGCAGCTAGAGACACCATGTTTGCAGAGAAGCTTACCCTGGCTCTCTCCTACAAGCTGTTCAACGTTGGTGGAGTTTGGGTTTCAGGTATCCAAGTTATACACCCATGAATTGAGTCACTTCAGGAAAGCTCCCTGTAGCAGCTGGCTTAGGGAAACCCAATATTCCCCAAACTTGGAGGGATTGTAGTGGAGAATCAGTAGAAGCTTCTCTGCAATGTTGGTATCACTAGGTTCCTGGGGAGCATTTTACAGCCCAACAAATCAACAAATCAAAATTTGCTAAGAGTTGATGCATTAGCAAGTTTTGAGTGAATTTGGTGATTCATTTTTAAATTCGTGTCCATCTCTACAAATAATTAATGTTGGTATGATATGTGTGTTTCTTTGTTTATGTAGTAATTTTCTAAAGGTCTTTTAGAATTATTTCTTTTATCCACAGCAGGGACATGGAAATAATTTCATCGTGTTTCCCAAATCCTATCTACATTTTCTTTCTGACCTCGATTCTCATTGGTTTAAGAGACTTTGGGGGAGGCATGCTCGAATGGAATGGACACAATCCTTTATGCATTTTATACAGTTTTTGCACACACACATCTGGTTGACTAATGCATGTTTGTGCACCTTCTTCCCTCACCATTATAGTCATTTTAGCCATTCACATTTTAAAATGTGTGCTCTTTATTTCTTTGAATGCATTAAGCTTTTCCAATGTACCAATTGCTGAGTGAAGGTGGTTGGTGCCTCATAAAACATGCCCTCAGATTAGAAGGTAGACCTTTTAATCACTCAGCCTCCTGTCCTTCCCATCTATTCTCAATCTCTGGCATTTTTATAGGAATAAAACCTGAAGAGAAAGAAGAGTGTTTTTGTTTGTTTCTCTGCTGCTTTTTCACAGCCAAAAGCCTGCAGAAAATTTTAGCTGGGTTCCACTTTCAGTTCTAGTAACTTCTAAGGGGAAATGACTTTACTTAAAGAAGCAACAGAACCAAGCTGAACAGCAGATATTTGTGAAATGAGTAGATATCCTTAATGCTTAATATTTGACTAGATAGTGATTTAGGTGTCTAGCCATGAAGTCAGAAGTTAAGAGCTTGATTCTCCCCTGTGCCTCCCATGAAAAAGCCAGCCTATGGAGTCAGGGGCAAGCTGCACAGTCCCAGGATACCCCATGAGAAAAGGGAATGGTAAACTACTTCTGAGTATTCTCTACTTGGAAAACCCTGAAAGGGGTTGCCACAAGTCAGAATTGACTTGATAGCACATTATTTATTTATTAGCATTCAAAGAGCTACATACAGTACATATATTCAGAGAAGCTCCCTTCTAATAAATATGACATTCACCAGATTATCAGCATGAACACCGTAAGCATATCTGAAATGAATGAAGAAAAGGTTATATGGGGATTTATTTTCAACTGCAGATTTAGATTTCTAGCATATTCTAATAACCAGAATGGGTGTGATGTTGAGCATACCAAGAGATTTAAGGAACCACTAGGAATGAAAAATGCATTGAAATGTGTTTAAATTTTCAAAATGGAGTAAATGTCAAGTCAAAAACTGTGGCCTCAATTAGTTGGATGTGGTACTTTTAAGAAAGAATGAAAGAGTGTCTAGAAAGAATCAAATTCATTCTCAACCAAAAACTAAAGTTCTGTATGAAAATTATAAACGGTGAAAAGATGCATGAAATGTCCTAGAGAACTATGGTAATACTAATTGTATAAAAATATATTCACTTATCTGAAGAAAACTCTACAGGTGCCTCATCTGTACCCAGCCTTGCAAATCTATCTCAGATTTTGCTTTTGCTGAAATTCAGTTGATAAGGTTTGAATCTGTTCCTGACAAGTTTCAAAAGTCTTGCAAAAATTCTAATTTGTTGACAGGTCCAAGCAGGAATGTGTGCATATCTTCTATCTGTGTAGAAATGACATTAAGTACTGAACCTTTAACAGGGTTTTGCTCTTGCAGTGATTTATGCTGCTTGTGTTCCTCATAGCCAAAAGCTCTCATTCCAAATAGTGTGCCTAATTTCCTGCTTAGAAATTGACCACCATTAATGGAACCTTGTCCGAGACAATGTTTAACTGTTCCTCCTAGTATGAACCTACCCCAGAATGCTCTCCAGCTGCTACAGGAAATCACCTCTGTGACACAATGCCTTTGTTTCAGTTTGTTTTACTTTGCCACAATTCCACTTTGACATGAGTATTGACGAAGAAGGTGTTGTTAGGGATGGGCAAAGTGATGCGTCACCAAGAAAATGACGACAAAGACAACAATGATGACAACAACGACAACAATAACATTTTTTTTTACAAAACAACTCTGGCAGAGAATGTATTGCCTTCAGAGTTGTAACTAGCATTTTTGGCAGCTGAAGCAAGCAACAAAAAATGCATGCTCCAACCAACCATGTAATTCATGATGTGAAAATAATACAGTGAAGTAATTACAACAATGAACTCCTTGCCAGGATCTCTCCACCTCCACAGTGGAACAGCAGCAACATGAGAACACAGGAAAAGTGTATATATTGTTTAGTTTATTATATATAGTAATAAGCTAACTTTCTGTATCTGTTCAGACCAGAGGTCTGGTCTGCCCAAGTCTCAGGCAGACATGCCTTCCAATGGGTGAGCCTGGTCTACCCATGATAGAGCAGCCTTCTATGTGGATGCTGCCTCCAGACCCTGGTTTACTGAGGAATATATCTGAGGATGTGGACTTGTCCACAAATGCTCATATTAAAATGTAGCAGTCTTTTTTTGTCTATTTTTGTCCATTTTTATTTTTTGAAATACTGTTAAGTTCTACAATTTACTTTAGTAACAAGGTGGCTGAGTTTTTGTGCAAATATCATATATTTTGTCCTCCTCCTGCTGCCTATTTCCATCTAAGAATGAGACATTATGTCCACATATTCTTGAATATGCTCCTCTTAAGAAGAAGAGATAGAGACCATTCAGTCCTGCTTCTGCCTGCTCTGTTGTGCATCTGCAGGAAAGACATTGTCATTGTGATGGTTCTTGTTTCTGCTTGTATACTGCCCCATAGCGCTAAAGCACTCTGTAAGCAGTACAACATAATTATGCAAACAACTCTTTGCCCACCAGTGAGATGGGTATTCATTTCACTAACCTTGGAAAGATGGAGTTAATCTTGAGCCAGCTTCCTGAATCCATCAGGATCAAACTCAGGTTGTGAGCAGAGACTTGGCTGTTGTCCTGCAATTTAACCACTGAACCATGGACACCTTGTGCCAATTCTGCTATTTAAAAGAAAGGCTCTCCTATGTGTTCTCTTCCTCATGCTACCATTCTGATGAAGAAAAACTGGCTATTGTGAAATCATGTTGATGTTGCTGACTGAAAGAGAAAGACCAGTCATTGTGATGGCATTGGGATGTCATTGGGATGTCATCTGCTCACTTGAAGCAGAAAATGGGCAATGTTTTCTCAAGCCACCATCCATTGGAAGGAAAGCCAAAATCTGGGCTAAATCCATTATTAGTCCTACCTAAAGTAAACCTACTGAAATCCATGAGAATTAAGTCAGCTGTAACCAGCAACTAATGACTTCATTCATTTGAATTGGTCTACTCTACATCCAGTAAATACTGGACTTAGCCCCCTGTCTTCACAGTATATTGACAGGATGCACATATACTCCTCACCTTCCAAAATGTTCCCCTGTGACTATTATGCTTTGGAAACACCTCTGTTGGCCTTTTCAGGAACTGCAGTCAGTTATCAAGAGTACAGAAGGATGATAGGATATATAAAATAAAGGAAATACAGACAACAATCTTGATCATGCCAGCTGGGGATTCTGGGAGGGAGTCCAAAACAGTAACTTGTTCAAGGCATGACATTAAACTGATTATAATGTTTAGGTTATGCATTAAAGATAATCTAAAGGGTCAATCTCTTTATTCTTCCTACAGCTCACTAATCTTCCTAAATTTGCTAACTAAAACATAGGCCTTTTGCAATGACAGAAATATAACCAAATTCCTATAGAATTTTAAAGTAATTTAGAATATATTAATTGAACAATTGCAAAACAAATAAACAAAAAAAAGCACACAACATGGCATAATATATGATAATGAATAATATCCTGGTCATGCAAAAAAAAAAAAACCCTCATGGTTATTTCTCATAAATTAGGGAAAGATGAAATATTCCCCAATTTATGTACAATCTCCCCAACCCTGATGTAGACCAACTGCACACTCTGATATAGACCATGGATTTCTTAAGATTTTAGATTTTTGCTTGCATCATTAGCAAATCTATTTTGCAAAGTAACTGGGAAGTATAAAGAGGACCAGACAAGGTTTTATCTGCTTGTAAAAATTATTTAAATTTTTTTTAAAGAATTACAAACTAAGTTTTTATGGAAGTTGTTTTTGTTTTTGTATGCTGAAAAGGCGTATGATAGGATTGAGCAGTCTTATCTGTTGTGCAATGTTCCTACAGGAGAATGGTCTTTGAATTGGCTACCTTATACACAGGAAATCGATAACTAGGATAGCAATTAGCAGCACAGTTTTGATCCACTACATTTATCCCAGAATACTAAACAGTGGTGTCATCTTCTCTGTACTGTTTTTTTAAGCAATTGCAGTAAGAACTCAGGGGGGAAACCCTCAGAAATAAAGCTAGGTAAATGAATTCTTGAATTTTCTTTGTGAAAATTATATTGTGATCACTTTTATTCATCCAATTATGTCCTTTTCATTGTTCTATCATAGTTCATCAAATGTTCAGCTCTGAAAAGGAGCCTATCATTCTCCATCAACACCTAATCTCAAATGTTCACCTATAAAAACATGAAGTGTCATGAAAATACAAATAATGATGACATTATTTATTTATTTATTTATTTATTTATTTATTTATTTATTTATTTATACCCCGCCTATCTGTTCATCGCGAACATTACCTTTTGTCACGTTCCCGTGGGTTACAACAGCCAAAGTCCGATAAACCAGTCCAAGGTCAAGAATACTAAGAATGCAAAGCCAATGTCCATAAATCAACTCACAGAATGAAGCCCAGCGTCAAAGTCCAGAGTCCGATACACAGCGTAGTCCAGGGGCAGAGTCCAGAGTCAGGAACACGGTTCAAGAAGCGTGGATGCAAGCCATGGTTTTGACTCTTTGCTTCCACAGAATTTCTGGCTTCACTGGGAGCTGTTTTATAGTAAAACAGCTCCTTGAACTGCTGGAAAGCTTTCTATCCTGTTAATACTCAGGACTAGATGCATGTAGGTTTCTGTGGACAGCCTTTGAGCGATCCTCTGATCTTCTTGTCCTAAGTCTTTCCCGAATCCTGGCCCGAAGCTTGTCTGCTGTGGAAGGAGAATCTGGAGGCGGTTCAGGTGTTTCTGATCTCTCAGCATTCTCTTCAGCCTCAGTTAACCCTTCTGGTTCCAGGTCTTCGGATGCACTCATGACACCTTTAAGGATCAGATGATGAGTGTTTTGCTGCTTCTCTTATGCTACAGGGGTAGAAGTACAGCCACACTGCTGTTAACTTTCCATCTCTTGCTGCTTAATTTTCTATCCGTATAGTAGTGATCATTTTAGGGAGAGAGCCTTTGATGGTCTCTGTATCCTCACATTGCTACTGCACACCTCACTTTTGGAAAGATAGATTGTGCCAGCATGGCTTTGCTTCCACCAGTTCTAGTGTATACAGAAATACTGTGCACACCTGTTTGTGCTGCCTGCTTCAGTGAGAGATTGACCATGTATCTCTTTGCTCATGCTGCCAAGTGAAAGAAGAAAAACCAGCCATTATGATATCATCCTAATTGTGCCACCAGCTTTATGAAAAAACTCTGTCCATTGTGATGTCATGGTTGGTTGATGCTGCTGCTTACTCAGACAAGATAGTCGGCTCTGTGCCCACCAGAAAGAGAGGGATCCACCACCTCCTTCACACCATGTTGCCATCAAATTTCATGTGAAAGATTATCATTGCACCTGAAACAGAGCTTTCTTATTTTTTTTTATGACGATGGCAAATGGCAGTTGCACCTCTGTTCAGGCAGTCAGGTTTGCATCACTGTTGCTTTTTAGGACATTGGTTACTTGCCCTGTTAGTCTTGTTCTCACATCCTAGATGCTGGTCTCATGCTAGTTAATCACATAGCAGTACTTGAAGGCTTTCACGGCCGGGATCTGATGGTTCTTGGGTTTTTTTGGTTTTTTTGGTTTTTTTTTTTTTTGGCTCTTTGGCCGTGTTCTGAAGGTTGTTCTTCCTAACATTTCACCAGTCTCTGTGGCCGGCATCTTCAGAGGACAGGAGTCAGAACTCTGTCTGTGCTCTGGTGCAGTTTGTTTGGATAATACTCAACTATCCAAACAAACTGTACCAGAGCACAGAGTTCTGACTCCTGCCCTCTGAAGATGCCAGCTACAGAAACTGGTGAAATGTTAGGAAGAACAACCTTCAGAACACGGCCAAAGAGCCAAAAAAAAAAAAAAAAAAAAAAAGTTCTATCTCCTGTCTGCCAGTCATTTTTCTAATGAATGAGACTCATTAAAGAATTAGAATTCAAATAGAATTATATGAAAATGAGAAAGTGGCTGACAAACAGCTTCTTCCTATAAAAAGAACAATGGAAAAATAAGAAGTAAAATTTAAAGAATGACAGCTAATTTTAAGAATTAACACAACAATTTCACCAGTGTGGTGAAATGGATAAAATGATTTGGATGGAAAATTCACATGCAAATGTATATATTTCTTTCTTAATGAATATCCTGCCTTTCTACTGAAGTATTATGGACTCATGTAGCCAGGAGCAAGTCACTATCTCCCAAACTAATATATCTCACCGAGGACTATTACTGGGGAGTGGGGTGGGTGACAAGCACTTTGCATATGAAAGTGCTATAGAAATGATAAATAATGAAAACCCTATATCTTTAAAAGCTAATGCTTGGTGGAAATGTCAGTCGAGTGATAACTATGATGAATTATTCCACTAAAACACAACAGTAGTAGAGTTCCTGTGGAATACTGTGGCTCTATCAGCCTTTGAAAAGCTGGCAAACGTAATATTAAAATTTGTATAATTTAGCTATGTCCATTTTAAAATACATGATAGGAGCCACCTTGGATCCTACACTCAAGAAAAGGCAGAATGTAAATAAAATAAATGAATAAACTTTGCCAAAATATTCAAGTCTTCTGTTGAATATGTTTATTTGGGATTTTTTCCCCTGTGTGTTTTTTTCTTCTTTCTATTTCATAACAGTGGGGATATCACATTTTGGTCATATCAGGAGGTTGCAAAGTTGTGTCTGGATTTGGTGATCCATAGGGTTCCTTCCAGCTCTGCACTTCTAAGATGATGATGATGATAATGATGATTTCCTGCTAGTTAGCTATGAGGCCCTCTCTTACCACAACATTAATCAACATCAATTGTCAGTCATACCAGTGGAAGATTTCGAGAAGGGAAAACAAATAGAAAGGTGAAAACAGATGGGGTCTGGATGTTGAGATTACTCTGCCGGCATGAAAAGGCAATCTAAGCAGGCTTGGTATAAATAAATAATGTCCAATCTCTACCTTTTCATCATCAAATTGTGCACAATTCATTTGTTTCTCCTAGGAGGAGGAGGTAAATTTCGTTCAGTGCCTTTCTTTGTATGTTATCAGCCTGAAAATAGAAAATGCTATTGCATTGTTGTTATGTGTTGTCAAGTCACATTCAGCTTACAGCAACCCTAATCAGGTTATGTAAGGTATTTAAGGAGTGGTTTTACCGTTACCACTCCACGTGAGTTGCCATGGTTGAGCAGGGATTCAAACCCAAGTCTCCTGAGTCCCAGCCCATCATTCTCTCTACTATATCACACTGGCTCTTGCTATTATATTAAACTTCCAATCATCTCTTTCTCCCCAGCTGCATGTTTCTTCAGAAGCATATCCCACAGAGGTCAGTGGGAATAAAATGGAAAACCAATTTCAGCAGCCCTAGCAACTTTGCAAATGATGAATAAAAAAGAGAGACCGAGACAGAAGACCAGGACTGGGAACATGTAGCAGAGACAGAGAAACCAGTATCCAAGTGAGTTTCTGCTGAGTGCAATTTCCCTCCAAAACAGGGCATTCTACTGTGTGTGCAAGTGTTGTCATTGTGCAAACAAGGGGCAAATTTTCTACATCCATGATGGCAATGCTTGCGTAAGTAGCAATCCCATGTTACTATGTTAGTAAGTCTTTTTGCTCAGTTAAAACTTCACGACAGACAGCCTTGAGAGCCACCTTAGAAGAATAATCTGTCCTTTGCTATACAGGAGTCTAGTTTCTCATGCAGCAGTCCAGAGTTCGGGTGAACCCCCTTCCCAGACTTATGAGCAGGCAAACGGTGCTTGCATCCTCATTTGCACAAACCAACAACACTGGCAGCTAGCTGTACCAGGGAAAAACATACAGACAAACAAAGAGCCAACCACAAAGAACAACCTGCTTTTCTGGTAATATTTGATTCCCTGGATGGTGATTTTTCACAAGATCTATTCTTGCCTTTGTATTTTCTTTCTGGTGGAAAAAATGGAGAGGGAGGGGGTTTCACCAAATATTCCCCAGGGATGAGATTCTCTGATAGATTTGCATGTGTAAAAGAGACAAATCTTTTCATCCTTACCTATGTGTATTGTTTGATATGCAAGACAAGGATGACAAGTACTGAGCATTGTGTTATTCTGGAAGTAAAACGTTTGCGTCTGTTGTATAGACACTTCCACTCTGTAAAATGTGCACATATCCATAATAGGAATTTGTGAAAATTATGGTCTGAAGTAGCTAGTTTGTACAAAAGAAGTTGATCACTGCTAGTTATATAAGATGATGGTGCAGTCTGATACATTTTTATTACGCCTGTGAAATAGCAATGGTTTGGATCATAAAGTTAACTTAAGACAATGAACAGACAGAACATTCCCATCTTCTCCTCTTCCCTGCACTAACCTGTACAACAAAAGGCTCTGGATCAGAGATGCCTCCTGAACAAATGGGATGGAGAGGATCACCCAAAATCAAGTTTGGAATCTGAAGGACTGACCTGTACTACACATGTACAGCAGTCTGATGTCACAGTCACAACTGTGATGTACTTAGAATTCTTTACTGGAGATCTGTAATGCTATAACTCAATATTTGAAGTACCTCTTCAAGCTACACATCCTGGATGCCATAAGATGGAATCCTGATAGTTGAAACATTTATCAAATTGCTTCTAGGTGTGCAGTGTAGACAGAAATAAATTAGGACTAAAGATGGGCATGAACAATGATTCAGCCCAGTTCACTGTGGCACCTGAGCAGGGCACTGTGCACTTCCCTTCCCCATTTCCTTGGGCAATTACCGACTCACCTACATGAATGCAGACTTGCCCCCTCTGCCTCCTCGGGTGAGCCTCTGCTCACCAGCAGGAGCACATACTTCCCTGCTCAGCCTCCTCATTTGAGTGGGTGATTGCTTGAGGAGGCGGAGGAGGGAAGCACATTCCTTCTGGTGAGTGGGCAATCACCCAGAGGAGGCAGGGAAGGGAAGCACATGGTACCTGCAGAACACCTGTAGGTGCCGTGTGCTTCCCTCCCCTGCCTCCTCTGGGCACAATGCCACACTGGGCTGAACTGCCAAACCATACTCCTCTCTGGTTAGGTTGCAACCAGACAAGAAAATAGCTTGCATTTTGGACTTCTTGTGGAATGGTCCAGTGTGAGCTATTTCTCAGTCATCATACAATGTGCAGGGAATAGCACATATAATCCCACTGGAAAGGGAATATTGCATTCAATACATCTCGATAGATAGATAGATAGATAGATAGATAGATAGATAGATAGATAGATAGATAGATAGATAGATAGATTGATTGATTGATTGATTGATTGATTGATTGATTGATTGATTGATTGATTGATTGATTGATTGATTGATAAAGAAGACAAAAATATTGTGGCTCCATAAAGACTGCTATATTTTAGTGTGAGCTCTTGTGGGCCAGCCCTCTTTCTCAGACTATCCTTACTTCTCCACAAAGCTCACACTAAAATATAGCAGTTAGTCTTTAAGATGCCACAACATTTTTGTCTTCTTTATTTTTTTATTTTTCCTTTGTTTTGGATCTGATATGCTAGCACAGACTAACACAACTACCTGTTTTAAAACTCAAAAAAACCCCCAAAAAACAATTCCTGTCTTTTCCTCTCCCAGCAGTACCATATGCTACAATTCAGATTGTACAGAGATATTTTTGTTGGAGCAAAAGTATCAGGGGAGTTGGAAGGCATAAAAACATTGTTTTAATGGACTTGGTAACTACTTTTAGGATCCAAACTGTTGTGATTTCATTGGTTGTACAGATGAAATCGGATTTTTTAAAAAATAAACAGTCCTTCCTTCCTTCCTTCCTTCCTTCCTTCCTTCCTTCCTTCCTTCCTTCCTTCCTTCCTTCCTTCCTTTTCTTCTCATTCCTCTTTGAGTGAGAAGCAATTCAGCTTTGTATATCTCTGGTTCATTCTGGATCATTTCTCCAACTGGATCAGGGTGCTGCTTCTGATTATCCCTTCTTCACATTTGGCAATATTTCCCTCCATGAAAACCCAGCCCTCTTTTTACACTTTCCTCTTCATTGTCTGAAGGATTGCTGCAGCCATTGACATGTGGCTAGGAGCAGCAGGCAAGACTGCTCAAGCGGGGATACTGAAATCACAATCCATCCACAATCTCTCTGAGATGTCTTCTCTCTTCACACCTCTTACACAATCAAGGCTGACTTCATTGATACTCCTTTTACAGTTAACTGGTCTGCAATATGATGAAGCTTTGCTAGACGCTGTAGACTACTGACTGGAGACAGCTTTCCTAAAATGTAAGGGAAATTGTAGAATGTAGTTGTGTGGTTGTTTTATTTTAGTAGAGCATATCACTTGGAGACTCCGGCTCTATTTTTCTGAATTAGTAATATACTTTAAAGATTGCCTACAGGTGTTTCCAACAAGTCATATTCCTGCAATGAGACAACACTGGAGGCATGAGGTGCCGCTTGTTAGTTGGAGCATTCATTACGGCTTTTGCACTCTTCAAGCTAAATAAGACATTGGCACAAAAACAGGATATATACTGCACACTGCATGTACACTCAGAATGTGACCTTGGGGAGAGGGATGGATCTTTGAATTTCTACTTAACTATAGTAGGCATAAGGAACAAAGTGCCATGAAACCATAAAAAGTTATGATAACTGGGCCTAAAATTCTAGACATTCTGTATTTAAACATTCTACGTTTAGAAAAAGAGTTTAAGTTCTTACAAATGCAGTCAGGTTCTCAAAATATGGCACTCATTTTGAAGCAAGGCTATACCTTGCATTTTTAAAAGGGGTGGGAAATGAAGCCATTAGAGTCTTCAGAACTCCCTGTGTGCTACTGCTTCCATAACTTCCCACCCAAGAATGGAAAGATAAGTCTTTCTCGGGTCTCTGTCAATCTTGCCTATGTTCTTTTATAAATCCGTTCCATCTCTTTCTGCATTATATTTCCTTTAAAGGCATGTAAATATGTATAAGTAGTGTTTAAACTGGTATTTGGCAGACCTTGGAAATTGCCTTTGAAGAATAAAGAAGGTTTTGATTAAACATTAGGAAGAACTTTATGAGAGTAAGAGTTGTTTGCAAAAAGAACCAACTGTTCTCCTTTGTTCAAGGTTTTTAAATAGTGTTAGATGATCACCTGATAGAGATGCTTTTGTTGTGTGGATCTCCAACTTCAGCAGTGGGTCCCAAATCTATAATTCTGTAGTTCACACAAGAAGGAACATAACATAATGACACACTGAAGCCATCTATAACTGAGGAGAAGTATGGTGCTTTGGGACCCATTGTTCCACTGCTTAGTCATTTGCAGTTCAGATGGGAAGAGCATGTCAAATGACACATTGCTCTTTCCCCTGATCTCAACAGACCCTTTGTAGCCCGATGCACCCCATACCCAAAACAGCCGACGTAGACAGGCCCTAAGTCAGGGAAGGCCAGTAGAGAGAAAGAACTTGAAAAGGGAAGACAGTAGGACATCAGAATCTAAAATATAACTGAGTTTCCAAATTCAGAACCATGATGGCTTTTCCAGGAAAATAACTTGAATATGTGTATCAAATTCTAAATTGAATTGAGTTTCACTCAAAACTAACCCTATGTAAGCAAACAGCCCCAAAGTTCTATGGCCAACATTCCACGGTTTAATTATTCTAATGCAACAGAAATGGCATAACTCACTACAGTAAATTGCCACTAATTAACAAGTCCCCACATGGATTTCTGGTCAGGCTCCAAGCCATTCAACTAGTGTGCAATGAGGAATCCAAGCAGAGATTTATTAATTAGTGGCAACTTGCCAGTCTGAGTTGACATATCATACAGTAGTGTTACTATGCAACAGGACTTTGGCCTGTGATTCTGTAATTAACAAAGAAAAAGAAAATTGTTGATGAATTCACACAGATTTAATCCAGTCACAGTCTCGTTCTTGAACTTACCCATTTCATAGAAATAGTATGATCATCACCTTTATCCTTTTCCTTCTGTTATGACCTGCTCCACTTTCAGCCTTTGACTGCCAGCCAGGTGCTTCTATCAGCAGTTTCTATCAGCAGGGAGCGAGAGAGGCCGTGCCTCACTGCACCCACCTGCCATGCCTTCCCCGCTTCTGTCTCTGTGTCCAGGACTCTGCAACTGACATGCTTATTATTCTACTGAAGATCAAGGGAATCAAAGTGACAATTAAAAGGACTTGGCTGAATGAATTAAAGTGTGAACAAGAAAAAGGGAGAACGAGTATAGGTGTTTTTTTTTTAAGAAATGGAATAGATACAGCTGGCAGGGCAGAGGACAGCTCAGAAAATGTAGCATTTCCCCCCAGAATCTGTGTACAGTTCTTTCCCTTTTATTCTCCGCTTTCTATTGGATTCCTTTGCATTCAATACATCTCTAAAAATGCATCTCCACCTGGTGGCAAGAGTTTCCCCAATCACCCTTGTATGAATGGAGGGCAGTCCCCATAACATACATAGCCGTAACCTATACCGATAGATAAAGCAAAGAAGCGGTCTGTGTTGGATTAAATTAGCACAGTTGCTATCAGGAACCATCCTGAGGACAAAGGAAATGGCAGCAGTAAGCTCCCAGAATTTCCTCGGTGTCCTGCATCTAGATTATTATTCATTGTTCTACCAGATAGAGGGAGGAAGAGACTGTGAGAATGAAGGGGACAAAAGCACATCCGACTTTAAGAAACCTCAATATTGGCAGCAATCCAAAGAAGCTATGGCATACGTGGAGACAGGTTTGTGTAAAATGGGAAGGGCCGTGTGTCACACTCCACACAGAGACAGACACATTAAATAGACTTCGATCCCAGGGAAATGAAAAATCACACATTGAGCAGTCCTCATTAATCCTCTGCCTTGCAAAAGTGTGTGTATTCTCTCTGCACAATTAAACATGCTTATCTTGTGGCACTGCATGCAGACAATACAAAATGCACAGCACAGGGCTGGAGCAACACATTCCCTGGGGCAAGTGAAGAGCCTGAGGCAGGGAGCCATATGGCCAGGCTGTAGGAAACGGAGAAGGGAAAGAAGCATTTCTTAGCATTTACCTGACAGGTAAAATCAAAATTGTTGGGTGTTCATTGGCTGTCACTCAAAATCAACAATCAATTATATTTTTTCCCCTTTGTCAAAACTGGGTGAACTATACAGACAGGATATGCTCTTTTTGGAGATTATGTGTGAAAAGTTGGAAACGTGGCAATGTCATAGAACAGAACTACAGAATTCAATGTGCCAATTGCAGATTGCAGTTTGGAGCTTTTCAGGTATGGAGGCAGGCCACCTTGAAAGAAAACTTAATGTTTGGCAATAATGTCTCTCTCTCTCAGATACACACACACACACACCAGTGTAGGGTAGAAG
This sequence comes from Pogona vitticeps, assembly GCF_051106095.1. Lineage (NCBI taxonomy): Eukaryota > Metazoa > Chordata > Lepidosauria > Squamata > Agamidae > Pogona > Pogona vitticeps. The sequence continues at coordinate 45,834,522 of NC_135785.1, forward strand.
AAGAAGAAAGAATAAGCCAGAGACCCTTATGTAATATTCCCTCTCTGGGGATAATGCTGGAGAAAGTTTGCTTTGGCTTATGCCAGGTTGAAGATCCCAATGCGGTGAGGTAAAATCCAGGTAACAAATGGTGGATACCATGAAACCAGTAGGAAAGAAGAATGGTGGAGAGGAAGACAGACTCTATCATGCTAAAACTAGAGCTTAATTATTCAAAGCCTAGATAAGAATGCATAGCAGCTAAGACAGTTGGATACACATTGGGTCCTAAAATTGCATTGACTGTCTGCCTGGAAGATGCAGAATGCTCATGTCCTTCTGCCTTTGCGACTGCATGCTCCACATCCACCATCCATCTTGTCCTACTATGATTTCTGGATTTCAGTGTCAGTTGAAGTAAGTCAACATGAAACCAAATGTCCACAAGCTAATGTAGGACTTGTCCTAATCTGTGCTAACCTCAGTGAAATGAGCAGAAACATGGTGTGGGAGGCAATATGCAGCCTAATGACCTTGGGCAGTGGCCCTCCCCTTACTCTCAGAAACTGGAGGATGCTGAAGAGATCCTGCCCCTGCACTGGGAGATGAAATTGTCAGTAATGGAAGCCTAATCCCCTGCCCCCTCATCTCATTTTATGTCAGCACTTGTATATCATTGTGGAGCCTTTTGTTGCCTCTTTGATTCACATTTCTTGTTGCCTGCTTTTTGATGTCTCTTTTTCTTTGTTAACCCCTCAAATACTCCCCCCCCCCAGCACTCAAGGTTAGCCCTGATCTTCACCAAAAATAGCCTGGGCCCATCCATTTAAATCCATGTCATGCACAAGGTTAACAAATAGCCTCAGTTTGACTCAGAATTTGGGATTCAGTCAAAGCTGTTGCAGAGCTCTAATTTGCACCTTACTTGATGATTTTTCCCACTTGGAAAATAAATGCTCAAATCCTACATTTCACATATCATTAACCTGGCAGCTTTTTGGATCCAAGAATAAAGCCTTGTCTGCACTACTCATTTGCAGTAACATGTAGTCAATAAAATGCCGAATGAACCTGAAGTATCTACACTAGTAAAATATAATGAAGTTAACACACAATTCTCTGCTATTTTTCTAATGTAGTCACAATGTTTGTTGTTTCTAGACCGCAGGGCCCAAACTTAAGATCCAGAGGCAAATATTTGTGATGTCAGAGAGATGGGCAAGCAAGGGTCAGGAGGGGAAAGTTTCTTCCCAGGCTTGCTGATACTATTGCCAGAACATGTGCAGCAAGAATGCTAAAGAATTATTACATTGATGCTTGTTAGCCTTCTTCCAGATAGTTTGATAGGCCGTATATGAGTATGCCATTTTTGGTATCACCTGGCAGGACAAAGTTCCAAATAGAGTAGTCCTAGAATGAGCTGGATTTTTTTAGCATGTATACATTACTGAAACAGCAACGGCTACATTGGGTCAGGCATGTTGTGAGAATGGCTGACGGTTGGATTCCAAAAGATCTCCTGTATGGAGAATTAGTGCAGGGAAAGTGCCCCAGAGGCAGTACAAGGATATCTACAAGTGGGATCTGAAGGCCTTAGGAATGGATCTCAACAGATGGGAAACCTTGACATCTGAGCATTCAGCCTGGAGGCAGGCGGTTCAGCATGGCCTCTCCCAATTTGAAGAGACACTTGTCCAGCAGGCTGAGGCAAAGAGGCAGTCCTGAAACCAGCAAAATCAGGGAGCTGGGCAGGGGACAGATTATATTTGTCTTCAGTGTGTTAGGGATTGTCACTCTCAAATTGGCCTTCTCACCCACACTAGGCTCTTCCCAAGTCCTCTATTCAGAGCACGTTACCATAGTCTCTCAAGACTGAAGGATGCCTAATCTAATCTAATATGAGTATGAGGGGGAAGGTTAAGAAGGGACTGTGAAAAGTGCCAGTGAGGGCAGGTAGATGGACTCATTTCACTTAAGGAACATGCACACAAATGGCTTTAGACTGAGCCTGCAAATCCTTTGCCAGCTAGGAATGAGTGGAGATGGGGACATTAACACAGAAAATCTCAGCTATCTCCTCCTCTGTTGCCACTCACCCTGAGATTTGTCATTTCACTTGGAGACCTGGAGATGCGTAGCAATCCTTAAAAATTTCACCTGATGCCCTGAAACCTGGCAACCGCAGTAGACAAGCTTTCCTTGTGATTTTCACTTTCCTTCTGCTTTCTTTTCTCATTTTATTGCACTACCAAATGTGATACACACATACCCAGGAAGGAGACCTTTTTCTTTATGACTGATGATCAGGTTCATGAGTTGTTTTTTCACCATTGAATGCGTTTGGCAAACACATTGGCTGCTGTCATCCTGCTTTAGAGTGTTAGGAATCTTGTGTTCCTTTTAATATGTCTTTCACTTAACATTTGCTTAAAAAGAGGAAGTCAGAAGATGGTTGAGTAGAACAGCATACCTTGGATCACAACTTGTCATCTTTAGAACATTATGGTACGGATACTGTGAAGGAAGATATATGTAACTCAGATATAAAAGCACAGGATCAGTAGGTAATGAAAGGAAAGTTGTTTATATCTCAGCTTCCTTCTATGCAATTATACGTAGAGTTCCTATGAGATCTTCTATCTAGGCACTTTCCAAACTGAAACATGCTCAGTTTCATCTTCAGTCCTTTAGTTTCAACTTCAGTTCATAACCCTGGCTCATGTATAGTGAACAGCATCACAGTGAAGTAGTGAACTGCATCACAATTAAGTAAGGTAAACTGCAATGCTGACTGGACAGGAGTTAATACCTTGTAGGAAAAAGCCAGCTCCAGATACAAATAGCACAGAAATATTGTTCAAAGTTCTTTGTAGAGTTAGCTCAAGGTGTGTCTGTCATCTTGTGCTTACCTGAATTTTTCAGATTTTCACAGTCCTGGCAGAATGGTATGTACCAAGAGTTTTAACTTATCAGCAACAGATAAATCACAAACCTGAAATGGCATTGAGATAAGAGGTGAAGAAGAGTACAAAGCAGTTATTAAAGATCTCATACTAAACTACAGGGAGAACTGGGAAGAAGGGAAGTTGGGCAGATAGCATTCAGCTACTGTATAAGATTGCCTGCTCTCAAGTGCATAAAACTGTCCCTGATGAGATAAATGCCCCATATTAAAACTGTCAGAAGCCAACTCTCATTTTGTTGTATGGAAAGGTGACCATACTTCCTCTTGAATATCAGCTTCTCTAAGCCTTAATTAACCTAAGGGAACCTGATGCAAAACTATGAGTTAAGAAGGATAAGGCAGTGACTGCTCTTAATAAAGGTGCCTGCTGAGGAATAGGGAAAGGTGAGGAGAGTGATGCAATAAGATAAGCTGGAGGGAGCTACAGTGCATCACAGGCAGACTGAGGTCCAAGCTGGGAATGGAGAAAATGCAGCCCATAAGCCGCATGAAACCTCCAGGAGCATTTTTGCTTTCAGCACCTCAGGTACTCCAGCCTTTCTCCCAGCTCTACTTTTTTTAAAAAATTAAAAATACTCAGAAACGTCCCTTTTAGTCCTCTAGAAAGTGTGGGGAAAACTTTGTTGTGTTATGAAGGCCCCCAGCAATGCTGGGAGCCCCCATACTGGGATGGGAGAGGATAATTGAAAAAAAAAACTTTTGCCCTCTAGGGGCTCAATGGGACTTTTCCAGTTTAAAAAAAGACAGTTTAAAAAGTGAAGCCCACTTTCCAGTGAACAGAAATACTTTACGGTGTACAAAAGAGTTGAAATTAATACAAGAATTAAATGTGCAGATTCACCTCTTTGATTACACCCCTTCATCTTCAATCCCTCTCCTCTACAATTGTGTCCATCACACTGCCAAGAAATCAGTAATATGTCCCCACCCAAGTAATCCATGGTTTAGGCTGTGAAATCCAGACTGTTGTCCATAAGTGTTTTTATAAGGGTAGTTTGCTATAACACAGATTGAGAATATGTGACCGTCCATATGTCGCTAGACTACAATTCCTATGAGGCCAACTGGAGTTGTGACCAAACAATGTCTGCAGTGTCAGACATAGGCCTGTAATGTCATCCCACCTGTAAAAGAATTGTAGCTGAGTTTAAAATATGTAGTGATTGGAATGGTTAAACTACAAGAAGCTGAAGGTTTAATTAAAGATCCCTCTTCACCTTTCATTTTCCTTTGCGAATATCTTATTATCTCATGTTGAAAGCAAACAAAAGGAAGTGCAATCTCCATCCTGTTCTGGTTGTGAACATCTGGTTGGCCTCTGCTGAGACAAGAACGTTGAGTCATATGTACTGTTGATTGAGAAGGACAATCCTTATATTACTGATATCTATATTGTAAAAATAAAAATGATAGGGCTCAAATAATAGTAGTAACAGAAGACTGACATGGCTTAATCAATCTCAGCAGTGTCAAAAGGATATAGAAAATTCTTTTCCAACCGCAAGTGGCCTCTGGTCCAAGCACAGGAGTGATTGATACAGACATGTGGTGCTGAAATCCCTCTCCCAACTTTGAGCCATGATCTGCCCCAGGTTCACCCGTCCTTCCACCTACCTCTGGTCAATCTGCTCCGACTGGCAACAATTATCTGAGATCTCAAGCACATATTTTTCATTCTATTCGCATTGTGATCCTTTCCAAATAAGAAGAGCCAAGAACAGAACCTGGGGCCACTGGAACACAAAGAGAGTGCTTTCCAATGAGTTTCAATTATGTACTTAGAATGGTAAAGGCAGTTACAGCTCTGCAGATGTTACCAGTTGGCAGCTCTCAGCAGTCCTTACCATTGGCTGTGCTGGCTAGGGCTGATTGGAGTTGCCATCTGTTCACTTTGAGAGGGCTGCACTTTGTTTGTCACTGACCTAGGAATGTGTTCTGTCTTTGTGCTTTAACCTGTTGCCACTTCTACTCATGGTCTTGCAGCAACTCTAGGTTTCTGAGGGCACAAGCTTTTGGTCAAGTCAGCAGCCCACTGTATTAACGTGTTCACTGGATGTTGGAAAGAATTATTTTAAACATCAATCTTTTTTTATTCACCTCCAGTGTTTTCAAAAATATCGCCATTATAGGTACAGTAAAACAGAATAAGTGTTTTTAGCCAGACAAGTCTGGGTGAAAGTTAAGCAGTAAAAGGCTGACTTCATATCTAAGAAGGAAAATGTGTACTTGACAATTCATCTTCTTTTACACTTTCCTCCTCTACCCCTTTCAACCACTTCACAGACATTGCATCTTCTTGTATGATGATCTGTGTTGTCCCAGAACCATTTGGAGGGAAATTCTAAAGCTGTTGTGTATATTCTCTTGTTTCCTGTTTCCTTCCTGAGAGAGGTTCCCTTCTGATTAGGGTCTATAATTTGTGAAGGGAATTCCTAATAGATTTTTGGCTGAACAGAACAACTTCAAATGGCCTACTGGACCAGGTTAGTAACATTAGCAGGGGAGGATAAGTATTATTTTCAATGATGCATTCCCATAGAAAGTCTTTTTCTCCAGACTGGAGAGATTTCATCCTGTATCTTTAGGGCAGAGGCAAACAAACACCAAAGCCCGGGGGTCAGTTTTGCCTCCCCTCCATTTACTGGGGCCTACACCAGCCCCCAAATCCAAAACCAGAAGTGGACAATATATTTTCTGGTGTACACACACTACACCAGAACACAGACAGAGTTCTAACTCCTGTCCTCTGAAGATGCCGGCCACAGAGACTGGTGAAATGTTAGGAAGAAAAATCTCCAGAATACGGCCAAATAGCCTGAAAAACCCACAACAACCATCGGATCCCAGCTGTGAAAGCCTTCGAGAATACAAATCTGTTTTCAGTTTTATGAAACTCATTTTTTTCTCTCTTTCTGCAGGAAATCAAATGAAACCAAACTGCTGCTGCTGCTCTGCTTCCTCACTAGCACGTTCACCCCTCTCCAGTGCCTTGTGGAGACCTGACTGGGCATATGGACCGCAAAAAAGCCCCTGGAGGCTGGATATAGGCCAAGAGGCCACTGGAACTCCACTCCTGCTTAAGAACTACAGAAAGGATAGCAAACCAATGTTCTAAATCTCAATCTGCATCTAGTTGAAGTGTTCCTCAATAGATTACTCTCATTCATGGTTTTGGTGATTCTTCCTCTAATTCAGTCATTTGCATGGGCAACTCAAATAACTTCTTACTGCTTACATTAATTAATTGCTTTTGACACTATGTTTCAATCAAATTCCCACTGTGCCTCTGAGAAGACCCAGCCTGCGTGACCTTTGACAAGCTGCAGTGCCCTAGGGGGTCTCATCATGGTATCGTCTGAAAGTCCATCCATCATTACACATATTTATTTTATTTATTCTGAATATTTATATCCCACCTTGTGTTGCATGATCTCAGGTGGGGGGCACAGCAAAATGTTTTAACACAGATTATAACAAACAAAACAAACAATGTAAACAGTTTAAAGCAAATATATATGCCATCTTCCTCCCTACAGGGTACCTGAAGTGGCTCATAACAACTAAATTGTACAATTATAACAGTTAAAATACTATACAAAACTGTATAATAAAAACAAATTGACCGAGATTAAAAACCAACTGAGGTTTTTGAACACTCTTCAATGAGAGTCTGTTGAGAATGCACAGCGCTGTTATGCTGTTTGAGATTTCCTTCAACAATCTCCAAACTGAGAGCAAAAATCAAAGACACAGAACACAGGAGATGTTCCCTTCACCAAGAATGTATTTACAAAAATATACATACGTAGCACTTCAGAACAGGCAGATTCTCACAATTCCTTCCGACAAAGTGACTGGCTGCTCCTCCATACATTAATGCAACAAAAAAGCCTAGTCAGCAACTTACTTATGCACTTTTGCATTACAGAAGCATGATGCAGCAAATTGAACTTCGCCCATGTGCAGAAGTGTCACCTGATTTTCCTGGCCAAGTGCCAACCTGAATGACTCAACCTTTTTTTCAGTTTCCCATAATTTTACAAGACAATTCCATATTTATTTTAAACAAAATGCTGACAGAGACCCACATAATGTGTATTGCAGTAGTCCAAATGGGATATAGCTAAGGCATGTGTCACCATGATCAGATAGGACATCTCAAGCAATGGGTGCATCTGGCACACCATCTCTAACTGTGGAAAGGCATTCCTGACTACTGGTGAGACTTGTGCATCCAAGGTCAGGGTTGAGTACAGGAGTACACCCAAGCTGTCAACCTGACTTTTTCAGGGAGAGTGTAATCCTGTCCAGAACAGGTTGGATCCCTATCCTCTGATTTGCCTTGTGACTGACTAGGAGCAATGTCTATAATTTTGAAACTACTTAAAATCTACTTAGAGAACTTGACCGCCTACTCCAAGATCATTACACTCCAAAGTCTTGATGGAAAACATTTGAAGGTAGTTTCATTGAATTCTGGTCAAACAAACCAGAAACTGCATGAATCAGTTGTATGATTAATTGGTTCTTCATGGATGTGTAATTTGTTGTATAGTGTTTTTAATTAATGAAGAATGGATGGTGGGTCTATTTTCTTCCTTTGCACAACAGGAAGGGGGCTGATGTTTCCTCCTCACTTTCCCTGGACAGGCTGCTTACAACTATCCTTGAGGAAAATAACAGCAGTGCAGGCTGAAACCCATCCAGCATTCCCTTTCCCATAGGAAGACCCCAAAAGAAGAAATAAGAATCTTCCACAGTCTCTCTGCAGCAAGTGGAACTGAGCTTCCATACCTATTAGTTATTCATTGATATCTCTGACCTCTGTCAATTTGTGTAATCCACTTTAAATGTAACATTAGAGAGACAGAGTATAACTCTATAGAAATAAGAGGGAGTGATGTGGTCATTACAAAATACAAATGCAAGAGTAGGCAATAACTTTATACACCACTTTAAAAAATCATCATACAATCTGCTAACGTTTGTGGATCAGGATCACTTTGTCAGGCATGTACTGGTGTGAAGAACATAAAGTGCAAAAGTTCGTGGCAAGATGGATTTTGCTAGGAAAGTTACTCTTAGACGTGAAGTCCAAAAGTTATTGGCAAGGTGGATCTCACCAGGTACCCTTTTCTTAGGTGTAAGTCAGGAAAGATGCACGCTGCATTAGACATCTTATTTTTAAGTTACAGATTAGGTAGATGTGGATTGAACATCAAATCCCAATTCTTCAAACAATCTCTGTGTCTGTTTTTGTTTTGCATTGAAGTAATTGTGTGGTACTTCAGTCCAGAAGTCAGGAACATCAGATATAGATAACTGTAGTCCTTCACTCCCAGGTTCTCTCTGTCTTAAAATTTCGCAGTGGAGACCTTTCTTTCTTTTTCTTTCTTAACTGAACAGGAAGGGCTTTTGAAGAAGAAAATATTGGGGGATGGGGAGATTAAACTTCCCCTCAAATTTGGTGGTCATGACACAGATTGGTGGTGGTGGTGGGATCCATACACCTAATTTAGTGTAGATTTATTTATTTATTTATTTATTTATTTATTTATTTATTTATTTATTTATTTACTTACTTACTTACTTACTTACTTACTTACTTACTTACTTACTTACTTACTTACTTATTCTATTTATATCCTGCCTATCTGGTCTTGTGACCACTCTAGGCAAAAGCATGTTCATGAGCTGCATAACATGTCATGAACATCATATGTGATTTTAGTGTACCTCAGCAGCCATCTTGTGTGGATGAATTAAAACTATCTATATGCTGTGTGAATAACTGCTTCCTTTTTTGTCTGAATATCTCAGCAGCAGTCAATTTCATAAAATGACCCAGTCTCTTGTATGATGACAGAGGGCTATAATTCCCCTTTTCTGAGGTGACACCATATATGGAGTAGATGAACTGGGGTGAATATTGTTTCTGAGGTAAGCTGATCTATCAGCTCAACACAGCAACTGGTCGTTCCATTCTTCCTCACACCTTGTAGCTGATTGTCAGCGTGGGCAGTGTTGAAAGAGTGTTAATTTCCAGCTATGTTAAACACTTGCTTGAATAATTTATTGGTTATTTATTCTGCCTGAGTGGAAGGTCAGAATATGCATTTAAATGGAAATGTTCTTACAAACAGAACAGAAAGGACCTCGCCATTATCAGTGCTTCTCAGCTGGACCCAGTTTGAAACAAGCTGGTCAGAGAGATCAAGGAGTCCATACTTAATCCTGAAACATTTATCAAACACTATCACAGCTGTTTTTACATACAAAGGTTCTCCAGAATGTGTTTGAGTTCACCGTCCCTGTCCTTGAACAGGCTGAAGTCAACATTACACTGTTTCATTTCTCACTTTGAGCTGCCAGCTTGGGCAGAAACATGAAAGGCCTATTCAAGGAGTCTTCTTCGTGGACAAAAATGACTGAATTTATTCTTGATTTCAGGGACTATTAGTGGTTCCAGCCATGATAGGAATGCAAGGAGCTTAGTTGAGTCAATCTATGTAGCCCAGCATCCACAATGACTAGCAGAAACTCCCCAGTGTTTCAGATAGAAAGTTGTCCTAATTCTCTCAAAAGACGCCAAAGACTGGAGCCATTTGCTGAGCAAACCATGGCCACTGAGTATAGACCTCTGTACAGACAATAATTGCTGTTGGTTAGTGCACTGTAAAATTAACCTAGGAAAACAGGGTGTAACAATGATGTCTGTTTTTCATTTCCTCGTAAGCTGTTTGATACCAGTACTATTTCCTCATCACACACACACACAATTACCATTGCAAGGGAAGAGAGAGAGAGAAGTCCATTGTTGCTACCCTCTTATTTACTTCCATCACTGTTCCTTGGAAGGCTAAGGACCGGACATCTGCAACTAGAAGCCTTTCACATATGATTATGCTCACTGTGCAAAATTAGAATCTTGGTCTCCAACAGGATAGAGACATACCAAAAGGAGTAAAATCGGAAAGGGGGCCCATCCTCTTTCTCACTGATATAGAAATCACTGAATTGAACTACAGCCTTCTCCTTCTCTCATAAATATAACAGCCAGTGCCCCCAACATGTGCTACCTGGAGCTTGGAAAAATGTACTTTTTTGGATTACACCCTACACATCCCACAGTCATATCCTCCAGGTGCATTTGTTTCCTTGGACAAGGATGGAGTTAATGATGAGTCCCACATCAGTTCATCAGACAAAACAAGGGAACAGGACTTTTCACTTGATCAAGTAGAATGAAACGTGAGTAGCCCAAGAAGTTTTGCTGCCTGAGGCAAAGGACAAGATGGTATTGCCCCTTTCACTGCACATGCAGAAGCTGCCTGGGTTCCCCTCTGAATCTTACTTCTATACTGATAATAATAAGACCTCATCTGATGGTGCCAATCTGTTTTAGTATTCTTTGTGGCACACACAACTCTGTCATCTAGCAATAGAAATTGGTAGAGGACTCAATGGGAACAGCCAAGGGATTGTGGCTGCTACCACACCCTCAGCATCTGCCACTTGAGGCAATTGTCTCACTTTGTCTTGCATTAGGGTTGGCCTTGTCTCACATGAAGAAGCTCATGCAGCAAAGGTTTACTATAAATACATGAGTTGTAAAGTTTCTCAAGCATGTGCATCACAGTTGTTGGCCTCTGACTTTGTACTCATAGTTCTTTAGATTTTGCCAGTGCTGTGTGTTCATAAACACACATTTAGCTTTGCATTATATGGGCTGTTACCCAGGAATAAAGTGAATTAATGGGAAAACAAGGGGTTTAAAAACAGCCTGCCCTTGACTCACTCTGTATTACTAGAGACCCATAAAATGTGTGGAGAGTTAACTGAGCCATGAATAGTTACAGTCGTAATTGGAGATTTGTTGAATTTATTGTAAAAGGTGTTTCAAACACCCCTTTCTTTTAGAAGGAGTCTATGCACTTGTGGGGAAATATGCAACATTATACAAACATCCTGGCCAATTATGGTGATCATGGCCTTGCTCTATTGTCTCATTGCTCTCATTGCCAGGGGGGAAAGCAGACTGCAATAACTGAATTAGAAAATTTGGTACATAGAGCAATGAGGCATCTCATTTTTCCATGGTTCCATGTTAAGGATAGTAATGAGTGGAGTGGATGGTAAAGAGGGACGAAAGCTTTCTTATAATGAGAGGACAATCATACAATTGTTAATAGATTGGACGGTATTAATCCTTGTATGCTTTAAGTGGGTGGATGACAGAATTGGAGCTAGGGCTGACCTCCACATCTTCCCTGGAGACTTTCCACAGGGGGTGAATGACTGCCAGGCAGCCAACTAGGGGAGATGTGTGGCCGATTCCAGTGGGGCAGTACCCTTGACAAGTTGAGGCCTTGAATTCAACAATGGTTGCAGCCCTGGCTACATTGGGGACCAAGACAGTGAAGGAGGGAGAGAAGGGTTGATGGCCGGGGCAGAAGGCTATAAAGAGGATGGATCCGAGCCTGGGGAGGAGGAAGTGGCCACGAGGAGGAAAATGCTAGGGAGGCAGAGGTATGGAATGATGTTTTGTATAGGGTTATCAACTCCTGGAACCCTAATATGCCCTCATATTTTAGTTATGCCAACTTTGACTGGCTTTGTCCTACCCAATGTAACAGCTAGGGGGTACAGAAAGCAAAAACAACCATTGAAAGAAGCTCCATATAGTGTGCTACACAGGAACTCCAGTAATGTAGAACTCAATAAAATGAACATATCTAACATAAAGATTTTAATTATTTATAACTGCATAACCAATTGTGTACAAGTCCACCATAAAATAATATATAACAAATAATATAACAAACTCTGAAGCACTGTATACAGATCAATACATGTATACTACTACACACTACACATTAAGAATCCAAAGTGCACATAGTATATTCCTATGTCAAATGTCCATTTTTAGTTCATGATAATGCTTGGAATAAACAGTCTCTATTTCCTGATATGTGTGAAAGAGGCATTTTCAAATAGGCAATCTCAACGAGCTCCGAACTTCTTATTTCCAATATGCCACTTTGCTTGTTTCATGGTCTTTTGACCATGAAGTCTTCAAGGCTATAAATTATCTGCTGAACTCCTGGAAAGGAAACTGACACATCCACCTTAAGGAATCCTCCTACTAAAGTGGTGCTGATCTGGGTTCACAATGAGGCAATGGCATTTCTCTGCCAACTTGAGAAGCCTACAGGTGCAGAAAGACTAAAGATGGTGTGTGTAATGATTGTGGTGTCCTGCTAGCAACTGGAGGACTACCTGACCTCAAGGATCTTCAAGTGAAGAGAACTACCCAGGACCCATCCTGGCACTGAGATACAGTGGGTGAGAAAAAACAATGTGAGAGAATGCAAGAGGATAAGGTTCTACACCCGGAAAGGCTATCTGGATACAGTGGACCCTCTACTTACGGAATTAATCTGTAGTGGAACGGTGGCTACAGGTTGAAAAGTCTGTAGTTCGAGTCTCCATTGACCTACAATGCATTGAAAACCGATTAATCCCATAACCGGACATTTTTGTTCCATTTTTGTTCCATTTTGGGTTTTTCCTGGTCTGTAGATCGATTCTCTGGCTGCAAGTTGAACCTAAATTTTGCGGCCAGAGAAGTCTGTAACTCGAAAAGTCTGTAAGTCAAGCCATCTCTAAGTCGAGAGTCCATTGTATAAATGTGATGGTTGACAATAGAACTTGGTCTTTGATATCCTTGTGGCCACACCCAAAGTCCCCTTTCATGTTCTGCTGCCCATGAAGGGCCTGGGGATTTACACAGATACCCAATAAAATAAACAAAGGAAACAATAAAATAAACAACTGTAAACCAAATTGCTCACTGACAAATTGCTGGCTCAGTGAACTCAGGGACCCTTTCACTATTGCAAGAGAACAAAAGCACTAGTTGGTACTTGTGAAAATGCCTTAATCAAAATCAAATGCCACATCTAATGGGTCTCAGTTGTTCTGACTCAGTACAGCAGCTTCACTCTGACCCGTAATGTTTCTCGCCCACTGTTGTCCATTTTGCCTGATAATGACTCTGTAACCCTGAAGTGAACAGTCCACCCAGCCTTGCCTGCATGACTGTCTAGTACTCAAGGCAGTATGTCCCTTTATATCAGCTGCTGAGAAGTGAGAGATGGAGGATGCAGACATATTCATGCCCTGCAAGAGGCTTCCAGTATGCACTTGGTTGGCCACTGTAAGAAAAGAATGCTGGATTAGATCTGGTAGTGGTCTGAACTATCATGGGTATTCTTACATTCCTAACATTTGTGACTGAGAGACATGCAAAGGAAGCTAGAGGAATCATGTATTACAGATTCCTAAAATGGTCAAATACAATATGTGTACACAGATTAATGGCACCATGAGAGAAAGGGTAAGCTGCAAAACCCTTTAATTTCCCAGTGTTCATTGTTGTTTCTAATGTCTTCCTGCATGTAGGGGTGCTGTATTGCAACACAGGACATTGATAAAAAACAAAACAATAAATTATAAGCCAAACTCCTCTTGCTTAGTGTAATAAACTGCACTATAAATTTGCACCATTATGTCTCATCCATTGAGTACTTTCTTCAAAACATTCCACCCACAGATACATGAAGTAGATCTTTCTACGACTGGCAAGTTCACCAGCGTTTTGATTTTCTGAAGCTGATTTTTTTTCTTTGTTAGAAGAAATTTGCTATGACACTTCAAACAATTTCAGATGCTGACACATGAAGCAGAAAAATTTCCATTAAGGCTCAGTGAGACCAGAAGAGGTGTTTATTTTAAGTAACTGCTCATGTGTGTTTGCAAAAGAAAAAAATTACCTGAAATTTGAATTTGTTTGAGGCAAGGAAGGAAAAACAAAACAAAGAGCCTCATGGCTGAGGGCCGAGCATAGGGAAAACTCTTACACCCTGCCCAAGAGGTATCTTATTTGAAGGTACACACTGTCTGAATTAATTGAACTTTCCACTGGTTCTTATTATGCCTTCACAATCAGCAGCAGATACAGAAATAGGTCTAGCCCAGGATAGGTATGGAGGACATTTTAATTGTGTTCATTCTTCGATGGCAACTCCCCCAGCCTTTCACTCCCTCAACCAATATGAGAGTCATGGTGTAGTTTCCTTTAATACTTATTCTTCTCTGGATTTTGTGGTAGGGGAATAGATACATAAATTGTGTCTAGCAGAGGGGAGGGAAGCATAAAAATCCATTACATTAGGGACAATGGTTTGTAAGGATAAATAAGCCTTTCCTTCTTAAAAATTGGGGAAAAAACTGATGCAGAATTGTAATGAAATGAAGTCTAGAAAAAAGAAAATCTGAGCGAAACCCAGATTGACAGACTAATCTCTACCTAGCCTTGTATGCTTCAAGCTTCTTCATGTTAAAGCAAAATTCCTGACAAATTCCTTGGCCAAGGGGGGAGGCTATGGTCATGCATATGGCAAATGCTTCTGTAGGAACCATGCACAGATGAACTGGGGGGGGGGTGGAGGTGGCAATGTGTGAGGGTCACTGCATGTTTCCTCTTGCTATATTGCATCATGCTGGCATACATGACAACCTTGTATAGAATTAACCTTCTAAGGCACTAGAGACTTTCTAATTCCATCAGGAATCAGGACTCAATGAACAGAAACTCTTTGGGGTTCTGATTGGCCCTAAACTACCAGTTACTATAGCCAGGAGAATGTTTGAGAAAAGAAAAGCCTTTGGGTGCCACTGCTGTACTTTGCCCTCCCTGTTGTATAGAGAACAGATCTCCCTTTGGCTACACATCTGGTTGCCCAATGAAATGGGGATTCCAAATCAACCTTGAATTCTCCTCTTTTCCTTATCTTCACTTGGCTGTACATTATAGTCTTGAAAGCCTAAGGGGCATTTACTCTTCAGTCCTTCCATGGCATATTTGTGGGAGAGTGAGGGGGAAGGCCTTACTGGCTATGCCTCCATTATCTGCACACCAAGTCCATCTTTCCCCTAATTTCTACTCATTCAGCAGAATTCAGAAAGAAATTTAAGTGCTGTTACGTGTATAAGTTCTATACTACCTTGTCTCCCTATGTATTTCAATTGAGTGGAGAGACTACACAGCAGGACGAATGCTTGCCCACAGAGCCTGCAAGGGAGCAGGCATTTCTCCTGCTCAGACACACCACTCTTCATGTGGAGAAACTGCCAACGGATAGGGGAGGGGCTGGTTGCTCCTCTCTAAGAATGTAAGTAATGGCTCAATAGGGCTTTTTTGCGATGGGTATACATTTCTGACAGGCCCTAAATGTATAGAAATATTGTGGAGACCTGGCAGTGGCATGGACTGGACTAGTATGTGCAGTCTTTCTCTCACCACCGTGCATTTAACACATAAGAATACAGCTGTTAACTTCTTCTGTTTAAACTGTATCTGGACAGAGATGCCCCACCTCATTTTGGCTCTTTCCTGACAGCCACACAGGCTTTTAAGTGGGTTTTCTCTGTGGATTTCCCTTCACTTTATATACTCTGTAATTTTTACTACATGAACATACTTTTATTTGCTTATTCCCCTAATGGCAGAAAACCTTATAGGAACAGAATAATGGAATTAATAATATGGAAACAGAATTTGGGCTTAAACGTTACTATGATAATTATCTTTGGCTGTTGTATTATTTCGTCAAACAAAAGAAAAGTGAAAGCTATCAGAAACTGAGATGTTCTTTGAAGAAAGCAGCATGACAGAACCTTGAAGATCTTCTGTGAGGAGAAAAGGCTGATTTTGAACTTTCTTGAGATGTCAATCTTTGGTGAGCAATCTTAATGGTCTCAGTATTTATTACTGGCATTCCACACTTGCTTAATGAAATATCATTCATTATGCAACTTTGCAGTTATCAAAGATCACTATTAGGGAGTTGGGCCTCATTATTAGCAGAGTTATTGTACTTTGGAGATGAAGTTAGTGGCCATTTGTCTTTCTCAGTGCAATTAATAACTGCCCCCATGAGGCACTGAATAGGTTACATTTAGTGAGGTGGTATTATGCTCCCTCTTTTATCAGCACAGACTGCTGTGTACAGCCTTCAACTCTTGGCACAAGCTTTGGCATCAATATCTTTTCCATCTGCTGCGTCTCCTGTTATGTCCATTCTGTTTCAATGTAAATGAAGTTCCATCCAAAAAGCTGGGCAAGGAAATTTCATGCAGTGATGGTCAGTTTCTAAAGGTAAATGGCATATCATGGATCATTAGCAGTTTGGGGTTAATTTGGTATGGGCCACTAGTAATTCTAGGATTTCTGTCTCAAAATGCATTAAGTAGGGGTGTAAATCATGCACTTGTTCATTCTCATGTAATAAACAGGCTATCACACCTCCCCCCCCCCCCTTGGCTGTGAGTGATAGGATTTTTTTTCCCTGTTACTCAGCAAAATTTGTAGATTTGAAGACTGATCTTTGTGCAGTTTTGCAAAACTTGAAACAAGGACAACTGCTACTTAAACAATGTAATTTGTGCCAAAGCATGAAATAGATTGTTTGCATCTTGGTGATTAATCCCCTGCCTTTTCATGCTTGTTCTCTCCGTGTGTCTGTTACTTAGCTTCAGAAAGGGAAAATGTGCTGTAAACTTTTCATTCAAATTGTGCAAACTACTAACAAAAAGAAGCACCTGGCTTTGTGTCTGTCTCATGCTAGAGGAAAAAACTGATGGAATGGTTGGAGATTCTTTCCTAGGCTGTCTTGACTACGAGACATTGTTAAGATTTTTCCACATTCATATTACTAGTGCAGGTGAACCATAAGTAGCATTGATATTTTCAGGCTCAATCCAAACAAAGAATATTGTTTATTGATTGAAGAAATTAGATTTTAAAGTTAAATATCTAATCGAGCGGCTTTGGCAGCCAGGTGCGCAGTATAAAAGTCAAATAAATAGTTCCCAAGATTCAATCACGTGTTCTTGTCCAAATATATGATTCAGCTGATAAAGAGAATGGTGTGATTTCAGAAGCTACATTTGGAAATATAGAGCTGCCAGGGCTGGAGGTACACAAGATGTACATGCATCTGGTGGAATATGATGGAGTGATAGGGCCAGATGAATGAATGAATGAATGATGAGTGAAAGGCTGTGGAAAAGTTCAATGGTTTTTTCAAAGTTAAGTCATGGAAATCACCAACCGGAGTTGTCCAAAAAGAAAGGAGAGATATTTTATATATCTGGCTTACCTGAGAGATATATTTCCATTTTCTGCAGTGATTTCTGTGTTCCTCTGAATAATGTTTCATTCTTGGGCTATGCCCCATAATAGCAGGGTGTCTCCAGTTTCTTTACAAGTCCTTAGGAGGGTGGTGTGCTGAAATGAAGAGGTTTTGACATCTGTTGGCCAAAGTAGTATGGCCCCTCCATCTCTTTAGCCACAGCTTTCCCTTTCACCCCATCTCTCATTTTGATAAGGTTGCACAACAGCTCAGAACCTTGGTTAATAAGCAGATTTGCAATGATTGAGATCATGATTGGCAATTGTGGTCATCCAGGGGATAGTGGACTCATAATAAATGGTATAATCCAATAACATCTGATCCTTCCAAAAAGAGAGGAAGTATTTTTTTAAATTGATAACATATGAAGAAATCAGGTATGCCAAATATGAACACCTGGAAATGAAAGAAAATCAGAACATAATGCAAAGCAAAATTCTATAGCAGGCTTGCTTCAAGACTGCTGTAACTCACCCATGCTGTCCTTTTTAAAAAACTTCCATTTTTATTCTGCTTTTACATGGCACTAAGTAGCTTCCCTTCCTGGAGATTAGTCAGGCCCACACTTGCCTTCAATGGCCCCACAACTTCAGGTGCCCTCACACCATTCATTCATTCATTCATTCATTCATTCATTCATTCATTTACACGCCACTTTTCTCTTTAAAAAAGACTCCAGATGGCTTACATCATAAAAAAATAGTATTCAAAGCTAAAAACAAAGAGTATAGAAAGGCAGCTTACATCATTAAAAGACAATACTTAAAGATAAAAACAAGTATATAAAAATATTTAAAAGGAACAAATAAATCCTATTTTTTTTTTTTTTTCTTTATTATTATTATTAATTTGGATTACAAACTACCCCACACCCTCCCCCCTTTGAGGACAAGGGTTCAGACCTCGATATAGATCAACTTTCCCAAATTTCAGAGAGCATTAAAACATAAACAAACACAGCTGAGGGAAAAACAAAAAATACGAAGAAAAAGAAAAAAAAAAACCAACACAGTTCACCAACCACATTATCCTATCTTCATATCTGACCCTGGGCCCAAACATATATTAAGTTCCAGCTTTGTTTTGCATAGTCTCTTGGTTGATCTCGTAGTGCTTCTGATAGTGTGTCCAGTTCTATAATGTCCAACAGCTTCTTCAGGTATTCCTCCATTGTAGGTACCTCCTCACTTTTCCATTTTTGGGCCCAGAGAGTTCTAGCTGCTATCAATATATACATCAAGCAATATTTAACTTTCTTATCAGTAATCTCTGGCATAATGCTTAACAAAGCTATTTCAGGTTTAAAATTTAGTTTCCTTTGAATAATTCCCTGTATCATATCCCACAACTGTGACCAGTAGGCCCTGGCTTTTTCACATGACCACCACATATGGTAATAAGATCCCATTTTTTTTTTACATTTCCAGCAGATATTGCTGCTTCCTTCTGACATTTTTGCCAGCTTTATGGGAGTGTGATGCCATCTATAAAACATTTTGAGGGTATTTTCTCTTAAATTAACTGGCTTAATCATTTTATAACAGCCTTTCCACATCATTGTCCAGTGATCAATGTCGATATTATAACCAAAATCCCTTGCCCATCTTACCATTGTCTCCTTCACCCTCTCATCCTCCATTTCATATTCCAATAGATATGTATACATTTTCTTTATTATTTTCTCATCAGAGTGGATCCAGAGTTTATCTACCTGTACTTCACCTTCAAAAAAGCCCAAAATTCTATCTTTTCTGTATCTTGATTCTAATTTGTTCAGCGACCACCAGTCTGTTGCCACCCCTAGTTCCTCTAATTCTTGTTTGCTTTTTAACTTTTGTTCTCTGTTAAGCAATTCTTTGTAATTTAACAACATCCCTTTCTGATTCATCACTTTCATCGAAAATGCCTCTATGGGGGCTACCCATAGTGGGATTTTTTTGTATGTTTGTGCTCGAAATTTATACCAGACTAGACCCAAAGCTTTCCTTACAATATGTTCCGTAAAATGAGATTGTTCCTTATCTTTCCCATACCACACATATGCGTGCCACCCCATACTTAAATCATACCCCTCTAATTTCAATAATCTTTGATTTACCAGGGTTATCCATTCTTTTATCCATGTCATTGCACACGCCTTATAGTATAATAACCAATTTGGGAGCCCTACACCACCCCTTTCTTTCAAATCCTGTAATAGCCTAAGTTTTATTCTTGGTTTCTTAGTATTCCATATAAATTTAGTTGTCAGGCGATCCAGTTCTTTAAAGTATTTAAAGTTCATAAGTATTGGTAAATTTTGGAAAAGGAATAATAGTTTAGGCAAAATCATCATTTTTATCGTTGCAATTCTTCCCATCAACGATATTTGAAGCTTGCTCCAATCTTCCAGATTCTTCTGCATTTCCTTCTGTATTCTAAGATAATTCTCTTTCATTAGATTACTGGGTTTTTTAGTGATAATAACTCCTAAATATTTAATTTTTTGAACTACTTCAAAGTTACTTTCTCTCAACAGTTTTCCCACTTCCTCTTTCTTTATGTTTTTGATCATGACTTTTGTTTTTTGATAATTGATTTGGAGACCTGCTACTTGACCATATTCTTCTATAATTCTTAATACTTCCTTTAGGCCATCCTGCGGGTCCTCAAGTATTATTACCAGATCGTCTGCGTAGGCTTGTACCTTGAATTCTTCTCCTCTAATTTTGAGGCCTTTGACTCCTTCGTTAGCTCTTATTTGTCTATTTAGAATTTCCAACGTTAGTATGAATAGGAGGGGAGATAACGGACAGCCCTGTCTTGTGCCTTGTTCAATCAGTATGCTCTCTGTTAAATTCCCATTGACCTTGATCTTGGCTTCCTGCTCGGAATATATTGCTTTGATTGTTTGTAGGAATTTTCCTTCCACTCCCATTTCCTTTAGTTGCAGTATCATAAAGTCCCAGTTAACATTGTCAAAGGCTTTTTCTGCATCCAAAAATATCAACATCAACTGCTTTCCTGGATGAAGCTCATAATATTCTAAAATGTCTATTATCGTCCTTATGTTTGATGACAATTTCCTTTTGGGGAGGAAACCTGTTTGGTCTTTATGTATTATTTCTCCTAATATTTCTTTTAATCTTGAAGCCCAGATGGTTGTAAAGATCTTATAATCAACATTTAATAGTGAGATTGGTCTATAATTCTTAATTTTGTTCTTTTCGGTCCCTTCTTTATGTATTAATGAAATATGTGCCTCTTTCCATGTATGTGGGATTATCCCCTTGGATTCGATGACTTCAATTAGTTTCTTAAATTGGGGCCTTAAAATCTCTTCAAACGCCTTGTAATATTCAGCTGGTAGGCCATCTGGACCTGGAGATTTACCATTTTCTTGTTTATTCCAAGCCTCTTGAATCTCCTCCATTGTGATTGGTTTGTTTAATTTCTCAAGTTGTTGGGGGTGGAACTTCCATTTTGAAGATTTATTCAGGTATTCCCGTTGTTTCTCTTGCTCTACCTCCCTTTTCTTATAGAGGGCTGTGTAGAATTTTACTATTTCTTCTTCAATCTCCTTTTCTTAGAAACAGTAAACAAAAACAATACTAAAACACATTCAAAACATTAATGCATAGCAATTCATTTAAAAATTGCACTTAGGCACTGAAGGAAAGCTTGCCTGAACAGAAAGATCTTTGCCTGCTTGTACAAGGACAACAAAGATGGGGCCAGTCTGGCCTCCTATGGGAGGGAGTTCCAGATTCTGGGAGCAGCTAGGAGCAATCTCTTGCCTGACCTAAAGTATTAAGCACAATTTGGAAGGGAATTTTTTTGGTTGACAAGTCCCAGATTATCCCCAGCCAAATTCTGACCTTAAGCAATTATGCTAATAAATTCAGGTGGAGAGAAATTCCTTGGAAGCAATCACAGACTCTGTCCTGCAGATATTCCTTTCCAAAGATCTGGAAGTTAAGGGAGGATCTTAGCCCCCTGAAGTATTGGCCCAATCAATAAGCACTAATTTGAAATGCTAATGTTTAGCCTTAGCTTGTGCTAACAAGACTCTCATGGTCAGGTGAACTGAGACTACTTCCTTTGAAGCTAGACTTCAGTTAATAGGCTTTAAAAATTCTCCAAGTGGTGGTTCTATCCAAGATTAAAGAACTGAGACTTTTGTTTATCACTTCAAACATACCAATGGGCCAATAAGGTCAGGAAAGGGTAAATGCCTTGGCAAGGGATGGTCCTTTTTTATTTATTTATTTATTTATTTATTTAATTTATATGCCGCCCACACTACCCAAAGGTCTCTGGGCGGCTTTTTGTGATTGATTAGCACCTTAGTCATGTTATTTCCATACCAAAGGACACTTACCAATTGCTTTGAAATACACACTGCCTAGGAGCAGTGCCCTAGCTACATGTGATTCTATCACTCTGCACTAATGAAGATAATTTGATTGGATACATTCTTTTTCTCTCTTTAAAAAGCAGAAAAAGACTGTTGCATTACAAAATCTCAGTCTCCTTCCTGTTAATTTGTTTGCTGACCTGCACTCCACTTTGTCCAATTGCAATTGGCATTGATCAAGTCATCAGAACATCTGGTACAATCCTGAAACAAGTAGGCTACTTATGCTATTGAAGCAAAGGGAGAGCCCCTGATTCAGGTGGCATTAAAAAGGGACCATGGAATATATTCATAATGGCAATATATTACCGCCTGTCACAAAGACAGCATGCCACTGAATTACAGAGGGGTAAACATATTGTTTCCCTTCTTTTAAAAAATTCCAGTTTACCCACACTGGCAAAATTTGACTATGGGAGTTTGATGACACAAAGAATAATTGCTAGAACAGGGTTTTTACTGGAGCAACACAACTTTTAAAGGGCCAACTGGACCTAATCATAAAATTTAAGTGCTTAGGGACCAGGGGGTTGGCTTCACTCCCACAATTTTTGGGGATGTGCCCCTGAAACCTCTTTAATTGGGAGGAATTGGGTCCTACCTCCTCTACCAGTCCTAGGAAACCTTGCAGCATGGCAAACATGGTGTTCCACGACAAGGTGCTGTATGCACCTGTTCAGCTGTCCCTGGAGGCAAGTGGCAGCTCCTCTCCCCTCCTCCTCCTCCATAGGTGTGATAATCCTCTTGAGAGGTGCAGCCAAACTCTATAGGGATCTGGCTGGTCTCTCCCATTTAGCAAGGCATAGAGTGGGGAGGAACTGGAGGTCAGTCTTCCAAATACCCATAGGAAGGTTGACAGAGAGGTCTCTGTGATGGGGCTGCTTGTCCCTGCTTCTTCTTCTGTCAGTGGCATGCTCAATGCTGATTCTCAATCCTCCTAGCTTCTTGATGCTTGGCGTGGTCCTGATGGACCCAGGTGGCTTCATCTGATGGTAATAGTAACTTGGTTACACAGGCTCACAATCATGGTGGCAGACGGTCTTCCATTCAGCCTTCAACCTCTCCAGCAGTGGCAGTACGTCCTGGGCCACACACGTTTCCCAGGCTATGACATTGGCCCAACAGTCCTCGCTTGCATTTCTCTCCTCCTTAAATACCAGCCCTGTCATGGCTATACCTGTGGCCTTGGGGGTGTCATCTGTGTCTTCCTTGCCAACACCCCAGTTCACAGGTGAACTGTGTGTTGGGAATCTCACCCTTACTCTCAGGAAGGTGGAGAGCCCACTCTTGTGAAGGGGGGGCTTGCCAGTCCCACAGGGAGAAATGGAAATTTACCAATATGGACTTGAACAAATATTTACCATTGCTCTGAATTTTAACAGAGTTGTTCTTTTGTTTGCATCTGACATTATGGCTTCTGTGGGCTACTGCTTGCCCACTGTATCAAACAGAATGTAGGCCTGGTAAACCTTTGGTTCTTCCAGCAGAATCTTTGAGTGCTATTCACTGTATATCCAAAACAAGAAGCGAGTGGTGGAATAATGGAGGCAGTCCTGAAAGATAGTGGTCAAAATCCTGCTGCTTACGATGGGGTGCTGATAAGTATTGAGCCTTACTTAGAAAAAATTGAGCTAGAAAGCTATAGATTGCAGGGTGTATTGGCCAATTTGTCTATATTCAATGGTGCAAAAATCTGCTACCTATGATTTTAACTTAACTTTTATTTTCTGGTCCAAAGTGAACATAGTGGCACCTCCAGAAAAGTTCAGTGTGGAAGAGCATAGAACCGTAATCAAGTTCCTGTTTCTCCAAGGGAAAGGTGCAAAGCAGATCCATGATGAAATGTCAAAAACTATGGGTGAGAGTGGCCCTTCATATGCAACAGTTAAATGTTGGGTTGTCAATTTTTAAACTGGCCATTTCGGTGTGGAAAGTGAGAAACCCAGTGGAAGGCCTGTTTCTGTCTCTGTGCCTGCAAATGTGAAAGCCATCCATGACATGATCATGGAGGACTGCCAAATATCAGCCATAAGTATTGCTATATATCTAAGAATATCATGTGAAAGAGTTGGTGCCATTATCCACAACGACTTGGAAATGAGAAAGCTGGCAGCAAAGTGGATCCCCAAAATTTTGACAACCGAACAAAAGAAGAAACGTGTGGAGTCATTGGTGGCTGTTTTGTTACATTTTGCAAGAAATGAGTCAGATTTCATGGGCAAACTGGTAACTGGCGATGAGACATGGATCTACTGTTATGATCCTGAGACAAAGGAACAGTCTAAGGAATGGAGGCACAGTGGTTTCCCCAGGCCAAAGAAGTTACAAGTGCGAAGGTTGGTGCAGAAGCAAATGGCAACAGTTTTTTGGGATAAGAAGGGAATTCTGCTGGTGGACTACCTCCAACAGGGTTCAACCATCAATGCAAAATATTACTGTGCTTTATTGACAAAGTTGAGGCAAAACATCAAGAGAAAATGTTGAGGAAAGCTCTCCAAAGGTGTCATCCTGTTGCATGACATCGCCTCATGACACACTGCAGGTGAAACAATGGCCAAACTGATGTCCTTAGGCTTTCAAGTGATGCCCCATCCACCCTATTCTCCCAACCAGGCTCCTTCTGACTATTATCTGTTCCTCAAACTAATGCTGCAAATGAGTGGTTAGCCGTCAGAAGAATTTTATTTGCAGGGACTTAAGAAGCTGTGGGACAGATGTCGTAGATGCATTGACTTCTTGGGGGAATATGTAGAATAGTGGAGCAGTTATAGCTTCCTAGCTCAATTTTTTCTGGAAGGCTCAATAGTAATCAGCATCCCCTCATAGCATAGTAAATCATAGTAGAATATGCCCAATGAATTAATGGCGATTTAGTGAGCCAGGTCGTCTGTAAGTTCATTCAATTCAAATAGGGCTATTCTAACTCTGTCTTATTATGCTAAAGGAAGCATAGCACAATTTAGTAAGTCACAATTACAGCAGGCCCATTTGAATCAATGGAACTTACAGAGGACTCAACTCATTAAATCCCCATTGATTCAATGGGTCTGCTCTAGTTTGGTTTACTAGACAACAGATTGTTAGCCACTGAATCAACTGATAATACTAGCAGAGTGTTCCTATTTGTAACAATTCGCAAGCATCCACAAAAAATACTTGCTTAGGTGCCTATTTCCTGGTATTGCAGGAAATTAGACCTGTTATTCCCAGAGACTTTTAAAATTCTAGTTCTATCACATAAGCACACACAAAGGCAGGATATAACATTTGTGAAGACCAGTGGGACCATCTTGTGAGAATAAGGGATTTAGGTTTTTTGGAGAGAGGAAATGACTCCCTCTGGACTGATCACAGAGAACTTCAACACCTTTGCAGTTCTCTGAAGGAATTTTGGGAGTTTGCCTCTGTGACATACACCCTGTGTCCTTTATTTTGCTTTAAACACAAGTCCACCCTCTGGATGTATGTCCTCACTTCACGCTGCCACCAAGTATTCTTCCCTCAATACCAAATAGAGAAATCTAAGACAGGTGCTGCAATACAACGGATTTATTGATAATATAGATGTTATACAAATCACAGGAGAAATCACAGATTAGAATTATTCATTAAATATCATTTGCTTTCACTTGGGTTTGTAGGTGTTCTTATTTACTTTTACAATATTCGTTGACTATCTACTTATTCTCTATGCATTTGAACGCTTTCCTATTCTTTCTAGCCTTCCAACTTTCCAATCTCTGTCATAACTTTCTCAATTCAGTCTCCTAACTCTCTCTCAATTCCCTAACTTCTTCTCTCCAGCTATATTCTCTAACTGTCTATCTAACTGTCTAACTGTCCTCTTAGTTCTGCCCCTCCTGTCCTCTCATAGGCTCCCCCCTTGAGCTTCCAATGATGGACAGGCATGACGTGGGGGTTTCGCTACAGCCTCCTTGGCCCAGAATGCAGAGGTATATTCCCAGCCCCAGTGTTCCCCTCTTGATACTATGAGAAACATAGGCACAGGAAAGAATGATACAGATCAAGGCTTGCAAGAGTTGTTTGCTCAGAGATCAGATGTCTGAATCATAGCAATGTTAACCATGCATTTGTTCTATGGTTCAGTGGATATCTTAGTCCCAAAGAAGTCAAGGTAACTGGTGAACACTTGTAATGTATGATGCTGCCTTAAAATACAACTATAGTTCTAATGAAATTTCACTACTTACTTCTGCCAACAACATTCAACTGAAAACTCACAAGTGCCCTCCCAGATTGCCTGGGTGGAGAGAGTGAAGCCTTCCGATATAGCATCAATATTCAAGGGGAAGAGATAAACAGAGCTCTGCATCATTGCAGCTCTGAGTAACAGCGATGGACTCACTGAAATGTGACTAGATTTATTACTTTCTTCCAAAGAACAATTGCCTGCTTGGTGTCCTCAGTAAATAATGTTCTCTGTGTGCCATCTGGGCACATCATTAGTCCAGGAGACAGTGACACAGGAGTTAACCCTTGTAGAACTTTATCATCTCTAGTGTACATGATCGGACCTCAAGAAGTATCTTTATGAGTGTTAATGATTAAATTCTCTTTGAAGATCACAACTGAGTTGCCCTGCCTCCTGAATGGAGCAAGAACCTGTCTGATAGTTGATCAGCATCTTTATAGAGTATAGTGTAGTCAGTGGAAGGCCAGAATGAATAAGACCTTGGGAAATGCAGGTTCAGATCCCATCTTAGTCATGAAACTCAGTGGGTTACCTTGAACAAGTCTATGTATCTCTCACCCTAATTTATCTTGTAGGGTTACTGTGCAGGCAAAATGTGGAGACGGGCATATATGATACTTTGTGCTTCTAGACGTAAGGGTGGGATAAAATGTGAAATCTGTCAGTTGTTTAAAAAAACTTATCAACATCTGAAGAGCTGGGGAACAAAACATGAAAGCTTATTCCCAATAAAAATTGTTAGTCTTTAAGGTTCCATAAACTCTTTGTTTTTCCCTATAACAAATATCCTTACTGCTGGTAGCATGAGGAAAGTTTATGTGCCATAGAATAGTACATCAAAGTCATCAGCAACACATCTTTAGGACCCTTTCCCCCATAAATGGAACTTTTATTCTATATACCCTTGTGTTTATGGGAGGTGTCTCTTATTTCAATGTGGTGAACCTTACAGCTCAATAAAACATGCCGAATCTTTCCTGTTGTGTTGTTGAATGATATTAGAGAATGTGTAATTGCTCTTGGTTTTACTGTGATGGTAACAAAACTATGAACAACACTGAACCTGAGATTCAGATGTCAGATGTCAAGACATACAACTTGACTGTAACCACAACTGAGATAGCAACTGCTTCAAATATATATAGTTAATACTAAATACATAATATATACATAAGAACTGAAACTTGATCCAGACAAGACAGAGATGCTCCTTATCAGCCAAAAGGCAGATCAGGGAACAGGGATACAGCCTGTGCTGGATGGGGTTACACTCCCCATGAAAACATAGGTGCACAGCTTGGGGTTGCTCCTGGAATAGTCTCTGAGCCTGGATGCCCAGGTTTTGGTGGTGGCATTTGCACAACTAAAACTTGTGTGCCAGTTGCACCCATTCTGACCTTGTGACAGTGACACATGCCTTAGTTACATCCCATCTGGATTATTTATCACACTCTATGTGGGGCCGTGTTAGGAAACTTCATTGGGTTCAAAAGATAAATGAAGATGGAAATAGAGGAGGGGTTTTTTCCAACCCAACAAATATGTCACAAAGTTGTCTCCTCAGTTAATGCTGCCCAGAGCTTTCTAGGGCTGTGCTAGAAAGGAGCAGGGTGGCTCTTTAAGGGGCAGGATGGATCAATCTAAGTAGAAGCACATGTAATGACAAAATTTGGTTCAAACCAAATGGTACCAACAAATATCCATATATCAGTCTAAGCATCCATCTGCTCAGGTCCTTTGAGAAAACTCAAATGGAAAGAGGGGAAATATTTTTGTCTCACACCATGGTTTCTTTGATAGCATTGAATATAAGTATTGTAACCTCACATGCAATAGAGAGAGAAGAGTTAAACCAGATAGCCAGTGGGGACTCTGCTCTAGTTCATACATTCTATGGCATTCAAAACCCCTTCCCTCTCCCTTGTCTTCTCTCTTTTCCTGTTTTGAAACCAGCAAGGGTTTTCACAGGTGAGCTTCTGGAGGCTGAAGCCTCTGCAGAAGGACAATAAGTCAAACTCCTTGAACTCTAGTTGAATCAACATGCATTTCTATTTATGTAAACTGTTTAAGTAATTAAAACCAAATCTTGTGAAGGAGGGTTGGGAGGATGCTGGATCTTATCAAGAATAAAAAATTGTTTTTTTCTCTCTTTCTCTAAATACATGAATTTGGTTCTAACCAGCTCTTTGGGTAGCTGCTGTGTATGAGTCCTTCCAAATAACTCCACTAGATTTACCAAAAACCTATACCTTTAATAGATGGAACATAAGGAAGGCCTAGAGGAATTGCTTGAGTACATAATATAGGACTTTGATTAAATGGGAGTTAAGATCATTGGAAGCAATAGACCATAGACTGGAGTGTATATAAATGCAGTGCCTCCAAGGTCACTCACTGCCTTGCCTCTGTTTCGTACTTTGTTTATCAATGAGCTGCAGCAGATCTATGGATTCTGCTTACCATACCCTTTAAACATTCTAAAACATTGACAAAATACTTGGCAGAAGTGATTGTGATTATGGTGGTTTTATAGTGGTTTTATAAGCTAACAGGAAACTGCAGGTAGCCATGATTAGACAGGTAGTCTATGGCAGAATACAGATACAAGTATATTTGGAATATTAGTGATTATTCCTCATATCCTCCATCAATAGTGCAGCATTAGGTTCCACACACCTGCCTCTTGCCTAACCCTAAATTCTTCAGCACAACTGGGAAAAGTTAAAACCTGTGTAAGTTGTCAGGCATTTTCTGACACACACACACACACCCAAGAGAATCTCAATATGTTGAAGGTTAAGTTCAGGGTTAGGGTTGTGATTAGTGTTAAGGTCAAAGTTTACATTGTGATTAAAGTACCACATGTGAATTTCAGTGTGCCTCCAAAGAAAGAAATTCTCATTTCCTCTAAATGGGTCCAAAGCATTGGCAACCAGAATACATCACCTCTGCTTCATTGCATAGTTTAACAAAAAAAAATATAGCATGGTCATTTTGTTGTTGTTGCTGTTGATACCATACATTAAATTTTGGTGACAAATTTTTTCCTGATTGCCAAAATCAATAGAATGTTGGGAACTTTTCTTCTACAGTACCTGGATTTTGTTTGACAAGTAAGGCCCAGACAAAAGGCTTGTTTATGGCAAGTGGCTGAAATTGTTGGTGAAACATTTTTCAGCTGTTCAGAAGACAGTGATGCATAATGTCTACATGGAGGGTCCAATCCCATGAGGGGCTGAAAATGTCTCCTCCTGGCACCTGAGACTTCAGAATACATCTTAAGAAACAAAATAAAGCAGGAGACGCCTTATACCTATGTCATTAAGATTGATTTGAAGACCTCATTGCCCCCACTCCAGCAGCTTCAAAAATGGTGTTGCATCTACTGGTAGTGCCCACAAAAGGCAACTATTTTGTGCCCAGATAGGAGCTTTGGTCTTGGTTATAAGAATGAACCAAGGTGAAACTAATGGATCTGAACTAGCAATGAGGGGAAAAGAAAAAGAAAAAGAGCCTGCTAAGGGTACCCCAATGGTGTTGCCATTGTTTTTAGAAATGATTTAAATGGGTTATAAACAGAGAGATAAAGATGGCCCCAAAACTATCCTCAATATTTGAGTTTTTAGGTTATTGTTGTTTATTTGTTGAGTCGTGTCCAACTCTTCATGACCCCATGGACCAGAGCACGCCAGGCCTTCCTGTCTTCCACTGCCTCCCGGAGTTTGGTCAAATTCATGTTGGTTGCTTCAGTGACACTGTCCAACCATCTCATCCTCTGTCGTCCCCTTCTCCTCCTTCCTTCACACTTTCCTTACATCAGCGTCTTTTCCAGGGAGTCTTCTCCTCTCATAAGATGGCCAAAGTATTGGAGCCTCAGCTACAAGATCTGTCCTTCCAATGAGCACTCAAGGTTGATTTCATTCAAAATGGATAAGTTTGTTCTCTTTACAGTCCAGGGGAATCTCAAGAGTCTCCTCCAGCACCACAATTCAAAGGCATCAGTTCTTTGGCGGTCAGCCTTCTTTATGGTCCAGCTCTCACTTCCATACATTGCTACTGGAAAAACCATAGCTTTGACTATACGGACCTTTGTCAGCAAGGTGATGGCTCTGTTGTCTAGGTTTGTCATTGTTTTCCTCCCAAGAAGCAGGCGTCTTTTAATTTCGTGGCTGCTGTCACCATCTGCAGTGATCATGGAGTCCAAGAAAGTAAAATCTGTCACTGCCGCCATATCTCCCCTTCTATTTGCCAGGAGGTGATGGGACCAGTGGCCATGATCTTAGTTTTTTTGATGTTCAGACCATTTTTTCCGCTCTCCTCTTGTACCCTCATTAAGAAATTCTTTAATTCCTCCTCATGTTCTGCCATCAGAGTGGTATCATCTGCATATCTGTGGTTGTTGATATTTCTTTTGGCAATCTTAATTCCGATTTGGGATTGCTCCAGTCCAGCCTTTCACATGATGTATTCTGCATATAAGTTAAATAAGCAAGGAGACAATATACAGCCTTGTCATACTCCTTTCCCAATTTTGAACCAAGTAGTTATTCCATATCCAGTTCTAACTGTTGCTTCCTGTTCCACATATAGATTTCTCAAGAGATTGATAAGGTGGTCAGGCACTCCCATTTCTTTAAGGACTTGCCATAGTTTGTTGTGGTTCACACAGTCAAAGGCTTTTGTGTAGTCAATGAAACAGAAATAGATGTTTTTCTTGAACTCTCTGGCTTTCTCAATAATCCTGCGCATGTTAGCAATTTGGTCTCTAGTTCCTCTGTCCCTTCGAAATCCAGCTTGTACTTCTGGGAGTTCTCGGTCCACATACTGGTGAAGCCTGCCTTGGAGAATTTCGAGCATAACCTTGCTAGTGTGTGAAATGAGTGAAATTGTACGATAGTTGGAGCATTCTTTGGCACTTCCCTTCTTTGGGATTGGGATGAATTTATTTATTTATTTATTTATTTATTTATTTATTTATTTATTTATTTATTTATTTATTTATTTATTTATTTATTTGATTTGATTTGATTTGATTTGATTTGATTTGATTTGATTTGATTTGATTTGATTTCTGCCCTGCCCCCCTAGGCAGCGTCTACTCGGGGTGGCTTACAAATGTCATAAAATATCATAAAAACATAAAAACTTCATGCCATTAAACAATGGTATATTCAAGATGGGGAATGATAGAAAACAAGAAGAAAACATGAAGACTCATCTTTTCCAATCTTCTGGCCACTGCTGAGTTTTTAGGTACCTAGGATTAAAGACATAGCTTTCCTATCAGTTTTGCTCTCCCACAAACTGTCTCCCATCATGAGTATCTTTATGTGATTCACTTCTGTGCAGTGGTGTCTCACAGATCCTATTTTATACCATGGGTCCACCAGCCAGAAGGCCAGAGGGGTGGGGGAATCGGGCCAGTTCATGTAGGAAGAGAATGGAAACTGATTCACTTTACACTGATTCTCAGCTGAGCCCCTTTCAGAATCAGTGTTCTGCAGAAAATGTCTTCATTTCTTATTGTATGAATAGCCTAATTTAGGACTGAATGAATGGAAAGTGAAACTCTTCATCAAGTATTTTTGATAGCTTCCTCAAATTACTAGAATATGAACATTGCCTCTTTCCTTGGAAGAAGACCAATACCGATCCTATGCAGTGAGTGACACTGCATTCTTTTGGCATGAGTTTGGATCACCCTTCTTGTGATCGTGCCCTACTGCAGGATGATAAACTCACTGTGCCAGGCTAATTCCTCTTCTACCTCAGTGTTAACAGCTCTTACAAATTGCTCAAGCTTCCATATGTCCCATCAGGAGTAGCCAAGCCATAACTCTTTCCTTTTTTAATTATCTTTTTTTATGCTTCTTCTTCCTGCCTCTAAGGGATTTGTGGCATTGGTCTCAGGATGTGGCTTCAATGAAGCCAAGGGCAAAAATGTCTTTTCTTCATTGTTAGGCTTTGTTGATATCTTTTTCGGCCTTCTTGAGATGTGCAAGGAATTTGCTTGCTTGGACTGTCTTGAGCCTACCCTATTTGGACCAGATACACTCCAGATACATTTTACATTCTGGAAACTGCACATCATTGGGTCATTGTAGGGCCATAAAATACAGATGTTTGGGGAATGCACGTGGGGAAAAACCCAACAGAAAACAAACATACTGTAATACAGGGTCAGTTGGGAGAGAGGTGTCTGCAAACTCTGCATGCAACTTGGAAAATGCTCTCAAAAACTTATTTTCCTAAAGCTCGCAGTGATGAAAAAGGAGTTTTAAGACTGTAAAGGGAAACCATGGGATTGAATCATGCATGGAAGGGAATAGAGATGTGGAGGGGAAAACAGGAGGAAGTTTTCAAGTGCAGATGTCACTGGTGTGTAAATCCCTATTTTAATCTTCATGTTGATCTAGGAGTTGCATTAGGTTAAACATGAAGACTAAGCAACATTTTCTCTCATCCCTCCCTTGTATACTTTTAAATCTCATGATGTTTTGCTCGATGTCTATAATGAGTATGCTAGAGAGAGGAGGGCCCAAAGCATAAATTTGCGTAAATCTGACATATCACTGTAAAAACTGAAAGTGTTCATGCTGCAAGGACAGGCTCTTGATAAAGCCATCCTGTATTCCTCTAATTCCTCATCACAGCTTTTGCTGTGTCAACTTTGCAAACAAAGGTACCCACTGATAATTATAATCCAATTTATCACCATCTATTTTTGATTCTTCTTTTAACCAAGTCAGCAGGTGCCCTCCTTCTCGGGTTACTGACTGATCAATACTCTTGCCTGGGGCAGTGAGATGCAGCTCTCAAACATTCCAGCACTTCAATTCCTTCTGAGAATGTCAAACAGGCAGAGACAGTTTGGTTGTGGGGAAAGAGCCAGACCAGATTACCATCAGACAGAAGCAGTGGGAATACAAGCCAGAACTTGCTGTTTTTAATGTGGAATGCAGCTCTTTTGCTTAAATCCTCAATGACGTGCTCGTATCATATGGTTCTCTGTTGTGATCCCAGTCTCATTCTATTTATTTATTTATTTATTTATATCTCACCCATGTAGTCAAGTGACCACTCTGGGCAGCTTATTATTTTACTGTCCTTATTATCGGTAGCTTGGGACCATGGCAGCCTCCCCTCCCCACAAATGTGGACTGAGCCTCCCACTCAGTGCACAAGCTAACTCTAGTCCTCACCTAGACTCATTTTCATGGTAAATACAAAATTATATAACTCACATAGAGAAGGGGTAAAATCCCAGTAAATTTCTTGTTGTTTACAGAAATTTAAATTAATATTGTCAATATAAGTTAATGTATGTTATTTAAAGTTTTTGAAGAAGTCACTGAATGCAGTTTTTTAAAAAAGATTAAAAAACCCAATTCTATCCAGTTCAACATGGCTTACAAAAAGGGGGAGACTGCCAATGACCATGATGATGGCTGATTCTGAGATTTCGAGTTCAAAAATTAACTTATTGAAACTTTGCTTAAATCCCAGTGCTAGCGTATGATCAAATGTTATAGCAACTTCCAGGAAAGTAAGAACAGTAAAGTTATATCTAGAAAAAGCTACTAATGGTCACATCAGTCTATTTATGGTTCATGTTGCCACTGGAGGGTGCATCTGTTTACCCTCCTTGGTAGACCTTTGTCTAGTTTTCTTACCTGATGTGCTGGTATGCATGTAGGATCTGGTGTGTGAGGGATCTGGTGTTTCTTTTTACATGTCTTTCCTCATAGGAACAATTACACATCCAAATGAATGTAATTTAAAAGTTACCTGACAGGTGTATATGTGGTTCAACAGTTCTTGAGCAATGTTCTGTACAAGATCTACAGACCTATCAATTGTAAATTTAACATCCACAATAAACATGAAAATATCTAAAGCTTGGTCTCCTAAAAAGGAACTTGGAGACAGAGTTTGGTGCAAAGATTATTCCTGGAAATTTAAAATCCTAACTGTGACTTCTTGCCTTAAGGCAAACATCAATGAACTGCATGACGTTTTATACAAAAGACTCTCCCTTCCTGCAGAAGAGATGGAATTTTGAAGCAGGGAGACGGCTGTTCTCTGTCTGATACCTTGTTACGCCAAGTTGGAGCACAGAATATATATATATATATTTACAGCAGAGTTATAAAACCCCTGAAAATATGTTTTATTATGGAAATGCAAACACACAACCATAACTATAGCAACATGAAAGGCTTGCTATAATAATGTCTAGATCCTATCCTTTGTACACAATTGACACAGGGGGAGGAAAGTGATTTTGTCTTTTTCCTCTACTTCTACACATCAGTTCATAGTTGCTTTCCATTTCTAGTAAAAAAAAGCACAAAATTTTAGTAATCCTGACATAGCTAAGGACTCAGGGGCACCATATCCATATCCTCTATCCTACATGTTTACAATACAGTTATTGACTCTAGAAATCTTTCTTTCCAGATTGAAAGATTTGCTATTCTCTGTAAGCTAAAAACAACTTGTCAGCCCTGTCTCCCATTAGTCCATTATAAACATACAGCAAAACTAGCAACACACATCAATAGAGGAAAATCAGGAGGTGTAAGGTCCAGTACTGGAGAAACTTCATGTTTCTGCTCTAAATGAGTGTTCAGAGCTAAAAGGTTCAGAAGCTCCTGCCTCTTTCCTCTCACCTGCAACTCTCTGCACTGCCCCAAAAGCAGCTCCACAGGGTTTTCAAGTTGCTTTGTATGGAGTCTGTAGTGGGGACAGATACTTGCTCTCCCCAGTTTTAATGGAATCCACCATCTCACCTGCAGAGGGCCACTGTTACACCAAATTACTGACTGCAGTTTAAAGAATACACCAAACTCCTGCTGGCTAGCATGTATGTACACATGATACTATAAGGCCCTCTTCTAACAAAGTAGCTGTTTTTCTTTTTGAAAGGTCTTTTTTGAGGATCAATATTTCAGCCCCTGTAGCCTACATTATTTCCACTTTTAAAATTGGGTGGGGACTGGTTCAACCCCAGAAGGCAGCCTATCTAAGAGAAGGAAAACTCTGATTTCAAACCCCCACTGAGGTGCCACCATCGTCCTCTATACCATGAGGGAACAGGCTGGGTAGGTGGGACTCATTCAGCTCCAGAAGGCAGCCCATCTAAGAGAAGGAAAACTCTTATTTCAAACCTCCACTGCCTTGTGGCTATATCCACCAATGGAAAAGGCTTCAGGAGTTAACCTCGAGGCAAAATCTGGAGCCGGAGTCCCAGAGGCAGTTCGTGCCATTCTGTCAACGCCTGTGATGTTGCTTGCCTTTCCATTGGACTATTTCAGTGATGTGGAGAGGGGGGATTTTGCTGGTTGAACATAATCAAACCTGGAGTAGGTCCCTTGAAATCAATGGGAATCAACTGAGTCATGAGTCTTTATAGGGCTCCAACCTCCTAAATACAGTTCTGAAGATATGTTTATTGGGAGGCATGCAAATTAAGCTGGCTGGATAGTTCAATGGTTTAGGAGCCAGAGGTTGGGGGTTCAATTCCTCACTGTGTCTCCTGGGGAAGGAGCCAGCCTTTACAGTCAATGAGAAAGCTGCACAGTCCTGATATATGGAGAACCAGGTATCCTTAGAGAAGAGATTATACATTTTATTCAAATAGACACAATTCATGGTCAAGAACAGATAACTGCTGGATTTCAGCAGAAATGACACATCAAGTGGAAGAAATTGAAATACTACCGAATACATATGCAGATCACAACCCAATATTGATGACCTTAGGACAAGCAGTAAGAAGAGGATGTTGGAGACTAAATACCCACCTATTGAGAGAGGAGACCTTTTAGACTAAAATATAAAAAGAGCTAAAAATTTTCTTTTAAATTAATAAACCTCATGATACAGAGATTACAATGCCCAGAGTGGTCGACCAGACCAGATGGGCGGGATATAAATCAAATCAAATCAAATCAAATCAAATCAAATCAAATCAAATCAAATCAAATCAAATCAATCAATCAATCAATCAATCAATCAATCAATCAATCAATCAATCAATCAAATAAACGATATGAGACGCTGCCAAAGCCTATTTTCGTGGCTTCAAGATAGAATTCAATGCACAAAATGTTGTGCAATGTTGGAATTAGAATTGAGATATAAAAATGATAAAATTATGGGCTTTTTAAAGGAGAAGGTCCAGGTAGATGAATTATGGATTTACACTAATGAGAAAATAATTAAAAAGATGTATACATACTTATTGGAATACGACTTGGAGGATGAGAGGGTGAAGGAGACTATGGTAAAATGGGCACAACATTTTGGGTACAATATTGATATTGGTGAATGGACAAAGATGTGGAAAGACAATTATAAAATGATTAAACCAGTGAATTTTAGAGAAAATATCCTTAAAATGTTTCATAGATGTTAGAAGGTAACAGTAATGTTTATTGGAAGTGTAAAAAAAAATCCAGGGACATATTATCATATGTTCAACAGAAATTAAATGTTAAACCTGCAATTTTGTTATTGAATATAATGCCAGAAATTATTGACAAGAAAATAAAATATAGTATGCTGCATATATTCACAGCAGCTAGGTTACTCTGGGCCCAAAAATGGAAGAATGAAGAGACACCAACGGTGGATGAACTATTAAAGAAGCTATTGGACATTGCAGAATTAGACATGCTTTCAGAGGCACTACGGGATCAACCAAGAGATTTTGTGAAGGAAAGTTGGAAGCTGATACAGTGGTGTCTCGCTAGACAGTTACCCTGCATGACAGGTTTTTCACTAGACATTGACTTTTTGCAATCGCTATAGCAATTCACAAAATGGTGATTCCTATGGGGGAATTTCGCTGGACAATGTTTGGTCCCTGCTTCGCAAACCAATTTTCGCTAGACAACGATTTTGACAGCTCCCTCCATGCTTGCAAAATGGTTGTTTTTGAGATCTAAGCTTCACAAGACAGCTATTTAAACAGCTGATTGGCGGTTCGCAAAGCAGCTTTCCTATGGCTGATCTTCTCTAGACAATGATGATTCTTCCCCATTGGAACACATTAAACAGGTTTCAATGTATCCCAATGGGGAAATGCTTTTCGCTAGACGATGATTTCGCTAAACAGCAATTTAAGTGGAACGGATTGTCATCGTCTAGCGAGGCACCACTGTACATAATTGGGCCTAGAAAAAGACAGGACTTTAGGGGGTAAAAATTAGTCTATAGTGAATCAGTGCTCACCAGAATCCCCATGAAAATTTTTGATGACCAGATGACCGTGAAATCTCTGATCCATAGGGGAAGGAGTTGGTAGTTTTTCTTCTTGTCTGTTTGTTTCGTTAATTATCTGTTAGATTATTAATGTTTATAAGTTTGTAAGTAATAATAATAATAATAATAATAATAATAATAATAATAATAATAATAATAATAATAATAATAATAATAATAATAATAATAATAATAATAAGAAGAAGAAGAAGAAGAAGAAGAAGAAGAAGAAGAAAGAAAGAAAGAAAGAAAGAAAGAAAGAAAGAAAGAAAGAAAGAAAGAAAGAAAGAAAGAAAGAAAGAAAGAAAGAAAAGAAAAGAAAAGAAAAGAAAAGAAAAAAAGAAAGCTGCACAGTCCCAGGAGAAGGGAAGGGTAAATAACTTCTGAGTATCTTCTTCCTGGAAAATCCTGGAAAGGGTCACCACAGGTCAGAATCAACTTGACAGCACACAAGTAAGTAAGTGTAAATTAAAGTGAGTTTTTTGGGATCTCCCAAGGGGAAGGTTTAAAAAATCATGTAATTCTCATTTCTCCCCAACCATCCAGTTCACATGTTCGGAGGGTTTAAAATGGTCTCTCACATTCAGCTCCCTTAAGTTCATTCACTCAGGTAGTAGCAGAACGAGCAACAGCAGCTGCCACAGCAGCAACCACTGCTGTGGACATGCAAAAAAACCTGAAACTCAGCGCATCATTCTAGAGGTGGACAGTATTGGCTCCTACAGTGCCTCAAATTGGATGTAATTCTTTTGACTGCATGGTGCAAGAGTCTTGTTTTAATTTTTACGCTTAGAATGGGACCCACTCCTCCTGACACATGAGCTGTTTCCAATAGAATGCCATAGTTCTGAATCCCATTTCCAGCTGTTTCACAATAAATGACACAGTAGTGGCAGTTTGACCTAAAATTACAAAAAAAAGAGTAAGATATGTATTGCAAGTTTTATATCATCAGATACCTCAGAATGCATCCTAAAGCTGTGCTCTGTATGACCTGCCTGCCTTTTATTTGATTCTTCTTTTATTTTTCTATCTTTGCATGCCACTTTGTGGACATGGGAAGTGAAACAGAAATGTCTTGAATGAATAAAACTAGAAGACAACCAACTTTTGATTGATCTATCTGATGCAGCCTGAGTGATTTCTTTGGGTTGAGGACCTGTGAACTAAAACACAGAAAAATCAATCAGGTAGATGGGTTAAAAAATAATAACAAAGGTTAAGAGAACTATCCATTCTTGTAAAGGAAAGAACCTGGAAAACTTGCTTGTTTCCCCAGACCCCCTTCCCAATATTTTTCTTCTTCTCCTAAAAATAACTTTTCTATGTCCTATCAATGAGTTGGACTCATAAGTGCAAATCTGGCATATTTTAGAGGAGCCTTCAAGCACCCCTGGAACATCCATACCCTCATATATCACCCTTTTTAATTTAAACCAATGTTTCAGCTAACAAAAACTCATTATAGCAAACTGTACAGTACATAGCCAAAGCTTATATATATATAAATTAGGCTGTTTGGTCGCACCCATCCCCTTAGTACTCCCCATGCAGGATTTTCTGCCACAGATGTGGAAACTAGATTTGCTTTGAGCACTGTGCATCACAACCTATGGAGAGCTGGTGGCCATTGTTCTTCTACCTCTGGGTAGAAGAAAAAAATCATAGAACAATTGAATTGGAAGGACCTATAAGGCCATTAAGCCCATCTCCCTGCTCAATATAGGAATCCAAGTCAAAGATCTGACAGATATTACCCAATTTTCTCTTGAATGCCTGCAGCTTTGGAGCACTCACCAAATCCTGAGGTAATTGGTTCCATTGTTATACTGTTCTAACAGTTAATAACATTTTTCATGATATTCAGCATAAATCTGGCTTCCTGTAACTTGAGTCCATTGTTACATGTCCTGCACTCTGCGACGACCAAGCCTCTCCTCTGTATGACTACCTTTCAGGTATTTGAAAAATCCTATCATATCTCCCCTCTGTCTCCTTTTTTCAAGTTAAACATGCCCAGTTCTTTCAGTCTTTCTTCACCGGGCTTGGTTTCAAGTCCTCTGATCATCCTTGTTCCCCTCCTTTGAACTTGCTCCAGTTTCTTGACATCCTTCTTAAAGTGTGTTGTCCAGAACTAGATGGAGTACTCTAGCTGAATCCTAACAAGTGCTGAATACAAGGGAACTAGTACCTCACAGGATTTGGAGACTATATCATCATGTGAAAAAGAAAGTACACCCTTTTTGAATTCTATGGTTTCATGTATCAGGACATAATAAAAATCATCTGGCCTTAGTAGGTCTGAGAATTAGGTAAATACAACTTCAGATGAACAACAACATGACATATTACACCATGTTATGATATTTTAAAAAATATTTTTATCAATATACATAAAAATAAAACAACTAAAGAAAATCTACATGCTGTTGTTCATCTGAGGTTATATTTGCCTAATTTCCAGACCTGCTAAGGACCAAATAGTTTTTATTATGTATGATAGGTAAAACCACAGAATTCAAAAAGGCTGTACTTTCTTCTTCACATGATTGTACTTCTGTTAATGCATCCTCAAAATACCTTGAGCCTACCCTGGGCTAGAAGGAGGCAATTTTTCCATTATGCTTCTGTCCTCATATCTGTAAGGCATAGCTGGGAAAAGTTACTTTTCAGACTGCGAAATACAGTGATAGTGCTGGAGAGGATTGTGAGAGTTGTAGGTCAGAGCTTGATCTTTGGGGTGCCCAGAACCTACTGATCAGTACTGGGAATTTTATTATATATATTAAAAAGTCGCTTTTCTAGATTTCGTAGCCCTAATTGCCTAGAATACAGAATATTTCAAATTCCTGAGACTTTTCATGCTCCCTTTTCTAAATGGTGCTTCCAAGAGACAGATTTGGAGGAAATCATTGAAGCTTGAGAGATGTACTCTTTCTCCCCTTTGAGTAGAGTTGGGAATTGTTTGAAGAATTTAGCCTGGAGTTCCTTGAATAGATGGATATGGATGCTCAACAGTGAGGGCAAACAGTAAATATTGCAGAGCCCATTTTGTGCAAAAAGCCATAGCAGTCTGGCTTCTTTCCTCTTGTCTGGAAGGAGAACAGGCCTGCAGGAGGAGAAATGACCTTACATCAATGGACTGTACTTTTGTGTTGATTGGTGGATGGGTGGAAAACACTTCCTTGCCCTTAAAATTTCCTGCTGGTTTTGCTAGCAGGATAGGATGCATTAGTTCACTCAACTGTATTTGATTGCAAGCAGGATGTTATTTGTATCATACAGGAAACAAATGTCCTGGCAACATCCTTTTATTAATCATTAATTTTCTGGACAAAGACAGTGATTTCCAAAAGAGCCTACGGGTGCCCAGATAATGGCATTTTGAACTTAGGTCACCCAGAGTACGCTAAACATAGTAAATGGAGCAGAATGAGAAGTGCAAATGGTGGGTGCACAGCAGGCTGAGCTGTGCATAGAGACAGAAGCGGACAGTTCTTTGTGTGCACATTCTTTTTGTGCTTATGGCGGGGGGGGGGGAAGGACAATTGCTTGAAGGTTCCTCTCATTTCTTTGAACCAGGAGTGCTACAGTTCAGCAGCCCTACTCCATTTTCTTCCCAGTGTCTGC
Source organism: Pogona vitticeps (assembly GCF_051106095.1). Classification (NCBI taxonomy): domain Eukaryota; kingdom Metazoa; phylum Chordata; class Lepidosauria; order Squamata; family Agamidae; genus Pogona; species Pogona vitticeps. Next base: position 45,875,231 of record NC_135785.1, read on the forward strand.
AAGGGAGTTTACTGAACATGTTTGCTGACTGCCTTGTACCAGGAAAACCCTGGCACAACTAGGGATGTGGCAGGACTCTAAAAGAGGTCCAAGGCTTCCTGGGCTTGCCTCAGCTTGCATCTCTTAAGTCTTTCCATAGGATGTACACAATCTCAGCTCTAGGGGCCTGATTCATTTCCCAGAATGTGCACCTTTCAAGGATGGACATAGAAAGACACCTACAGCAACAACACTTTCTTTCTTTCTTTCTTTCTTTCTTTCTTTCTTTCTTTCTTTCTTTCTTTCTTTCTTTTGACAGACAGACAGACAGACAGACAGACAGACAGACAGACAGACAGACACCACCCATCTAACCGAAGGCTACTCTGGGTGGTTTATTTAGAGCAGTGGTTCTTAACCTTTGTTACTCAGATGCTTTTGAACTGCAGCTCCCAGAAACCCCAGTCAGCACAGCTTGTGGTGAAGGATTCTGGGAGTTGCAGTCCAAAACTCCTGAGTAACCCAAGGTTAAGAACCAATGGTTTAGAGCAAAACAAAAGGCAAAAACAATAAACATAACATCTAACCATAAAACAGCAATATTAGTATAAAAACAAATGTAACCTAATAAATCATCATGACATACAGCAACATTAAAACATTTAAGCATTTAAAATGATGCCCTGATTATCCTATTAGCTAATTAGATTAGGCATCCTTCAGTCCCAAGAAATGATGGTGACATGCTCTGAACAGAGGTCTTGGAACAGCATCTAATGTGGGTGATGAGGCCAATTCGAGAGCGACAATCCCTTCCAGACTGAAGACAAATACAATTTGTCCCCTGTCCAGCTCCCTGATTTGGCTGATTTTGGGACTGCCTCATTGTCTCAGCCTGATGGACAAGTGTCTCTTCAAAAACAGGAGAGGCCATGCTGCACCTCCTGCCTCCAGGCTGAATGCTCAGATGTCAAGGTTTCTCATCTGTTGAGGTCCATTCCTAAGGCCTTCAGATCCCGCTTGCAGATATCCTTGTATCGCAGCTGTGGTCTCCCTCTGGGGCAACTTCCCTGCACTAATTCTCCATACAGGAGATCTTTCAGAATCCAACCATCAGCAATTCTCACGACATGCCCAAGCCAACATAGACGTCACTGTTTCAGTAATGTGTATATGCTAAAAATTCCAGCTCGTTCTAGGACTACTCTATTTGGAACTTTGTCCTGCCAGATGTTACAGACAACACATATGGAACGTATTCAGCTTCCTCTCCTGCCATACACAAAGGGTCCAGGACTCACTGCAGTACAGGAGTGTACTCAGGACACAGGCTGTATAGACCTGGATCTTGGTATATGCCATCAGCTTCTTATTAAGCCATACTTTCTTTGTGAGTCTAGAGAACATGGTAGCTGCTTTGCCAATGCGTTTATCCAGCTTGACATCTAGGGGGAGAGTGTCAGAGATCATTGAGCCAAGGTACACAAAGTCATGAACAACCTCCAATTCTTGCGTGGAGATGGTAATAGAGGGAGTTCAACAGAGATGTTATCCTTCCCAGGTGCCTTGCCGGAAGCAAGGGAATCCAAGGCCACTTTTATTTCTGCTAAAGTTGGTTCATTGTCCAACTCTTCCAAGACAGGCAGGCACTCAAAGTTATTTAATGCCTCTTTGGTTACTACATTCTCTCTGGAATATAACTCAAAGTAGTGCTGCACCCAGTGTTCCATATGCTGTGCTTGGTCCTGGATGATCACGCCTGTAGCAGACTTCAAGGGAGCAGATTTCTTCTGTATTGGAACTAAAGCCTGTTTGATACTGTCATACATTCCCTTGTGTCCACTGCTATCTCTATCTGAGCAGATCTGAAGCCAATAATCATTGGAACATCTCCTGGCAGCCTGTCAGACTTTGCTATGAGTAGCTAGAAGAACCTTCAAGTTGTACTCACTAGGACAGGCTTTGTATGGTGCTAGAGCTCTCCTCTTATCCTCGATGACTGGCATCAACTCCTCCGAATGGGCTTCGAACCAGTCTGGTGTCTTTTTGGTCTTCTTGCCAAGTGTGGACAAGGCAGTGTTATAAGCAGTATTCTTGAAATGTTCCCATCATGCAGGTGCATTTGCATCAGCTGGGCCTGGAATTGTTTCCTCAAGTGCTTGGGCAAATTCATCCACTTTTCTTTGATCGCGATTCTTGCTGATGTCAATACGTGGTCTTCCTTCCTTTTTCATGTGATACAATCTCTTTGTTCGCAGTTTTATTCTACTACACACCAGGGAGTGATCAGTATCGCAATCAGCACTCTGATAACTGTGTGTGACCATAATATTAGGAAGGCTAGAGCGTCTAGTGAGGATCAAATCGAGCCGATGTCAATGCTTGGATCTTGGATGTCTCCAGGAAACTCTGTGTTGGAGCTTCGTATTAAAGAACGTATTGGCTAATAGTTTCACCAGGCTCCATTGGTGAGTGAAAATAAACTGCCTGTCAGAACAGCAAAGTTTTAAAAAGCTTCTTAAAAATTGCCAGTGATGGGGTCAGGCAGATCTCCAGAGGAAGTTGATTCTAGAGTCAGGAAGTGACCACCGAAAAGGCCCCGTTCCTAGTTTTCTCTCTCTGGGTCTCTCATGGGTCAGCATGCTCAGATGAGACAAGCGAGTAAGATGACCATTTCTCACCAGAAGAAGGTATTCTATTCATCATATTAGAACTGCAGAGCTGGAATTGACTCTATGGATCAACAAGTCCAGCTCCTGTCAAGGAAGCACAGTGGGGAATTGAACTCCCAACCTCTGTCTCTACAGTTGCCGGGTAACGAGGTCCCAAACTGTTTAGGGTTTTAAATGTTAGAGCCATTGCCTTTTGAGGAAATGTGCAACAAACACACAAACACAAGAGGACAACAACTATGCAAAATATATTCTTGGGTGGCAGGTACAAAATCTGAGATTACAAGCAAGGCAAAAATTGCTTGGGAGTTGGACTGAGGAAAAATTTAGTCCAAGGGAAAAAGGAACAAAATATGGCTGACCCCTCCATTTAAATCAATTCCCGAATAACACTCAAAATAGCATGTAGGTGACACCTAAGCCTAATAAAAATGTCAAAATACAGCACAGTGGTGAAGAGGCTGTTTAAGTACAAGGACCCTTCATCATATGTGGCTGGAATGCCCCAGGGAAAAATATACTGGGAAGATAAACTTAAGTTAATCCAGCGCATGACAGGGCAAAAATTTTGAAATTATACTTACCTCATATTATTCTCTTTATTCATTGGTACAAATGAAAATCAGTTACGTACATAGACAGTTAATCTCCTTGATGCAATCAGTAGCCAGAAGAGATATTGAGCAAGGCAGGAAAGTGCTGAAGCAGATTTCAATACTTACATGGATACATTGGCCAGTACCTCGTTTAAGCCTTTATGCTACACCACCACATATTATATAGCTCGAACCCGTTGCACAATGTGGTAGCAGCTATGCTTCGGGGACAGCACTTCCATCTCAGTGCCCATGCAGCCTTCAGTTGCACATATGTAGCTGTGCAATAGGATTTTGGCTAGTGATTATGGAAAATGGTGAAACCCAGAAAAGAAAAAATAATAATAACTGGAATTGGATTTTAAAGAATAATTCTGCACAAAGTGTATTGGGGACACAAAGAAACCTGAAATTGTTAAAAAAAAAACAACACCCAGTAATATTTGGTGATATATTTAAATATTGCCCTTTACTTTTTTGCATTTCATGTTATAGTTAAATTACATCGTTCAGTTTAGGGAGGGGAGTCCATGATTAAATCAAGCTGCAGGGGAATACATTCAAGGAATTTAAACACTGTAAAACACAAGAAAGGATTATAATGCACCTTTTGTTTTCATGCCAATATCTACCCTGAATCTTCACTCCAATCCTCAGGCCCTACCTTAAAGATGTTAATTAGTTTTTCTGGCATACCAGAACACTTCAAAATGCTCCATAATGAATTACAATGCAAGCTGCGGACAAATGCTTTCTGAAAAATCTATCAAGTTAATAATGAGTGGTTTTTGCCATTCAGTGCATTCTTCAATTATTATTTTCTATGCAAACATTGGGTAAAAACACTTTCGGAAAGAAGAGCTCGTTCCTCTGTGTTGCATCAACCATTTCTTTTTGTTTTCCTCTCAGTCAATGCTTTCTACAGTGTATCACTATCAAAGAGAAGAAACAACTATCTCTGCTGTCTTTTTGTTCTTCCAGGCTTTTCATGGTTTCATATTTTTACACAATGTGTAGATTCAAGTGATACCATCCTGGCGCTCTTCCACATTTATTTCACCACCTGAACAAAGCTTTAGATTTCATTGTGTCTTTCACTGTTTGCAATATGAGATGTAAAGGCAGTTTTAGTTCTGGTTGCATAGCTTCATTGTCGAAGTTAATAGTTCCTTTATGGATTGTAGTTGTAGAAATGCTTCAGGCCCTAAGACATTGGAATATGAGTTCTTTGCTGTGTGTTGTGGGGGCTGTGACACTGTTTCCAGAAGGGGATCTGGGAAGGTGTTAACATTTCACAGAACCTTCTTGCCTCACTTTTCATTTTGGACTCCACTTTCCAATATCTGTTTACGGTTGTAGCAGCTGTGGGTCACCAGCAGTGCTCAGAGCAATCCAACCCTCTCCTTTGTTTATCTAAATGCAACACCCAAATGAGGGTGAATAAGATTGCATGCTCTCCTTCTATGACTTAGCTAGATAACATTATATATCAAAATCTGATTGGCTGCACTGTATAGTGTCCAATCAGAATGAGACAATGGTTACTTTTGTTCACTGAAATGTTGTGAAATAAGTGCTGCAGAAATAATTTCTGATAAAATTCTCTCGTTTTTTCTACTCAGTAATACAGAGATCCGGAGAGGGGAACAGCTACAATAGTTCCCCAGAGTCTATTCTGTTCTTATTAACTGGCACTTAAAGTCTCAATACTGTAACTCAGAAAGATTTATAGAAAAAACAATATATAAAAATATTTCTTTACTTACAGTTTCTTGAAATTACAGACTTGTGTATATTGTTTTCTTTACTGCACACATACCAGCAACCAACAAAACAGGTCAACAGCAACAAAACAACTGCCCCCTAACTGATGAAAGAGAGGGATACAACACTCAGTAGGAGTGTTTGATGCTGGAACAACGTGACTTAGACTTCCTTAATATTGGTCCCATGTAGAGAGGCAGGTATGCCTTCACAACTGGCTTCTGGTATTCATCCTTACTAAAATCAAGCTGTTCAGGCTACACACTGCCTAAAACAAGAGAGTTATTAGGAACAGTATGTTGATAAAAACTTGGTTTCTTTCTAAACTATTTGCATATCATCAGAGATTTCACTATTGTATCATTTATATTTATTATATTTTATTTTATTGTGTATGTTCCATTGTGGGTCTTGCTGGTTTTTATTTGTGCTACTCTTTAGTGTCTGTAGCAATTATATAATTTACGTTTTATATTTTTGTTGTAAGTCACCCAGAGTATCGATTGGGTAAATGGGTGGTATGTAAATCAAACAAACAAATGATTTCCTTCTGTCAGACCAGGATGCATAGAACCGATTGCACCAAATCTCCATCTATTATATGATCACTGCTATAAAATGGCACACGTTATCACTAGAGGATGTGGATTCAGACTGTAACTTATAAATTGATGTGGCCAATGAATCATGTCTGTTTTACCAGTAAATGACCAAGGGCCCATCTAGTCCAGCTTCCTGTATCTCACAGTGGCCCCACCAGATACCTCTGGGAGAACATGAAACAAACAGATTCCTGTCTCCTGATATCCCCTCTCCTGCATCTAGCATTTGGAGACACCTTCCTTTTAAGCCTGGGAATTATACATCCCTATCATGGCTTGTAACCTGCGATGGACTTTTCCTCCAGGAATCTGTCAAATCCCCTTTTAAAGGCATCAAGGCCAGATGTCATAGCCAGATCCTATGGCAAGGAGTTCCACAGTCAAACAGCATGCTGGGTAAAGAAATATTTTCTGTTGTCTGTTCTCACTCTCACAACACTCAATTGGAGTGGATGTCCTCTGGTTCTGGTATTGCGTGAGAGGGAAAAGAGCTTCCCTCTATCCACTTTATCCATTATGTCCCCCCTCAAGCACCTTGTCTCTAGACTAAAAAGCCCCAAACACTGTAGCCTTTCCTCATAAGGGAGGTGTCCCAGCCCAGTCATCATTTTAGTCACTCTCTTCTGCACCTTTTCCAGTTCCACTATGTCTTTTTTGAGGTGCCGCGAGCAGAACTGCATGCAATACTCCAGCCTTACCAGCATTTTGTACAATGGCATTATAATGTTGGCTGTTTTATTTTCAACCCCCTTTTTAATGATACCTAGCATGGAATTGGCCTTCTTCACTGCCGCTGCACACTGGGTTGACTCTTTCATCGAATTGTTCACCAGCACACCAAGGTCTCTTTCCTGACCTGTCACAGACAGATTAGAACCCATCAGCTGATAAATAAAGTTTGATATTTTTTTTTTTGCCCCAATGTGCATTACTTTACATTTTCTTATATTGAAACATATTTGCCATTTTGCCGGCCATTCTCCCAGTTTGAAGAGATCCTTCTGGAACTCTTTACAATCCCTTCTGGTCTTAACCACCTGGAAAAGTGTATTGTCATCTGCAAACTTGGCCACCTCACTGCTTTTCCCTGTCTCCAGGTCATTTATGAACAGTTTGAAAAGCATCGGTCCCTGGACAGATCCCTGGAGCACATTGCTCTTCACCTCTCTCCACTGTGAAAATTGCCCATTGACACCTACTTTGCTTCCTGGTTCTCAACCAATTCTCAGTCCATAAGACAACCTGCCCTCTTATCCCCTGACTGTGGAGATTTCTCTGTGGAGAGTTAATACAGAATTAAGATAGAATAAATTAAGATGGAGACTTGTTTTGTATAGAACCAATTTAGTTGTGCCCAATCCACATTTCCATCCTCAAAGTCATGATTTTGTAAAGTAACAATCATATATTCCAAATACAATCCATTATTTTCGATTTGAAGGGAAACACAATACTATTTTAAAGAAATTACATAGCAGAGCAATGTCATTTCTAAGGCACCTGCACAATTATTACATCCGAAGTAAGTTGCACATGCCCTTAAAATGTGCACTTTTGAATCTTGTGACTTCTTAGAAAGATTTTTATTAATATCTTACACTCTAGATGTCCAATGAACATTCCCTTAATGTGATAGCTTACTAAATTCAACAGAAACAGACTTCTTGCTTGTCTTTAATATAGGAAAACATTCATAAAAATTAAATCTTGCAGGCTTAATCGGCACAAAAGATAATTCTATGATCCTAACCTTCCTTTGCCTACAGCATAATATCTAGACTGACTCGGAAAGGAAATATTTGTTATGATGGGCTTATCGATCACAGTGGCCCCCTCCCTGCAAGTCTTATCCTAACAAAAGCCATCACATTAAATGGATGGATTGTTAATGCCTTCATTTTATTGTTAAGGGAAATGAAGAAAAAATAAGTGCCTTCATGGTCCATCATCAACTCGCCTTTCCTAGCCAAACAATGACATCAATTCTGGGCATTTATCCTTTCTGTTGTGTGGATTATATTCTGGAAGAATATATTTTCTAAAAATGCTTCTGCTGAGCATAGCCATTCTGGGGATTCTTTGTAGAGAACAATGCCAGCATATTGATTATTTGCTACATATGCACCTTGCATCCTATTCAGTACGTTGACGGTATGAATGGTCAGCTATAGACTTTCTTTTTCCTTGATTGTCACTGGCTCACAGGTTTAGAAAAGAGGAGCATTCCTTGAAAACATCTTCGCAAATTAAGTATGCAGAATGAAAGAGTGAGAGACAGAAGGGTTAGAAAACAAGAGTCAGAGCTTCCTCTAAAGATGTTCCTGCCTTTAAAGTAAAATATTTAGAAAGTGCTGGAGCTGAGAGTCAGCATTCCTGAATGCCATTTTATTGGCATTGAGAGAACATTTAACATTTTTATCTTAAAGGGAGTTTGGAGATATCTCACAGATAAATGTACGTGAAGGGTACAGGGGATTGCTTTGTAGTGTTCTTCACACTAAAATAAAAATCAGTCAATCAATCAATCAGTCAATCAATCAATCAATCAGTCAATCAATCAATCAATCAAATGATGAGATCTAAGTTACATTAATTGACAAGAATTCACCAACACAAGAGGTTAGTTGTGAAGTGCGAGATAGAGCAAAAGCTGCGTGCATATAAGTTAAATAAGCCGGGGGACAATATACAGCCTTGTCGTACTCCTTTCCCAATTTTGAACCAATCAATTGTTCCATATCCAGTTCCAACTGTTGCTTCCTGTCCCACATGTAGGTTTCTCAAGAGACAGATAAGGTGGTGAGGCACTCCCATTTCTTTAAGGACTTGCCATAGTTTGCTGTGGTTCACACAGTCAAAAGCTTTTGCATAGTCAATGAAGCAGAAGTAGATGTGTTTCTGGACCTCACTGGCTTTCTCCATAATCCAGCGCATGTTAGAAATTCGGTCTCTAGTTTGTCTGCTGGAAGAAATATCAACAACCTCTGATATGCAGATGATACTACCCTGATGGCAGAAAGTGAGGAGGAATTAAAGAACCTCGTAATGAGGGTGAAAGAGCAGAGTGCAAAAAATGGTCTGAAGCTCAGCATCAAAAAACCTAAGATCATGGCCACTGGCCCCATTACCTCCTGGCAAACAGAAGGGGAAGATATGGAGGCAGTGACAGATTGTACTTTCTTGATCTCCATGATCACTGCAGATGGTGACAGCAGCTACAAAATTAAAAGATCCCTGTTTCTTGGGAGGAAAGTGATGACAAACCTCAACAGCATCTTAAAAAGTAGAGACATCACCTTGCCAACAAAAGTTAGTTAGTTAGGCATCCTTCGGTCTTGAAAGACTATGGTGAGGTGCTCTGTATGTAGGACTTGGAACAGCATCTAGTGTGGCTGAGAAGGCCAATTGGAGAGTGACAATCCCTTCCACTCTGAAGACAAATGCAATCTGTCCCTTGTCCAGCTCCCTTATTTTGTTGCTTTGCCTCAGCCTGCTGGACAAGGGTCTTTTCAAATTGACAACAAAAGTGCACATAGTCAAAGCTATGGTTTTTCCTGTCGTGATGTATGGAAGTGAGAGCTGGACCATAAAGAAAGCTGACTGCTGAAGAACTGATGCTTTGAATTGTGGTGCTGAAGGAGGCTCTTAAGAGTCCCCTGGACTGCAAGGAGAACAAACCTATCCATTCTAAAGGAACTCAACCCTGAGTGCTCACTGGAAGGACAGATCCGGAAGCTGAGGCTCCAATACTTTGGCCATCTCATGAGAAGAGAAGACTCCCTGGAAAAGACCCTGATGTTGGGAAAGTGTGAAGGCAAGAGGAGAAGGGGACGAAAGAGGATGAGATGGTTGGACAGTGTCACCGAAGCTACCAACATGAATTTGACACAACTCCGGGAGGCAGTGGAAGACAGGAGGGCCTGGCGTGCTCTGGTCCATGGGGTCACAAAGAATCGGACACGTCTAAATGACTAAACAACAAAGTGTATCTCTGTAACTTATGAAAAAAGGAAAAACTAGAGTTAGGGCTCAGTTTCAAAAGAAAGCTCTCTATGTCAGCTAAGGGAGCCAAATGAACCTCAGTTATACTCCAGTTAGATTGTTTCATAAATTTCTGGTCATATGATACAGGGCCTTGACTGACTCATTTTCCTGGTCAGTGGTTTATTTCCCCCTCTCTGGGATGGTTGTTTTATTTTGTACTGAGAATAGATTGCTTCATTCTTTATCATTACAACCTGTGTGAATGTTACTATCAATTTATTTTCTTTGCAAAGGGATTGGGTTTGTGCTTGCTGTGGCCACTTCATGGCCACTGTGCTTGTTCCTCCCCCGTTTTTTGTTTTTTTAAATTAAAGATATATCAACAAATCAGCTTGTAAGGAGACAGGTGATCCCTTAGATAGTCAAGTAACTGCTGCCAGCAAAAACAGCAGGATATAGCTTGAATGAGACAGACTCTCCCCCTTGCCCCCTCCCTTTGAAAGAGGGCTTGAGCAGAAGCATTTCCTATTTCTCCTCTCTCTGGAAAAGGGGAGGAGAGAAAGCCAGGACCTCTCTTATTGCACTGTCAATGTATTACTTTTGTTATTTAATAAAAAGGGGAAGGGCCCCCCATGAAACAGTATAGAAAATGAATCAATACCAAATTAACATCATTGTAGCCTGCCAGAATGGTTCAAATAGGAAGAAATGAATCAGTAATGTTAGAACAAATGGGAATGTTACCACTGGTATATATACCATGTGAGCATGATTCAGTACAACAGAGGTATGAAAACAATCAGTAGAACTAGGGTTATTTTGGCTTGTGTGATTAGACCCTAAGTGGTAAGATGAGAGAAAGAAGAAGAAAGGGCAAAAGTTATAGGGCTTGATCAAGCATCTTGAATGTTGATCTGTTGATTTTCAACTAGGATAATGCAAAGGATCATAAGAAAGAGCCTTAAGCCATTTTAAAGCCAAGACTTTTATTTGGCATAAAATTTTGTGGACTGCATTGCACTTATGGTAATCAGATTCATCTGATGATGCAGGATGGAGTCCATGAAAGCTTAAGTGAAATAACACTTCTGAATTTTTGGTGCCATAGATTCATTTTTAATTTTGGTGCAATAAGCTGATGTGGTCACCTATCCCTCTAAACCAGTGGTCCCCAACCTTGGGCCTCCAGATGTTCTTGGACTACAGCTCCCAGAAGCCTTCACCAGCACCTCTGCTGGCCAGGATTTATGGGAATTGAAGTCCAAGAATATCTGGAGGCCCAAGGTTGGGGGCCACTGCTCTAAACAACACAAAAAATAAGGGCAATGGACTTTTCACTTAATCAAGAGTCACTCTGACTCAGATTATGTGCTTTTCAAGGTTTCCTAGGCTGCTGAGCCCAGTATCCCATCGAGTTCCAATCAATGCAATGTTGAATAAATCACACTTCTGAGACAAAACAAACTGTGACTAAAACTATGGCATTCCATTGCAGGCAAGTCTGGCCAGCAAAAACCTTAAAGGAATGTCTTTTTGGTTAAGTGATTAGTTAATCTATTTCCTGTCTGTGCCATTTTTACGTATTCCTATTCCATTCTGTTGTGCATTGATCCATCTCCTTCCCTGTAACAGATTTAGTTTTGAGGAAAGCAAAAAAGGTAAAAGAAACCCTGGGCAAGCCTGGAATGAGTACACATGGAAGACAATAGTGTCTGGCTTTGGGATGGGAGACAATCTATTTTGGTTTTGTTGTATTTCCCTCTCTTGTTTCATATCAGGTTGTAAGATGCAGTGTTTTCTTCTCAGTGTGCTCTAGTTTAGATGAAACTAGACACCCTCTGAGAGCATTATTCCTTTCAAAACAAGATGTCCAACTCTTAAAAAACAAAACAAAACAGGGAGCTTCCAAAAGATGCCAATGGGCAAAGAGGTCACAAAAATGCCTAGGGGCCACATGCAGCTACATTGTCCACCCATGTCTTAAGGACAGAGATTCATTGACTGTCTGGGACTTCCTAAATTCTGATCCTCTGTTTGGTTCTTACTTGTGTGGAACTGACCTGTATGCAACTATTGGTCTTGTACATTTCCTTATTTCTAAGTACTTGAAAGAGCAGATGTAAAATGCTAAAGATAAGGGGGGAAATACATTGAATTCCAAAGCCACATGAGGCTACACAAATTGTCTGTGAATTGTCTCTCTTTTTTTGGAAAAAATTAAAAAGGGTAAGAAAATGTGTTTGATTTATTGAATGATTTTTTTAAAAAAAAGGTTTAAAGCTTTCTTTGCTTTTTTAAAATGTATTTATTTATGTATTTATTTATTTATTTAGCTTGGTGTTTTTTACATCACTCTGCTGCCCTGACACATATATATATGACATCTTTTTTCCTCCAGTCTCATCTTGATTCTGCCTAAGAGTAGCGTTGCTGTCATGTAGCTGATCAGATTTGACTATAAGGTAATGTCATTAAAGGTGAACATCCTCATTCAGTATCAACCTTCGTTGCCCTCATGGTGGCATGACATGAAGAAAGATGGAATTTAATGAAAAAAATATGGCTTTATATCTGCAGACAATAGGCCAAAAAAGAGGCTTAGGCTCTTTCTGGAGTTGCTGCCACTACCAGCTACCACGGTGGGGCAATAAAAGCTTTGTGTGCTCCTACTGAAATCATTTCCAACCCTCATCTTCTCACCTACCGTTGTAGAAAAATTGAACATTGTGATAGAGTTGGGGAAGAAAACTACCCAAGTTCATGTTGATTTTTCTATATATTAAGGTTGTTCACTGGATTTGGCCCAATTCTGAAACACCTAACTTGATGAAAATGATAGCTGCATGCGTGGTAGTCCTGGATCACAGCAATGATGTCAAAGCAGGTCATGGAGTCAAGCAGCAGCCTCACAGATCCCTCTGTTTATACTTAGATTTCAGGAGGTTGCTTTTTAAAGAAAAGTCATGATGAAAATAAAAGTACAGAAGAGGCACAAGAAACAATTAATACCTTATGGGAAACGTGAGAAGGACGCTACGATGGCATGAAATGACCTCGACAGAAAGAGAGGATGACAGTTATCTCCTCCCCACCAGCCTGTGATGCCCAAAGATCTCTATTGCAAACTTGCTGAGGTGCTAGGACGAGTCTGTGACTCAAGTTACCAGACTATATACTGTATTCTTTTGCAACCATATTCCTCTGTTGCACATGGCTTAGCTTCATTGCTAAATGTGTGACTGTAGCATCTTTCATTGGTACTGAGTGTCTGTGCCTTTATTGCATTCACACATTTTCTATCTTTTCAAGACCTTGCTTATTTAATTTATTAATTTAAATATTTTATGTCATCTTTCTTTTTAAAAAGGACCCAAGGTGGCTTACATCATTAAAACACAATATTGAAAGTTGAAAACAATGAGTACACAAATATTAAAAAAGGAACAAACAAATACCACTCTGAGAAATGGTAAACAAAAACAATTTTAAAAAGTTCAAAGCAGCAAGGTACTAACACTGCTCAGAGTGAGATTGTCTGGGTTATGAATGGTTTGGTCTATAAGTCTTTGCTTGATTGGCATGGAGCATGACACCAGTGGCTACTTCTGACGGTGGAAGAGGTAATTGCACCTCAATAGGTAGCTACCACCTGCCTTAAGCTGGGCAGCCCCCAGCCAGTAAGGTGCTACCTCACCACGGTCTGTTAACCTCATGGGGTGTGTGGGGTTTAGGGTGAAAGCCAACAAGCAGATTGATAAACCTGCACCATGCAACAATCATAAGAAAATTTCTGCCCTAAAGCTGGTCACCTGGAATGTTTGGACAATGACCCCTGGCTTTTCTGACGACTTGCAGGAAATAGACAATGAGGGCAAGACAGCTGTCATCAACATGGAACTGAGTAGACTGCAGATGGACATTGTTGCCCTGCAAGAGACGAGATTTCCAGACATGGGATCTGTCAAAGAAAAAAAACTTTTCATTTCTCTGGCAGGAAAAACCATTGAATGAGACCAGGTTATATGGTGTTGGCTTTGCAGTCAGAAATACTCTGCTGAGATCCATTGTTCTACCTACTGTGGAGAGTGAAAGAATCCTATCTCTGCAGCTCCACTCATCAGCGGGACGGGTCACCCTCATTAGTACATATGCAACAACACTGTAGTCCACAACAGAAGTCAAAGACAAATTCTATGATGATCTGGCAGCTGCTATCAAAAAAGTCCATGAGAGAGAGAGAGCCACTGTTCATTCTCAGAGATTTTAATGCTAGAGTTAGTGCTGATTACAATTCTTGGCCCACTTGCCTAGGCTGTCTTGACATTGGGAAAATGAATGAAAATGACCAATGCTTGCTGGAGTTTTGCTGTTATTATGGTCTTTCTGTGAGCAACACGTTCTTTAATACGAAGCTTCAACACAGAGTTTCCTGGATACATCCAAGATCCAAGCATTGGCATCAGCTCGATTTGATCCTCACTAGATGCTCTAGCCTTCCTAGTATTACGATCACACACAGTTACCAGAGAGCTGATTGTGATACTGATCACTCCTTGGTGTGTAGTAGAGTAAAACTGTGAACAAAGAGATTGTATCACATGAAAAAGGAAGGAAGACCACATATTAACATCAGCAAGACTCGCGATCCAAGAAAAGTGGACGAATTTGCCCAAGTGCTTGAGGAAACAATTCGAGGCCCAGCTGATGCAAATGCACTTGAACGATGGGAGCATTTCAATAACACTGTTTATAACACTGCCTTGTCCACATTTGGCAAGAAGCCCGAAAAAATGGCAGACTGGTTTGCAGCCCACTTGGAGGAACTGATGCCAGCCATCAAGGATAAGAGGAGAGCTCCAGCAGCATACAAAGCCTGTCCTAGTGAGTACAACTTGCAGGCTCTTCAGCCTGCTTGTAGCAAAGTCCAACAGGCTGCCAGGAGATGTTCTATTGATTATTGGCTTCAGCTCTGCTCTCAGATAGAGATAGCAGTGGACACAGGTAACATCAAAGGAATGTATGATTTCAGGACCAATACAGAAGAAATCTGCTCCCTTGAAGTCTGCTACAGGCGTGACCATCCAGGACCGAGAACAGCAGATGGAACACTGGGTGCAGCACTACTCTGAGCTATATTCCAGAGAGAATGTAGTAACCAAAGAGGCATTAAATAACATTGAGTGCCTGCCTGTCTTGGAAGAGTTGGACAGCTAACCAACTTTAGCAGAAATAAAAGTGACCTTGGATTCCCTTGCTTCCGGTAAGGCACCTGGAAAGGATAACATCCCTGCTGAAGTACTGTAAAGAGATCATCACCACCGAGCTGTATGAAATCTTTTTGTCTCTGCTGGTGGGAAGGTGGAGTACCAGAGGACATGAAAGATGCAAACAAAAAAGGAGATGGGGCGACTGCAATAGCTAGCGTGGCATCTCTCTTCTTAGTGTTGTAGGGAAGCTGCTTGCCCATGTTGTGCTGAAGAGGCTCCAGGTGCTTGCAGACAGAGTCTATCCAGAATCACAGTGTGGATTTTGAGCTAATAGATCCACTACTGACATGGTATTCTCCCTCAGACAGTTGCAATAGAAATGTAGGGAACAACAACAGGCACTCTTTGTGGGCCTTCATAGAACTCATGAAGGCCTTTGATTTGGTTAGCATGGAGGGCATTTTAAAAATACATCCCAAGATTGGATGTGCACCTTGAATCCTTAACATAGTCAGGTCCTTTCATGAGGCACTGTAATTTTTGATGGCTCAACATCAGATTGCTTTGACATCCGAAGTGGAGTAAAACAAGGCCGTGACCTCACGCTGACCCAGTTAGGGATCTTTTTTGCTGTCATGCTGAAGCATGCCTTTGGAACTGCAACAGAAGGTGTCTATCTTCAGACTAGATCAGATGGAAAGCTCTTTAATCTCTCTAGATTGAGAGCGAAGACCAAAGTCCAACTGAAATGCATGCAGGACTTCCTCTTTGCTGATGATGCAGCCATTGTTGACCACTCTGCTGAAGACCTCCAACAACACATGAATTGTTTTAGCAAGGCCTGCCAAGACTTTGGACTAACAATCAGCCTGAAGAAAACACAAGTCATGGGCCAGGATGTGGACTCACCTGCCTCTATTACCATCTCCGCACAAGAATTGGAGGTTGTTCATGACTTTGTGTACCTTGGCTCAATGATCTCTGACCCTCTCCCCCTAGATGTCAAGCTGGATAAACGCATTGGTAAAACAGCTACCATGTTCTCTAGACTCACAAAGAATGGCTTAATAAGAAGCTGATAACATATACCAAGATCCAGGTCTGTTCTGTTCTCAAACCTTTATTGGCATTTACAAGATCCAGGTCTATAGAGCCTGTGTCCTGAGCACACTCCTGTACTGGAGTGAGTTCTGCACCCTTTGTGCACAGCAGGAGAGGAAGCTGAACACATTCCATATGATTTTTTATCATCAATATATTACTGAAACAGTGACATCTATGTTGGCTTGGGCATGTTGTGAGAATGGCTGATGGTCGGACTCCATTTGTGCAGGGAAATCGCCTCAAAGGGAGACCACATCTGCGATACAAGGATATCTGCAAGTGGGATCTGAAGGCCTTAGGAATGGACCTCAACAGATGGGAAACCTTAACATCTGAGCATTCAGCCTGGAGGCAGGTGGTGCAGCATGGCCTCTCCCAATTTGAAGAGACCCTTGTCCAGCAGGCTGAGGTGAAGAGGCAGACCTGAAAGCAGACAAATCAGGGAGCTGGACAGGGGACAGATTGTATTTGTCTTCAGTGTGGAAGAGATTGTTACTCTCGAATTGGCCTTCTCAGCCACACTAGACGCTGTTCCAAGACCTCCATACAGAGCATGTTACTATAGTCTCTCAAGACTGAAGGATGCCTTCACACTATGAATAGTTTGGTTAGAACTTCAACTTAGAATGTTAGTTTTCTTGTTGGTATGGTGGTAACATGCTACTGCTATCAAAATGTATAATAGCTGTCTCCTTCCTCTCTCTCTCTCTCTCTTTTCCTATTCCTTGAGGTGGAGGTAAGAAAATCATTCTAGCAGAAATAATTCAGATGGTGTAGTTAGAACCCCTAGTACTTATGGCTGTGTTTTCATTTTTGAGGGGATGGGACCACCCTCCCCTCTGATATATGGAAATACAAAATATGAGCACAGATATGGCCACAGATTGGACTATCTCCAGAAAGTTATGCAGCAAATTGAGTCCCAATCTATATGCCCCATTCAGATCTACACTGAATTGGTGAGCCAGTAAGCATCCTTTATATGCACAGTCCAGTATGCAGCCTTTATATGTATGTACAGTATGTTTGTGTATGTATATACAGTGATGCCTCGCTTAGTGATGTTAATCCTTGCAGCAAAAATCGCTGCTATGTGATTTCATTGCTAAGTGATTTTTAAAAGCCCATAGAAACGCATTAAAACACGTTTAATGCGTTCCTATGGGCTTAAAAACTCACCTTATGCAAAAATCCTCCATAGGGGCGGCCATTTTCGGTGCCTCTAAAACAAGACAAAACAACAGAGCGCTCCCCTATGATCATCCCAAAGGCCCCATTTTCGGACAGCTGATCGGCGGGGCCTTTGCGATGATCGCGGGGGAGCGCTCCCCCGCGATCATTGCAAAGCGAATTTTCCCCATAGGGGCCATTGCAAAGCGATCGCTCTTGCGATGGCAAAAAGTCCATCGCAAAGTGATTTCATCATAAAATGGAGCGATCGCTATGCGAGGCGCCACTGTATTGGAGCACATCACTAGCAATAAAATATAGTGAAATGAATCATGTCATCCAAACAATGTTGTTTTAAACTGTGCATACTATATGCATATAATGCTCTTTATGCATGCTCCTGAAGTCCTGAAAGATATGTGAATGAGGAGAGAGTCTAGGTACTATGCATAAAAGTCAGATCAATGTACATAGATTTAGGAGGATTCCAAGCCCCAGTCCTTAAATTGACAAACCTGTTTAGCCAATCAAACAGGACTATAAAAGTTTCCTTGGATAGACTACTGTACATCCTGTGAAAGCTCATGCCAGTAGAACCAGCATAACTATCTGAGTAGAGGAACATTAAGATGAGTCTGCATTCTGCAGGGCCAAGCCAAACCCACACCATGTGAACTTAAGTGGCTTTGATGGAAGGTGGAGTCATCAGTGCACCATCTTAGCCATCATTTAACCTTGATGGAAATTGCCAAACCTAGATCTCAGTGGCTTAAAAATGCTTTTGTTTGTCCTCTGCAAGAAAAGTTGACCATTTCCCCGAAGTTTTGCTTGCTTGCAGAGATTTATTCCTGGTGAAGCTGGAAGGCAGCTGATGTTATGTCATTTAGTAACACTAAACGACCAAGCCAAGCATTAAGCCAATTATATCCCACAAATCATTGCTCAGCAGAGCAGCACTCTCACTTGAGCTATGGGCCAGCGGCTGCAAGGATCAGCAGGGAATTAGCATTGATTGGCTGCCTGGGGACCAACAAGACAGCCCTTCCACCAGCTTTCACCGACCAGTCAATAGCCCTCGGCTGCCCTTGGCCTCTTAAATATGTTCAGCCCCTCCCCTGCTTGGACTCTGAATTCCAAGGCAAAAAGTCCTCTAGACAGGGAGGACAGGGAGAGGAGATGAACACTAGAGAAAAGTGGAACTCAGTCGTCCTCCCTTTGGCAAACAAAATAATGAAACTTTGTATCTTCTGCAAATGACTGGGGCGTGGGGTTGGAGATAAAGTGATTTCTGTGTGATAGCAACCATTCCCAGGCACATCACCTCCTTTGAAAATGATGGTGTGGGTGCTTCTTCACAGAAACAGAAAGCTGGCAATGCTCTAATGCGCAGAACTGGATTTCTTACTTCTGACAAGTTCACAGAACTGTGGCAGCACCTAGAAATGCAAAGCTGTAGAAATTTTTGCCAACTGCTGTACTCAAATGTTGGAAAAACTATTTCAGGGGCTGCATTTCCCAGACTTGCTGGGCCATAGACCATTTATCTGGGGATTCTGGGATATGTAATCCACACATTAAAGTTCCTAAGATTTGTCTGCCTGATGCCACTGGGAAGTTTACAGCGAAGCTTACTTGAGCTGGCCCTCAGTTATTATTTTGCCCTTGGGTCCTTCTTCATTATTTAGGACACAGCCTCTGCAATTTTGGCACTAAGAATCTCTAGGAGGAGAAAGAAGATGGAGACTTCACTGGCTGACCAGCTACCTAGAAGGAAAAGATTCTCTCCTTCAGTTGCCACAGCAGGAGAGTTACTTTGAAAGAGCAAGCAAGGAAGGTGGATGATCTAGGGTCACGAGATGAAAAACTACCTCCTGACTACAATAAAAGGAATAAAATGACTGTCCTAATTGGTTCATCATATTCAAGTTCATGTGGGTGCAGAGGCCATTCCTACTGTATGGAAAGATAAAGTAGTCAATGAATAGATATGATTCTTCTGTTAGTCCACTTTCATCTAGTGCTTTTGCCCACTTCTGCTTATGTTAAATAATCAGAAGTTAAGTATAATGATTTGGGCCCAGAAGTTGGAAAACTCTCTCTCTCTCTCTCTCTCTCTCTCTCTCGCTCTCTCTCTCTCTCTCTTTTGGATTACAACTTCAGCAGAAATCCAAAGAAGTAATTTTTCAAAGCCTGCTGTGAGAGAAGGTCTTTCTACTCTCATTTTGCTGAAGAATGCCTGAGAGATTAGTTGTCCTCAGCTACTGCATACATGCCTCTATGTTGGCCAACATTATGCATCAAAAGCCCCACATCAAAAAAGGAAGGTGCAGGGAACAAAACAAGCATCCAGAAATGTAAGTGTGCCATTGGTATAGCAATGGAACCAACTACCTCAGGAAGTGTTGAGCACTCAAACGCTGGAGGCATTCAAGAGAAAATTGGCCTACTATCTGTCAGATCTGCTTTGATTTGGATTCCTGCATTGGGTAGGAGGTTTGACTCAATGGCTTTGTGTGTGTGTTTAGTCGTTTAGTCGTGTCCGACTCTTCGTGACCCCATGGACCAGAGCACGCCAGGCCCTCCTGTCTTCTACTGCCTCCCGGAGTTGTGTCAGATTCATGTTGGTTGCTTCGCAGACACTGTCCAGCCATCTCATCCTCGGTCGTCCCCTTCTCCTCTTGCCGTCACACCTTCCTAACATCAAGGTTTTTTCCAAGGACTCTTTTTTTCTCATAAGATGGCCAAAGTACTGGAGCCTCAGCTTCACGATCTGTCCTTCCAGTGAGCACTCAGGGTTGATTTCCTTTAGAACTGATAGGTTTGTTCTCCTTGCAGTCCAGGGGATTCTCAAGAGCCTCCTCCAGCACCACAATTCAAAGGCATCAATTCTTCGGCGGTCTGCTTTCTTTATGGTCCAGCTCTCACTTCCATACATCACAACAGGAAAAACCATAGCTTTGACTATTCGGACTTTTGTTGGCAAGGTGATGTCTCTGCTTTTCAAGATGCTGTCAAGATTTGTCATCGCCTTCCTCCCAAGAAGCAGGCGCCTTTTAATTTCAGGGCTGCTGTCTCCATCTGCAGTGATCATGGAGCCCAGGAAGATAAAATTTGCCACTGCCTCCATATCTTTCCCAGGAGGTGATGGGACCAGTGGCCATGATCTTAGTTTTTTTGATGTTGAGTTTCAGACCGTTTTTTGCACTCTCCTCTTTCACTCTCATTACAAGGTTCTTTAATTCCTCCTCACTTTCTGCCATCAGACTGGTATCATCTGCATATCGGAGGTTGTTGATATTTCTTCCAGCAATCTTAATTCCGGTTTGGGATTCCTCCAGTCCAGCCTTCCGCATGATGTATTCTGCATATAAGTTAAATAAGCTGGGGGACAATATACAGCCTTGTCGTACTCCTTTCCCAATTTTGAACCAATCAGTTGTTCCATATCCAGTTCTAACTGTTGCTTCCTGTCCCACATATAGGTTTCTCAGGAGACAGATAAAGTGGTCAGGCACTCCCATTTCTTTAAGAACTTGCCATAGTTTGCTGTGGTCCACACAGTCAAAGGCTTTCGCATAGTCAATGAAGCAGAAGTAGATATTTTTCTGGAACTCTCTGGCTTTCTCCATAATCCAGCGCAAGTTAGCAATTTGGTCTCGAGTTCCTCTGCCTCTTCGGAATCCAGCTTGTACTTCTGGGAGTTCTCGGTCCACATACTGCTGAAGCCTACCTTGCAGGATTTTGAGCATAATCTTGCTAGCGCGTGAAATGAGTGCAATTGTACGGTAGTTGGAGCATTCTTTGGCACTGCCTTTCTTTGGGATTGGGATGTAGACTGATCTTTTCCAATCCTCTGGCCACTGTTGAGTTTTCCAAACTTGCTGGCATATTGAATGTAGCACCTTAACAGCATCATCTTTCAAGATTTTAAATAGTTCAACTGGAATGCCATCACCTCCACTAGCCTTGTTGTTAGCCAGGCTTTCTAAGGCCCACTTGACTTCGCTCTCCAGGATGTCTGGCTCAAGGTCAGCAACTACATTGTCTGGGTTGTCTGGGATATCCAAATCTTTCTGATTAATTCCTCTGTGTATTCTTGCCACCTCTTCTTGACATCTTCTGCTTCTGTTAGGTCCCTCCCATTTTTGTCTTTTATCATGTTCATCTTTGCGCAACATGTTCCTCTAATATCTCCAATTTTCCTGAACAGATCTCTGGTCTTTCCTTTTCTGTTATCTTCCTCTATTTCTTTGTATTGTTCATTTAAGAAGGCCCTCTTGTCCCTCCTTGCTATTCTTTGGAAGTCTGCATTCAATTTTCTGTAACTTTCCCTATCTCCCTTGCATTTTGCTTCCCTTCTCCTCTCTGCTATTTCTCAGGCCTCGTTGGACAGCCACTTTGCTTTCTTGCATTTCCTTTTCTTTGGGACGGTTTTCGTTGCTGCCTCCTGGACAATGTTACGAGCCTCTATCCAAAGTTCTTCAGGCTTTATAGACCCCTTTTCAGTTCAATTATTCTATGATTCTATGGTTTTATGATTTCTTCACAATTGCCTTTATTATCTCCTTTAAAGACTTGAAAACACTATCAGGTCAAAGGTTACTGTGAAAAACTGTTTTCAGGATCAGCACACTGGATTGTTTTCAGCTGGTGACCTGCAGAATTGTGTCTGTTATTAAGACACAAGAGAAATTGTGCAGGTAAGAAAACCGGGGAAAATAAATTTGCTTTGAGCACAAATTGTTGTCCGGAGTTACATACTCTGGGTGAAAGCATGTACAACCTAAGCTGAGAGTAAAGCCCTATAAAAACCCTGGAGAAGATATTTCAAATTACACCACCTACAATGGGATTTTTTTTAAAGAAAGTAAATCTTCCAGTTTTCAGTTGTGGAGATCAAAATCTCACTTCCTCTACCTTCTCACAAAGCCAGCATAGATATGACTGTCGTTTACTATGGTGGCAATTATTTAACAGCTGGATCAGCAATGACTATTTATGTAAATAGTCATTGCTGATCCCTTTGCAAATATCCAGAAGTCGCAGAAGGTTAATACCTTTATTAGCACTGACTGGAATGCCACAAAGTAGTAAGCAAATTTTGATTTTCATCAGTACATTTCTGGGACTGGGTACAGGCAAATCTGTGGGGAGAAAGAACGCTGAAAATGTTTTTTTCTTTTTTTTTTAGATCCTCATATATGAGCTGAGATTACCCTAGTAGAGTCTAATGTAGTTAAGTCTGCTCCCTGTGGGTTCCACTTTAATACAAACTGCAGGCTTTGGGGCTTCTTTTTTCAATTTGTGAACAGCTTTTTATTTTATTTTATTTTATTTTATTTTGCTCTGTTCCCACATCTTTTAGGTCAAAACCAGACATGTGGATCAAGAACATGTATTTTAAAAGTGTGTTTACTTTGTTTTTGAATAAAGTAGAATAAAGGTGGTTCTAATCTTTACATAAAATAGAGGCCATAGGAAAGGAGTTGAAAACAGCCCCATTATCCATCCATACTTCAGCACATTCTTCTCAAATAAGGTAGCCTTGTTAGTCTGTTCCTGCATGTACAGTGGGTCCCCCCTACCTGCAGGATCATTATCTGCTGATTTGCTTATCCACTACCTGAAAATATTAAATAAATAAAACCTCAGGGTGTATCTACCAGAACTGGCCACTAGAGGGAGCCAGAGATCATGCAATGTATAATTTTCAATATTTCCACATTTTTCAACATCTGCAGGGCTTGGAACGGATCCCTTGAGGATACTGCAGTCCTATTATATAATAAAGGAGAAACATTTGCATTTACAATGGTTTTTGTGGGCCCAGCCAAGAAAACCCCAGACCCTGCCCCTCCGTGCCCGGAAGACATACTTCAACTTGCACTTAGAGCCACTTTATTAAACAGATTATGGATAAATGATAGGCCATGGCTCTGATTGGTCTCAAGCAGAATAGTATTGGTACAACATGAAGGAGTGAATTCCTGTATTGGATGACCCACCTCCCATCCAATGCCTGTCTTACCGTCCTTGTGGAGTCACCAAAAGTTGGACAACACTACTTGTATATAGCTCCCCAAGTGCAAGACCACTAAAGGAACCCCTCAGAATTTTGGAAGGTTGTTAAAAAACCGTACAAGCAGTACATGCCCCTACCAGGCCCCTACAACTCCATGATCCCAAATGGGAATCTCCAACCTGATATAGGGCCAGCAAAACACCTTGCATATTTCTGTTCCAAATTCCTGGAGGTTCAAGCAAGCTTTGCTTTAAGATGGTGTCAGTGGGATATTTCATGCCTCCTCAATTCCTTCAAAACCAGAAGTGTTCATCTGGTGATTTCCAGGCCCCATCCCCATTAATTGCCCTATTTTGGCCATTTAGATAGCTCTTTCAGAACTGTAGAGGTTGCAACAGTTTCACTTTCAGGTACAACAAAAGTGTCCAACCTGATCTATAAGGAAGTTTTTATCTCTCTAGATTAATATCCTTGATTTTCAATGCAGCCATTTCCTCAGTTCATTGTCTTCTTTACAATAGTTTGGAAGCCTGAATAGATCTGAATTGGGCAACTCTTCTGCCTTAGATGTTCACATTAATCAGGAAATTAGACTTATCAGCAAAAAAAATCAGATTCACTAGTCCTATCAATTAAATTAGAGATGAAACTTATTTTGCTATTCATACAAAGTAGGAAAGAGACTGTGTTTCACTGGGTTTAAATTCCTGTAAGTCTATGGAGTACTATCCTTATCTTTTGAATCCATTAAAATCAGATAATCCAAGATGTAGTATGGTGTAGTGCAGTGGTCCCCAACCTTGGCCCTCCAGATGTTCTTGGACTACAACTCCCAGAAACCTATACCACCAGCTCTGCTGGCCAGAATTTCTGGGACTTGAAGTCCGAGAACATCTGCATGCCTACAGTTAGGGACCACTGGTGTAGTAGACAGAGTCAGACTAGACCTCCGGAGACCTCAAATCTCCACTTGGTCATAGTAAATCATGAGGGGATATATCTCACATACTTCAAATAGTCTGTTAGGATGATCATAAACTGGAAGTGACTTGATGTCACATGACAACAACAAGAGGCTGTGGAAGAGAGTCTAACATCTAGACCACCTCTTCTGCAAGAAATTCTGCATATTCTCTGAAATCCAAAGTTCTATTTAAGCAGGTAAAATGTACAATGTAATTAGCTAAGTCATGTTTACTTTTAAAAATGGATATAAAGCTTATGCTGTTTTGTTGTTTGTCTTTCATTTTGATCAGCATAGCCCTAAAACACTGAACTGTCCATTTGTGGCCAATTCATCATCTTTATAATAGCATAAACGATTTGCTAAAAAGCTTGGATTAGTATATTTTCCATTTGAAATAAATATAGTCAAGTTATCAATCATGGAAATGAAAAAATAATTGCTATGAATGAAGCCAAACCATAAATGACTGTGATTAAATATTAGCCATGACATACCTTTCAAAATGCTTCCAGATTCTTATTGTGTGTACCATTTCACTGTAGGTGCAAGGCATATTCAAGCAGCTGACACTGATTCAGTATTCCATCCTTTGGAAGTCGGCAAAATAAGTACCCAGCTGGCTGGGGGCGGGGTGCAGTATTGTTTGCATAATTATATTGTAAACCACCCAGAGAGTGCTTTAGCACTATAGTTGGTATCTAAGTCGAAACAACAACATGTAACATTCCCAGCTATTATATATTATTTTATACAATTCGTAGATTTAAACAAATTTTTGATGGGGAGCCAAACCAATTCATGAGAATCAGATTACATAGTGATCTAGGAGAAGTCTTTTTTTTTTTTTTTAGCTATGATTCAAAAATCTCCTAACCAGGAACCAATAATCCTCATCTATCCATAGAAGCCTTGCTGAAATGAAACACAGTATCTTCAACCAATCACTGATATTGCTACATAAATTATAATGGCTAGGGTTCATGGTTAAATGGTCCCTATAAACATGTCATTATCATATGAGGGCAGGCAAAAAAGGAAGCCACTTTTTGAACCCTGCAAGTCAGACAGATAATATATTAGAGAGCAGGACTTTTCTGAAAGAGCAGGACAGCATCACTTCGATGTTAAAACAACAAAGGCTTAAATGAACAGTGAGTGTTAATACAAAGATGACAGAACAGCCGGCTTGGTTTCATATCAAACACAAATAGACTGAGGGTGGAAAATCTTTTGGGAAGTAAGCCATACTCTCCCTGTGTACTAGCAACTTAGTGCTGTCTGGACAGGGGAATTTGGAGTGATCTGGTTCATGCTTTAAAAGTTCTTATCTTCAGTACAATTTATTTTATCTCTCATTTGAGCGATCCTTCCATTCACACAGAAGATGTTATTCCCCTGTGAGAAGGGTCCACACATAGGAAGCGCCAGTTTGCTCACAAGCAGGTTTACCAGGTTTACTCATGGGCAAGGTTTACCTGGTTTACTTGCATGTAAGTTTGGTCAGTTTGCTTGTGAAAAAGGAGGCAGCAGCAACGGAAGCGAACAGTGGAGGCATGAGAGAAAAGATTGGGGTGAAGATTGAGGAGATAAATGGGAAGTAACCCCCCTTTTCCTCTCTTTCTAGTCAGATGGGGCTCTGCTGTGGTTGCGCTGCCTTGTGGGTCTGGAGTCCATGGAGTCAACTAGACCCCTTGCTCACCTTTTCCCATGGCCAACATTCAGCAGGCCATGATGATGATCCTGTTTTGAGGGCAGGTTAAATAAAGTAAGTGGCACATTGAAAGAGAAATGCAAAAAATCTAGCATTATATTAGAATTGTGCTGTGTCAATTAGAGAAATATGTTTAAAAGACAAAAATAAAGGAGGGGGATATGTAGCTTTCATCATTAAAAGGCAATATTAAAGCTAAGAAAAAAGTATACACATATTAAAATGAAGAAAATAAATGCCAGATTGAGAAATGGAAAGCGCAAAAATGGAAAACGCAAGTAGTACTAAAAATCCAGTCAAAGCAGTAATACATTACAATCCATCTAAAGATCTCACACAGGTAGCTAGTTACTGAGGGAAGGCTTGCCTGAAGAGAAAGGCCTTTGCCTACACACAGAAGGACAGCAAAGCAAAGATGGGGCCAGTCTGGCCTCCTATGGGAGGGAATTCTAAAGCCTGGAAGCAGCAACAGAGAAGGCTCTCTTCTGTGTCCCCATCAGACACAAAGAACAGTTCCAACACAGAGAGAGAAAGTATATATGCGTGTATGTGCATGCACACATGTAAGAGTGCTCTGTTAAATTCTTGGACCCTTCCTCTGCCAATTGTGTAATGTCCCATGATTCCTCTTTCCAGATATTGTTCATCCAAAAACACACACTGCCAGCAACATAGTTTGGCTGGAGACAGGAAAGGTCAGAGAGAGGAAGAAACAGAAGGAGGATCCTGTACTCCTCACCCTGCAGCCTCTTTGGTACTGAATATATAGTGAAACATGAGTTCTTGTGTTGCTTGAATTGTATACATGGCAGCTTATAGACCACTGTTTCCCAACTTATTGTCCTTCAAATGTGTTAGGTTGTAAATCTCATCATCCCAGCCATGACTACAATTGTAGTCTACAGTACCTGGAGGACATGAAGTTGGAGATGTCTGGTCTAGAATGATCGATGTGCAACCAGATCCCATTGTGAGACTGAGCATCCTGTTAAACATTCCGTTAAACTGTCTGAAATATTTGTTCTGTTATGTTTTCTAGAAAGCAAATTGTTATAGCGGCCAGCGGTAGCATATTCTTCTTCAGGAATCAGTGCAGGATAGCCTATTGCAGGACAGATCAATCCAGAATGCAGATGGAGACATTTTATGCATATTTGCAGAGTGACAAAACACTATGGCACTGAGTTTTGGTAAAAGGTCAGGTTAGAGATACTGTAAGCCTTTGTACGTGTGAATTGTAAAGGTAAACAATTAGGTAGAAAAGGACCTAAGAAATATTTTGCTGGCTCAGACTAAGGATTATTTAGCCATGTATTCTGATTCCAGCGGTGGTCAGCCAGATAACGACAA
Source organism: Pogona vitticeps (assembly GCF_051106095.1). Lineage (NCBI taxonomy): Eukaryota > Metazoa > Chordata > Lepidosauria > Squamata > Agamidae > Pogona > Pogona vitticeps. Next base: position 45,902,359 of record NC_135785.1, read on the forward strand.
ATCACGCAAGGCAACCTTCCTCTATTGTTCCTCCATATTAAATGGCATTCAGAAGCATACTTCCTCTGTGGTTCTGAAAGGACCACTACATATGACAGGCAGGAATACAGCAGGCACAGTCTCCTCAGTATGGGAAGGCCCTGAAAAGGAAAGTTGTACTTCCTGAATTAATAGCGGCACTGAAAAGGCACAACAGTCCAGCCAGAAAAAGTCCAGCCAACTTACAGGGTAATGCTTTGGAAGCTATGATGAAGGCATACACAGACTAACGAAGAGATTTGCCTTCAACTGGCTTGATCTGTGTGATAGGAAAGAGCTGCATAAATTGAATTTCTTAAAGGCACAGATGGTTTGCTAAAAAATATGGAGCAACCCAGTTGTCCCACTGAGCTGCAAAGAAGTTTAGAAGGACAGCACAGAAATCGGCATGTTTGGCCTGTGACAGCAGATTCATTGAAAACCACTGCCTTCCTTGAGCCACCCCATTCCGCCGGGTTGCTCAAAGCAGCTTTAAAAATACAGTTAATATATCGTATCCTGTTTAAAGAATCTAAGCTGAAAGCCTTGCAAGCTGCCCTGTGCTAGAATAAATCTACTGAAAAAGATTGCTGTTCTTTGACAAACAGAGCTATTTCGTAATCAATTTTCTGAGCTGGAAATTTGTCATATCAGTCTTATTTCTTTTATACCCCCAAAGTTCCAGTGTTTATTTCCATGTAACCTTGCCATGCATTTATTGATGATATCCTGGGGGTTTCCATGGCAACACAGCCCAGTGTCACAAGACACTACTCTTGAGGTCACATGCAAGCAAAGTGGGAACTGAAAACTGATAAGAGGACAATCCAGATCCATCTAGTTTATTAAATGCGACAAACAGGCAATGTTTTCCCCCACTGTCATCATTGTGCTTCACAGCTGTATTGGCGTTTTCTCTTTCCTTGTGACAGATTTTTTTTAAAAAATAAACAATCAGTAGTTAGTGCTCCTTTCCTCATTTGCTAGGAAAAGCACCATATTTAACAATGGCAGGTTAACTGGGACATACAATTGAACTTATACCAGGTCCCCTGGTGCAAATAATGTGCATTAATTTACTGCACTCTGCTTCATGTACACAGTGAAAACTTGGTCAGTCACCAAGCTATGTTTTTTCTTTCTTCTCTTCTTCTTCTTTTTCTTTTTTTTAGCTTGATCTTTGATCAGAAACTGGCAGGCTGACAGCAAGGTCTGATTTGCTGGCTGTAAGGCATAGAAGACATCTTAGGGGATTATTAAAGTGCTAAGAAGCCATTCTCGTTTAGATCACCAGTTCAAATCTGGCTTGCAGAAAGTTATTATCACCCGATGGCTGTTCAATGGCCTCGGTGAACTACATTGATCCCATCAAGTCCAGTCTTCAAGCTTTTATGTCAGAGAAGTGTTCTCACAACTGGGTCTATTTACTTGGCAGGATCATCAAGGGAAACAAGAGTTACTTTTAAATGTTATGTGAAGGCTCCCTCCCTGCTCCCACAAGGAACTATTAGGTCAAGCCTATTTTTAGTTCCCTGTGAAACACTGGAAATTGAAAGAACAGTATGGGAGCGTTCTTCCCCTTTCTTCCTGGTGATGGGGCAACTCTAGGATCAGTGGGCTCATCAATGAAGAATTATGCGTTGATGGCATCCTCCACTTCATTTCTCGTGCATCCACCCATGCAATGAGATTTAATATAGAGAAGCAGGAGAGGTCATTTATAGCATATTCATCAATGCATTAGGGACAAGAAAGCAAAAGTTGGGTTGAAAATATGGTGCTCCCCTCAGCTATTGGACAAATGATTTTTCCTCTAATTAGTGGATTTGCCAGCTGCTTGGTTCACATGTTATCTGTAGGTCAGAAATTGAGATCTTGTATTACAAAATGAAGAATGGGCTAGTGGTATGCATCACAATATAGAATCATGAAATCATAGAATTATAGAGTTGGAAGGGATCCAAAAGGTCATATAATCCACCCTTGCTGATGCAAGAAATGAAGTGGGAGCCTTCCTGAGATATGGACCTCTAGTGTACGCTTAACAACTTCTAATAAAGGGCAATGCACCACCTTCAAAGGAAACCCATTCTACTGCTGAATGGCTATTTCCATTGAGAATCTCTTCTTAATGTTTAGTTGAGGTGTCCTGGTGTACATACCTCCGCACCAGTTTTACTTGTCTTTTCCTAGCACTTTGAGCTGTTACTGAAATTCTTCAGATGTTTTACCAAAATTGAAACTTCCATTTGCACCTCCAATTTTATTTTTGTTAAAATTTGGTTGTAACCTAGTATGTGTGCTATCCTTGGTCTTCTTTAAAGGGTTTTACTTTGTTTTCCATATTCTTACGTCACAGGCAACCAAGATTAAATTGTTCCTAATCTTGATACTGGAAAGCTGTACTACTTGAAAATTGACTCTAAATTTACTCTGCCTCTGAAAAAGCCAGTCTAAAAGTCACCATAATCTAGTAACTGACACTATCAGTTGAGTAAGCAATACACATGCAATTTTGGGTGGTGGAATCTAAATAACTCTGACAAGCAGACAATGACATTAAGGGGATAAAAGAAGCCATGTAGATTTTCCTCAGCTCAAAACACAAAGATTCACTTAATCAACAAAATTAATCATACTATAAAATTTCAGGCAGTACAAAAAATATATATAAAGCAAAACATTGTTCTTTAATATCACTTTTGTCCTAGATGCCATAATTGAAAGACATTTATATCTCACTAGAATACAGGAGATCCATAGCAAGGAGCAGTTCTTGGGATTAAGCATCCAGTTCGATCTCTGCTTGAGGGTCCATTTGGGAATTCAGTGAATGTTGCAGTTGTTAACTCTAGCTGAAGATAACCTAACAACAGCAGTAGCTGCAATTTTTCAGCAAAATGTAACTAGGGATTAACACAACATGATCCAGGAGAGCAGAACAATAGATCAGGGCAGGTCCAGGCTTGTTACAGTAAGATTAGACCCACCTGGGATTATATGGTGGTGTGTAGAGAATGTCAGCAAATGATAATTGCATGCAGACTGGCCTATTCAAAATGGAGTCAGCCAGGCCCATGCAGAGCCGGACTTAATAAAGGATTATGTTTAACTCAAGTCGTCTCAATAAAGTCTATTTCTTATAGTGCAATCCTACACAGGTTTTCTGAGAAATAGGTCCCTTTAGATCTGGTGGGTCTTACTACATTATGGTCTAAATGAAAGTTGTATAGATTGTTAGCAAAGAACATGCAGACGAAATTAATTTCAGTCCCTGCCATCTGCAGATCAGGAAGACCCCTGCCTAAAACTAGAGAGTTGTTGCTAATCAAGATGGACAAAACTGAGCTTAATGGTTGATGTTCTGACTCATAAGATAACCTCATGGTGTCTGATGAAACAGGAGACTGTTGAGTTCTCATAAAGACCAATACATGAAGGCATTATGTGTGGAGAGAGAAAAATGTAAATTGGATCAAAATTTCCAATGTAAAGAGTTTCCAGTTGTTTTATTATTGTATCCATTATCCTCAGTCATTATAGTAATGGTTGTGGACAATAAAAGCTGTTAGACCCATAGCATTTAGAGCACCTCCATTGTGAAAATCTAGGAAGGAACATATGATAAAATACACATATTCAGTGTTACTTATTGGGGTGAAGGTGGAAGAAAGGTGGTGTAGTCTTAAATATTCTTACATGGTTAAAAAAAATCCTCACCTCATCAACAGAATGCACTTCCACGTTGACATGTTCAGAACTGGTTTGTGGGATAATAGCCTTTGTTCTGACTCACCAGTCAGGACACTAATATTATCTCCCTTACATTTTCAGATCCCAGATGTTTTCTGTTAAGATGTCAGAATTATCACAGATACATGATGTGTTATGGTTTAATATGGCAAATATCCAATAATTCTAAGTGAACTTTTGAAAGAAAATAGTTTAGACTTGAGGCCTATCTGTACTCACTATCATTGGTCATTTTATTGTTAGTATTGTAAACAGTTTGGAAACCTTTAAATAGCTGCTATATACTACATACTACCCAAGGATTTTCCATTAGATTCTAACACATCTTCTGTCCAGCTCTGCATTAGCTCATGCTTTGGTCTTCAGACAATTGCTATTAAGCAAGCTGAGACCATAGTTGCATCATCTTTGGCTACTATGCCTTGCCTTGAAACTAGTCAATGCAATACTTCTCACTTGAGTAGCAATTGTTGCTCAGTGTCAGTAAGTGGCACAATCTTGTCTAGCAAATTTTAATATTGCAGTGTTTCCTGGCCCTAATAATACTTTTATTTTGCCTCAGAATTTTTATTGAAAGCCAGGGCTGCCCTAGAACAAAATGAGATGATGACTTCAGATACCAGATATTGGAAGGAGACAGCAAGGTGTTAAAGGAGAGAGCTGTGCACCACGTGGCCTGTCCTTCTCCTAAGTTAGTCTGGTACAATCAGATGTAATGAAAGACAATGTCTCGTCATCAGTGTTGAGGTAAAATCCACCTGCCAGTCCAGGTGTCCTGTGTACATGGAGTGGGATGAGTGCCATCTTGTTCTTTGCCCAAGGCTACAAAAGGGCTCAAGCCAGTTATAGATAACGGCTATAAGGTAAATGGAATCCACATCCTAGTCTATGTGAAATTGCTGGTTATTATGTAGACATGTGCTTTCATCCCTAAGTTTGCATTGCTTTGTCTAAGTACCTAAGCACATGATGTGATAAGGAAATGGAATTGTTGTCACTCAAAAGCCTTCATTGGGTTCAGACAGCTGGTTTGTATGTGTATGTTTGGAAAGGAAAGTTCACCTCCTCATAAATTAGCAAATACAATGACTATCTTTTTCTTCCACTCTAGATTAAAGGCTTTCCACTTCCATTACAGGTGAGATCCTTTCATATTAAAGGTTATAACTCACCATGTGATAACATATTGCTCATTTTAATAACCCATGATTACAAGGCTGGATCTAGGAAACCATGGTTGTTCTTAAACTAACCTGACTTTCTTTAAGTGTCCTTTACATTCAGGAGGAAAGACTGATTTATAGTTAAGTCCCTGGACATGGCTTGCAAAGCAATTGAATTATCGAGCAGCTTGTGATGAACAGAAAGCCACAGATATTTTTAAAGACCTCTCTAGGTATTTGGGCTGTGAATTAAAGGCGTTCACAACTTGCTCCCCCCTTTTCTTTCCCTCCTCCCATCCCATAACTTTTATAATTATGTACAAAAGAATAGATGCAAACTGAACAGTGTTTTAAACCAGTGTTTATTAAACCCTGGAGGATGAGAGAGTTTAGTTTTTGCATGTGAGACAGTTTGAAACTTTGATCTCTACACATTCCTGATTAGAGCCAGAGTTCACTGGCTCTTACATCAGTTCCCTCATTCCTGATTTTTTGGCATACTGGCGCTGGGCCCTTTCAACTCTCGAGAGTGAAGCACTAGCATTGCAACTCTTGAGACTTCTGACTGGAGAATCACTGGCAGCACAATAAGTGCAATAAGTACAATACATGGACCTCCTCTCCCACTGACTGCTGCACTCTGTAGTATCACAGCAGCCTGTTTCATGGTCTTAGTTTTGGCCTGAGAACTCTGAGAATGGGATGCTGCAGAGCTAGCAATCTCAAAACATGGCACGCTTCCTCAGATAGACTGTGAGATGTAAACCATATGTCTGGTTTGTGAATTCAAAGCCAGCTGATTGAACTAATTAATACAGAATAATAATGTGCAAGCAAGAATCCAGTGCGTTATTTACAACAGCATGTGTAGAAAAGTGTATATTTAACTTGAGAATTGCTGATATCTAATGCATTGCTGCTTGTATCCCTTGCCACATGCCAGTCATATGAGTTATTGTGCTATGAGGGATACAAACAGCAGCTCGTTAACTAGCAGTAATTCACCCTTGTGTTGTATGCCATTGCACTTATGTCAATGTTAATACCCAATAGAATTCTGGCCATAGTGTGGAATTTTTTGTTCCTTGCTCCTTGTCTCCTAAATGTCTATATTGGTTTAGAGCAGTGGTTCCCAATCTTAGGTAACCCAGGTCTTCTTGGACTGCAACTCCCGGAGAGCCTGGCCAACACAGCTAGTGGTGAAGGCTTCTGGGAGTTGCAGTTCAAGAACAGCTGGGTTACCCGAGGTTGGGATCCACTGGTTTAGATGATCTAATCTAAATCTAGAACTGCAGAGCTGTCAGGAAATCTATGGATCTCCAGGTCCAGCCCCTGTCAAGGAGGTACAGTGGGGAACTGAACTCCCAATGCCTGGCTACTGTAGATACCTAAACCAGTGGTTCTTAACCTTTGTTACTCAGATGCTTTTGAACTGCAACTCCCAGAAACCCCAGTCAGCCCAGCTGGTGGTGAAGGCTTCTGGGAGTTGCAGTCCAAAACTCCTGAGTAACCCAAGGTTAAGAACCAGTGACCTAAACCACTGAGCTATCCAGCAGTTCTATGATGATGGTTTGTTTGACCTGAACAATAAAAGATTTTCTTTAAAAAAAAGGACACATACAGTGATGTAGGTTAACTTTGTATTAAATTAAAGTCATCGTAAAGGTATTATGTCTTGCCTTCCTCTGTGGATTATTTGTGTTAAGGACAAAGACTGATGAGCCATGTGTGCAAGAGAGTTACAAACACAATTGTACAATTGTTTGAATGATGCAGTGTGATTGAATAATAAAAGCCCCAGGTGTAGCCATTGTTAGAATGGAGTTGGTGTATGTATGTTTCACAATTTAACAAAACTCTTTGGTGGCCAATATAATGAAGCACCCTACAGAAAACAAGTTGCATAGCCTAATATTAGTCTGACGGTCCACAAAAGATATTGATTTCCTTATTTTTGTAACCACTGCCCTGTGCATGTATGCTACTTGAGAATCAGAGTTCATTCACTCATCTCTCTTCTCAGGAGCTTATCTGTCTTTTCCCAAGCTTGCTGATGTTCTAGAATGAAAATTAATGAGATGTCAGGAACTGGTTTTACTGGAGGTTCTGCCCATTTGTCTCTAACGAGACACTTACACTCTAATGGAAGAAGGTTTCTTTTCCTTAGAAGCTTTTAAAAATTACTGCTCCCCATGACCCCTTTTGTTTCATTCTGCCCCATCTCCTCCCATAATAAGCACTTCTGAATCATCCCTTTCCCTGTCAGTTTAATCAGACCCTCAGAGAATTGAAACCAACTGAGGCATAAATGCTTCAAGGGAAGTGCTGCCAATTTGGCTTTTTTGACTGACCCCCTTCCGGGAGCTATCTTCTGCAGGCTGAGCATTTGGAAGAAGGATGGAGTTTAATGCATCATGGCTTGTGTATGCTCTTCAGGGCTCTTCCACCAACCAGTGACTGCTGTAGAAAGAAGGTGGCAAAATATGCAAGAGAAGGCTACAGTAAAGGAGAGAGCAAAGGTGTGCATTGAGCCAGGAATGGATTTTGTGAGGAAGAAAGATGGTGTAAGTGCCAAATATATGCCCTGCAAATGTGCAATATGAGACCAGATGCTCAGTGAGTCTCCTTTTCACTAAATAAAGGGTGTGAAATTAATCAGAATGAAGCAAAAAAAACCCACCCTTCTAGTTTACATATTGCCCCCTCCCACCATCCCTGATCTCCCCATTAAGAGTGTAAACGTTCATTTCTTTCATTCTTGCACATAAGAATGAAATATTTCAGAAGATTCCTCCTTGGAAAGTGAGATTACAAGTGAGGATGTGTGTTTGGATTCAGAAATATTGAGAATTCACTGAATAAAGCCATATTCGAATGGTTCCAAATATATCCTATTCTGAATTCGATATCTGTGATAATAATTACTAATATTCAAAGTCCCATTTAGAAAGCAAAATGCTAGGTTTCTGCTTGTTAGAGGAAGAAGTAAAAGAGAAACCTATTTCTAAAGCATCCCGGAGTGAATTCTTGAGAAATGAAACGTAAAGACACTCTGGCACCAAGAGTAGTGTGAGTGCAGAGAATTCAGTGTCTCCTGATTGGGGTTGACCTGAGTTTCCTAAAGGAGGGGGCTAAGGTGACAGCAAATCCTTTAAATGATGTCTGGCTTCATCAGTGAAATCTAGAAACTGGCACAGAAACCAGAAGGTATTTTTTTACATGGGTTCTTCCCAATTAAAAGATGAGCATAGCTGCTTATAAATTTCCTGAGCAATTTGTGTTAGCATATTCTCTGGTGCAAGCCTGCACTGCAGGAGTCTTTTTCAGTGTCGTCTTCTGAATCCTCAACTTACATTTTCATTTTCTATGCAGTGGAACCTCTACTTACGAACGTAATCCATCGCAGAAGATGTTTGTTAGTTTAAACATTCGTAAGTAGAAGCAGAATTTCCCGTAGGAATGTATTGAAAACCATTTAATCCATTCTGGCTGTTTTTCGTTCTTATCTAGAGGCGCCATTCTTAAGTCAAAGCATTAGTTCCCATAGGATCTAATGCAAAGCCGGTTAATCTGTCCTCTATGACTAGGGGGAGAATTGTTCTTCTTTTGACTTAAGATGAATTTAAGTCCTTAAAGAAATGGGAGTGCCTGACCACCTTATCTATCTCCTGAGAAATCTATGTGTGGGACAGGAAGCAACAGTTAGAACTGGATATGGAAACACTGATTGGTCCAAAATTGGGAAAGGAGTACAACAAGGCTGTACATTGTCCTCCTGATTATTTGACTTATATGAAGAATACATCATGCGAAAGGCAGGACTGGAGGAATCCCAAGCCGGAATTAAGATTGCCAGAAGAAATATCAATAATCTCCGATATGCACATGATACCACTCTGATGGCAGAAAGTGAGGAGGAATTAAAGAACCTGATAATGAGGGTGAAATAGGAGAGTGCAAAAACAGTCTGAAGCTCAACATCAAAAAAACTAAGATCATGGCCACTGGTCCCATCACCTGGCTAATAGAAGTGGAAGTTATGGAGGCAGTGACAGATTTTACTTTCTTGGTCTCCATGATAATTGCAGATGGTGACAGCAGCCATGGAATTAAAAGGCACCGGCTTCTTGGGAGGAAAGCGATGACAAATCTCAACAGCATTTTAGTCAAAGCTATGGTTTTTCCTGTAGTGATGGAGAGCTGGATCATAAGAAAGCTGACCACCAAAGAATTTATGCTTTTGAATTGTGGTACTGGAGGAGGCTCTTGAGAGTCCCCTGGACTGCAAGGAGAACAAACCTATCAATTCTAAAGGAAATCAACTCTGAGTGCTCACTGGAAGGACAGATCCTGAAGCTGAGGCTTCAGTACTTTGGCCATCTCATGAGAAGAGAAGACTCCCTGGAAAAGACCTTGATGTTGGGAAAGTGTGAAGGAAAGAGGAGAAGGGGATAACAAAGGATGAGATGGTTGGACAGTGTCATCAAAGCTACCAACATGAATTTGACCCAACTCTGGGAGGCAATGGAAGACAGGAGGGCCTGGCATGCTCAGGTCCACAATACAAAAGTATCAATTCTTCAGCAGTGTCACGTTCCCAGGGGTTTCAAGAGCAAAGTCTGATAAGGCAGTCCAATGTCAGAAGTTCAGAGAATGCAGAGCCAATATCAAAATGGCAAAGCCAAATCACAAACCGTAATCCGAGGTTAGGGTCCAAAGCCAAATCACACAACATAGTCCAGGGTCAGAATCCAAAGCCAAGGGTCCAAAGAACAAGGTTCAATGTAGTCAGGAGCGTGGATGCAAGCCAGGGGTTTGACTCGTTGTTTCCACAAGTTTCCCAGCCGTCTGGGAACTGCTTATATAGTAAAAACAGTCATTGAATTGCTGGAAGCCTTTTCATCCTGTCAGAACTCAGGGCTAGTTGACCGGATGTTTCTGCGAGCAGCCTTCAAGCGATCCTCTGACCTTTGCGTCATAAGTCTTTGCCGAAGCCTGGCCCTCACCCTGTCTACTGGGGAGGAGAATCTGGGGGAGATTCAGCTGTCTGTGCTTCTAATCGCTCAGCATTCTCCTCAGCTACTGTTAACCCCTCAGGTTCCAAATCTTTGGCTGAACTCATGACAGGCGGTCAGCTTTCTTTATCATCCAGCTCTCACTTCCATACATTGCTACTGGAAAAACCATAGGTTTGACTGAGGACTTTTGTCAGCAAAGTGATGTCCCTGCTTTTTAAGATGCTGTCTAGGTTTGTCATCACTTTCCTCCCAAGAAGCAGGCATCTGTGTCCATGTATTGCAGGAGATAATTCATACATCACTTGATGTGTACAGGTGCAATTTGTATGGTCCATGCAAGGTGAATTAGGTTGACAGGAACAGGATCATATTCAAATATTCGGCTGTCTCTATGAATACAAGGAAGAGATTAAATTCACCCTGAGCACAATATTCTGTGCACTAGTGGAAAGCAACACTGACATGGAGGGCTTGGTTGTTTAAACTGTTTGTAACCTTGTGGCACTAGATGCACAAATAACCTGTTAAAGTCTGTCTTAATTACCTTGTTGGACTCCAACACCCAGTATTCTCTTGCCAGGGTAGCCAGTAGCCATACTGGGGGTTGGTGGGTTGCATTAAATCAATCAATCAATCAATCAATCAATCAATCAATCAATCAATCAATCAATCAATCAATCAATCAATCAATCAATCAATATTCCAGGCACAGAGTAAAAGTATTTTTTGCAGAAGCTTTCTCCTTTCCTGACATTTTTATCCTGAGACTCTCCACTGTGCTATATAAGAAAAAGACATGTTTAATTAATCCTGCATCCAAGATAAGGGGGAATTATATTCAACATACAATTAAGTAATCCATTCAAATGAAAATATCAGCACTCACTTTGTATTCATGAGGCCCCTCACTTGATGCCCTGCATTAGTTCCCTCCTTGTAATGTTCTTGTACTTACTTTCAGCAGTTTCTTTTGAATACTATATCTCTGTGAAATATCAGGCTACTGTGCCAAGTGCTGTTAGCAGGACCTTTGTCTGTTGCTCCTTTCTCAGTTGCCTGGCTAATGTCTTTGCTGAAATGACACATACACACACAGAGAGAGTTCTCAGAAATGAGAAAGACCAAATCTTTCTTAATTGAGCTCATTGAGACTATTATTAAATTACATCACTGCATTTTATATCATTTGAAGCAATCTGTAATGTGTGAGCTTTGAGGCAGAGTTGTTTGACGTTGTACCTCCACCAGAGTCCCTACTTGGCAGAATCTAGGAAATGAACTTGCTCAGTTGCCTAAAATGTCCCCTCACGAAGTTTCTGAACTAAAATAGCTCATTGTGACAGTCCTAGTTACAGATGGGGAGATAAAGGAATGAAAGGCAATACAGTAGGGTCTTGACTTGAGAACTTAATCTGTATTGGAAGGCGGTTCTCAAGACAAAAAGTCTGTAGGTCAAGTCTCCATTGACCTACAGTGCATTGAAAACCGATTAATCACGTAACCGGCCGTTTTTGTTCCATTTTGGTTTTTTTCTGGTCTGTAAGTCAATTCTGAGGCTGCAAGTAAAACCTAAATTTTGCGGCCAGAGAGGTCTGTAACTCAAAAAGTCTGTAAGTCAAGCCGTCTGTAAGTCAAGGGTCCACTGTAGTTGGAATGAAAACACCATGCAGTTTGTTTTTCTATATATATATATATTTTTTGGGAGGGAATATAACATATATAGATCAGGAAAGACACATGTGGTGGTGGGCACTTCCAGACCTTCCTCAAATTACATGTACTATATCATCAGTTATATCTCAAACAACACTGGGTTCAGTTATGGTATGTTTTTTAAGTTGTTGTAAGGAATGCATGCTATTTCTCAAATGGAGAGAGGCATGGTTCAGGCCAGTGCTATGCAGAAATCTTTTCAATATTTTATCCCCCATTAAAAAAATTGTTTCTTACCTCATTCTAACCGTGCCTCAGAATTTCTTTCCAATTTCTTTTTGTGGTGATTGTGAATTGGTGTTACTGCTGAGCCACATCTGAGGATGTGGTTGTATTATCTCTTCAGACAAACTGCTTGGGAGAAATTACCTTGTAATGGCTGAAAACCAGTTATCGTTAGCTGGGCTTGCCAAAGGCTGATGTTGTCATCACCAGGGCACAATTTTCAGAAATCAAATACTTCTTGCTGCTATCCATCAGCTTCTATAGTTCCCATTTCACATGGAAGCCATGGGAGATGTGGGAATGGAGAAGGAAGCCTTTAATTACTGAAAATCAACGCCACTGCAAAGATTACATTAAAGTGCTGGTGATTTCCAGTAACTGAAAACTTCTTCCTCTTGTCCTGCATATAGTTAGAAATCTATTCCTGTAACATAGAAATGATAATCTTAGCAGGGCCAAACTTGGTTCAGATTTTCTGACAGGCCCATGGTCACATTTCCAATGGGAAGGGCTTAGGGAGCTAATTTGCACATTTTTTGCACATTGTCCCCAACTCCTATAGAGGGGATAGGGAGACTTTTTGAGCATTTCCTTGCAAAGTTAAAATGTTTTAAAAGCCTCCATCCAATCAGTGTGCAGTTTGTTGTTGTTATTGTTTGTGCCATCAAGTTGGAACCAACCTATAGTGACCTTAATACAACATTCAAGGTAAGTGAGATATTTGAAGATTGGCTTTACCAGTTCTGCTCCTCCTGTGAGATTCTGTGGCTGAGTGGGGATTTAAACTCAGGCCTTCTGAGTCCTGTGCTTTCACTCTATCTGCTGTACCACACTGGGTATGTGCTGTCAAGTCACCTCAGACTTACAGAAATCCTAATAGGGTTCTTAAATTAAGCAAGATATTTAAGGAGTGCCTTTACCAAGGCCACCCCACGTCAGATATCCCACTAAATGGGCTTCCTGATAGTGCAGATGCTTCTGCTCACAATCAGTGCTGCTTCAAATTTTTCAGTTCAACACAAGATGGTGATGATGGAGACCCTGAGGCCACAGCTTACATGTACACGCAAGTCCCTTCCCTACTTTTAGCCCCTATGTAGGAATAGGACTGTTTTCAAGCCCAAACAGGGTTATTTCATGTGGCCTTTGATTTTTACAAAAGGCTTTAAAATTTGGCTTTTAGAATGCTTCAAACAGATTCTTAAATTATGTTTTAAAATCTGCTTCATTGTTGAGAGCCACACTAGGGGAGAAGGCAGAATGGCAATTAACAAATACATTTTATAAAGCAATGTTGAATAATGAACATACCTTTCCAGAATAAAAGCCCCTAGTGGGGAAAGAAGCAGAGAATGACAGGTGGACAGAATGGAAGGACGCGTGTGTACATGGCTAGATTTTTTGTATTCAAATTGTAATGAAAAGTAAGGTAACATAATACAACAAAATGGAAATGATGTCAGAAAGAGTCATCTGACAAGGTCATCATTCTACCATCGTGAGTACTTCTCTAAAATCTTCCAGGACTACACACATTACAGTCTGCAATGAAAATATCTCATCGTCTTAAGGTAGAACTGCTTTTAAGTTTGTCTGTTTGTTTGTTTGTTTAAAATGAGATCAGGGCCTCAGTCTCACACATGCACATTTAATTGAGTTAACTCTCTGATTTGTTTATATGCACAAGAGGTGAAACAGAGGCTAAAGGGAGATGACAGCTCTTAAATCAGAAGCCCTTCACATGTTTTTCTCTTTCAAGAGATAATGCTAAATAAGTGCAGAATTGTTGTTAGAGCTACAGTGGGGCCAACAGAGGATTCCTTTCAGGCACACCACTGCCCTCCCACACAGAATAAAGAGGAGACACACAATGATAAGGCAATATAGGGCCCCAATTGTATTTAACTGCAACCTGCAGTTGGGCTTCCCAATCAGAACCTAATACAGAAGCGGGGGTTCACTGTGGCTGCCTCTCCTGTCAAATAAGGACAAGCCCCCATGCCTTAGTGGTGTGTTGCATGTCTACAGCAGGCATGTGCCAGCCTACCTTGAAGAAACTTTCTGAAATCCATTTTCTCCTCTTGCCCCAGGACTTTGAGGTTGGTCATGATGCACATCAATCTCAGCATATGTCCTAGGTCACCCCCTGAATCTAATGACTTAACCAGCTCACCTCTGACCCTAATCATCCAAAAGTGCTCTTCAGAGCTCATCATTAAGATTCTGAATTCTCCACATTACCTGCCATGCTGTGGCCACCTGTTTAAAACAGTAGAAAAACATGGAGCTGATGCATAAAGCTTGTGCAGGACTAATTTGTTTTCTCCAAGTATGTGATATCACCCAAGGCTGTTGACAGATTGGTTTGGGCATGGCCATTGCAAATGGCCCCAACACTCTACCTTCCCTCACCTCTTTGTCAATCTTCTCCTGGACAACACCTTCCATTCCACGAATGCATCTTTGGTTTTGCACAAAAAACACTTTGCGCTTGCCAGCCACCAGTATCCTAAAACCATATCTAAAGCCCTCTAAAAGGTAACTAGCATCTTCTCTGCATGGGTCACCACCCCCACTATTGGGTTTTTGTACCATCAGCTGGGCCTTTGTTCTGACATTGAGCCCACGCTCTGAAACATGGAAACATGAAACATGAAAAACTGGGATGTTGACCTCCACACATTGTGCACTTGTGCCTAAAGCGGCATGGTTTCCTATTATAGACACCCTTGATGTCATAATCCCAGTAGAGCAGGTGGGGTTGAACCACCTGCGCCACTCCTAGACGGGGATTCTGATTCAAAGCTGTGTTCCTAATTGTAAGCCGCCCAGAGACCTCTGGTTAGAGTGGGCGGCATATAAATGAAATAAATAAATAAATAAATAAATAAATAAATAATAAGGTGCCCACTATCAAACCTGTCGCCCAAGTTAGGCCTGGCAGGCATCATAGACTACAGCCAGAGACCTGGCAGGGGCTCATCCCATCGAAGGTTAGGGTGAACAGTGTTTCGCATACAGAACGATTCATCATAGTTAAGCCATGCCTGGCCCGCAAAGTCTACGTAAGCCCAATAAATTAAATCTAAATACTGAAAGAGAGACTGAGCTCGCCAAGGTTGGGACTTCACAACCAGTCCCACATAGATTAAGAACCTCGACAACCAGTTGGCCCTTGTCCTGTCTGGCTTCAAGCGCAGACTTTTTTTCTGTAGCTGTTGCCATACAGGCCAGGATTCTTCATCGGAAGAGGACTGAGGAGGTGACACCTGAGGGACTGGCCTTTTCTTGGCTGGTTATTTTCCCTTTGCATTTCCTTGCCCTTTGCGTGAAGCCATTAGGACCTGTGTTCAAATCCTGCTAAACCTGTGTAGCACATCACTCACACTGGCCACACTCCAATAAGATGCCGCTTTTGGGGACCCGAGAGGTAACCCCTGGTGACCCATGCAACCAAGAGCACTTGTTGCTGCCAATATGTATTGAAACCACTGGTGCTAGTTAATACCACTCAAAATATTATTGATTAAAATTTATCAAGGGCAGGCATTTTTGTTTTTCTTTTTTTAAAAAAACACTGCCCCCGAATAATTCCCAATCAATTAGCTATTAAATTAATTACAATTCATTCAGAATGTCGATACCTTATCAATTTATAATTAACCACTTAGAACCAATTTATGTACTAAATTAATGGAATGTGCTAAACAGTAATTAATTAATTAAAATGCTACTTGATCTACTGACAAATTAATATTCTATATAGACAATTAATCAATTATTATATTTATATATTATTTTATTTTAATTTTATTATTATATTTGTTTACATACTTATTTAATTAATTTATTAATTTATTATATATACCTATTGCCTTTTTTCTAGGTAGGCGTAGTTTATTTATATATTATCCACTACTTATTCTATATCTATTTATTCTTTCTCTTTTTAAAATTTTGTATTGCCTAGGTTAAGAAAGTGTACCCCAGCCTAAGCCAATCACGTGGCCCAATTCAAAATCTGAACCATGGGAAAGCTCCAACTTCCTCTCTGAGAGTAGGAAGAAGCAAGTTGGGGGGCAAAGCGGTGTGCCCAATGGCCGAGGCCAAGCATCTGCACCACACCACTGCTGCTCTTGGGTAACCTGAAAAACGCACACCAAGCCCCACTACCAGATCTCCAGTGTGTCCTATTCACACCTATAGATACCCTCAAATTAATTTCTTTTCCATCGCACACCTTCTCGCACTTTCTCTCTTTTGTGCTCTCTCACTCTCTCACTCTCTTTCTCCTTTTTTTCTTTTTTTTCTTATTTTTAACTGCTAGCAAAACAAACCCGATTAACGATTAAATCAACCCCACTATAACTAAAAAGCAATCTGATCACATGGGGTTGTGTCCCACACAACCCACGCGGTTGCACCCTTCCCCTTCACTAAACAGACCCGAACAAAGAATTAATCAGCAATCAATATTTAAATGATTAGCAAATAAGATAATTCAAGTCTAAAAGAATAAGCAAACCACAGGGTGGGGGGGGAAGCCAATGCTAACCCCCTTCACCGAACTCTGAGGTTTTCAGGCCTTGCCGGGCACTATGCAGATGAAATTAGCCAAGCTTAAAGACTCTGTCTGTGTCTGTTGCCAGCCAAGGAAGAGGGAGGATAGAGGGGGGAATGGCCCTTAAATAGCCCATTGTTCTCCCCTCTTCTCCCAGGATTTTCTCGTGAGACAGAGTTTCGCGATCCTCCGGTGAGGGAGGCAAAGACAAGCCGCACCGCTGAAGCGTGGCCCGGCAGCAACTTCGGCATTTGAATTGTAGGTACAAAAGCACAATATCCCACATTCATAAACTGCAGAGTGTTTTGTTTAGTTTGCTTGCTTGCTTGCTTGTTTGTTTTAAAGAATTGAATCCAAAATTCTGTTTTCCCTTTCTGGCAGTCTGATTGTACAGTATGAGCCACAGCCATCACAGTTGGCCCAGTTTTTGGACTTTCTGCTTTAAGTTCATATTTTATCCCATCTTTGTGTGATGATAATTTAGTGGACTTGAAAACTCACATTATTTGCATGTTTTTAGTAATCTCATAAAGTCATCACCTAACTAGAACTTCACTTCTATGACTGGATTACCTGGCTATTTTCTGTATTTCCTGTTTAAAAATAGTGAGCATTCAAATACAGTTTTCAGCTTTTAAAAATATCCTTTGAAGTGTAAGGGTTGCACATCTGAAGGTGCACATTAAGGCATATATGCATGATAAATAGACACTTACTAGCATACCATCTCCTGAAGAAGATGTGGTCTGGCATGGCAAATGTGTATCTCCTGTTAACAACATTGCTGTACAATCCACATGCTCAATTTCACTCCCTTTTCCCTCTCTGTCATTAATGAAGCTGATGGGAAGTGAAGAGTAATTGCATTTGCAGCTGACAAGTGAGAAGAATCACATTTCTAGGAAACGAGGGCTTGGCAACGGCTCTTGTGTAGAGGTGAGAGAGGGCATCCAAGTGTAAAAAAGAAGGCCAAATGGGCCTGTCAAGCCAAGTTTATATTACATATCCTAGCAGGATGAATGCCATACGGGGGTATGTGTGCCCAGAATGGGTTTGGAAGAAGCAGAAATTGGGTTTGCACCCCTATTTTTGCTTGCTTCTCCTTTCTGGCCAGGTAGCTTCCCTCTTGATTCATCCACACCAATGTTGTGACTTCTAACTTCCCAACAGGACTTGGTCCGTCTGTCTGTCCACCTGCCCACTTGTCTGTCTCATTTATAGGCTGCCTTTCTCCCAATAAGGGGGCTCATAGTATTTTAAAAAAAATAGGATTAAAAACAGTAATACATTAAAAACAATTATAAAACTTATTAAAATGCATTGAATGATTAAAAACATGTAAAAAAAATAAGGAACGGTCTTAAGTAAGAAATGTCCTTTAGGGACTCAGTCATGATTGTTAAAAGCCTGCCTGTAAAAGGTGAGTCTTCAGATGTCAGTTGAAGGATGAAAGGGAGAGGGCCAATCTGACTTCCCAAATGGTTTACTCATCATTCACATATGTTTCTGGTTTTACCACTCTTTCAGCTGGTTCCTGTGGAAGTGGTGCCCAGATACACCTGACCCACCCCATGTCTATAGGGCTTCTTGGTTCTACTATTCTTCTTGCACACTTCCGAGCATCCTTCTCTTTCTAAAGGTTAATTTATTTATTTTATTTATATAACTCAGTTTTTACCCTGCCCATCTGATGGCCAGGTCATTACACTAAGAGCATCAACAACATAAACTAAGATTAATAATAAACAAGATTTGTTTAATGAAGACATTAAACAAAAGAGCAGACAAAACCTCAACTTAAATTAAATCTATAATAAGGAGACACAATGGTGACAGACCAAACAATCAAACATAAAAATGTGGGTCATCAAAAATGAGACAGACTAAACAAAACTTATAATTAAATTGAACGGGTGAAGGAGTACGAAAAGCCTGCATAAAAGCCAAGTCTTTACTTTTTTCATGAAGTCAAGGAGAGTTGGGACCTGATGTACTTCCAGAGGAAGAGAGTTCCACAGCATGGCACCCACCACTGAGAAGGCCTGGTTTCTAGTAGTGGATTTCTGGACCTCCTTTGGAGTGGCCATCCATAGCATCATTGCTTTGGAAATGTGCATGGGATGGAAGCCTAAAGTAGTGTTCCCCTTGGCCTGCAGTCCTAAAGGGCATTGCCTTCTGTCACCAAATGTGTCTGTTAGTGCTTATATCCCTGCTGGTGTTTCTCTCTGGCATTGCACATAAGGGATAGTAATTTACAACAGTGACACTTGGACACTATCAAAAAGAAAGAGCAGCTGAGAACCCAAGAATATGATATCAACAAGTACTCCAAGAAGTGACTGTGAAAGTAAAGACATGAAAGCAGCAAAGGGCAGAGACTCTGTGGACCAGTTTTAAAAGTTGTGTAAACCTTAGAGGACCTATGAGCTGCTTACTGGAGAAAGGAACATAAAAGTGCCTGGGCTAATATTTCCATTTTTTTTTTCAGGGAAACATAGAACCAGGTAGACCATAGGTGAAAGCAGACTTAAAGGCATTCAGCCTCTCCATTTTTCTGCCTTTAACACCATCAGCTGGCGAGAACTCTAAGTAGGACTCAAGACTACAGCACTTGAGAGGGAAGGATATAATCATCTTCCTAGAATAGCCGCCCTCTCAAAAATCACCCTGAATGCAGCTACTAGATCCAGAAGCGGGGAGATCTCTGGCACTAATGGAAGTTCTCCCCTCCCTCAAAAGGAGATGAATGGGAAGAAGATGATTGGTGAGATGATTTGGTGAGATGATTGTAGGATGATTGAGTTAAACTCCCTTGCTGTCTATTACAAAACTGAACACTACTGTCTGTTCCCTGCTCTGCATCTGGTATTCTAAGTTGTTCAAAGGAGAAAATATAATGCATTTAATAATTTAATAATTTGATGAATTGAGTGCCATGCCCGATCACATAAAGGAATGTGGTGTTACCACTCTGTTCTCCCTTATGAATTCAGTGTCATCTCTGCACAAAGTCTACAAGTATAGGTTGTTTCTATTCCAAGTTGTATGTATAAGTGAGTTCCAAATATATGTAGGTGTGATATTAGCAGGTTCAGTGCTAGTTTTACACTTATACACACACTATAAATATTTTTCAGCAGCATGAAAATAACATATCCACAGTCCTCCGATGTAGCTGGTCATGGGCTTCCACTCTATTGCCATGCTTTCCATAATGTACAAGATTGCCTTTAGGTGCGCATAATTTGCGCCTTATTCAGCTTTCTCACTGGGGTGAGACCACAGTTGTGGATGTCTGAGATGTCAAAAGGGTGGGTTCTCGCTGTCACAGCGAAAAATGAACCCTAATTGTTCAGGGTTCCCAACTTCACTCAGAGGCTTTCCTCTTTATGGTACAGTGGGGTCTCTACTTAAGAACGTCTCTACTTAAGAACAATCCAACTTAAGAACAGCTCCATTTGCTAAATTTTGCTTCTACTTGAGAACAGAAGTCCAAGATAAGAACAGGAAAAAAAACCTTTCCTGCTCTTTTTTTAACCTTAGGTTATCTTAGGTTAAAAAAAATTCTCCCCCTAGTGGTAGAGTACGTATTAACCAGCTTTGCATTAGTTCCTATGGGAACTAATGCTTCAATGTACGAACACACCTCTACATAACAAAAAAACAGCCAGAACGGATTAATTGGTTTTCAGTCCATTCCTATGGGAAATTTTGCTTCAACTTAAGAACGTTTCAACTTAAGAACACCATTCCAAAATGGATTAAGTTCTTAAGTAGAGGTTCCACTGTAGTTTCTATGGACGGAAAAGAGCAGATACAGATTAAATGGTTTTCAATGCATTCCTGTGGGAAATGCAGATTCAACATAAGAACTTTTCAACTTGAGAACCACCTTCCAATACGGATTAAGTTCTTAAGTAGAGACCCCACTGTATTCAGTGTTATGCTTTAAGACATAACTGACTCAGATCCATGCATTCCCAAGCTGTTTCCTAGTCTTTTCTCCTCATGCAGTGATACTATGCAAGAGAAATGAAAAATCTTAGAATTTATTTTTTAAAAACCAACAGCACAAAAACTACTAGAAGTTGTTCAAGAAGAATAAGTTTATGGATAACCCCCATGTGTGTTCTTCAGCATTTACTGTATTGTACATAGCTGCTCTTTATGAACACCCCATTTTGCCATCTTCAGCCATGAACACTTGCCAAAATTTTCTGAATTTCACAGAGCTGACAGTATATAAAGATGTTTCTTACCATCATCTGCTTTGCATATCTATAACTAAGCCATAGCCTGTTCAGGTATTAATGTTATATCATTTAAGTAAACATGTGAAGCAGAGAATGTACTAGTCTTGACTTCCTTTATCATTGCTCTCCTCACATAGAAAGCAATGCTATGAAGAGAAAAGCCTCTGTGTGAAGTTTCTCCCTTACGTACAGTATTTGGGATCCACGAACAGACAAAACTTAGGGTTTCTGATCATATGGAAAGCTCCAAGACATAGCAGAATTTTTCTTCTTCAAGCCATTGCTCTCCATTGTTATGAGACCAGTGAAGTAGGAAGGCATTATTAACAGGCTCACTGCGTACATATTTTGACCATTCAATCGAATGCCTGAATAGGGCTTTCCTATGTATCCAGGTGATGCTGAATGCCACTTACATAAATGTACAAGGGGGGTGATCAGCCAAGCCTTGCCCCTCTATCATCATTTTCACAGAGGGCAATGTTCTGAAGAGCAGAACCTCCCACACTAACCATGGAAGTTCTCCACATGATTTAATATTCTCATTTTCTAGGTTTTAGATCTTATGGGAAACCTTTTTTTTTAAAAAAAAAAAATCAGACGGTCTCCCTCCACATGTAGAGGCAAATGGAGTTGATGGTAGACGAGATAGATCTATTGTGCTGACATATTTACTTAACCCATAATTGAAAGTGCTGAAAAGGGATCTCACATCAATTTTTGTAGCTTGAGATATACTGTAACAACTCTACAGATGTAATATGTATATGACATTTACATCTGTATCTACATATATTTTCTTTGTACCATTTAGAAAGATGTTTTAATATCCATGAGACTCTAACAATATGTTCCTGACCAGATGAAAATACTCTCTTGGTCAACAACACTTACTCATTTGGTACTGTTGTGGTTTGGCCCATAAAAGTGGGATTAACATTTTCCTTCCATTTAATCCTGGCTTGCCTGTGCTGATGCTGGTAAAGGCAATTTGATTCTTTGTGTTTAAGCAGAAACTGATAATTGTGTAACAGAGTATAACTTCACTTATCTAAATGGCCTGGAGAAAAGTCAAAGCATTGGGATAATTAAATTCTCAGAAAATAGAATGCTCTTTATGCAGAAGTATATAGAGCTACAGTAACAAGGATCAACAAACATACAATGAATTTAGATAACAAGGAGTTTCTGATAATGAAGGCATGTAGAATACAGGCTGGGCTATGTGCAATATTATTACAGCTAGGAAATCATATTTCTGATCTATTGAAGAGCAGAGCACAAATCTTTGTGTCAACTCTAAGTTAAAACTATAAATGTTTGTTCCTGGATAGGGTTGTAGTAGGATTAGTGTCATCTCTCCTGCAGGCAAAATGTTGCCACTGGAGAGGTTGCTTGCATCCTGATTTAGCCATAATAAGACTAGATCCCTTGGAATAAATGGAACTTAAGCCATAAATCAGAACTGACTTGATGGCACATCATCATCATCAAGTCATGACTGACTTTGATTTCAGTGGGTCTGCTCTAAGAAGGAGATAAGCCTGGATAAAATATAACAATATCTGTATGCTGTCAAGTCACTTCTGACTTATGGTAACTGTTTCCAGGGCTTTAAAGGTAGGGAAAAGCAGTTAACCATTCCCTTCTTCTGGGAGCATCCTGGGACTGTGCAGCCTGTCCAAGACCACACAGGCGGGCTGTACGTCTAGAAAGCACAGTGGAGAATCAAACCTGTAACCAGACACCCAACTCATTGAGCTATTTGGTCAGTCTAGGGAAATCTCTGTCTTAATTTTGTCGCAGTTCTCTAAATTCTATTTCCCTACTTTGTGTGATTATTTGTGTACTCCTCCTAAATTATTTACTTTTCTCCAAATTGACAGAATACATTTGAGTGTATTTCTTCCAAGTATATGCATTTATCATTCATTTTTAAGTCTTACTAAAGCATAAAAACTCTGTACATTGTTAAGGCAAGATGCATTTTTTCTTACAATAATTTTTGTGCAAAGAGGTGATTTTTTTTCAAGATGTCAAACCCAGTGCAATTCTTTTCCATCCTCAGATGGTACATAAGTTGAACAACAACAACAACCCAGTGCAAAAAAGGGGGAAACAATTATTTTGTTTCAGATAGAATCTCTTTCTCAGCAAATGCAACATGCCTACTCTGGGAAGAGGATGCTTGCTTTAAGCATGTCCTCACTATGTAGCAGCTTGATACTAATTTTGACTCTCCATGGTGATCACCACTAAGCCAGGAGGGCATGTGTGTGAAGCAGAATATTATATTTCTGCACAGCATTATGCTTCCCTACCCACCATGTCAGCAAAAATTAATGGTCAGCACGTCCTCTAGAGTGCACCCACCCACACAGAGTAATTAAAAGGAAAAGAAAGCAAGAGGTCAAGGGCTTGTTTCAGCTCCACAAAGTAGCACTGTGGGGTTAGCTGCTGTGACTGATAGTCTTTATCAGCAATCAAGCCATTAATTGGTTGATTGCTACAACCACACAATGCTAATACACCATAACAGTATTGACAGACATGACTATAAACCACTGAATGTCAACTATCAAGTGCTGAACAACAGCATATTCAAATCTAAGTGTTCATGAAGTAAGTTGCAGCAATGGAAGGGGCCAAATTCAGCACTGAATGGATGGACAGAGACCGTCACTGGGAGTAGCACTGATCAGTGATTTTTTTCTCTGCATAGCATCTAGTAATTGTGTTGCCTCTCTTTATTTGCTAGGACATTATGTGATTTGTCATGCTGAGAAGGATAGCACACAATCAAATAGATTTAGGAGAGGAGGATGGACAGAAGGCAGTGGCATGCTGTGTTTTTTTTTTTCTTTACAAGTACAACAGTTTCTTTGGAATAAATCTGCTTTGCATCTGCAACACACCCTTTTGAGTCTGAATAACGAGGGGGCATCACAGCACTCTCCTACTAGGAATGGATTCTTATTAAGGAAGAACAATCAGTAGACTTGACCTTCCAGAGGTGGAGAAGAAATCTTATTAATTGAAATCTAAATTTAAAATCTGTAACTTTGATAAAGAAAAAGAGACCTTTATACCTTTCCTGCTTCATCTGCCTAGCCTTTCCTGGGTGAATGATGCCAATTGCAAACACCCTGGAAAGATTAACCTTTTTTTTTTCAATTGCCATGGGGGCTGGGGAGACTTTTCTGCCTATGGTGAATAAAGGCGGTTGGAAAGGAGCAGCCCCAATCATTAGCAGCATAACAGAATGTACTGCTTCCACCCGCTAGCTTCTGAAACACAGATGAAAATGTGGGCGGGTGGGTAAAGAAAGAGTTCTCGGCAATGACAGCATCTTACTTAGGGGAAGAAAAGCTCTTGCTCTGCGGAGTGGTGAAGAACTTGCAAGAGAAGTGACCTTTGGGGGCATGGAAGATGGAACATTCCAGCTAATGAGACAGAATGACATCTGGGCAGAGCGCAGCAGGCTCTGGAGATGCACAGCTTACTGATCCAGGGGTTGTTAAATGCTGGAATGGTTTCTTTTCTTTGCTGAGAGCAGCTACAGTAGTCAGCCCCACCACTGTTGGGCAGGGAGGAAGTGGTGCTGACAGCTCTAAATGCTCAAAAGAGACAGCCACAACCCAAAACCTCAGGTGACTGGTTTTAAATACACAGACACCAACTAAATACTAGTCAATTGGCTTTGAGATTCTAAATTTGTAGAGAAAACTAGAGTCTCGGGGTTAACATTTAGAAACAAACCAGCTATGATGAAGGTTAGCAATGTCTTCCTTCCTTCCTTCCTTCCTTCCTTCCTTCCTTCCTTCCTTCCTTCCTTCCTTCCTTCCTTCCTTCCTTCCTTCCTTCCTTCCTTCCTTCCTTCCTTCCTTCCTTCCTTCCTTCCTTCCTTCCCTTCCTCCCTCCCTCCCTCCCTCCTTCCTTCCTTCCTTCCTTCTCTCCTGGAAGATGGCTCCACTGTGAGTGGTAGTTGCCTGGGACGCAGAAGTGTACAGAGACAGTTTTACAAGGGTATGGATGGCCAGATTAACTGACCAGTTTAATTGCAGTGTGTTGTACTACTGCTAAAGGTACAAAGGCATGGGCAGAGAGGAGAAAAGACAGCAATATCACTTCTATGAAGTGAGCTGGATGAGCATTTCTGGCAATGCTGCTGTGCCTTAAGGACAAGATATGGAACCATTTTTAGATTAAGGGTCAAAGTGGTCTGGCCTAGGGCAATGCAGCCAGAAGGTCAGCAGTGGACAGGGAAATGCTCCCCAAAGGAGGTGGAACCACTGCTAGCATACACCCACTTACTCCCACATTTTCACACAGAGAGACCCATTTACACAGAGACATGACATCTATACCCTATGAAGTGAACATTTCTGTGTAGTAGTGGTTCTGTTGCTGGACTAGGATTTGGAAGACCTGGGCTTAAATCTCCAGTTAGCAACAAACCACCCTGGATCACTTTGCACCAGTCACAGATTCTCAGCACAGTCTACCTCTCAGGCAATAGTGAGGATAAAGTCAGTGAAGAGAGGAACCATATGCTCTGCCTTGAGCTCATTGGAGGAAAGGCAAGATATAAGTACAACATCAAAATAAGTAATTCACATACACACCCCTCACCCCTACCTTCTTGGCTGGGGGCATTTTACTCACCCAAAACTGCGGGAGCTCCCTTTCTCACCACCTGATAAGACAAAAAAAGGCTTTTCATAACCTGCTATAAGCACTTTCTCATTATTGCCCAGCATCCAGCGATAGCAAACAGCTTCTCTATTGCAAGGTTTGAACAGGAGGGCTGCCTGTGATATACAGAAACTGAAAACATTGAGATTGTCTTTACTGTTATAGAACAAGTCTGGCACAACGGTTAGAAATTTGGATAGTTACCAATTTATTTGTTTGTGTGTACTTCATCCCGTCCCATCCATCCATCCATCCATCCATCCATCCATCCATCCATCCATCCATCCATCCATCCATCCATCCATCCATCCATCCATCCATCCATCCATCCATCCATCCATACATACATACATCCATACATCCTGTGGGACCCAAACTGACTAACTGACTTACAATATAGTTTTTTTAAAAAAAACAACAGAACTAAAATATGAGTTACAGCTATTAAAATAAATTTAAATTCATTATTCTATTAAACTACCATTACAAATTTTAGCTAACAAGTTAAGCTAAAACACTTTCTCTTAATTAAAATGCTAATAATATTTGACCAAAAAAGAAGGGAGAAAAGTAGCACATCAGCTAAAGCTCTGTAGTTCTATAGCTAAAGGCCTGACTAAATTAAAAAAAATGCTTGCTGGAGGAAAGACAGCAGGGGGGCGGGAATCCTACTGCTTTTGGAAGTGCTTCCAGAGCCTAGGGGCGGGTCCAGAGAAGGCTGTTTCTTGAGGCTCCACCAAATAGCCCTCTGAAGGTGAAGGGAGTCTCTCCAGAAGATGCACAGCTTAGGTAGCCTTGTATGGGATGATACAGTTTTTTCAGATAGCCTAGCCCCAAGTCATAGAGGACTTTATAGATCAAAGCCAGGACTTTGAATTGTGCCTTATAATGGTCCATTAGCCAGCAAAGCTGTTGTGGTAAGGGAGTTGTACATTCCCTATAATTAGCCCCAGATACAACTGAAGAGACTCTCAGATTCTAATTTTCACTCGCTATAAGGCTGCCAAGATGGCCTGAAGCCAGTCATCATCACTTAGCTTTATTTACCTCAGAGAGATGGACAGGACAGAAGGAGGTTGTACACCAACTTCAGTTACTTGAGCAAAGGCAGACTAAAAATATAACATATAAATGAACTCATTTTTATTTTAGCCTATAAGAATTGCATGGAGTCACCATAAAGTGGGAAAGTGCGTCTCTCATCATCTGAGGTGGTTATCAGGGATGTTGGCAAGCCTTTGGGTCCAAGTCCCTAGTCAGAATCAGAGTCTTTGGTTCCAAGTCCTGAGTCTCAAGCCCCAGGTCTAGTTCCCCCAAAGCCTGAAAAACAAGCTCCCCCCCCCCAGAAAAAAAGATATGGGTGGATGGATTCTGAGTGCGGATTCAAGTCCAAATCATTGGGGGGGGGGGGGCAAACAAAACAAAACAAAAAACCCAAGTGAAGTCTGAGTCAAGTTTCCAATGTGATGTAAGTCTGACTTGACGAGTCCCATGACTCAGATCCTCATCCCTACTAGTTATACTCAATTCTGTGGGAGCAAATACTTACCATTCCCAAAGGAGTGTACAAAGGAGATTTTTGAGGTTAATAATAAATCACTGTACAGTTATCAGGCATAGGAAAACCAAAGATAAATGCTCAAAAAGCAAATCCAAATGAATCCAAGAGAGAAGTGAGGCAAATCTGACACAGCCTTGTCCTTGGCAGGCTGATATGAGAACTCTACCAAACAGCGGTGCCTCAGAGATGTAGAGGCAGAGGGGAGAACTTAATGAGTTGGGTAAACTACAACTTGTAATAAGCTTGGCTATTTATAGGATGACAAATGTGGACATAAAATCAGGTTCCAGAATCATCACAAAATTGACTTGGTTCAGAACTGGGCTGTAAGTTACAACCATTTGAAAAGAGGGTAGTTTTATCTGAGAATTCTATTTTTGCTGTGTTTATGTGAGCATGTGACAGAATTATATAACTATGGAGTTGGAATGGACTCCAAGAAGCATCTAGTCAAATCTTGTGCCAGTATAATAAATTCACAGCTAAAACATTCCCTGACAGATGGATGTCCAGTTACTGTTTGAAAACCGCCAATGAAGGGGAGCCCGACACCTTCAGGACAGGTCATCCCAAGGTTGAACATCTCTTGCCATTGGGAAGTCCTTATTTGGTGCCTCCTAAATCTTGTAATTTGAATTTGTTGGATTATGTCCTATCCTCTGGAGCTGTCACAAAATGTGCTTCTTTCATCTTCCGCAGAATAGTCCTTCAGACTTATACACAAACAGACATTCTTTCCTGAAATGATGCACATTCTCACAATCCTCTCCAGGAAGTGAAATAATGTAGAAGGATGGAAGAAGAAGTTGAGTTTGTGGTAGCAGCTGTCACATAAAAGGAGGCACCTCTTCCTGCAGCGTAGTTCAGTTTTCTTCTTTGCTAGTCCCTCTTGGGAGAGGCAGATTACTGAAAAAGTAGGATTTTTTGTTGTTGCTTTGTTTTGATTTTACTGCTCCAACGACTGGATTCATGCATTGCTTCAAAGGTCACATTCATGTGCTTCGTGGCCCTGGGGTACAGATGACTTTTTTTGAACTTGGCAAATTCTTGTTCTGGGACCAAGGTTTTATTCTGCAAATAACATTCCCATTTTTAAAAGGTGGACTTCTAGTCAATTGTGGCACTTTGGAGACAGTTTCATCAAGAGTTTTCAAGCAATCTGCTTCTGTGCCTGCATTAACAGTGGCTGCTGACTTCAGGGTCTTAGTCTGATGGCCATATTTTATGCTGGTGCAAAACTGACACATACAAACCAGCTGCTGGTCATTCAAAGTTGGTAACAAGTTTAGCACAAGTCCTAAGAATACACCGGAACTTTATAACACTTCAAGGCAATCTGCAGCTTTCTTTATGAGCTGCTACATGAAAGGGAGCCTTACTTTTCCCTATAACCCCATTGATCAGTCATCAGCTGGGTAGTGGTGGGGGTGGGGAAATAAGGCCATTCTGATGAAACACAGTGTCTTGACACCTTGAGACAATTCAATGAAAAGAATGGTCAGTGTTGCAATATTTTTTCCCCTTTTGGACAAGACTGAAAAAACAGCCTCCTCCCCATCAGTCGCATTATGGAGAAAATATTGCACAAAAACTTGCATTGCAGAGAAAATATAGGTTTTTTGCATGAAGCACACCTCCAAAATTTTTCACAAAAAAGTTGTGAAAAGTGAAAAAAAATGCACTCAACTCTTATAAGCTCACTTGCTTGGAAAAAAGTTGAATTTTTTTGTTCTCATCCAACAAGAACTAAATAAGCAAAGATTTATGCCCCTAATTCAGATGCTGTGGAGATTCATATCCAAAGCCCCATATTTCCAAATTTTGACACCAACAGTGCTCACTAAATTTCCAGCTCTGCTGGGATCCTTAAGACTGATGCTATAACATAATGATGATCACCACGATTTGAAGATACATGAAGATATGAAGCCAGTTAAGATCCAGTTTACAGGAAGCATTGCAAGTTAAAGATGGGTGAGTGAGCGTATGCTTCCATCCTGAGTTTATGGCTCAGCAGAAAACGGTGAGGTTGAACGATCCATTTTCAAAATGATTAATGGCATGCCAGTTCCCCAGCGAATTCAGCTGTGTCTCGCCACTGCCATGGGGGTGCGTAGGAAACAGTATTTACTTTTCAGAAAATCAGAGGGAGTGGGTTGTTAGCTTTCCTATGGTTTTGGTTAGCAAATAGACGCCTGAAAAATTGACAGGCCGGTGCCAAGAGCACTCAGCTGAAGTGCTCTCATTTCATATTGGAGCATTGTTTTTTGGTATTTGCACTCAGCCTTCTGAGTGTATTGTTTGTGTGTGTGTGTCCCTGAAAAAAAAATAAGCTAAATTCAAAGGACTGTAAATATTCATGTTGGCAAGAAATGAACCAATCAAAATTACAGAATATTTTTGCCACTGTATGTTGATGTGTTCCATGGGAAGTGTTGTTTAGCCTTGCTTACAATGCAGCTGCTCAGCATGGGGTGCCCCAAAATGGCAAAAGGCTGCACATATGGAAAGTACAATACTCAGATTAGGGATGGGATAGAATTTAATATAATCCTTATTTTGATCTCTCCCCCCCCCCCGATTAATACACCAATTATAGAATCCCAGGAAAATTAAGTTGGAAGAAGCCTACAAGGTTACCAATTCCAATACCCTGATCAATGGAGGAATACAATCAAAGCATATCTGCCAGGTGATTATTTAAGTTTTTCTAGAATGCCTCCAGTGTTGGAGCACTCACCGACTCCCGAGGTAACTAGTTCCACTGCTCTAACAGTTAGGAAGTTTTTCCTGATATTCAACCAAAATCTGGCTTCCTTTAACTTCAGGCTATTGTTGCGAGTCCTGCACTCTGGGATAACTGAGAACAGATCCTGCCTCTCCTCTGTATGACAGCATTTCAAATATTTGAAAAGTGCTATCATATCACCCCTCAGTCTTCTTTTCTCAATGCTAAACATGCCCAGTTCTTTCAGCCTTTTCCCATAAGGCCTGGTTTCCAGCCCCCAGATCATCCTTGTCCCCTTCCTCTGAACTTGTTTCAATTTGTTAGCATCCTTCTTGAAGTGTGGTGTCCAGAACTGGACACAATACTCAAGTTAATGCCTAACCAGTGCTGAACAGAGGGGGACTAGCACCTCACGGGATTTGGAAACTACTATTAATGCAGTTTAAAATAGCATTTGCCTTTTTTGTAGCCACATTACACTGTTGGCTCTTATTCAGCTTGTGATCTATGACAATACCAAGATCCTTCTTGCTCGCAGTTTTGCTGAGCCAGATATCCCCCATCTTGTAACTGCAAGTCCATCTGTCTATCAGGGAGATGATCTGACAAAAAAAGTGATCAAATTAGTTTGGCAGGATTTGTTCTCAACAAATCCGTGTTGGCTTCTAGTTATTACTGCATTGTTTTCTAGGTACTTGCACAATGACTGCTTTACAATCTGTTCCAGAATTTTGCCTGGGATTGATGTCAGGCTGGCTGGCCTGTAGTTCCCAGGTTCCTCTGTTTTGCCCTTTTTGAAGATAGGGACAGCATTGGCCCTCCTCCAATCCTCTGGCACCTCACCCATTTCCGATGATTTCAAGAAAATAATGGATAGCAAAACTGTTGGCTGAAGCAGTGACTGCATGTGCCTATAATCTGGGCAAAATAAGGCAGCCTTTGCCTTATTTCAACCTAGGTGGTCACTCAAGGCCACTGTGTGGCTTAAAGGAATCACTGAACATGCTGTTTGGGAATAATGGATATCACAGTCTCATGTGTCTAGAAGGCACCAGCTTGGGAAAGCCTATCCTAAAGTCTGTGGAAAAGCGGAATTGGAAGCAACCATTAAATTTGCCTTAGAAAGTGAAATGCAGGGTCCTCGAGGGGGAGGGGGATGTGATTGATTTGAATGGCAGTTACAAGGTGAGAAATGCTTTCACTTCCTTTTGTTCTCTCCACACTGTGTGGTCCTTGACAGGGCAGGGCTCCCAAATGTGCTGAGTCTAAGAGATCTGGACAGTCCTGGGCCTACTCATGCATTTTTCATGAAGCCCTATTAGATGGTGATTTCTGCTGACTCTTCATTTCTCCTTTTCCTATCCCTTAATATAATTGAAGAAACTAGGACGCTCACCTTTTTCCCCCCTGCCCCTTTTGGTTTTCATAGGCTTCTGGTGTGTTAGCAGATGTGAGATCATTTATATGACCTTTGCATGTGGGCAAGGCTTGCAGTTTAAATGGCTCTTGCCTTCTTTGTCAAAACGAAGGAGGTTCTGCTGGTTGATTTGTACCTGGCTTGGCCCTGTGCATTCTGATCCCCTGCTGAAGTCTTCCTTTTCTTAGCTGCAAAGGACTAATTTTACCTTGAATTAAAGGTCTACTTGTGTGCAGTCACAGACAAAATGAAAACAAAACCTGTGTCTTTCAAATCAGTCATCTCAAGTGAGGGACACATTTGCTTTGAAACTCTTAAGTGTCTCATAATGGATAGACTGTAGTGAAACTACTTTTCTAGAGGCTGGTGATAGGAATGGGATGCTGAAGAATTGCTGGGAAGGGGAGATGTTGAGGTGAGGATAAAAGAGAAATGAAGTGACAGCAGAAATCACCATCTAATAAGGCTTCATGAAAAATGCATCTAATACATTATTTTCTGGTGGCTAAAGCTTCTTTAGACAAAGCTCTTGCTCCACATACAATAACAACAACTACAAATAGAGCCGAAACCAGATCTATCAAATGTGTCTCCAGAGTAAATTGCCACTTGCTTTGCCCTCACATGAGAGGACAAGGAATTACACAATTATTCTTCTCATCCTGCAAAGGACAAAATCATTTTTGGTACTCCGAACAAGACAATGACAACAAGAACTCTCTAGTGTTTGTGCAAACAAAGCAAAACTAAAGAAATAAGGCAAATTGCTCAAGATGTGCAAAACGATGGTAGCTACTGATTTCTTGCATGGACCTTTAAGAATTAGATGACTATGTTGTAGTTTAAGAAAGTAAGACTTAAAATTCTTTATCCAAGTCAAAGCATTCTCCAGAAACAGGAGCAAAGTACTCAATGAGTATTCTTTATATCCTTGCTCTAAAACAAGCTCAAGACCTTTCGATACCTATGTCAAAGGAAAAGATGGCTCCCTTTCCCATTTACAGAAGGTAACTGGATTACCAGATGATTACTAGTAATGGAATAGCATCCTCCAAAAGAAGAGATTGAGCAATAATCTGATGAGGAACATATAGGAGACTGTATGTGCTGCCCCTCAGCATCTGCCACCTGAACCACTTGATCCACTCTACATAATTGTAGGGCTGGTCTTCGCAGTCTCTCATAAACTGGTGGATTGGAAAGTTTGGTGCTTATTGAGAGAGCATGTCAATAATGTCAGTCATGGTTTCTTTATCTTACCTCAAGTATCAGAGGTATGCCTCTCAATACCAGTTGCTTGGGGACATGAATAAGAGGGTCCTGTTGGTCTCACGTGGGATTCTGATTGGCTTCTATGCAAACAGAAGGCTGGATTTAATAAGTTATTGGTCACAATTACCACAGCTCTGCTTCTTATGTCCTTGTGTGAGTTGATTCAGAAGGCAATTCAGGCTTCAGAAATATGCAGCTTGCTGTTTTATCAAGGTGCACTTGGAACATGAATGATATAAACACATGCTAGGATAATATTTAAATGATAGATTCAGGAAATAAAAAATTAGCTGTAGCACTATACAACAGAAGATGGAATTGGTGTGAGAATTAATCGAGGGCTAACGTTTTTGCATTCATGTTGTGGTCATGTTTGACTTTAGAATCAGTGAATTAGAAATCAGACTCCGAATGTCAAATCTTCTGAGTATCAGAGCTTAAGTGTTTAGATCGTTTCGTTTAGTCATTTAGTCGTGCCCGACTCTTCATGACCCCATGGACCAGAGCACGCCAGGCTCTCCTATCTTCCACTGCCTCCCGGAGTTGTGTCAAATTCATTCTGGTAGCTTCGATGACACTGTCCAACCATCTCATAGTGCTTATATAACTAAAAATAAAATCTGGGCCATATTACTCTGCTGACCAATCCAATCTATTATTTTCTGGTTTCTGTAAATGTTCTCATTTTCTATGCACTTAATGCTGTTCAAAGTTTGAAAACTGGTGGCCTAGAAAAGCAAACCTGACCTGCAGAATGGATGTGTTGGCACAGGAAAGGAATATCTCTCCACCCAGAAATGATGGATTGGACACCATTTAAAAATTAGAAAAACACAATTCTCAAAATGGGAGGAAATGCGATATGAAAGGATTGGTTGGTTGCTTGGTTGGTTGGCATGGTGACAGTGTACCAAGATAGTGGGGTATCCCAGTCAAAGAGCAGACAAGGCATTTTATTCAAAGGCACACTGAGTCTCAAAATGAGGGCAGTGGGGTACAGGTTCTTAGAAATGGATCCCTTTCCCTCACATAGCTCTTTAATATTCTTCAGGAATATTTAAAAAGAAGGTCATTGCTTAACAAGTCAGGCAGAACCTCCCCCCCCCCGCCGCCCCTTGTCGTTTTCTCCCTTTCTTTTGCCAGCAGTTCAGCAATCTCGAGATAAAGTTAATATAATGCAGGGGCTGCCAGAGGGAGGAAGCCTGTCGTAAGGCATTACCATTGACTTTGCCAACATGATAATATTGTCCTTCATCAGCAAGAGGATTAGGAGCAGGAAGGACTGCGTGGTGCAGTGGATTAATGCACTTACCTTTCAAGGTCAAATACTATCTGAGCTTCAGTAGGCTGCAGCAGCATCTACTCTTGAAATGCAAGGAGGGGGGGGGCTTGAAACAAGTCAGGAAACTGTAGGGAGGAATATGTATAATATTCTATGTACAGTAACTTCTGGATATGTTTTAGAACATGGAGACAGATTAATTATACACCTTTTTCTTATCCTGGTATTCTTCTGATTTTTAGCTTTAGGATTCACCGCAGTGTAGAATGTTGTGCCTGGCAGCTGTCCTGCTCATTGAATGGATGATTGCTAAAACCATGACTCTCTCTCTGGTCTTCATCCTGTAGCACTGAAGACTAAACATGGGTACAAAAGGGGAAAGGAACCATTCCAGTGGAATAAAATATTCACATGACATGATGGTGGGATGTAGAAATGAACTGAAAAGGCCCTCAATTTTTCTTCCAAATGTCCATTTCTAAATGTCTATCATTCATCTTCTTTACCAGAATTGACCACTCATTATGTAAGCCAGAGTTCATTGCCAGAGGCAACTAAAGGGGGGCAATGAAAGGTCACAGAAACAATCAAAAGCCATGGTTTCTATGAAGAGTCAAGATAAACAAACAAACAGGCAGGCTTACTTTAAAGAAATGAATGGAGTGACAGTCCTCCAGAAAGGGACATTTTGCACTTCATATTCATATAATTTTGTAAGGCATATTCAAAGTATTTCTGCATTACAGAAGCAGAGAGCAGTTCTGTTTGACCCTGCCCTGAGTGCTTCCAGTAAACATTTTCTCTGGACCTTTTATTCTTTCTCCTACTAATGTCTGAGTGTGAGTTATTGAGACTATCAGTGTCAGTTAATTAGAAAAATGCTGGACTACTCTGAGGAACTTGAGGCTGTGAATCCCTGCACTTCTGCCATACAGGAAAAAAAATTAGCAATAATAATAATAATAATAATAATAATAATAATAATAATAATAATAATAATAATAATAATAATAATAATAATAATAATAATAATAATAATAATAGTCATCATCATCATCATCATCATCATCATCATCATCATCATCATCATCAAAACTCTGCAACACTTAGAAGTGGTTGTGCTTTGTAGCCCTGGTGGGAAAATATCCAAACTTGTGTGCATCACTTCTGTCCCACTTTACTTTGGCCATACCTACTGTGTCCTTTGTGGGATCCTATTCCTTTAGGCCTCCACACAGCTGCAATACAACTTTTTCAACGAAGGTGGTTTGTGACTGGAACATAGGAGTGTCTCCCCCAGAAATTTTGGGGTAAGGTGCTCCTTCATGCTGTTTCATAAGCTGCCCCTGCCTGCAACCATTTCAGAATTTGAATTCAACCAGTGGACTAAAATGGTTTTCGTACCACAGCCTTATAAGTGCAATAATTTAAAGAAAATGTTCCAGACAACCCTGAATATTTTGATTTTGGGGTACATCAGCCCAAATAGAGAAGCAATGTGCAGACTGTACAGTTTTAATGAGGAGACATCCTTGACATTCTTCTTTTGATAATTCTTTATAAAATTCTTGTTTATATTCTCCTCTTCTTCTTGCAAGGAGCACAGAAACATTTCACAAATACCTCAAGTATTCTGCAAGGTTTCTTAGTCTGAGACTCTGTGAATTTCCTAAGTCCAGAAAGATGCACAGCTGAGCAAAGATTTGGATTTGGGTTTCCTCCAAGCAATTCAATGCTTTAGCCATCAGATACTCACAATTTCACAATCAGTAAGTATACACTGGCTCCTCTCCACCCCTTGGCTCTCATAAGTCAAGATGGGCATGAGAATCATTTCTAATTGCCATTATGCTCAACCAAATGTGTTTTGTAACATGTGACATACTGCAATATCTTCTGAAGAAAAAATAGAGAGACAGTAAAAGAGGTAATAAACAGAAACAACAAGTACTGAATTTTAGATGGCCCTGTTCAGGCTTTCAGATAAGTAGCTGTGTTAGTGTGCAAATAAATTCAGTCAATTTTTTTAAAAGGCACCTCAGAGAATAGCTGTTCCACTTCAATGTGAGCTTTTGTGGATACATCCACTTGTTGGGATTTCCCCTTCTCTGAAGAATTGGATACATCCACAAAAGCACACATTGAAATATAACAGTCTTCTTCCAGTTATGCAGTTCTAAGATTTTCATTATAAGGTGCCACAATTTTTTGTTTTGTTTTCAATTTATTTTCATTTTTATTTTTATCTAACTATGTTCAAGCTGTTCACTTCAATTAGAAAATCTAACTGGATGGTCTTGTTCCTTTCTAATCTTCTCTTCATCCACCATCAGTCTAAATTTGCCGGAGACTTTGTGGGAATTAGACTAAGTCGAGCTCAGATACAGATCTTGAGGGTTCAAAAGGCATGTCTCAAAGGCGGAAATCCTGTTGCTTAGTATAGTAAGTTGCACTAAAGTAGACCCATTAATCAATGGGATGTTGGTGAGTCAACTCCTCTATAAGTTCCATTGATTAAAATGGGCCTGATCTAACTTCAACTATAGTCTGGTATTTCTTGACACTTTCCAAAGGCAGCTGCACACAGTAGTCCAGCCAAGATGTAACTAAGGCAAGTGTCACAATGGCCAGATCAGACCTCTCCATGAATAGGTGCAGCTGACTTATTAATTGATTCAATGTGTGTACTCTAGTGTGATTTACTACACTGAACAACAGAATTTCAGCCAAAAAGGTAGATAAGTCTTCCAATTCTGAAATAATTTCATTTCAGATTTATATTTAATCATAATTTATTCAAATATACATGTGTGAGAACTGAGATATTTGTCCATCCGTACTTTCAAACCATTAACTTCCCTTCCCCTCTCAAACAAAGGTTCCCAGGCTCAGGAATGGAAGCCCTGCAGACTGCTTGCATTTATGTTCCTGCCTTCTTGTTCTCAAATGCTCCCCGTCCTTTTCTTTCTCTGTGAGGCACCTGAGTCATGGAGGCAAACAAGGAGAAACGAGGCATCCGTGTTTCTCTTTCCCCAGTTCTTTCAGTCTTTTCCCATTGAAATTGTGTGATGTGGCTTATGATGGGAGTCCATGAAAGAAGTATAGTACTCTACATTAGTCATATTATTAACTTCTGGCATTTAGATTGTAAGCTCCTTAATGCAGGGTTTCAGAGCCTGGTTATTTTTGATTATGTTATTCTGTAAATCATCATTCATGACAAATGTGATGCAGATCAATTTAACAATAATAATCATCACCAAAGAAGAAACAAAGACAAAAGTATTGTGGCATCTTTAAGAACAAATATATTTTATCATGGATTTTTGTGCAGTACAGTCCTCCTCCTCCTCCTCCTCCTCCTCCTCCTCCTCCTCTTCTTCTTCTTCTTCTTCTTCTTCTTCTTCTTCTTCTTCTTCTTCTTCTTCTTCTTCTTCTTCTTCTTCACCATCATCATCGCCATATGCCTGCAGCAATGAATGCAAATTTCGCAAATGAAGGCTGGATCACCTTCAGAGTTTCAAAGTTTAGTACTATTTCTGACTTAGAGTCACAAAGCCATTAAAGGGATACTCAATTGTCACTAAATTAAATGGGAATTGGGTGTCTGAATCCTTCAGGCACTTCGCAAATGCCAATCAAGACATTTTCTTTTCCTTCTTGTGCAAAATGAAGAGTGGCATATTTGGCTGTAAGAATAACAGAGCGCTCTCCTGATCAAGACAGCGAGCAAGACCTGAGTAAGATTTATGGGCTCATGCTTAGCTAGCTTTACTTTTGCAGCCAGAGACTGACCTTTTAAAAATCAGACGTTGGACCCATGGTGGAAGCAGTAGGGCTAGGCACACTTAATCTGTTATGTGTTTAAAAGAGGAAGAGTATGGGACCACTATTACTGTCAGAGAGCCAGTGCGGTATAGTAGAGGGAGTGACGGACTCACACTCAGGAGACCTGGGCTCAAATCCCTACTCAACCACGGAACCATCCTTTTGATGGTTCAGTCAAGCTCATTATCACTCAGCAGTTACAAATTGCAAGTGTGGTTTTATAATCTGCTTGTTCTTTACAATGAAACATCTGCATGTGCTTTGTTGCTTATTAGCACTGGTGAACTCAATAGAATTTCTGCTCCACATATGTGCCTAAATACAGAAACTTTCCCTGTGACCCAGTGCATAACAGGTTTATTCTCAAAGAAACAGCAAATCTGAGCAGAAAGCATTGGCTGATATGATGTAGTGAAACCACTCTTTAAACACTATTAGGTTCGCTGTACATCAAATGCAACTTGACAGCACATCGGCCTCTCCATGAGGCACACAGCTGCCATGACAGGGCTGTTTTGCTGACCTGTATGGAGGAGGCGAGACATCATGAGATCAGGGTGAGCAGGTGAGAACAGAAGCTTTGAAAGGCTTCTCAGCCCTGTGCTGCCCTCTTTGTTGGAGGCATGTTAGCCTACCTGCCCACCCTATATAGTAAGAATGAGATTAGCTGGTTGCTCCAGGGCAACCTGAATTGGTCCTAGGTACGGGTGGTTTTTCGCCCATCCCATTCTTAATAGTGAGGGGTAAGTTAAAAGTTACATTTAAATAGGTCACAATGGCAGGTAGTGCAAAGGGAATAG
Source organism: Pogona vitticeps (assembly GCF_051106095.1). NCBI lineage: Eukaryota > Metazoa > Chordata > Lepidosauria > Squamata > Agamidae > Pogona > Pogona vitticeps. Next base: position 45,940,646 of record NC_135785.1, read on the forward strand.
GTCCAAGTGAGTTCAAAAGAGGGCAGTCAGGGGGTGCCAAGCACTCTTCCTCTCAGGTTGGTATTAGCAGGAGTTAGCTGATGGGAGGGGAAGCAAGGCATCCCAGTAACATCATACATGCTGTTTGGTAGGATAGCATGCTTCTGGATAAGGAATTCACTTAAACATGGTCTGGACCGGAAGTCATGTTAGACTCTGGAACAGACCAGAATTGCACTACAGTAGGCCCCCTTGTGAAAGGGGAATTAAAGTTGATAAAAGTTAATGAAATTGTGGACCAGTTACCCCATGTCATGTGTCTCCTCTCTTTATTCCGGGCTGGGCGGGCAAAAGACACATGCATAGAAGTATAGCGGAAAATAAGTTACAGAGATGAGAGGTATGGACTCTGGCTGGCCCTAGCTATTGGATAGTTATAGCTGGTGACAGTTTCTATGTTCTCTCTCCCATAGAAATGAATGGTGAAGATTGTTCTTTATTTCTCCCTTTTCTTTTCATCTACCTTTAATTACGGCTATTATTCACCAAAACTGCACTTCTGCTTCTCATTTCTGCCAACTTTTGAAAACATGGTGCTCCTACGTCTGTGTTTCCAATGTACAATGACAGTTATGTGTTGATAATTTTGGTCATCTAAAAATGCTCCCCAACCCATTAGGAATACATTTGGGTGGACACATTTAAACCTAGAATGTGATTATAGATGGAAAAATGTTGAGAAGCACACCAGGGCCTTATAGGTGGAGATTTACGAGAAACATCTTATAGTATGCTGTCACATACAGCACTGATGGTACCTGTCTGTCATGGGTTTGGAGGGAAAGTTCCATCCTATGGGGAGTGGAAGGCGGGACATCAGGGGGGAGGAGCTGTACTGTATATATTTGGGGGAAGTCCTTCGTAAGGGAGCAGACGTGGAGAAGTGGAGTTGGAGTCTGTGGGTCAGACTGGGTACAACTGTTCGTCAGATAGTACATACCTGATAGGTTCAGGTTTCTATCTAGGTAGCCAGAACGGATAGGTTCAGGGTCTGTGCGTTACCTTAAAGTGTTCCGTGGGAACCAATCTGTTGTATGTGTATGATTGGGACTATACCAAGTTCCAGTATCCTATTTACCTGATCCTTTTATTTACCCTGTTTGTTTTTTCAATAAACCTTGTTCTTTTGTTTATTAAAATCCATTCCTGGTCTGGGTGACTTGGGAGAGCGAATGGTTGGTGGCAGCATAACTACAGGGTGGGATACTCCAGTAGGTCTGGGGTTGCTACATTTATTGGTGTCCAGCGGGTGGGATCCGACTGGTCCAGTTGCCCAGTGGTCCAGCAAAGCCTTGGCTAGTGTGCCCAGAGCAAGGGGGGTCTAGTCAGGGAAAATCTGAGGGCGCGTAGGTAATCATCTAGGCTTACCTCACGGGGAGGTAGGCTAGTGGAAGAACGTGCAAACTCAGATTGGGGGACTAGATTAGGGAGCTCTGAGGCAACCCGTTTTGGCGGGAAAGGGCTGAGGCAAAGCTGCGTGAAGTAACAGTGATCTAGCCTGTCTGCTGAGAGGCCTAGCAGAGGGGGTGAATTCTGTCTGGCAACAGTTGCAAGTGGGTGCTGGAGGGACAGCAGCAGTCTATAGAAGGCTGTTTCTGAGGCAAAAGGAAAAAAGTCATCGTTTTATTTTGAGGCGTGACTTTTGAAGGCAGCCTGGTCTGGGGGGATTATGCCCTTGACTCGAAGCCAAATGGCAGAAATGGGGGAAGTGAGAGAACCACAGGGAGACCAAGGTTCTGAGGAGGAATTTGGCTCAGTGCAGGATGAGAGCACGGGAGAACTGACCTCAGAACTCAGAAAAATGCTCCTAGCCCAACAGCATGAACTGAGGGTGAGGGAAATGGAGGAAAGGGAAAGGGAGAAACAAAGACAATTTGAAATGGAAAGGGAAGAGAAACAGAGACAGTTGGAGTTAGAAAGAATGGCGTTTGAGCTGAAGAAGCTGGAAATAATGAGTAGAAATAGGAATAACAATAATAATGAGGGGAACCCAGGGAATGGGGAAGGCAGCCTGTCTAAAACTGACTTGAAGAAATTCCCTGTGTACAACAAGGGAGATTGCCCTGAGGTGTTCTTTTCCCTCGTGGAAAGAGCGTTTGTGGACTTCTCAGTAAGGGAAACTGAGAAGATGACCATTATGCGATCTTTAATCAGTGGCAGCCTGGCAGAAGTCTATGCAGAGATGCCAGTGGAACTGCTGAAAGACTTCGCTGAGTTTAAAAAACTGGTGTTTGCCCGGCATGGGATAAATGCTGAACAGCTGAGGCAAAAATTCAGGTCACTCACAAAAAAAACCAGAGCAGACTTTTACCCAAGTGGGGGCCCAACTGGTGAGGTTGCTAGAGAAATGGCTGTTTCAGGAGGGGACAGAGACGTTCCAGCAGCTCAAAGACCTGATAGCGCTGGAGCAATTTTATTCAGTCCTGCATGGGGAACTAAAGTTCCATGTGAGAGAGAGGAAACCGAAAACTGTGACAGAAGCGGCGGAGATCGCAGATTTTATTTCCCAAATAAGGAAGCCCTTAGGTGCTGAGGGGAAAACTGTGGGTAAGCAGGTACTCTCAGGGACCAGGGAAAAACCAGCAAGGGGGAGGGGCCCATGTTGAAGGGAAGCCCTCTGACATGAAACCACCAAGACCTCAGATTTTGGAAGGAAAACCAAAAACAGATGAGAAAGACTCCAAGTACAGCAGAAAATGTTATTTCTGTCAAGGAAAGGGCCATCTAATCTCAGAGTGTGAGAAATTAAAGCAGCTAAAGGGAAATTTACCTCATGATTTGAGTGGAACCAAGCCAAAAGCTGTGTTCTGTGTCCAGAAAGAGCAAAGCTCCTTGCCACTGAGGGAGCCTGTTGCCATGGCGACTCACTCTGGACCAGTTACATCTGCTGATCAGGCTGGGGAAAATGGTCCTCTTGTGGAGGTCAAGCGCTGCTTACTAGTTAGGACAGATTCGCAATTGTTTGAGACCGCTGGGGTGGACGTAGGAATACTTGACCATCAGTATAGGGGGCTAAGGGATACTTGTTCCCAGGTGACCCTGTGCCATCCAGACATTATTCCTAGGAAGCATATAATCCCAAATGAGAGCCTGAAGGTGGCAGGGATTGAGGGGCAGGTGGTCTCACTGCCAGTAGCTGAGGTACCTGTGAGCTTTCAAGGCTGGAGGGGAGTTTGGCGTCTAGCGATTTCATCGACTCTGCCAGCAGCCGTGCTCGTGGGAAATGACCTGGCTGAACATGTGAAACGGGTGCTAGTGATTACACACTCACAAGCTACCACGGGGACAGTTCAGGGGGGTACTGAAGAGCCCGAGGCTGAAGCAGATGAGGGTAGTCCCGAAGCGGTGGCAGAAACCTTAACCACAGACAGCAAATTTGGCCAAGAGCAAAAGGCAGATGCCACTCTCCGAAAGTGTTTTGAAAAGGTGACAGACACCCAGCTAACACCTGAAACCCCAGCGAGATTTCACGAGAAAAATGGAATTTTATATAGAGAGACCCTGATGAATGTCTCAAAAGGGGGAGATGGGATCAGAAGTCAGCTTGTGGTACCTGAAAAGTATCGACCCATGATCTTACAAAGGGGGCACTCTGACGTGTTTGCTGCGCACTTGGGGGTGAACAAAACACAGCAGAGAATCACACAAAATTTTTACTGGCCTGAAATAGGGAAGCAGATCAAGGAGTTCTGTAAACAATGTGATGTGTGTCAGAGGCAGGGGAATAACCGTGACAGGACCAAAGCGAAGTTGTGCCCTTTGCCTGTGATTGACACCCCGTTCAAATGTATAGGAGTGGATATTGTGGGACCTTTGCCCAAGGCCACAAAGAGGGGGAACCGGTTCATTCTCACCATTGTGGACCATGCCACGAGGTACCCTGAAGCCATTCCCTTGACTAACATCGAAACTAACACAGTGGCAGATGCCTTGGTGGGGTATATGTCCAGGATGGGATTTGCCTCAGAAATAATCACAGATTTGGGCACATCGTTTACATCAAAGCTCATGAAACGGTTATGGCAAATCTGTGGAATTAAACACAAGGAAACCACTGCCTATCACCCCGAAAGTAATGGGTTAACGGAGAAGTTCAATGGGACTCTAATGCGCATGATTAGGGCTTACTTGGCAGAGAATCCAAACAATTGGGACCAGAAGCTGCAATCCCTTTTGTTTGCTTACCGATCAGTGCCCCAAGCCAGTACCGGGTTCAGTCCGTTTGAACTTTTGTTTGGGAGAAAAGTAAAAGGTCCACTTGATTTAATCAAACAGAATTGGGAGCAGATCACCCAGGGTGACCCAGAAGATGTTGTGACGTATATAGACACTTTAATGAATGACCTGAAGAGAAACCTAGAGCTAGCAGCAGAAAACCTGCAAGCTCAGAAGGTCAGACAGAAAACTTGGTATGACCAGAAAGCCAGGGAGAGGCACTTTAACCCAGGGGAGGAAGTGCTTTGGCTTAGGCCCTGCAAAGAGAACAAACTGCAGCTCAAATGGGCAGGACCATACAGGGTCATTTCCAAGATGTCGGACCTGAACTACCTTATAGAACAGGAGGAACACCAAGCACGGAGGGTGGTACATGTGAATGCCCTGAAACCCTACTACAGAGGGGAACAGAGGGTTTTATTTGCCATAAAAGCAGCTGAGAGTGAGGAAGCTGAATTGCCCTTCTGGGAGGGTAGAGGGGAAGTGAAATACAACCCAGATGAGGTGAAGATCAGTCCTGCACTCACCCAAGACCAGCAGCAAGAACTAAAAGTGCTGCTCACTAAATATCATAAGGTTTTTTCAAATAAGCCGGGGATAGTGAAGGGAGTGATGCATCAGATCCACACAGGGGATGCACCCCCGCAAGCAGTATCCCCGTACCGAGTGACGGGACCCTATAGGGACAAGGTGCGGAAGGAGCTGGACGAGATGCTTAGGGAGAACATAATCGTCCCCTCTTCTAGTCCTTGGTCCTCTCCGATAGTCCTGGTGGACAAGCCTGATGGGAGCATTAGATTTTGTGTAGATTACCGGAAATTAAACCGCGTAACCACTCCTGATGCCTACCCAATGCCCAGGCTAGACAACCTGATTGAAACCATAGGGGTTTGTCGGTTCATTTCATCGTTGGACCTAGTAAAGGGTTACTGGCAATTAAGGATTGATCCCAGGGATCAGGAAAAAACCGCATTTTGCAGCCCTTTCGGTCTATATGAGTTTAGAGTCCTTAGTTTTGGTCTCAGAAATGCACCAGCCACATTCCAAAGGCTGATGGACCAGACCTTAGCAGGGCTCAGTGACTTTACTGTGGCCTACATTGACGATATAGGGATCTTCAGCAATACCTGGGAAGATCACCTGAAACACCTGGAGATAGTGCTGCAGAGGTTAAGTGCAGCAGGGCTAACAGTAAAGGCAAGCAAGTGTCAGCTGGGTAGCCCAGAAATAAAATACTTGGGTCACATAGTAGGGGGAGGAGTGATCAAACCCCTAGAGGCCAAGATAGAAGCCGTTCGTGATTGGCCCAGACCCAACACCAAGAAAAAAGTCAAATCATTTCTTGGGTTGGTGGGCTACTACAGAAAGTTCATCCCGAGGTTTAGCGAGATGGCGACTCCGCTGACCGATCTGACGCAGAAGAAGACTGATGACCGCATCCCGTGGACCAGCGACTGTGAGGAGGCGTTCCAGAGGTTGAAGGAGGCGCTCATCCATTATCCAGTGCTGCGTGCTCCCGACTTCGACCGGGAGTTCATCATCTACACCGATGCGTCTAACAGCGGGGTAGGAGCAGTTCTTTGCCAGGAGGATGAAAATGGTGACCAGCATCCAGTGTCCTACCTGAGTAGGAAACTCGGAAAGGTGAGAGACATTTGGCAACTGTGGAAAAGGAGTGCCTGGCCATAGTATACGCGATTCAGAAGGCCAAACCTTACATCTGGGGAAGACATTTTGTTCTGTGCACTGACCACTCACCACTGCAGTGGTTAAAGACAATGAAAACACATAATAATAAACTTATGAGGTGGGCTTTAAACCTGCAAGATTTTGATTTTGAAGTGAAGGTGGTCAGAGGGACAATGAACTGTGTTGCTGACGCCTTGTCAAGAAGACCCGACGAGTGAAGACGGCGAAGAAACCATGGACTGTGTATATTGGTGACCAAAAGTTAAATGTACCTGTTTATTGAACAGGCTTGGTTTGTATTAATAAAGGTAACTTAATGTATTGCAAATATTAATGTATAAATGCATAAGTGATATGTTTGACCTAGAGTGAGTAAGTATGGGTTATGGGATTGTATTAGAATGTATAACTGTTTATGTGTTTTGATCCTGGTTGTTTTTTTGGAGAAAAGCACTTTAGCTTTTTCCCCGCAAAACAACTTATAAAGGGGGGAGGTGTCACATACAGCACTGATGGTACCTGTCTGTCATGGGTTTGGAGGGAAAGTTCCATCCTATGGGGAGTGGAAGGCGGGACATCGGGGGGAGGAGCTGTACTGTATATATTTGGGGGAAGTCCTTCGTAAGGGAGCGGACGTGGAGAAGTGGAGTTGGAGTCTGTGGGTCAGACTGGGTACAACTGTTCGTCAGATAGTACATACCTGATAGGTTCAGGTTTCTATCTAGGTAGCCAGAACGGATAGGTTCAGGGTCTGTGCGTTACCTTAAAGTGTTCCGTGGGAACCAATCTGTTGTATGTGTATGATTGGGACTATACCAAGTTCCAGTATCCTATTTACCTGATCCTTTTATTTACCCTGTTTGTTTTTTCAATAAACCTTGTTCTTTTGTTTATTAAAATCCATTCCTGGTCTGGGTGACTTGGGAGAGCGAATGGTTGGTGGCAGCATAACTACAGGGTGGGATACTCCAGTAGGTCTGGGGTTGCTACATATGCACATTCTGCCTCTTTTATAGACAAGCATGAATGGTAACTGTGACTCCTTTGTGAATGGTTGTGGCTTCTTTACATGTCCAGCCAGAACTGATTGGGGCAAGATAGCCTGATTTATACTGTGAGTCCAAGGTGTTGTTGATTATTTTTGTTGTTTTGTTTTGTTTTGTTTTATGTATATGGTGGCTTTTTATTTTATTTTTCTGCTCTTGTTTAGTATAGATATATTTTATCTTCCAAGCATTTATGCCTAGTGTTCCCAAGATAAGCAAATTCACCATAGAGAAAATTTGTTTAAAATATTTTGAATTGCAGTAAAAAGTTATTGCTGAAAGAACTTCCTGTCAAAAGCAAAGATATCCAGATCACTATCCTCAATCAAAACATGGCCACGTTAATTAAACTTTCTTGTACCTTAATTTCCACTCCAAATAAACAGAAAAGGTGAGTTCTATTCTTTGACTCCCTAAAGAGGCAGAGAGAGAGAGAGAGAGCGCCTCTGCTTACTAGGACTAAGTTAATTAAATACAAGACATCTTTCTCCAAATAATTGGACTGACTAATATAGACTATGTAACTGTAGATAAGTCTGTGCAGTCTTTCCAGAGGTGTTTCATTTAGCTCCTTCCACAGCACTGCCGATATGCTTCAAAGAGAGTGGGATGACTAGAGGAATCATACTTCAATGTTTGCTAAAAATCTATAAATGCTGCAGCCTTTTCTTATGCAGATATTATGCAAACTCATCTGATCATCTGACTGCTCTTTTCTGGACCTTTTCCAGATGTATAGTCTCCTTTTTTAGTGTGAAGGTGAGAATTAAACAAAATATTCCAAGCATAACATCATAGATTTGAGTAAAGGCATGTTGATATTGGCAGAGTTCCCTCCCCCAATATATATATAAAATTGGGATTTTAGTGAAAACATTTTGTCTCTAATATACATTATTTTAAAGTTGCTTACACTGTAATGGACTAGCCATTTCAGTGTCCATGTCTGCAGTCTGCAGAGGTCCTTCCAGAACTTTTCAGTGTCGTGTTTTTTTTCAGTTCCCCAAATAACCTGGTTCCATCAGCAAATTTGGCTGCCTTGCGTCTTCCTGTCATGTATCTCCTCTTCCTCCTCTGCTAAAATCACTGTTCATATCTATCACTGTCACTACACAAACCCTGTTGTTAATGCTCTGCCCAGGCTTTCTGTCTTTTTCTGTAATGTTTTTCTAGTAGAACTGCCAAGAAAACTGTGACGTTTAAAAATCTGAAATTGAGTCATAGACCCCTCCTTAGATGAACTCCACCAGAATTTTGAGAAATCTATAGGGATACTGTGGGAACTTTCATGAATATCAAAAGCCCATGTGCTGTCTGGATACCAGGGGTCAAATCATGAAAAGCTGAGACAGGGATTGGCAATGCTAAACCACTCCTTGAAAACTCTGCTGTGGTCACTTGGAAATGACTTAATGGCATGTGACAACAACAAGCATCAGAAAGGTTATGTGGAGTATTATTTGGATTTCCAAGACAAACACAAGTTATTGTAGCAACATGAGAGGAACCCCAAAGGCCTGTTTCACTCAACAGCCTTTTTTCTCATGGTGGTAAACCAAGTACTGATGAAACTTACAAGCAGGACAAGCAGGGAATGTTAATCAAATTTGCAGAAGGCACAAAATTTGTGGGGGAATAGTTAATACCCTGGAAGACAGAAACAAAATTCAAAATGATCTGGATAGGCTGAGCACTGGGCTGAAAGAAAAGAATGAAAATCAGCAGGGATAAATGCAAAATACTGCACACAGGAAAAAGAAACCAAATACACAGTTACCAGATGGGGGATACCTGGCTCAGCAATACTGTGAGCGAGAAGGATCTTGGTATTGTCATAGATCACAAGCTGAGTAAGAGTCAACAGTGTGATGTGGCTACAAAAAAGGCAAATACTTTTTTACGCTGCATTAACAGACGTATAATCTCCAAATCCCATGAAATACTAGTCCCCCTCTATTCGGCACTCATCTTGAGTACTGTGTCCAGTTTTGGACACTGCACTTCAAGGAGGATGCTGATAAATTGGAATAAATTCAGAGGAGGGCAAGAAGGATGATTGGAGGGTGGAAATGAAGCCTTATGAGGAAAGGCTGAAAGAACTCATCATGTTTAGCCTTGAGAAAAGAAGACTGAGGGGAGATATGATAGCACTTTTCAAATACTTGAAAGGCTATCATACAGAGGAGAGGCAAGATCTGTTCTTGATAAATCTAGAGTGCAGGACACAGAACAATGGGCTCAATTTACAAGAAGCCAGATTTTGGTTGAACATCAGGAAAAACTTCCTTAGTGTTAGAGCAGGATGGCAATGGAACCAATCACTTTGAGAGGCGGTGAATGCTCCATCACTGGAGGCATTCAGGAGAAATTTAGACAACCACCTGACATATATCCTTTGATTTGTATTCCTGCATTGAGCAGGGAGTTAGACTAATGGCCTTATAGGCTTCTTCCAACTTCATGATTCTATGATTCCATGACAGTAGACATGCCTAGTTTTCATAATTTTCACTATCTCCTGCATTCTGATATTTAAATCTCATATTTTTTTCATCATTAATACAATCATATGCATCAACCAAATTCAATAGGCACAGCTATTCCCAGCATAAGGAGGGCCATGCATCTGCCTGCCATACCAGCATTAAATATGAGGATTCTTTCATGGAAAAGAGATGACAATTCTAATTCAGCATCACAGACATAGCTTAATAAAAAGAAATTCAAACAGACTTGTAAAAATTAACCACTGAAAGCCATGAGCCTAGATATATTAATCAGTTTCTCTTTCCCCACCTTCAACTGAGGAAAAATATCCCCCCAAAAAACAAGCTCTCAGGTTTTTCCTTTCCACAGATGAAAAAAATCTGCACATTTCAGTAAATTGTTATTTTATAAGTAGAAATGGACAATTGTATCAAAATCCTACAGGTACAGCTGCTTACTGTACTGAAGGTCAAAGATGAACTATCAATTACAGCTTGATGTATCCAGATCCTTAATCCTATCTTGGAATCTTGTACCTATTCTTAAGGATTGGCACTCAGAAGAAGAGAGAGGGAGTGGGAAGAGCAAATGATTTTCCATGACTTCTATCTGTTGCTGTTTTGAAGGTAGAGATTGGAAATTAGTTTTTGAAGTGACAGCTATCAGAAAATCTCAGCTAGGATGGCCAGTGGCCTAGTTGGCTAGAGTATTCTGGGAGCTGTAGTCTAAAAAACCAACTTTCCCCATCTCTAGTTGAAGGCTGTAAGGACACAGTATTGGATGAGTGACCATTTAAATTTTAAATTTAAATTTTAAGAGCTCACCTAGTATCACTCAAACACAGTCATGGGTATAATGAATACTGGCTGGATAAGTCAATGAGATGGAACACCTGGCTGTAAATCCAGGGATTGTCATCTTGGGGAATTCACATGGTCCCAGATATCCTTTAGAACAGTGATCCCTAATCTTGGGCCTCCAGATGTTCTTGTACTACAACTCCCAGAAGCCTTCACCACCACCTCTGCTGGTCAGGATTTCTGGGCGTTGAAGTCCAAGAACATCTGGAGGCCCAAGGTTGGGGACCGCTGCTTTAGAAGAAGGGTGTGGTAAAACACAGAACACTGTAAATTGGAATTGCCTTCCAGCATATAACTATACTGGCTGGATAGCTTGTACTTGGCTGCCAAACCAAGGTCTCCCCTGTGCCTTCCATGAGAAAGACCAGGCTGTGTAACCTTCAGGAAGCTACACAATCTCAAAGTGTCCCTAGAAAAAAGCAAATGGCAACCACTTCTGAGTATACCTAGAAAACCCTGGGAAGGTTGTGAGTTGGAACTAACTTGATGACACATATGTAATTATTAAGAGTGTAGTATAACTATTGCATATTACCCAGCTTTGAAGGCATTGTTTTTTGTTATGCTACAAATTCTAGTATTTTAGACATTCTTCCTTCCCCTTTGCTCTTGCATCATTTAAATTCCGATATATACAGAAACAACTCACTTCATACAAATCATCAGCCTATGTCAAACTTTCTAATCACCTCTGCCACAAAGAGATGTAGATTACTCATTTAGAAGTATTTCCAACGAAGATACCATGAAAGCTCCCCTGGGCTCCCTTGCCATGTTAAGTGTCCTTTTCCAATTGAGTGTATGAAATAAATTTTACAGTGTAAGTTAGTTTACAGGAAAGAAAGCCTCCAGGCGCATGGTAAAATTGTCCCTTTATATAACTGAACACTCTGAGTTGCACTTTAACTTCTGTGTATTTATAAAAGTGAGAGAATCCCTGTCTCAAAACACATCTCTGGAAAGGGAAAAAAATAAGAACACGTAATTGCAGCAATGTGGCTAGGATTAATCTGTGTTATCAGACGTGGTTACCAAAGCAATAAATAATTGCTTGACACAAGCATTTATCCATATTTCCATATTAATACACAGAGTTTACCAAGTCTGTACATAATGATCAAACAACGGGAAGGCCAACATAAATCTAGAAGACTTCTAGTTTGGCCCATCGTACTGAGAAAGTGATGCTTCATTCTGGAGATCCATGAAACGGAATGTATGCAATTCATATTATATGGTGATAAAATCCTGATTTTATTGCTTTGACTTTGCATATCAGACTCTGTCCCTTCAGAATACTGAGGGCCATCCAATTTTTAGCCCCAACTGAGGTGGGCCCCTTGAATTAAATATTGATTAATAACTCAACAATGATCTAAATCCCATTGATTCAAAGGGGTCTACTCTAGTTGGGATTAGCAAGCAATTGAATTTAGGACGATGTATTCACTTAAGACAGTGTGGTGTAGTGATAGAGTGACAGACTAGGACTCTGGAGAACAGGGTTCGAATCCCCACTCAGCCATAGAAACTGACTGGGGGAGTGGAACTGGTAAAACCATTCCTTAAATATCTTACCTTAAAAGCCCTGTTAGGGTCTCTATAAGTCAGTTCCAACTTAACAGCACAGAACACACCCACATTCACTTAAATCAGGGTGTCAGTAGGAGACATGCTCGTTAGCTGTCCGTTCTGATTACTTAACAATATCTTAGGGAAACTGTACAAGTCATTATCTCTATACAGATATTTCATGGCTAAGGATTAGCAAATGTTAGTTAGTAAGATGTGTCTAATGAGAAATTTCACCTTGAATGTGGGGGAGGTGGATGGGATAAAAGCAAAAATTGATCCTTAATCATTTTCTGTGGAAAATTTGAGGCAAATTTCACCAGATATGCAGCACTACTTGCAGTAGTAGATGGTTGGAAGCCTTTTTTCCCTTTTTAACCCATAACAATTCTAGAAAAATGGTACTTGTGGCCTTCGCCCTTGTGGCCCCTGTTTGTTTTTCTGTCACAAAGGCTCACATCGCGTTTTCCTCTCACTGCCACCAGTGGATTACCTCAATCCACAATATAAATTATGTTTGTCTGAAAACTTGACTTATGAATAGAAACAGAACTTATTTATTGAAGTGAAGCAGATTGAATAATAACAGAGGTTTCTCAGATAAACATTATACACAAGCAAATCATCAACAGTTCTCTCAGGATATACTTCTTTTCTCTTGCTATATCATTACCATCTTATCTACCTATTTTCCTAACCAGCTCTATCTCTCAGTATCTGTTCCCTCTCTCTCTGACTAACCAGCCCCTATCTGACTCCTTCTTCTCCCACCAAACCTCATGTAGCTGCTGACTCCACCTCTCCAGTCCTCTCATACATTCATGCAAATCAGCTCATGAATATGAATGGCATGAGTGACGTGGGCTATCGTCACAGTACTTAATATAGAATAATTCTGATTGAGAATTCTGTTTTTTTTTCTTGTTGTTGTTTTAACTGATGGTTCTCTAACTGATGCTGTTGACTGCCATTTTTATCTACGGAAGCTTCATCAATGGTATAGCACAGTGTACAGTTGTTTCAGGTAAAAGCAATTTTGACTGCTGATTGGTGCCTTGTGGGAGAAGCATTAGGCAGTCAGGAAGTTTCCTCTTCCTTGTCATGTCTGAGGCATCCAGCAGCCAAGACTCAGAGGCCAAGATGCTACTGGGCAACACTCGTGAGCTAGCCAGGATTGAGACTCCCAAGCTAGCTAGCCTAGCACCCAGAGCTGGTCTGATCTGATACCCCTGAATCTGAGGCTTCTTGCCTTGAACAACTGTGGTACACTTGGGGCATCTGGTAACTTGTAAGTCTGTACAAGTTGTATGCTAGAAATGAATCCCTCAGAGACATGAGGAGGCAACCTGCAGGGCAAGAAACTGTCTCTTTAAGGCTTCTTTGGAGCCTGGAGGGTATAGACATGAGCCAGCCATATGAGGCCTGAGTGCAGCTCCTTGCACTAGCTCCAACCATTGTTTGAGTGAGTTGCACACTGTGAACTGTCCTGGGCGTTGCACCATCTTGTGACCCGTACACCATGGATTCTTCAGACCCACACAGGATGTGGCAGCTCTCCTCTTTGGAAAAAAAAACAACAGAGAAATCACCCTCATATTTTCACTGCCAGTATTAGATAGCTATTTTAACTCTCTACATTAAAAAAAAAAACTTCTTGTCAATTTAAATGAGGTGTGTGATGATTTTAACCACAATTACTCGGTCTGATGACTTTGAAGCAATGGACTAGGCTATGGACTACTGTGTTGAGAATGGAATGAGCACAGTTTGAAGTGGTGTTCCGCTCCCATCTGGACTGGCCTCAGAGGCAAGGGCTTGGGAGTTTAAGGCAGGTGTAACAATAGTCAGCCCTATCCAGAGAAGTCTAGAATCAGAATCACCATGCAAAGCAGAGGTTTAACAAAGCCTTCCTGGAGTCCCATGTAAACCAGGCAGGGGAGAACCAAAGCCAAAGTCGTAGAATAATCCAACATTTACTCGATCAATTGTTAACATTACATAAACAGGGAAAGCCCAAGAAACTTTCCAAGTCAGTCCAAAAATAATTCATAGCCAGGATGTCAGTACACAACTAGGGAGACTGGTAGCTCTAATGCCATTGGGTTTGTGAATCTGGTTGAGGTTTTGTTTGAATTTTGAAAAAGCTGCTTATGGTGTTGCACGTATTTGAGGGATGGGGTTTAGCACTTTGGATACCTCTTGTATAGTTCGAACTTTGGACTAAAAGTTAGAGTGGATCAGGGTCAGCACTCTCCTTTAGCACACAATAGAAACTTATTTAATGAACTCAGCTAACCATTTCAGCAGCACTGGAAAATGAATCAGAATGAAATGTGTAGCCTAGCCCCTTCTCATTTCAACCGGCACATCTCTGGGACAGCCTCTTGCTATAGTGTCGCAATCTGCCTCTCTATGCTCTTTGCAATTTGACTCAATCCTGACAGGATCCAGATACTTTTCTCCCTAGGGGCATCATTCTAAAGCTTCTGCTTTAGAAACAAGTTTATCTAATGCCTTCCCTTCAGACTTCTGTTATGAGTCATTTTCAACAGAGGTGACTCAACATGAACAGATTTCGACAGAATACAAAGTGACACCCAAAATTGTGTTGTAGCGTATTCCCTGGAGGAAGTACAAGAGAATGAGTGAATTCTTAACTTGTACAGTTCTTCCATTTGGTACACTACATGCTGCTTTCTTTTATGATTTATTTATACATCCCCGTGAGGAATCTTATCCTGTTTTTACAAAATTAACAAGTAGTCAGCCAGATATGCTTATAAGGACTTGGAAATTTCAATCATGCTTTCACTGATAACAGATTGCCATGACCTTCTAAGAAATACTGGATATTAAAAATACAATAGTGTTATCCTTGCAATAGGATACCGACACAAAATTAACAGAATAATTTTAGGGACTGTGCAAGCACTCCACATTTGTACGGAGATATAAAAAATAAACTGAATCAGAAGTATCTGTATATTTATAAGGCCACTGAGAAGCATTAACAGGGCAGAGCAGTGCACCCATGGACCCCATATATTAAATCTGGCATTCAAACATTGTAATCAGCCATCAGAAAAAAATAAAGTAAAAAGCCTCAGGAAGATGAAATTGATGTTCCTTGCCTTTCCTTCTGAAAATTAGTTGATGAAAACATCCAAGTCTTGAGGCTACATCATCATTAATATCAGATCCACGGATTGGGAAGAAGAACAGGGAAGAGAGGACAAACAGAAACTGTGTAAAGAAGGGCAGGCTTTTTGCACTGCTCTTTTAAGAAGGAATTAATGACACCTGTGGCCATTGCTCTTTTGATAACATCCCCTCCCCACCTCCTGGTGATTGCCTTAGGAAGCCACTGTACCAGCAACTGGCCAAAAAGGGGAAAATAAAACATAAAGATAAAACAGATCCTTCTGCTTTGCACCTGCTGCTGCTTTGACTAGAAGACCTTCCATCCTGCCTGCATGGTTGGACTTTTTCTGTGCTGCAAGACTGCAGTTTTCATAGACCGATGGAACCACATACATATCACAATGGACCCAGATATGGATCGAATGGGAGCATCTCCAGTCCATGTGCCCTTTACATGGGCACAAACAAAGTCAAGGAGCTTCTTTACATCCTTGTAAAGTGACAACACAGCAAGAGCCCTGCAAGTCCGTTGCAACCTAGATGAGAAGTGGAAAGCATTTTGTTTTCCTCTTTGAATCGAATTCAATGAAAAGAAAAAAAAATATCCCTGTGACCTCCAGGAATGTGAGGGATCTAATCCAAGAGACTTTGGGGGGGGGGGGGACTTAGCTGTCGCAGTTCCAAGAATGCTTCTAATATGCTACTTGCATAGCAGATTTAGGAGCCTATGACTCACAGAAGTACCACTAGGAGTATTCTTACCCCCTGGAGCTTTCCATGAGCATAGTGGGAGCTTTCCAGGTTTGCACATCCCCAGCAAAATATTTACCAGCATCTCAATCCAGTTCTTTTGAGACATTCTGAATGATTTACAGTCCATCAGCATACACTGTGATCTGCCATTCTTCATTCCCAGGTTGGCAGCAAAACTGGGAGGTATACTGGGTCTCCTAAATGGAGGAGAGCTGCCTTAGGTGCATTTGTTTTGGTGGGTCTCAAATTGTTTAAGCCTGCCATGTATGCGAACACAAACAGCGTTTGCTCCTACACTCACCAAACTCCAGTGTGTCCAGTGAAGGAATGGAGGCACAAACACATTACCTTGTGAATATGTAACAAGGACACAAAGTGGGTATATGTGTATATTAGTGTATGTATATATCTGAATCAAATAATCTTTCCCTTCTTTTAGGGTAATGGGAAGCATAAGGTGTGTGTGTGTATGTTCGTGCATGCACACATGCCTATGTGCATATACAGCCCTACATATTTTCATACCAGTTATTTCAACTTATGATATATGAGCTGAGAGAATAGGGAAGGGATTCTTAGTTTGGGGAATTTTGAGGCAACCTACACTTTCCCAGAACAACTTCCTTTACTGCTTTTGATGAACAAAACACTGTGGCTGCTTCTTTTTGTTGCTGCTGTTTCTTTTCTTTCCCAGAGATAGGTAGTCCATTAGGGTGAAGATGAGGTGCCCAGGCAGGCAGTCAGGCATGGCTGTGATTTGCAGCTCTGGCTGAAGCCCCTGTAGAGTGTAGTTCAGGCTTTATAAAATAAAAACTAATAAGAATCATAACAATATTGTTTTCTGTCTGCAGCCTGCAGCAAACCTAGCACAACATGGGAATTGACGAATAAAGGCCATCAACGTCTCCGGGCTCTGCTAGCCCATTGCCTCCCACTACCTGCATTCTCCTCCTCCTGTTCCAAATTGTTTTGAAAACATTGAATCTCCCATGCCTATTTCATTTCTGCAATGAAGTCATCAAACATGATGACAGGGACTTTCCAAGAGTGAAATCAATCAGCAGCTTTCCCTTTTTTGCTTTTTTCTCTTCCTGCTCAGAGAGAGGAAATAGGTGAATAAATTCTACATGAGACAAAGGATAACGGACATGAGCCAGCTCTGAATGGCAAAGCACAGGGACAGGAAAGGCCAGATGTAAATTCAATGCTTCAAAAAACCTCTGGTTCATGAATGTGGGATATTGTGCTTCTGCATCCCCAGTTCAAAACACCAGAAGAGGTTCCGCTTCAGAGACATGTGCAGCTGTGTGGGCAGGAACTCTACCCGCTACCCCCACCCCAGTCTGGTTTGAGATGAGCAGCTCATGAATGCAGTTCAGATGAACTGCATCCAAGAGTACTGAAGGAACTGGCTGAAGAACTCTCAAAACTGCTATCCATTATTTTCTTGAAATCATGGGAAATGGGTGAGGTGCCAGAGGATTGTCCCTATCTTCAAAAAGGGCAAAAAAGAGGAACCTGGGAATTACAGGCCAGTAAGCCTGACATCAATCCCAGGCAAAATCTGGAACAGATTGTAAAGCGGTCATTGTGCAAGTACCTAGAAAAGAATGCAGTAATAACTAGAAGTCAACACTGATTTATCGAGAACAAATCCTGTTCTCGATAAATAATTTGATCACTTTTTTTGTCAGACCGTCTCCCTGATAGACAGAGGGACTGCTGTAGATGTAGTATATCTTGACTTCACCAAAGCTTTTGAAAAAGTGCCCCATGATATCCTGATTAGCAAGCTAACTAAGTATGGGTGGATAGATCAAGTGTCAGGTGGATACACCTGACAGAATCGTACTCAGAGGGTGATGACTAATGGGTCATTCTCTAACTGGGAGGAGGTAACTAGTGGGGTAACCCAGGGCTCAGTCCTGGGTGTGGTGCTCTTCAATATTTTTATTAATGACTTGTATGAGGGAGTGCAGTGAATGCTTGTCAAATCTGAGGATGATACAAAATTGGGCGGAATAGCTAATACCCCAGAAGACAAAAACAAAATTCAAAATGATCTGGATAGGATGGAGCAGTGGGCTGATAACAGCAGAATGAAATTCAACAGGGATAAATGTGCGCATACGTGTGCCCCACCCACCCGTTCATGGAACCCGTCCCCCCCAAGAGGTCCGGGGTTTGGAAAAAGTTGGGGACCACTGCCCCAGACCACAGAAACATAATTCAAAAAGACCTTGATAGAATGGAGCACTGGGCTGACAGCCACAGATTGAAATTCAACAGGGATAAGTGCAAAGTACTGCACCTTGGAAAAAGAAACCAACTGCAGATGTGGGATACCTGGCTCAGCAAAACTGCGAGTGAGAAGGATCTTGATATTGTCATAGATCACAAGCTAAATAGGAGCCAACAGTGCGATGTGGCTACAAAAAAGGCAAATGCTATTTTAAACTGCATTAATAGAAGTGTGGTTTCCAAATCCCGTGAAGTGTTAGTCCCCCTCTATTCAGCCCTTGTTAGGCCTCACCTTGAGTATTATGTCCATTTCTGGACACCACACTTCAAGAAGGATGCTAACAAGTTGGAACAAGTTCAGAGGAGGGCAACAATGATGATCTGGGTGCTGGAAACCAAGCCTTATGAGGAAAGGCTGAAAAAATTGGGCATGTTTAGCCTTGAGAAAAGAGGACTGAGGGGTGATATGATAGCACGTTTCAAATATTTGAAAGGCTGTCATACAGAGGAGGGGAAGATCTGTTCTCAGTCATCCTAGAGTGCAAGACACGCAACAATGGGCTCAAGTTAAAGGAAGCCAGATTTCTGTTGAATATCAGGAGAAACCTCCTAACTGTTAAAGCAGTACAACAGTAGAACCAGTTACCTCAGGAGTTGGTGAGTGCTCCAACACTGGAGGCATTTAAGAAAAACTTAGATAATCACCTGGCAGATATGCTTTGATTGTATTCCTACATTGAGCAGGGGGTTGGACTTGATGGCCTTGAAGGCCCCTTCCAACTTCAGTTTTTTATGATTCTATGATTTTATGAACTTCTGAATGTTTGTTATTTATTTTTTGTATCTTTTAACATATATTTATAACCAGACACAGAATTCTTTTCCCAGCACCCATGTCTGTTTGGCAAAGAAGGAGTTAAAAAGTTCTCCTGAGAGTCAGCCAATTAGGTCTCATTAGTAGCTTTTACTGGGCAAGGGTCAAGCTAGGAGGTGATTGGTTTGAAATGCCCCAGCAACCAGAACACTTCCTCCAATTTTACTGGTCCAAACTGAATCAAATGGGCATAGGAAAGGGATGTGCCAGGAATCCCCACCAGATATGCTAAACTGCCTAGGGGGTCAAGATCACACCGGATGGCCTCAGTTTTGCATTTAAAGAAGGCTGCAAACAGATTACTAGTAAAATGACCAGATCTTTCAAAATGAACAAGATTGGTGTTTTCAATTTGTATGAGTATTTTAAATCCAGGGACTTTTAGGGTCACTTGTTTCTGCATGAGTGAGAAAAGTTTTAAAAGAAATCATATCTTGAATACAACTTCCACAAACGTCCCCAAATTTGGTACAGAACAAGAGCCAATTATCTGGTAAATCTGTGCCAAATAATAAGGAAATTGTTGTTGTTTGAGAGATGCTTCTTGTTTGGACTTTTGGATCCAGAAGTGTACAGACATCATGAACTCAAAGAAGTGAGTCAGAATGTCTCCAAAACAATACAGGACCAGACTGTTACCAAACTGGCCAAGTTTAGAAACACTCCTGCAATATGAATGCCACAAACTGTTTTATCTAGAAATCTTGTCAAGGATGAATATAGGTCAAATAGTAGCAGAAAAGCAAATTCCCCAATGGTGCCAAGAGCCAATCCCCTCAGAGAAAATGGTGGCCATATAGTTTGAAACAACCTCCATCAAAAGGACAAGCATAGGTTAAACAGCTGCAGAGGAGGAAAGAAAGCTCAAAATAGCCCCCTGTCAAAAGTACATAAGACATTAATGTCCCAAGCCAAAAGCCATCTCACAGAATAGTCCTTTAGGAAAGTCAGATAAAGTAATCTCCTTCTTTCGGTTTTGTGTTAAAAAGATTATCTAGAAGTCTGGGAAAACAAATACAGTGGTGCCTCGCTTAGCAGCATTAATCCGTGTTACATACAGCACTGATGTTACCTGTCTGTCATGGGTTTGGAGGGAAAGTTCCATCCTATGGGGAGTGGAAGGCGGGACATCAGGAGGAGGGGCTGTACTGTATATATATGTGGAGCTTGTGGGGAGAAGTCAGAAGCTGTGAGAGAAGCTGGAGAAGAGCTGAGAGAAGAAGCTTGAGTGGGAGTCTGTGTGTCAGACAGGGTACTACTGTGTGTCAGTCAGTACCAACCTGATAGGTTCAGGTGTCTGTAGGGTTAGCCAGAACTGATAGGTTCAGGGTCTGTGCTTTAGTTAAATGCGTTCTGTGTGAACCAAACTAGCGTATGTATGATTGAGACTAAGCCACGTTACTGTATCTTATTCGTTTGATCATTTTATTTTCCCTGTGTGTTATGTAAATAAACCTTGTTCTTTTATTTGTTAAAAATCCATCCCTGGTCTGTGTGACTTCTTATAGGGAATGGTTGGTGGCAGCTTAGTGAGACTGTGGCATCCTCCAGTAGGTCTGGGTTTGTCACAATCCGTTCTGGAAAAAATCGCTAAGCGATTTCATCGCTAAGCTATTTTAAAAAGCCCATAGAAATGCATTAAAACGCATTTAATGTGTTCCTATAGGCTTAAAAACTTACCTTTCAGAAAAAATCCTCCATAGCGCCGCCATTTTCTCTGCCTCTTAAACGAGGCAAAGCAGCAGGCGGCCATTTTTGTTTTTCCGGTGGCCATTTTGAAACCGCCGATCAGCTGGCCGAAAATGGGGGCTTTGCGATGATCGCTTCCCTGCGATCATCGCAAAGCAAATTTTCCCCATAGTGACCATTGCTAAGCAATCGATTTTGCAATGGCAGAGTCCATCGCTAAGCGATTTCATCGCTCAACGGAGCAATTGCTAAGTGAGGCACCACTGTATCCTAGAATGGTTTGCCTATCTTCTTCCTTCCTTTAGCAAGGCCCATTTTATCCATTGTCTCTGGATTAGCTGGGTGGGAAGACAAGGTGAGTTAGAACGCATGACAACAAGGAGCCAGATCACTAGGCAGCCTGGCGAAGGAACCTACTATAAAAATACATATGGCAACTGTGATGGCTGCGATGACGTCACCTGCCTATCATGGTTATGCTGGAACCCATCTGCCTATAGCAGAGCAGGAGGTGGGACTCCAGGAGGTGGAGCTGTGTATATAAGGGGGGGGAGAGTGAATGATGTGAGACAGTTTTTAGTTAGGAGTTAAGAGTTATGGAGAGTTATAAAGAGTTAAGGTCTGAGTGATAGTGTGTATGAGGGGATACTTTATTATTACTGATTGCCTTTTTATTTTAGTTGATAAAGTGTTTTACCATTCCTTCGGTTGTTATTAATAAAATACAAGTTTTTATTTTTAAAATCATACATTTGTCTGAAGAGTCTTATGAAGGAGTGGTTGGTGGCAGCATAAATAAAGTGTGAATGAGAGAGTGTCCTGACCATTGTGACGTGAAAGCGGAACGTCACAACCTAAATTGGTGCCAGCGTGTGGGATACGAGTTGTCCAGTTGTCCAGTTGTCCAGTAAAGCCTTGGCTAAAGTGGCAAGAGCAAAAGGACTTCAGTTAGGGTCACCTGAAGCGGAAAGTGTGGGCATCTCTAGGATTTGACTCAAGGGGAGCAAATCTAGTGGAGAGGCACTTAAGCTTCAGAGTGGAGAACTGATTTATGAGCTCTGTGGTGGCCATTTTTGTGAGGGAGAGTAGCCCCAAAGCAGAGACTGTGGCGAGTTGGTCAGAGTGTCCTGAGTTAGGTGAACTCTGAGAGGACAGACCAAGCCCAACAAAGCTGAGGGATCTCCATTTTAAACAGCTCCAGTGAGTGGAGAGAGCTGTGGTGATTCTAAAGGCAGTAATATAAAATAAGTATCCTTAGTTGGCAAGAGGCCCAGAAAAGGGGAAAAGAAGACGACATAGAAGCTTAGTTACAGTTTCTAGTGTCAGATCAGCTGGAACACACTGAAAATATATATCAGACCTTAACATAGAAAGGGAAAAAGTATTTTAAACAGAGGCTTGGAAATAGTCAGGAGCCTTTTGTGTAAGAAACATGCCTTTGACGCGCAGTAAAATGGCTGAAAGTGAGCCTAAATCTCCAGAGATGTCTGAGGGAACTGGAGAGGTGATTGATGGAGAAGGGGACAGATTTGCCTCAGAGCAGGAGGAAGGAATTAATGGGGAACAGTTATCAGAACTGAGGAAAATTCAATTAGCCCAGGAACATGAATATAGGATGAGACAATTAGAAAAGGAGCAAAGAATAGAAAGGGAAAGGATTGCCCTAGAGAAAGAGGAAAGATTGGAGAGAGAGAGGATGGCGTTTGAGTTAAGAAAACTGGAAATGATGAACCAGAACAATAATAACAATAGAGATTCTGAGGTGGGCCAATTATCAAAAGCAGATTTAAAGAAATTTCCATCATATAAACAAGGGGATTCGGTTGAAGCGTTCCTTACAAGTTTTGAGAGAGCAGCCTCAGATTTTTCTCTCAGAGAAGCAGAGAAAATGGTAGTTTTAAGGTCTCTGATTAGTGGGAAAATGGCAAAAATCTATGCTGATATGCCAATTGAACTCAGTAAAGCTTATTCAGAGTTTAAAAAGTTGGTTTTTCTTAGATTTGGCATTAATTCAGAACACCTCAGACAGAAATTCAGAAAGCTCACCAAGAAATCAGATGAAACTTTCACACAGCTGGGTTATAACTTAGAGAGATGTTTGGACAGGTGGTTGGAACAGGAGAATGTACAGACTTTTCAACAGTTAAAAAATATTGTAGGTTTGGAGCAGTTCTATTCCTTACTCCATGGTGAACTTAAATATTTGGTTCAGGAAAGGAAACCTACTGACATTAGACAGGCTGCGCAGATTGCTGATTTTATTTCACAAATAAGGGGGCCTGTAAGTTATGAGGAAAAAGGTATGAGGAAAACATGGGACCCAAAGTACTCCAAAGAGCCAGGTCAGGGTCAGGCTAAAATGGGCAGCCATTTTGTGGGTAAAACTTCTGGGCAGAGCCAGTCCAGGAACCAGATTTTGGAGGGAAAAGAAAAATCAGAAAAGTTCACTAACAGAGGCTCATGGGGAGATAAAATTTGCTTTGCTTGTCAAGGCAGGGGACACATTGCTTCCCAGTGTTTTAACACAACTCAAAAGAAAGAAATTTCTCCTCAGAAAGTGAATTTGAAAGAGGCAAAGTCTGTGTATTGTATACAGAACAGCCAAATGAGTCCCTATAGAGATAGCCCTGTTGCCATGGGAACGCAGCCAGAAGCAGCAGCTAGCTCTTCAGAAACGGATACTTCTAGTGGCCAGAGTACAGTATATGAGGATCTGCCAATAGCCGAAATAAGACATTGTTTGTACATTCAAATAAATTCTCAGCTACTGGAATCAGCTGGGGACAGAATAAAAATTTTAGGACAGAATTACACTGCTTTACGAGACACTTGCTCACAGGTTTCGATCTGCCACTCTGATATTGTACCTCAGGGATGTATAATTCCTGGTCAGAACCTGATTCTCAAAGGAATTGGGAAGGAGATAGTGAGCTTGCCTGTGGCAGATGTTTTAGTTGATTATCAAGGCTGGCGGGGAGTTTGGCGAATGGGGGTTTCTTCTCAAATTCCTACACCTTGTCTTATTGGCACTGACTTAACAAAGCATGTCAAGAGTGCCTTGGTGGTTACGCGATCACAACCTGAACAAAGGGAAGCTAGTAATTGTACTGGCTCTCAAGAACAAGAAGAGAACATACCCCAGGCTGAGGCGTTTTCATTAGAAATACCTCAGAAAAGTGTATTTGCCAGGGATCAGATAGCAGACCCCACTTTAAAAAGCTGTTTTGGAGAAGGGGCTGGCAAAGGATTATCCCCTAAACATGGGTTGCTCTACAAAGAAAAACTAATTAATATTCCAAAAGGAGGGCCTGAGATTAAAAGTCAGTTGATTGTTCCTGATAAATATCGTCCTATGATTCTAGAAAAGGGACATTTAGGTATTGCAGAAACTAAGCAAAGAATACCTCAGAAGTATTATTGGCCAAAAATGGGAAAGGAGATAAAAGAATTCTCTCAAGCTTATGACACATGTCAGGGAGAAGGAAATAGTGAGGATAAGGCCAATAGGGAGGACAGGAATAGGGATGATTATAAAAATTATATGGAAGATATTGATAAGACTTTTATTCAACTGAGGCAGGAACACACTGAACAACAGAAACAGGAACACAGAGAGGTGTCAGAACTTAGAACAAGTGAGGATGAGGTGAAACAGGTTAATTTTGTGCATACGAAATCAAAAGAAAATCAGGAAACATCATGCTACCCTGAGATAGTAAAACTGAAAACTTTAGAGGAAAGTAAATTGAAGTCAGCAGAAGTAGTATCTAAGGAAAAGATACAGCTAACTGAAAAGGCTGATAATTCTGTGTCTGCACCCATAGCTAAAACCAAGCAACAAGAAACCCTATCTAAGAAACTTAAGAATAAAGAAGTAGCACTAGAGAAAGTTAAAGATGCATCTAAAATTAAACAAGTAAATAAAAGAGAAATGCAAGGAGTACTAAAGAAATTTACTCTAGTTATAGAAATAAGGAAAGAAGCTAGAGGGAAATCTATGATAAGGATAGCAGGCTATACCCAGCAGGAGGAAAGAAATGTCAGATGTATAGCCTCTCCTTTAAAAATTATAAAAGTTATAAGAAAAGACAAGAAGATCCAGGGGTTGAGCAGATGTAAAGAGACCCTGGAAAAGTTGCACACTACATTAAAGAAAAGTCAGCACTGTATCCAGAGAGGTCATGTCCAGAGATGTCATCATATCCAGAGAGGTCGTGTCCAGAGATGTCATCATATCCAGAGAGGTCGTGTCCAGAGATGTCAACGTATCCAGAGAGGTCGTGTCAAGAGGCATCTTCATGTCGTGAGGGGCGCAGAGTTCCAGAGTGTCTTCAACATCATCGCTGTAGCAGGATTCGAAACCAGAGCCGTGCTGAGCAAAGCAGATGAAGAAGATCATCAGCCAGCTGAGTTCCTGAGTGGAAAGCTGCAGCCGAGGTGGATACATCGTGCTTCGAGGGAACGTAAGTGGGACAAAAGAGGGTGGTTGTTACAGGAGAATAAGCCGTGCAAAGGAAAAGGACAATTTGGACTATGCACAGACTCAATACTATTAATGGACTTACGAACTGAGAAAGCTTACAAGAACAAGCTTGCAAACTGGAAGAGAGACTTGCAAGATATGAACTTTAAATTCCGTAAGAAAAGAAAGACTCAAAAGATAGCTGCTGAAGCGTGGGCTCGAAGACCTATCGAAGAACAAATTGTCCACTGAAAAATAAATGTAGAATGTAATAAACTGTTTTCGTTATGTATAAGTAAAAATAAGTAATTATAAATGCAATTGCATTGAAAATGAAAGAATGGTAAGTAATGCAGAAATTAATAAGCTGTTCCTGTTATGTGTAACTAAAAGTAAGTAACTGCAAAAGTAACTGTACCGAGTAAGCAATGGAAAAGTGTATTAACAAAGAAATTGAAAGTATTGATTGAAGATGTTAATTGATAAAAGTACTGTAAATGAAAAATTGATAAGCAATGGAAAAAAAAATTGTAAAAACAAAGAAGTTGAAAAGGGTAATTACAAATGATAAGTAATTGAAGATAAAAATGTGCTGTGTTTATGATGGTTATGGTAATGTTGTGGTTATTAATGTAATTTGCTTGCTGTTGTTTTGTGTTGAAAAGCACTATAGCTTTTCATCACAAAACAACTTATTAAGGGGGAAGGTATGTGACGGCTGCGATGACGTCACCTGCCTATCATGGTTATGCTGGAACCCATTTGCCTATAGCAGAGCAGGAGGTGGGACTCCAGGAGGTGGAGCTGTGTATATAAGGGGGGGGAGTGTATGATGTGAGACAGTTTTTAGTTAGGAGTTAAGAGTTATGGAGAGTTATGAAGAGTTAAGGTCTGAGTGATAGTGTGTATGAGGGGATACTTTATTATTACAGATTGCCTTTTTATTTTAGTTGATAAAGTGATTTACCATTCCTTCGGTTGTTATCAATAAAATACAAGTTTTTATTTTTAAAATCATACATTTGTCTGAAGAGTCTTATGAAGGAGTGGTTGGTGGCAGCGTAAATAAAGTGTGAATGAGAGAGTGTCCTGACCATTGTGACGTGAAAGTGGAACGTCACAGCAACCATATTAGTTGTTCAGGTTCAGGATTCAGATCAAGTTGTTCAGGTTCAGTTCCAGTTAAGGTCAGTTCAGTTTTAGGACTAGGGCCTTCTTTCTGTATCAATTTCTGCTCGAACCCTTCAGCTGATCCAGCCAGCTGAAGTTCCAATACTCCATAACTCCAAGACAGTCTAATGAGACTTATCTTTTGAGTTTATATTTCCCTATATTAGTTATACACTTGATTGTGAATCTCTACTATATTTTAATTCTTTTATATTCAATAAATTTCCCCTTCTGAATAGCTCAGTGTTAGTGTGATATACTCAGCTCAGTTTACTATATGTCAAGACACACTATTGCCATAGTTCAAACATTCCCTTATGGGTGTGTCTCTCAGCATGTGATCTAAAGAGCAACCCTGACAACAAGATTGCATGTATGCTCTTCAGTTTGGCATGGATTGACTCACAGGGCTTACACACATGCTAAATATAGAACATATCCTCCATTATTTTAATCCCCCCTCCTGTTTATTTCTTTTTTCTTTTCCCAACATGGTAAGAAAGACAACAGACTAAGACAGACTTCTTTGGAAAAAGCTGGTTTAGATTCAGATGAAGGAAAAGGAAAATTATTGGAAAATATCAATCACTGAAGATACTGGACAAAATCCTGTTGGTGTAAGTTTGCACTAGTGTGACCCAGATTTGGTACAGGATGTATTTAATTTTTTTTAATTAAAATTTTCCTGTCTCCCTCCTTTTCAGTCCTGAGAGTTCCTAGATTACCCTTCTGCTCTGGGGAAGCCTTCAGGAGCCTCAGGATAGTTGTGAAATACCTTAATTCTAAAATACTAAAGTATTGTAGCTACATCACCAGCAGCAGTCCCAATCTCCATATTCCTTCCTTCTTTCCTTCCTTCCTGTCTTTTTTTTTAGATGATTCTAATATTCACATTTTGCTTAAATATATATATATTTGCAATGCGCATCACAATCCTGTAACTACCGTACAAATTTCTGACATCAGATTGTTTTTCAGTGGTGCAGAGCAGGTTAAATCCATTAAAATGATTTGATAAAGCAAATTTGTTATATATCTTTACTTGCATTATGGGAACCATAAGATGGCCATGATAAAGGACAAAAATGGTAGGGACCTTACAGAAGCAGAAGACATCCAGAAGAGGTGGCAAAAATACACAGAGGAATTATACCAGAAAGATCTGGATATCCCGGACGACCCAGATAGTGTGGTTGCTAAACTTGGGCCAGATATCCTGGAGGGTGAAGTCAAGTGGGCCTTAGAAAGCCTGGCTAACAACAAGGCCAGTGAAGGTTATGGCATTCCAGTTGAACTAATTAAAATCTTAAAAGATGATGCTGTTAAGGTGCTATACTAAATATGCCAGCAAGTTTGGGAAACTCAGCAGTGGCCAGAGGATTGGAAAAGATCAGTTTACATCCCAATCCCAAAGAAGGGCAGTGCCAAAGAATGCTCCAACTACCGTATAATTGCACTCTTTTCACACACTAGCAAGGTTATGCTCAAAATCCTACAATGTAGGCTTCAGCAATATGTGGACCGAGAAGTCCCAGAAGCACAAGCTGGATTTAGAAAGGGCAGAGGAACTAGAGACCAAATTACTAAAATGTGCTGGATTATGGAGAAAGCCAGAGAGTTCTAGAAAAATATATACTTCTGCTTCATTGACTATGCAAAAGCCTTTGACTGTGTGGACCACAACAAACTATGGCAAGTTCTTAAAGAAATGGGAGTGCCTGACCACCTTATCTATCTACTGAGAAATCTATATGTGGGACAGGAAGCAATAGTTAGAACTGGATATGGAAACAGTGATTGTTTCAAAATCGGGAAGGGGGTACAACAAGGCTATATATTGTCTCCCTGCTTATTTAACTTATATGCAGAATACATCATGCAAAAGGCTAGACTGGATGAATCCCAAGCCAGAATTAAGATTGCCGGAAGAAATAGCAACAACCTCCGATACGCAGATGATACCACTCTGATGGCAGAAAGTGAGGAGGAATTAAAGAACCTCTTAATGAGTGTGAAAGAGGAGAGCACAAAAAATGGTCTGATGCTCAACATAAAAAAACTAAGATCATGGTCACTGGTCCCATCACCTCCTGGCAAACAGAAGGGGAGGAAACGGAGGCAGTGAAAGATTTTACTTTCTTGGGCTCCATGATCACTGCAGATGGTGACAGCAGCCACAAAATTAAAAGACGCCTGCTTCTTGGGAGGAAAATGATGACAAACGTAGACAGCATCTTAAAAAGAACAGACATCACCTTGCTGACAAAGGTCCGCATAGTCAAAGCAATGGTTTTTCCAGTAGTGATGTATGGAAGTGAGAGCTGGACCATAAGGAAGGCTGACCACCAAAGAATTGATGCTTTTGAATTGTGGTGCTGGAGGAGACTCCTGAGAGACCCCTGGACTGCAAAGAGAACAAACCTATCAATTCTGAAGAAAATCAACCCTGAGTGCTCACTGGAAGGACAGATCCTGAAGCTAAGTCTCAAATACTTGGGCCATCTCATGAGAAAGGAAAACTCCATGGAAGAGACCCTGATGTTGGGAAAGTGTGAAGGCAAGAGGAAAAGGGGACGACAGAGGACGAGATGAATGGACAATGTCATTGAAGCTGCCAACATGAATTTGACCAAACTCCGGGAGGCCGTGGAAGACAGGAGGGCCTGACGTGCTCTGGTCCATGGGGTCACGAAGAGTCAGACATGACTTAATGACTAAACAGCAGCAACAAAGCAGAACATAAGGCAGAAAGACCAAGTGTGAGATATTCAGCCTAGTCTCACCAACTCTTCTTTGGGACAGAAATTACACAGCTTTTGTAGTAAAAAGTGATCACTGTAGTGCATCCTAAGAAGAGATAAATCAAGTTTACTTTCAATTATCAGCTATAGTTATAATTAGAAGAAGAAAAATCAAAAATAGAGTTTCTTGAATGGAGGAAGGCTCCATGATTGCTTCTTGAAAGATGGTCAGGTAAGAAGACAGCAAACAACAACAAAGGAACCAAAAAACAAAAAGGAAGAAGAGACTGACCCAATGACAAAGGTAGGAAAAGCTTTACCAATCCAATTAGTAGCAAGTATTAAAACAAAACAAAATCCCACTGACACTCGGCATTAAGGCATGCAAGATTGCAGTTTTCCTCACAGGTCCTTGGAGTTGGTAGCATCAAAACTAAAGTAGCAATGTAGTTTAATAGTATGGGCCTTTACAAAAAAAAATTGAATGACTTTTTCAAAAACAAACAAAATTTATATATTACATCTGTAAAAAAAATCAGGCTGAGAAAAATTCATGGTCAAGTCATCTTATAATGTGGTCATTTTTACAAAAGCCTAAACAAGCTTGTATTATCATTGTTTTTCTCTTTGTGTGAAAACTCTCCTGGTGAAGTATACCTGCATTGTTAATAAAAGGAACAATCCATTACATAATTTTCTTTTGTTTGGAGGTGCTGAGCCCTTTATCGATGTGTTATAGAACAGTAGATTGTGACAAGTGCTGCAGGTAATAAGCTTGTCCTTCCAGTCTTTGACGAAGAATCAATATGTCTGTGCAGAAGAGGGAGCCGATACTTCTTGACTTCAGGAAAAGAAAAGGTTAGGATTAATAAAGGACCTTTATTTTAATAACACATTTGGTTGATTTGCAAGGCATGTAAACAGAAGCTGATACCCCTGAAAGACCTGCTGAAAATCTGTACTTGACGTTACCAAATTGCCTGACCACAGAGAAGAAAAGTGATCCCTTCTGGACAGACACTTTCCCACTATTTTATGCAATGGATTTTTCCTCTCTCAGTTGATTCGATAAATAAAACAGATTTAGTTTTAATGGTCTGCTCCAAGAGGTGACTATGCTATCAAATAGGCTTGGAAAACAGAGGTGAGTGGCCCATTGCTATTATCCCATGATGTGTGGCTTTGCACAGATGCTGGAAACCAGGCCAGTATGTCATACTGTGGCTACTGCTGTGACCAGAGGCTTTATATACCATCCAGAGGCAAAACTGTCCTATTCATCTCAAGAAGAGTATTTAGACAAATGAAAGTTTATGAAAAATAAAAACTAGTTCATCTTATAGGTGCTACATAACTGTTTCTGGTATAAATTGTCATTCAACAGATGAATGTGGCAACCCACTACCTTATCTTGTCACCAGAGGCAACATACCTTTTGGTATGACAACTGAACAGTGCAATAACAAGACAAGAAGAGCACCTCATTTCGTTGCACCCACTTGTGAGCGCAATGACAAATAAATTTCTTATGTCTTATGTCAAAGGGGGGAGGGCAGTGGGAATCACCCCAAATGTGGGGTTGCACTAGTACGTATTTTGATACTAGTGCACTGATATTCTGGTTATTTCACCACTATGTAGTAGAAAAACAGAAACAGAAATAAGCACCTTAACAACTTCACTGTCATTCATTTTTAAAGAAACACCCTGGTCCTCTTTGAAAGATATTATGATATGTTTGCGAGTATTTGACCAACACCAGCTGGAATGTTAGAAACTGTTGGGATAAAATAACATAAGTAGGAAGCAGAACTGGCAGCTATCATAGGAATTTGTTTATTTCCCTAGTTTCTTTTCTTACAAAACCAATAAACTAACCAAGGAAAGTCCGGAAAAGAACCAGAAATGTCTCTGTATGGACCATATTGGTTTGGATCAAGCATAATTTATCCATATAGAGCAGCTTATCCCATCTTTTTGTATTTGTATTTCCACCTTTGGCAATCAACACAAACCCTTCTTTTGTCTAGGCACAGTTATCTGTGTATTTTCTGTCTAGAGTAGGGTGGTACTTGTAATGTTTTGGGAGGCACATGAGGCAATTTTAAAATATATAATGGCATTCAGCCACAACCTACATAAGAAATGACTAATACAGGCATAGTATAGGAACATATGTAGGAAGTTGCTTTATACTGAATCAGATCATTGATACATATGTTGACAGCTTTGACCGGCAGCTATTGTTGAGGGCAGCCATTCCCAACAGGGGCCAAATGGCACATTTGAAGAGGGACACAGACTGGAAACAATTCTTCAGATACCACCTTATAAGGTTCATTACATGACTAATACAATCTTGATTCAGCCTGTATTTCTTACATATTGTGTTTATGACCATAGCGGGGGAAAAAAGTTGAGAATGGCTGGTCTAGGGGCTCAAAATTATTTCCTAGTTCTATCTGAAGATCCTTCTCTAGTAGTATAAATATTGACCTGACCCAAACCTATTTAGCTTCAAATAGCAAATGGGATTACAGTGTTTGTGGTAGTATGATGTATGGGGTTGAGGCGGAATGCTCCATTAGCACAAAGATTTATAAACAAATAATGTTCCATGGAAATGAGGTTATGTAACTTGGTGGTGCTGTGGGCTAAACCACAGAAGCCTGTGCTGCAGGGTCAGAAGAACAGCAGTTGTAAGATCGAATACACGTGAAGGAGTGAGCTCCCATTGCTTTGTCCCAGCTCCTCGCCAACCTAGCAGTTCGAAAGCATGCAAATGTGAGTAGATAAATACGTACCGCCTTGGTGGAAAGGTAAAACAGCGTTCCCTAGTCACGCTGGCCACATGGCAATGGAAACTGTCTTCGGACAAGCGCTGGCTCTACGGGTTCAAAACGGGATGAGCACTGCCCCCTAGAGTCGGACACAACTGGACTAAAAATGTCAAGGGGAACCTTTACCTTTACCTTTAACTTGTTGGCAGGCTTTCTGTTGTAATTATAACTGGGACTATGTGATAAGTTTGTTTTGCTGAGCTTGCATGCGGAGGCAGAGGTTACCGGGCCAGCTTTTGAGTTCCTAGAAACCATGGCTTCCTTGAACATGTCCCAGCATGTCAACGGCCCCACCCACGTGGGTGGTCACACTCTGGACCTGGTTTTTTCCTCCAATTGGGGCGAGTGGTCTGATGGTGACGGACCTTGTGTCAGTCCCCTTGTCATGGTCAGTTCACCACCTGATTAAATGTAACCTCACAGTGGCCCTCTCCACCCCCGCAGGGAGCAGGGGCTTATTTCTATGGCCCGCCCTCGAAGACTACTGGATCCGATTGGTTTCCAGGATGCCATGAGAGGGATTATGGCTGACCTGGCTAGCGCTCCTGTCGACATCATGGTGGACAGCTGGTCCACCGCTGCCACCAGAGCAGTAGACACGATCGCGCCCAAACGCCCTCTCCGGCGCAGAACTCATCCGGCACCCTGGTTCAACCAGGAGCTCCGGGCGATGAAGCAAACAAGGAGAAGGCTAGAGCGTAGATGGAGGAAGAATCTGACGGATAACAACTGGATAGCTGTCAAGGTCGCAACTAACCTTTACCTGAATAAGGTGAAGGCTGCATGTAGATCATTCTTCGCTAACCGGATAAGCGAAGCGTCCAGCCAGCAGGTGGAGCTCTTCCGTATAGTGCGCAACCTATCCAGAGTTGGTCCGGGAGATGGGCCATCCCCTTGTTTTTCACCGGACCAATTTGCAGCATTTTTAAAATCTAAAGTGGAGGCCATCCGCCGGGAGCTCTCTCCTTTTTTGAATCCAGTGAATCGAGCTGAGATGTCCAGCGCTCCATCTTGCCCGGTTATTTTTGACACTTTCCAGCCGGTAACGCCTGACTCTGTGGCCAGGGTGCTTGACCGCTGTTGGGCCACCACCTCCTCCTTGGACCCTTGCCCGGCCTGGCTAATCAAAGCAGCCAGGCTGAAAACAACTGAATGGGCCACAGCAATAATAAATGGGTCTTTCCTGGAAGGCAGGTTTCCGCCTGCCGTCAAGGAGACACTCATTAGGCCCATACGAAAGAAACCTAGTTTGGCGGCAGACAAAATTGGCAATTATAGGCCCGTCGCCAATATTTCTTTCATGAGCAAAGTGGTGGAGAGGGTGGTGGCAGACCAGCTTCAGGCTCTCCTGGATGAAACAGATGCCCTGGATCCATTCCAGTCGGGCTTCAGGCCGCGTCACGGTACAGAGACGGCATTGGTCGCCCTGTATGATGACCTGCTGAGGGAGGCTGACAGGGGCAAAATGTCTCTGTTGGTCCTCCTCGATATTTCAGCGGCCTTTGATACCGTCGACCATGGTATCCTCCTGGGGAGGCTCTCCGAGCTGGGAATTGGTGGCCTGGCATTAGCCTGGCTCCGTTTCTTCTTGGAGGACCGTCCCCAGAGAGTTCAGCTTGGGGAGAGTCTCTCGGCCCCATGGAGCTTCAACTGTGGGGTTCCACAGGGTTCGATTATCTCCCCAATGCTATTTAACATCTACATGAGGCCACTAGCTGGGGTCATCATGGGGTGTGGAGCGTCGTGTCACCAGTATGCTGATGACACCCAGCTCTACATCTCCTTTTTACCAACTGCAGGTGATGCTGTCCTGTCCCTCCAGCGCTGCCTGGGGACTGTACTGGAATGGATGCAGGAGAATGGCCTGAGGCTGAACCCGGACAAGACGGAAGTCCTGAGGGTGGGGGCCCCCGTGGTTGGTGACTTAGTCGGCTCTCTTTCGTTTGGGGGGGTGACCCTGGCTCTGGCAAGTGGGGTCCGCAGCTTGGGCATACACCTGGACGCGACGCTTACCATGGAAACACAGGTGGCATCGGTGGTCCACTCCGCCTTTTTCCACCTTTGGCGGATTGCCAGGCTGCGGCCCCATCTCGACACGGGGGCACTCACCACCTTAGTGCATGCGCTCATAATCTCAAGATTAGATCACTGCAACGCGCTCTACGTGGGGCTACCTTTGAGGTTGATACGGAAACTTCAGATGGTGCAGAATGCAGCAGCCAGACTCCTCACTGGAGGGAGAAAATACCATCACATTTCTCCTATCCTGGCTAGACTGCATTGGCTGCCCATTCGTTTCCGTATCAACTTCAAAGTTTTAATGCTCACATATAAGGCCCTAAACGGTTTGGGACCTAGATATTTGGCGGAACGCCTTCACCCACCAAGTTCTACCTGGGTCACCCGCGCGAGCCAGGAGGTGAGGCTGAGGAGCCTGACGCCGAGGGAGGCCCGGAGGGAGAAGACACGAAACCGGGCCTTCTCGGCGGTGGCTCCTCGCCTTTGGAACAATCTCCCTCCTGAGATTTGTGCGGCCCCTACGCTGGGTACATTTAAAACTCAACTAAAAACATGGCTCTATGTTAAGGCCTTCCCTCCTGCCAGCATTTAATCTAATTTAATTTACCTTTTTTCCTTATCTATCTATTATTTATGATTTATGTTATGTTTTGTTAATTGATATTTTGGATTTATGTTACTATAATTGTATATATGTTGCTGTTAGCCGCTCAGAGTGGTATAGATTTATCAGATAGGCGGGATATAAATCAAATAAATAAATAAATAAATAAATAAATAAATAAATAAATAAATAAATAAATACTTTAACCAATCTCTCCAGTTCTGCCCCCATGGACTTAACATGAACTGAGGCCCAATTCACAGTCAGAAGTATATACTGTACATTCCTTGACCTGCAGAAAGAAAGAAAGAAAGAAAGAAAGAAAGAAAGAATTATCTTCATGCACATGTTTCAGAATTCATAAAATCACTGTGCATATTGCTAAATTGTGCATAAATTAACTAGAGCATGAATCCATATATGTGTCTATTTGTAAAAAAAAAATCCACATAAAATATGTATGCATTTTCTGTACCAAAAAAAAAAAGAACACCCAACAACATACAGAATTGGCAGGAAATGGTCTTTGAGGTAGAAAAAGTAGGAAGTCTGAAATAACCCAATTTATATTCTTTCTACCCCTAATGATACTTTGCTTTCTTTGAAGGAGATAATAATTTACTGTATCAGAATGTCCTCAGCTAAAAAGTCAGTGATAATAACCTTTGCCTAGATCCACACTTATTCATGCTTAGAACTGAACCATTGAAATAAGTGGCTTTTAAGTTGCTCATGAATTCTAGAGAGGCAAACATCATTGTGTCTTACTTTCTGAAAGAAACAGAAGGGAGAATTCCTCCATTTTCTCTTTACAGAAAGATTTCTCTTAATGAGTTTTTAAAGAACCCCACCAGAAATCTTCATGGGATTTCAGGAAGGTTTTGTGGTGGTTGTTTTTTCCTGAAATAAATGCCAAGATGTGCCGTATTGTTAAAATTCCTGTGCAGAACGGAGTATTTCCTGCATAAGATTCATCTAGAAAGGGCAGCATAAATACCACTCTGCAAAGGATTATTAAAATTTCCATGCAGCAGAACAGTTTTCTGTTTCATGATTTGTCTGGAAAGAGCTGAAAAAATGGCAAGCTAAGTAGGGACATGGTGGCGCTGCGGGCTAAACCGCAGAAGCCTGTGCTGCAGGGTCAGAAGACCAGCAGTCATAAGATCGAATCCACATGATGGAGTGAGCTCCCGTTGCTTTGTCCCAGCTCCTCGCCAACCTAGCAGTTCGAAAGCATGCAAATGCGAGTAGATAAATAGGTACCACCTTGGTGGGAAGGTAAACAGTGTTCCGTGTATAGCTGTGCTGGCCATGTGACGATGGAAACTGTCTTCGGACAAGCACTGGTTCTACGGCTTGAAAACAGGATGAGCACCGCCCCCTAGAGTTGGACACGACTGGACTAAAAATGTCAAGGGGAACCTTTACCTTTTTTAAAGCAGGACTAATACAATTCCTGCACAGAATCACATTTTTCTTGTCCTGGATTCATGGGAAAGGACTAAGCTGCAGAGATATGGCAGTTTCCTGCATAGAATGGGTGAAACCTCTCCCTTTAAAGAGAAAATTAGAGCAGGGAAGGAAATCATGTTGATGGAAAGGGAAGTCTCAGTGGAAGAACTCAGCAGGCTCTGAAAATCTTTAAGAACAAAAAACATTTGATACAGTAACATCCCGTGCCAAGTCCCATACATATCTCTGAGATTTAAAAACCTTTTCATCTACAGACACACTGTTCAGTACCTCTGTTTTAACTGTTTTTAAGAGATATATCAATTACACTCATTGGTTCCCTCCAACACTCTGTTATGGATAACCCACCTTTTGATTCACTGGTACTGGAGGCTGTTAAAAGGGATTATTGTGAGAAGCTGTTTTCACTGGTCTGTTTCAGTAGTTCTACATTCTGTTGCGATTCTTACATGTTTCCTCCTGTATGCTTTCATGCATCAGCAAAAAAACTAATGTACAAAGACAACAATTAAGGTTGAGATCAGACAGTGAGAAAAGTACCTGTCTGATCACAACACTGTTTGATCACAACAGAAAGGGTTGCCTCGCTGGCAGCAATCTCATGACCGTTCTGACCATCAAGGACCCTTCTGACCATCAAGGAGTCACTCCAGCCTTACTGCTGGACCAAAAAGATCCAACTTGGGCATGGATTGGGAGGTTGGCCAGAGTGTTATTCTCCATATGTCATTGACCACCAGGAAATACCTTGTCCTGGGCCATGGACAAACAGTCCAAAATGTGACCTCACACCTTAAAATCATCCTGCTTTAGAAAATGCAACTAAGACAATGTCTGAGTAAAGGTTGGCTATTATGGATAATTCAGATCCTCAACTTCTCGAGTTGTATTGGAGCAAAGGTGGAAAGTTACAAATTTGTGAACGGCGTATTAAATAAAGCAATGGCACATTTCCTTAGGTTTTCTTGACCTTAGTAAGATGAAATTTACTTCAGTGTGCAATTGCAAAAATCTGGGAATAGCACTGTCTATAATATCTCTGCAACTCTGATTTGTTTTGGAATTTTGGGGTACAAGAGGATGAGCATGCATATTGAAAATATGTGTTGAAGATAATCTATCACAAATATGTCAAAATGGAAAGAGAGACTATCTGGTTGGTGAGCCAACTATTTTCCCAACAGTAACCTGGGCAAAACAGCAAGTTAACTGAAGCAAAATGCTGTGACACTGCCCACACAGAACATGTTTCACTTTCTTTGATGTTCAGATTTCTACACCTTAATGCACATTCAGAAGGCTATGCTATCTTTCCAACTGGGTCAATTAAAAAGTGCTGGAAGCTTTCACAGTGCTACTGGCAGCTTCTTATTAGATAAAGGTATAGAGGAAGTGGGGCAATGCAAATGTTCCAGTCTGGAGGTGCATGTCAGCACTATGAATTCAGCATGGGATGCTTGCGCAAATGGCTTCAACCCAATGTGCAATAATTCTCACTATGCACCTTTTTCCAGTTCTCACTATGCAGCATTTGCTTTGGGGTAGTATTGTTGTCCTGTGTCACAATATTTCTAAATTTTAG
Organism: Pogona vitticeps; assembly: GCF_051106095.1. Lineage (NCBI taxonomy): Eukaryota > Metazoa > Chordata > Lepidosauria > Squamata > Agamidae > Pogona > Pogona vitticeps. The sequence continues at coordinate 45,978,143 of NC_135785.1, forward strand.
ATACGAGGTAAACTGAAATTTTTCCTGTTGCCCCAGTGAAACAGGAAGAGTGGCAGGTGCCATTTTGCCCTTGGATAGTAATACTAGTTTAGATTTTGGAATTTCAGGGACAGAAAGATTTTGGCAAAGGAAAAAGACTCCCAGCAATGTTTAAAGGCCAGCTCTTGGATGTATAGAAAAATAAAACGTAAAAAGAAAAGTCCTGTTTAATATTGTGAAAAAGGATACATATGAATGGTAAAAGGGGGGAAGCTGCATTGCTGAGATTTTTTTTTTCAACTAAAGTATATAGTGTGAGAGAAATGTGCTGCAGAATTAGACCATAGAAGAGGCTGGCAAGCAGCACTTAGTGGCCGCTTTCATGGCTTAAACTAACTAGATGAGAGAATTGTTGATGTTTACTAAGAAAAAGAAATCTCAATGCGTAAGGTTTGATTATTTATAAAGTGAACATTTTATGACTGTTGGTCCTTTCATTTAAAAACGTGTAAGGTGATGAAATTTTTCTGACCAAGAATTACTCGCTGGTGAGTTTTGGATGGAGAGTATATACGAGTATAAGCCTTCAGTTCAGTTCAGTCAGAGCAGAACAGCTGGTGCAGAAAGAAGTCAGTGGGAAACAACCACGAGAGAATTCAAAAGAGTGCTGGAAACACCTAGAGACTTTGGACCAGCAGCAGAAGCTGAAAGCTGAGGAAAGACTGCAGGGCAAATCATCTAGGGAAGCAGCTGGAGAAGGTCTGCAGATGTGCAGAGGGAAACCTCAGAGAGAGCCTTCATGACAAAACAGTAAAGACAGCTAATCTGAAGCTCTAGCAGGTTCAGAATGAAAGGGGGAGAAAAGAGGAAGAATTAGGTTGCAGACACCCAACAATGCAGCATTCCAGCTGTAAGGAGAACTGTCACCAATGTTATTGTAGGGAATCAGTGAGTTAACTAGAGGTAGAGGTTACAAGGTATAGTAATTTGATTAAAGTGGTTAGTTACTAAAACTAACCATTTTAATCAAAACCATATTGTCATGCTTATTTAACTTATGTGCAGAATACATCATGCAAAAGGCTGGACTAGATGAATCGCAAACCGGTATTAAGATTGCCGGAAGAAATATCAACAACTTCAGAAATGCAGATGATACCACTCTGATGACAGAAAGTGGGGAGGAATTAAAGAACCTCTTAATGGCATCAATTGAGCTCAGATTAGTTACCTTCAAACAATGTTTCTCATAGCCATCACATCAGCTCAACATGCTAGTGAAGGCCTTAAGGTCTGACCACCCTTATCTCCAGTTTTACCCAGATACGGTTAAACTTTTTGTAGATATTTCTTTTCTACCCAAGGTTGTTTCCCAGTTCCACCTCTCCCAACCTTTGGTTCTTCCTTTTTTCTGTCTCCTTCTACTCCTCAAGAACGGCTCCTCCATACTTGGATGTAAGACGGGCTCTAGCTTTTTACATAGCCCGCACTCAATCCTTCAGACGCTTTTTGTCAGCTACCAACTTCCTGCCGAGGGTCTTCAAGTTACCTCACAGAGAATATCTAAGTGGGTTGCATCTACCATCCAGCTTGCTTATCAGCTTGCTTGGGTTCCAGCACCACAGAGTATCCACCCTCACTCTACCAGGGCATTGGCAACATCTATGGAGTTTCTTTGGGGCGTCCCCCTACCGGATGTCTGAGCCTCTGCCACATGGTCACAGCTGTCCATGTTTATCAATCACTACAGGTTTGGATGTTCTGCAGAAATCTAATGCTGCTTTTGGACATGCTGTGTTATCGTCTACCTTGGTGTTACACCCTCCTCTGGGTAACATAGCTTGTTAGTCACCCATAGTGTGATTCACAGAGGTCACAAAGAAGAAGAACAGGTTACCTACCTGCAATTTTTGTTCTTTGAGTCAACCTTTGTGATACACACGTCCCAACCCGGCCTCCCCACTGTCACACCCTTTTCTTTATGCAGCAGTTGACCTAACTGAAGGGAGAGCCTTGGTGCCAAGGTACATATACCAGGGGGGAGGGGTCTGTACTAATGTATCTTTTTGCTATCGCAGAAGCTCTAAAATATTCTGATGAGGCTCCGTGCATGCGCATATTACTCATAGTGTGAATCACAGAGGTCCACTCGAAGAATTACAATTACAAGTAGGTAACCTGTCATTTTTAAACAATGATATGCACACAGAATAGACCAGCCTACTTAACTGTTTATACTAATAATAATTTATAACCTATGGGAACATGGGAAGTTGCTTTTGTTGGAATAAGTGTCAATCTGTGCATAATTAATATAGTTTGTATGCAGGACAGCATCTTTCCTGTGCAGGATTCACCTGGAAATGGCAGAAAAAATACCATATTTTGTAGGGTTGTTATAATACCTGCCCAGAATGGCATATTTTCTGTGTTGGATTAATGGGCAAGGACATTGAGCTGCAGGAAAATTGGCAGTTTCCTGTATAATTCAGTGAGTGAACCCACTAAAAAGGAGGGTGGGTATAAATGAGACCATGGTCTTGTTTTCAAAGAAGACTGGGAAATCCCACTGACAGAGAGGGAAGCCTTCGCTTGAGATCTCGACATGGCAGGACTGAGAAAACTGCAGAGAAAGAAATTTTGCAAGGTACATCCAAAGAATTGGCCAGAAATACCCACATTTCTTCCTAAATGGTGATCTTCATTAGCAGTAGAGAAGAATGTCAGTGGCTTTGACACTCTTACTGGAATCATCCATTTTCTACCTCCTGAGACAAACAGCATCTTGCTTTAATGTGAGCCTTATGGTACATTGCAAATGAATAAAATATACAGGTCATCACACATATATTTTAAAAAGATGAAGAGCAAAAACATGCAATTGCAAAACATGTATAACCCACACTTAGTGTGGGGAAAGAATACAAAACTGCATACATCAGGAAAAATGTATAGATTTATATATACCTCATAAAAATGCATATGAATTTCCAGTGGAAGGAAAAACAAAGTAAAAAAAAAAAAAGAGAGACAGGAATGTAGAAGGCCTCTGAAGAACCACAGAAAAATGAAACCAAGCATCTGTCACATTTCTAACCTTTCTCTGTTATTGCCTTTATGTGTGTAGATCAAAGTGGAAATGTCACCTGGGAACTAGCACATTTTCAGAGTCCCAGAATGGTCCACTCTCACATCTTGATATCCACTGACCAAATCCTGATTTGAGGATTCTGGGAAAGGTAATCTCCCAAAATATTTTTTTTTCCTTCCCTGGTCTGGTTTTAAAACAATATTGCAGTTTTTGTGCAAGTGGAAATGTGTGGCCAGTAATGCATTACAGAGGTTTTTGTTCATTGTCACACCTTCTTAGGATGCACATTGTCTTGGACAAATGTGCAAAAGTGAACCAGACTGGGAGAATTTATTCAATCTGAGGTACGAAGGGAGCAGAGCCATAAACTTTATGATGTTCCATTTAATGTCAATGGAGTTAAAACATTTTAAAAGAAATTCAGTTCCTTGAACTGAGGAAAGGGAAATTGAGAAGCCTGCACAATATCAGTAGTCTAAATTGCCAGCACCAAAGGAGTGATTGAGGAACAGATGAGCCCTGCAGTAAAGCCGAAGATCTCCCTTGGATGCTCATACTAAGCTCAGACTTAGGTATACAGACTTAGGCACAGTATATATTCCTTTACAACTGCTCTGGCAGCCATTCTGTAGAGCTGTGAGTCATAATGAGGGAGTTCTCTTGATGTGTAGATCAGCCTTTGTGTTCCAGAATATTCTTTCTTCTTTGTTGCCTGCTAAGGTTCCTACACTTATTAGGATTGTGTGTGTGTAAGATTCTGAATAGCTTTGGGTGGATAGGTCACAACAGTTAAAATGTTAAGCTTTCCTCCCCCCCCCCCAATACCCAGCCATTTCCTCCCCTTCTTTGTTACTTTGTGTTGCAGTGGTACAAATACCACTTGCCTGCTGGCCTTTTTGAAGGACTTTTTAAAGTGTGGGGGAGAGACCCAGAAATGCACAGGTAATGTGACTGACCTGGACATGGGGCATGTCAGAATGTCTCTTAATGGGCACAGTGTGGTTTGGTCCTCATCTGTGTGCCTTTTGCAGGTTCACAGTCCAGGCTGGGGAGTTTCCACCCATGCCTAATTTACAAGCAACTGAGGCACATGTGGACTTACACAAGTGACCCAACCTAGAAGTGAGAAGTTTCAAAATGGCCTGCAAGAAGTTATTAATAGATGGTGTTTTCAATTCCTGCCCTCAATGTTTTATTTACTACATATATACCACTGTGCAGTGCTTTTCCACAGAAAAAGTGGGATGGATAGGTGGCTTATCCATTGTACTTTTTATTTCCTTTGCCTGATAGTTTTGTGGAGTTCTAGTGAAATATTAATGGTCATTATCATTAGGTCTCCCACCTCTTGCTCCCAAATTCACAGTGCAGCATGAAATTAATTTGGTGGATTTATGGAATGTACAGTTGTCAGTTACTTCCACTGAGTCCCCATCTCAAAAAAAACCCACTACATTTTCTTTTCCTCATGCACTTTCTTCTTGGCCTTCCCTTTCCTCTGCTAACAAAACTGGAGTCAGCAGGTTAGCATTCAACAGCAGCATTGCATCAGCCATTTTGCAAGTGCCTCAGGTCCAATTTGCAAAGGCTATAGGAACACCAGACCCCGGGTTCTTGAATTGCTTGGCCCTAATGGTGGGTTCTTGGCATTGCTTGTCATATTCCTAGTGTCAATCTCTTGAGAGTTGTATTCGCGAAGGCTTTCACGGCCGGGATCTAATGGTTGTTGTGGCTTTTTCTGGCTTCTTGGCCGTGTTCTGAAGGTTCTTGAGAGTTCTTCCATGTCTGAAAGGTGCATAACTGAGAAGAGGACTCCACTCTCTGCTGGTCTCATTATTTTTCAGTTCCCTGATATTTTGTTCAAAAGGTTACATTTGGAACTACAATTTAAAAGAATTAAAGTAGAGATTTAGTTGAGAGGTGAAACTGTGATGCTAGGAACAAGTGATTCTAAAAGGAAGGCTAGATACATTATATTAATGTACTTTTCCTTAGGCACATCAGCCCCTATTTCAAGTTGAAATATGCTGTTATTTGCTTTTCTGGACACATGAATTTCTGTGATTAAACCCATATAACCAGAGTTCTTTCATAGCTGCATTGCAGCATTCACTTTGGAAGCTACTCTATGCTACAGAACCCACTGTGGCATGACTGCAATCCAGTATACAAGAGAGAGTGAGACAGGAAAGAGTTACAGGTGACCCCCACACAGGCACTTGCAACCTGATTGGTTCATGGTCACAAAGCAAACTGTCCTGAGTCAACCCCTTATTTCCCGTAGACACAATGTTATAAATTGGGATTTCATTCCTGAAAATGATGTCATACCATAAAAATACAATAAATATATAAATCTAATAACTGACATGAAAATAAAGGGGAAAAATGATGGCTTTTCTTACCTACTTCTGGATTCTATCAGACATAATGTAGATCAGTTGCAAACAATCTGGAGTCAAGAAGCAAGGTTCAAATCAATAAAGTGCAGTCATTGCGTAAGTGTGCCAGTTGAGTGTAGTCAAAGAGAAGGGTCAAACACAGTCCACATTCACACACTAAACAGTTACAGAGCATAGTCATTTAGAGCAAGAGCCGAAGAAGAGGATGCTTTCAGAGAGGGCATGCCTTTTGCACACAATTTCTTCTCTGTTGGCTAAGGAAAGTTCGGGGGATCCCACACCTAGTGACTGCAGATGGCACCACAGTTTAAAGACAGATTTTAATTAACTCAAAAACACTCAAAACCAATTAAACTATTTAAAAAACAAAATCACTTGATTCTTATTTCTATTTGGTTACTGGATGGAGAAGTCAAAACCTTTCCAATGAAGTTTTAACATTTTAAACTATAACCTTTTTCACATGTTATAGTTTAAAAAGTTAGGAAACTCTGCCTTTGCTCTTCCTGGTGATGTAAAAAGCCTAAGATACAAATCAGAATGGAATATCAGAGGACAACACAATTCGTAAACATACATTTTCCAAAACAAAAACAAAAGCCAACATCAAAACGCAAAATATAATGTTGTCACCTTATCTGATAATGGATCTTTGCTCTGGCCCATAGATTTTCAAATACGATGGTGGGTTTGTTTTATTCGTAAGCCTTTTCCTCAGAAAGAGCAGCTCATGCTCAAATATTTTGGGAAGTTATATTTTTTCCTCATTAAATTTTGGGGAAACCCTGGGGAGTATGATCCGCTCTTTATTCCTTTGCAGATAACACTTAGATAGTCATCAAACTCAAATTTAAGGGTATGTTAATATACAAATTATCTCTGGAATGATTAAGCAGTCACTAATTCCCTTCAGCACTATCCAATGGAACTGGGAAGATGGTCCCCTTTCCATTCCATACACTGTGTGCCCCCAAATTAACTCTGGACAGCAACAACTCCACAAATTAACTCTGAACAGCTACAAAACTCAAGAGGCAGGTTTTGGGCAGCATGAGGGGCTACAGGGAGACTTGTAAAGGAAGAAAATTCCTAAGTAAAACATTTCATTTAGCATATTATATTTTGTGCATGACAGAAATAATGGTTGTATTTGTAGCACTACTGTCTACCCTTTGTTTTCTCACATGGAGAAAGCAAACTGCCTCTCCAATAAGAAGATGGTGGTTTTATAAATGTATGGAGAAGATAATAAAACTGTGTCGGCTCATGACTAAGACTGCAGGGTCAATATGGGCAAACAGATGGCATCATGTCATTGAACAATTTGGGCGAGCAAAGGCATTTCATGGAATTAATTCATAGTAGAAGGGGCATTCAGAGGTAGGAGGAGATTGATGGGTTTTATTTTGTAGCACTCAGGAGACTGTATATGTTATAGCACTTTATGGAATAATATGTGCGTTAATCTCAGCCCCTTTGTCATTGCAGAGTGTTAGGAGAGCATGTAATCTATTAGTCTGGCAGTTCAGCACTTTACATCTTGTATATTTTCCTTATGTTATACAGACTTTTAACTGTGAGTGGCTATTACCTGAAGATGTTACAATACAATATATGTATGATAATACCCATTAGGATACTACAGTTATATTGCTGTAAATCAAGCCATGATGAATATCAATGCTTTTTTATCTCAAACTATAGGGGACAAATTTGCACAATTTCTGCACACAAGTTCATTGTCAAAACAGGTGATACAGGTCAGGCGCAAGTTGTTGTGGAGGAAGATATCAGAGGTCTGATGTATAACAAATACTCTGTCCTTTCATGTAGTTGTTGTCTATAGACAGAAGAGTCTTTCAGTTGCGCATCCTCCTGTATTTTAAAATGTCAGAATCCTTCTGTCCTGGCTATCCAGATTCTTTTTTTAAAAAAAAAAAATTCTCATCAAACTATATTGAAATAACAGTCTCACCTGCTTGGATTGACCAAATGTAACAGATACAGTTGTTTTCAGCGTGGAGAGGATTGTGTTATAGATACTTGCCACATGGCAGTTGAAGTACAGTGGGGTCTCTACTTAAGAACTTAATCCATATTGGAAGGTGGTTCTCAAGTTGAAAAGTTCTTATGTTGAATCTGCATTTCCCATAGGAATGTATTGAAAACCATTTAATCCGTATCTGCTCTTTTCCGTCCATAGAAACTACTGTATAGGAGTTTCAGTGAAAGGGTGGCAAACTTAATTCAGCACCGAAATGGTTCAATTACTAATTATTTATAATTTATTCATTTTACTTATACACTGTCTTTTCCACATGTTGTGCAGAACCCATGACAGCTTACAACATAAGTTAATAGAATTTAATATGTGGTCATCTTAAGGCAAATTAAAACCATTTAAAAGTACAAGAGAAAAAGAAAATATGCAGCACTCACCATTAAAAGAGGCTTCGACAATAGTGGGTTAATAGTCAAAGGCTTGTTGAAAGAAAAAATGTATTTGCCAGCTTACAGAAGGCCAGGGAGGAGTGGACAGGTGGGACAACCTTGTTTTTCATGGGAAAGAGTTCCATAGTCTGGGAGCAGCTGCTGAAAAGGCCCTGTGTTGTGTTCTTACAATATATGTCTGTGATAATGGCAAGACTGAGAAAAATGTTTCCTTAAAATGTTTCTCGGGCCTTTTGACATCAGGACAACAATCTAGAAAGCACCCCCCCATGAAAACCTGGAGATGACTGCTGCAAGGAGGAAAAAATCAGAAATTAACAATGGAAATTAAAATTTCCAATGTTAGCTGCATTTAGATAAAAAATAATCTAGAAAATAATTAACTCTGTATCGGGAGGGTGGCAGCTAATAAGTAATAACACACAGCCTTGCTTTTCTGGGACTCCAAGTGAGATGAATCCAAGGGTGAGTAGTGCTCAATAAAATGTTAGTTTTGTGTATGAAGTTTAAACCCTGTGCATCCAACTCTACCCACTTGTCTCTCAGTCCAAAGGTGTACATAAGCTGCTTGTGTTTGTCCAATGTTAGGAGTGAGAAGAAGGGAGTAGGCAGAGAGCCAGTCGGTTTATGTACTTCGGTTCATTGTGGCATTTGGAGTAAAGCTAGAAATGGAGCACCAGCACAGAGGCTAGTGAGCCTTCTGGTCACGTATCTCCTTGCTGCACTAATGCAGAATGTAAAAAAAGATTCGCCATGGATCTTCCACAAGCAACAGCAACAGCATACTGAACGACATAGAAAAACTCCCACATGTGTATGGTAGATAAGACCATATGAGCTGCTAGGCTGTAGCATTTTGCCAACTTCTCAGCTATTTTTTCCCTGGCTCTAGGTTTTTCTATTAACTGGTTATCCAGGTTTTACCTGGCCCATTGGCCCATTTGCCTGTCCATTCATTCAGCTGGCCCAGAAACAGCTCTGGCCCATTTTCAGCCTATACCTACAGTATACTTTTGCCATTATCACCTGAACCCATCAACTAATTTCAGGTTTGGTCCTGAAATCTCAGAGAATGGGATGCTACCAACCTGGCAAGCCTAATTCACATTTTCTTGTGTAGATTTCAGTGTGCCTTTGGCAACACAACTAAAGAGAAGACTGTAGTAAAGCAGTAATCCAGTATGTTACTGGCCAATACACCATATGCTCTGTACATTTGGCCTCTCTCTCTCTTTTTGCAGTGTGAGTATCTGAAGACTGCAATTTTTTTCCAGTTTAGTTCATTAAAATTATACAGCAGATGGTATTATAATTTATTGTTGGCTATACACACTGATTTTAAACAGGTCACCAATAGCAGTACTTGATACTAACTGCCTAAGCTGTGTCAATTAGTGGATATTAGCCACACAAGGCTATGCAGTAATTTTCTTCTTCCAAGCTGGCTCTATCTGTACAAATATTTAAATTGATGGTCTAAATATGCCTGTAGTTGGCAAGAGGGCTTGACAAACGGTCCTCCTGCAGGAAGCCACAAGAGCAATGATTCTGCAAAATGTTTAAACCTGCTCTCAATATTTCTCAGCTCTTAAGAACTTCACAGGAGACCCTTCTCTCCATTCCACAACCTTCACAGGCGTGTCTGGTAGGAACCTGAGAGAGGGCCTTCTCACTAGCAACTCTCAGGCTGTGAAATGCCCTCTTCTGGGAAGCTAGATTGGCCAACTCCCTCTTGTCCTAGATATTTATCTGTGTTTCTAGAGTATTCCAAAAAAGTTTAACTCATTATTTTAGTACTGTTGCATGCTTAATTTTTTTAATGTCACAATTTATTGTGGTTTTATTCAGCTTGGTTTTTTTTTAAATTGTGAGCCACTTTAGGTGCCTTAATTGGGAGACATGAAAATAAATAAATAATTAAATAATTAAATAATTAAATAAATAATTAAATAATTAAATAAATAAATAAATAAATAAATAAATAAATAAATAAATAAATTCAACACATGAAAAGAGGAGCATTTAACCCCACTGCCACCATCATAGCTTTCCTCATGCTGAAAGTCAGACATCTGAAGACGAGATGTACCTCTTCTCATATGACTTACCACACGAGCAAGCATGTTGGACAGTCAGAGTTCTGACTTGCGTGCATGATCTATATACAGAAAATAATCTCTTCCCTTGGACTCAATGGCCTTATAGGCCCTTCCAAGTCTATTATTCTATGATTCTACTCTGTGATTCATTGACTTTGCTTTCCAGGTGAGGAAAGTGATAATGGAGGGGTCAGGGCTTGTTGAATCCACCTGGGTACATACTACCTGAACAGGGCTTGAACATCCTTCAAAGGCAGCAGCAGCAGCAATATAACTCAGAGAAACTTGTACATATTCACCTTTTTTATTTTAAAATCTCTATCACAAGGCACTTCTTCTGAAAACTCTAAAGATTCTTATAATATTTACCAATGTGGACTACAAAATTGTTAGAATTTGCAGATGCTCCTAACACTTACGCCATTTATGTATTATTGTTAGCCTCCCAGAGTAGACAGGTCTAGATGGGTGGGGTATAAATAAATAAATAAATAAATAAATAAATAAATAAATAAATAAATAAATAAATAAATAAATAAATAAATAAATAAATAGTTTTAAGCATTCTCATGTTCTGGTCAAATCTGACAGAGGGATTTATGGAAGTGCTGGATGAGACCAGGGTCATGATCAGGATGGAACAACTGGGGCTTTGTCTTAAGGCACCAACATTATAGGATACTGACACCCAGAAGTCAATATCATTATTAATGTAAGGGAAAAAAATAGCAACACATCCTGACCCATTTCCATTTTTTTCTTTTTGTTCTTGTTGAAAGCATAATTTTTCTTTGAAAAGCCTGCTCTCCTTCTTCTCAAGAAGAGATGGTCACTATGTGACAGGACAGAGAATGTGTCCTGTCACATAGTTGCCCTGGTATCAAACTGGCTAATTAGGGCTGTGATGAGATTCAATACAGTACTGTGGAGAGAAGTGAACAGCAAGCAGCAAGTGACTGGCAGTCTTCAGAATCTGAAAAAGTTCCCAAGAAACACACAAGTTACTGTCATGTGAACCACAGCTTGGAAACATTTTTTTGGGGGGGGCTACAGTCTCCCAGCAAAAGACCTCAAAAGGGATTCTTGATGTTGTAGTCCACCTACTGTGGGGAGTGAAAGAATCCTGTCTCTGCAGCTCCACTCAGCGTGTTATAATATTCATTCAGCTTAGGTTATTTATTTTTACTTTATTCATTCCGTCAGCCCTGGAAGGCAGTCCATCTAAGAGAAGGAAAACTCTGATTTCAAACCCCCACTGAGGCACCGCCATCGTCCTCCATGCCGTGAGGGAACAGGCCTTGTAGGTGGGACTCATTCAGCCCTGGAAGGCAGCCCATCTAAGAGAAGGAAAACTCTGATTTCAAACCTCCACTGCCTTGTGGCTATAACCACTGATGGAAAAGGCTTCAGGAGTGAACCTCGAGGCAAAATCCGGAGCCGGAGTCCCAGAGGCAGTTCGTGCCATTCTGTCAACTCCTGCGACATTGCTGAAACCAGTTGTATTGGCTCTTGCCTTTCCATTGGACAATTTCAGTGACGTGGAGAGGGGGGATTTGCTTGTTGGGTAACAGCCTATCCTCCATATTATTTTACCCAGGCTTCGTGCTCTGGAGAGGACACTACAGCTTCGCGTAGAGTGTCAAAACACTAGACACTGTTCCAAGTCCTTCATACAGAGCACACTACCATAGTCTCTCGAGACTGAAGGATGCCTATGATGATGATGATGATGAGTCCAGCACTGTGACTTAACAGAAACTGAAACAGAGGAGGGCTCACCACAGGAGAGGGGTACGAATCAGAAAAATGACAATTCATTTTGATTCATGATTCATCAAGGTTTACAAATCACAATAACGGATTTATGATTTTTTTTCTGATGGATGGATTTGTTGATTTATTTTGTCTTTAAAAACCCTATAAAATCTCCCCTAGGAGCCTAGAGACACCAAAATCCCAGGAAAGCTTCCTCTGACTCTCCTCTACAATCCCTTCACGTTTGGTAAAATTTGGGTTTCAAACCTCCAAGTTATACACCCACAAAGTGGGTTCCTCCAGGAAAGTGGCATAGGTTGTAGAGACATAGGTAACATAATGACAGAGCCTGGTGTAGGCATTTTCCTCTGACACTCAGAGTTGGCATAGTAGCATGTGAAGTGGGTCAGGCATGAGCTGAATCTCATGGGCAAAACAGCAGAAATCAGTCACATGGAAGAAAGGTGTGGCCTTGAGGGTGTCTGATTCTTCTTCTTCCCCCTGGGTTAATAGTAGGGGGTGGGTGAGCAGGCAGGAGTCTTCTTGAGCATACAGTCACCTGCGAGCAAGCAACCAGACAGTACCCCCTCACACACAAACACTCTGGAATTAAAGGGGGGGGGGGTAAAATAAACACACACATATAGAGATCACACACCCTACCCTCACCCTAAACTTCAAAAAAATAACTGCCCACTACTAGAACAAAAATGTACCCAGCTAAAGGAAGCCCTCTCCGAATTCCCACTATTTCAAATAATAATGAAATAAATGTAAAATGTAAATGTAATTTTATTTGCTTTGCTGCCACTGTGAAAAACCGATGGCTGCCTAAAACACACAGATAACACAGCAGCTCAACCACATAGAGCACAACTCAGCAGAAGTGAAAAATGGCTGTAGGAAAAATGCTTTATATTATTATTAAAAGGAACTCCCCCACAGCACTTTCCACAGCGTGTCTGGCTGCCAACCCTGCCAATCCAGGAGTCTCTAGGTCCCTCCCTTGGTTGCCTAGAGCATCTGATTGTTTTCTGGAGCAGGCTGCAGATGGCAAAGGAAGTCCAAAAAGGGGTAGATGAATTGATGAATCAGAAATAGATAAAAATTTGCCTCTTCGTATTTGTCAGGCTCTGCTTATTGAACAAATTTGCGACAACACGGTGATTTTTGGCAGTATCGGCATTTGTTTTTATTTGTTCCTATCTTTATTTATAACTATCCAATTCTCACATCTCAAGAATGAATGGACCATTCCTTAAACAGAGCCTTCTTCACTTCAGGGGAAGCCTTAGGAGGTCTGGAGAATTTAATGTATGAACAGTGTGGAATATACTGAGTCCTTGCTGAAGAGTTCCAGAGTTATTGTGTCTTGGGCCTAGATGGCTGAGGCAGAGATTCCTCTTTCACTGAATTCTGAGACAATTGTTCCTCCTCAGTTCCAGCTCAGACAGACTTTGGTAATATAGGAAGCTGTCCAAGACAAAATTCTCCAGTGTAGAGACACCGAGGAACAAATTGATGCCTCTCAATTTAAATATATTCACAGTTCTACAAAGGCATGACTTTCAAATATTTGGTACTGTCTCACTGAAATGTGAAATATTTTTCCCATTTCCATGTATCCATTCCATTTTCAAATGTGATATTCATTCAGGGCAATTGGACACATTTGTGCAATCATTTCTGCAAAACTGGTGTAGGTATGTGTTTAAACAGCTATGTTAATTGCAGAATCTATTTAATGTTCCAAAATGTGAATAATATGGTTATTGTCATATTAGTCATCAGCAACACTTAAGTGGGAGAAAATGAAAAGCTAGTAACCTCATAAATCCTAAACCTGCTGTAAAGTAAACAAATATATTACTTTCATCTTGTACTATTCTTATACTCCCTTTAAGGTAAACAAATATATTTCTGTGATCAACTTTTAGGAAATGAATATTTCATCAAGCCATGACAACAAGAACATTATTAAGACTTCTTATGGTTATTTATTAGGAGTATTAGCATTGCAATATGTAAGCATTTCCTTTAAAATATCATTTAACAGGAGATATTGTAGTATAACAATATTATTGCACCAGCTTTTTGTAGGATAAGATCAAGGCTACAATTTGAACAGTCAGATTTTTAAAAAGTTGTTAGTTCAAAGCTGAAATCCTGTTGCCTAGTCTAGTAAAACAGAACTAGAGCAGGACCATAGATTCAATGGAAATTTGATCAGTCTGCTTTTCCATTAGTTTCACGGATTCAATGGGCCATACTAGTTGTGACTTACTATAGTAATCAACAGGATTTCAGCCCATATGTACTTACATAAAAGTTTCATTTGAACAAAGTGGGACTTCTGAGTACACGTGCATTACAAGGGTAAAGACATCCTCATATGCAAGGATGAAGAAGTGCAGGATTATTATCCTTTCCTTACCAGATTATGAAGTACTCAATGGTGTTCTTAACATGAGCAGAGCATGAGAATGATTGTTTTCCAGCAAAGTAAGCAACATTATGCAAATAATACTTTAATGCATGCAATGCACAATTGGCTAGTGTTCCTGTCCCCCTAACACTGCTACATAGAGTTTTAAGGATCAGAAGCACTGGATAGGTTGCTTTCATCTTTTTGAACAATTAGCTCATTGTTTCATGCTTATTGTATGTGTTTGCCTTGCTTCTCAAAGGAATTAAATACTAGCTTTGCATACAGACACTCTGTGCAAATTACACAGACCTTGAGAAAAGGATAGTGCTCCTTATGTACCCTTGTCTGGAGGTAAGGAATCTTCTGAGTCTGAAAATTCCTCATTGTGGTAAGCTGAGGAAGCCTAAACAGACAAGAAGGAAGTATTCAGTACCTTTTTCATACATCCAAAAATGCAGAGCTTTCCATGTTAACCCCATGGTTTCAGTCCCCTTGTAGGAGGCTAGGGTGAGGAATGCAGAATTATCTCTTTTCCACCAGTAAGCACAGCTTGAAAAAGCTATTTCCTTTCTTATCATTCCCAGGCTTCATGGGAATGATAAAGATTAATGGCTGAGAAATGTTGGCAGTTAATGATATCAGAAACATAATTTTCTGAGATCTGCTGAAGAGGAGCTTTACCAACAGGCTAGCATGCCCACCCTGGATGACTTCAATACAGTCACAGAAAGTTCTGTGGGCCTAATTCTTCCTCGACCAAATACAGGTTTGGGGTAGTTATGTTGCAGTGGAAGCATTTTTGTTTATATCAGAGCCAATCTCCCTCCCCTCCCCCCACAACATGGCCCTTGGCCTGGTGTTAGCCTGGTATATATCATTTAAAAAACATGAAACAAAGATTTACTAGAATATGGTCACGGGAGAAAACCATTTCTGGCATGGCAGGGCTTTGGATATAGTTCTCCTTGGGAATGTTCTGCTTCTTATGTAAAAAGAAGCCTTATGTAAACATGTTTTGGCTCTGGAAAGAAATTGTATCGCCATATGGGTATAACATTCCAGATTATCATAGCTTAGCTTTTTGATGTATAAAAAGCCCTGTTTTAGGAATTTGTAAGCAACTGAAGAAAAAGTATGCTTTTAATTTTCACTTTAGTTGAAAATGTTAGTGTTATTTTTTAAGTTTGGAAATCTGTTTCTAGAGAACTGCTTCTCTCTCTCTCTCTCTCTCTCTCTCTCTCTCTCTCTCTCTCTCTCTCTCTCTCTGTGTGTGTGTGTGTGTGTGTGTGTGTGTGTGTTAGGAAAAAATGCAAGTGTATTGACATTTATTCCATTTTATTTTCTTACAATGAAAGTAGTGCTTTGGGACTGGGATGAAATAATTTCTTCCTGAAGCATTATAGAATAAACTCACTATAAGCAGCAATGCTTTATGGTTTGGCACTGGATTCTCTCTAAATGGACGTTTTCCCCTTTTAGAGTAAACTCTGAAAAATCACTGCAGGTGGAGACACTCTTCACCATGGCCAAAACTTCTAATGCATACCACCTCACTTCCAGCAAAGTGCTAAAAATAGACTGCCATTTCGTCATCATAAGAGAAGATAATTTTGAAAAAGTGATTCACTTCATCATCTGTTAGAAAGCCCTGCACAGTAACTCATTGGTGCTAACTAAGAAAACTTAGAGCATTAGAAATTTTCTGGAAGGTTGAGGAGAATATTTTTAACTTCTAGAAAAAAAAGAACAAGCAATGAGTAAATATTATTGGTTATATCAAAAACAAACAAAAATGTTACCAGCCATTTAAACAGCAATAACATACCTGTGCCCTCAATACCACCTCAGAGCAAGGGTATAACAGGTAATGCTGTTAGGTGCACCACGTTATGTCCAAGCTCTGAATTCTGTGCATTTTTTTTGGGGGGGGGAGAGCAAGACCCACTGAATCGAGAGAGAATTTGGTTCTGAGTAAACAGCCACAGAATTGCATTGTCAATATGTTTGACATCCTCAGCTGCTCCTGTTCCAAAGATTAACAGTTTCCAAAGCAGATAAGCCATTTGTAATTTACACATCCTTATCTCAGTGGTTTAACTCCAAGACTCTGTTGGGAGCCTATGCAAACAGTGTTGCTGCCTTAAAAGCCTTGTTATTCACCTCCTTTTAAAATTTGTGCTGAAGGAGAAGCTATTAGTTAGCTGTTGCTAGCTGGTTGCAGTCCATGCAATGCTCCAGCGAAACCATTGTTAGCTGTCTGTTTTCATTTTAGACCTACATGAAAAATTATCAGAGAAGGGGGGAAAAGAATTAAGTGCTAAGGCAAGACTTAAACCCTTTGGGCTTTGCTTTGTAATTGAAGCATTCTCTTGAATTTTTTCTGTTTTATCCTGTACTAAATTTCCCCAGTGGCTTTTGAAGTATGGAGGCCAATATCCCTCAGCAGTGTACTACCACCAAGCAATTACAGGAGGGAAAATGGTCAGATGTAGGAAAGGACTTAGAGGGAGAGCTAGCAGCTGTAACCAGAAATTCACCCTTTCTAACAAGTAATGAAATTTGGATAAGGTGGAACCTTACCCCAGTCTTTCAGTGAGGAGCAGGATGTCTTGACCACAATAAAAGCCAGCCTAGTAGGAGCAGGGAACACTGCCCCCCATGAAGGCCTGATAAGATGATGGAGGCCACATTTCCACTCTCTCAGCAGAAAACTAAGCATGGTAGTGTGGTGGCCTCTTCAATTGAACCAATATGATACGATTCTTCAGTTGAGTTCAATGTTTAATGTTAAGCTGTTTTACTCTAGTGTTATGGCAAGGGACGAGAAAGAGAACCAAACCAGAATTAGCTAGTCCAGTTCTCTGTTGGTTCTTTTTTAACTTAATAGTCAATGATTCCTTATCTAGAAGTAGTGTGCATAGAAGAAGAAAATATCATCTTGCTTCAATATCCGTTTTGCAAATTAGCTTTCATTTGGGAGTACTTAGATCTCAGCCACCCATTCCTCAAGCCGTCCAAAATGTGATTTCCCCTCCCCCATGTGACCATACTCTTAGTTACTTGTATAATTACAGGACTGTGGCCTCCCAAAAGAATGAATCAGAAATGGCGCATAGCTGAAATGCTGCTCCACACAGTAGCATTATCCTATGTCATGGATGTTGAGTTTGCAATGAAGTGAACAGGAAGGAATGCACACTTTGTACCACAGGCCCGTAACTTTCAGATTTTTAAAAGGTGCCATGAAATGGCTACTTTAGTTACTTTTAAGGAACAGGGAAGTAGAGAGATAGGATTCCCACCTTGCCTTGCCCCCCAATATAACCACAGCATATTAGGCTTGGGGGAGTATAATAGTTTTCAATAGGGCATGCACCATCTTCAGCTGCAAGCCAAATTACAAACCTCAGTGGTCTGATTCAAACTGATTCAGATCAAAATGAAATGGCCAGATTCATTTTGGGGCAAAGCAAAGTGAATCAGCATATCAGTTTGTGTCCAGAGTACCGATGAAATTGGATGGAGCAGAAGCTGCTCTGTCTTTTCCTCTGCCTGAAGTGGTCTGGCCCTGCCATAATGCAGAATGAGACAGCTGCCTCAGACAACAGATCTTCTGGGTCTAAGAAAGACAGCAACATATTAGAAGACATCACCGTGTAGGGCATCGTCTGCTACTCACAGCTTCAGTGAAGGAAGATGGCCTATTGTCCATGACAGAATAAGAGTCATCTGACAACCCATTCAGGATCTGTATATGAAATGAGTCAAGCAGCACCTGCGCCTCAGGCAGCCAAATGTCTTGGGTGTATCCTGACCTTAAAATGTGTACTTCTTTGAAAGTGAGACTTAGCATTGGTATTTATAATCATGAAGCTTTTCTTGAAGGCAATGCAGAAGCTTTAGCTGGAGAGCAGCTTACCTTTTGATGTTGGTTAAGTCACTGGGAACCCATAATATCAGTGTCACAAACTTTCATAGTCATACTTGTTCGAAATGTGTGCCATTGAAGGGGCTGGCAGTAGGGACCGATAAAGCTCTGCAGAACTATGATTCAACATGTCATGAAGAACATCTCTTGACCTTATCCACATCCCCAAGAACCTACCTTTAACAGCAGTGAAATCTCCGCAGCACGTTTCCTTTCATGGAAAGAGATGCTGGCCGTTTGCCCAACTCTAAAACCTTTTTTTTTTAGAGTGCTAATTTTTGGGAAGTGATGTAAGACTTTTTATTTAAGCCATCATTCATTGTCTGGGGACGCATATAAGGCTTTTTAATTCACTTATTTTAATCCGTATTTAGGACATTTTATATAATATTAATGGTTGTGTTACTCCCCTGAGTCTGAAGGATATAAACATTGACTAATAAATATAGAAAGAAAAATATCTATCCACTCTTAATAACCTGAATGCCCAGTTCTGTCTTTTGAAATGCTGTAGCCCGTGGATTTAAAAGGATCTCATTAGTCTGAGCTCAGTGAGAAGCTTTTCAGCACAGTTCACTTTTTACAGAGTTCGTACTCACATCAGCCAAGTGCTTCAAGCTTGCACTGTTTAATGATAACCTCTCGTTGTCCTGCAACATATCTAGCAAACTTCAAAAATGTTGCTAGCAGGTCCAGGTGGTGCTCAACACAGCCAGTCATCGTAGATGCCACAGGGAAGCAGAGAGTGTCAAGAGGTTATAGATTCCATTGGAAATAACTAGCAGTGCAGGTACATTGTGCAACAGTTTCCAAACAGACTTGTGCACCTGAAGACAGTGGCAAAAAGGGCAGTCCCTAAGGGAGACATCACTTCATAAAGGGCTCTTGGGTATAAGAAAAGAATATATTCAGCTTGGCAATGTGTCACCAACAATCCTTGTTGGTTTTAATGTCTCTGACAAACTGAGTGAAAATCTGAATCTAATTTGATTGCCTGCTGAATCTGAAGTCTACTCATATGTAAGTAGAGAAGGGCATTAATCCTTCCCACACAGTCTTACATATTTCCCATGCCCCCCAGAAAAATTCACCACATCCCCTGGGATCCTGGGCACAGGGACCGCCTTAGGAAGTGGCACACCAGGTGGTCATCTGCAGCACCAGCTTGAGAGGCAACAAGCAGAGTTGAAAGAGGCACCAAGCTGAGCTGAGGCTGGCAACACGCCATGCTGATTTCAGTAGCCCTGTATTTTAATATAAATTGTATAGTGATTTTAACGTACCATCCATAGTGAGTTAGAGCTGCAAAAAAACAAATGCCTATAACCTTCTTTCCAAGTTTTAGTGGCTTTCAAGGTTCCACATGTTGTTTGGGTACTAATGACAAAAATGGCTGTACTTCAATTAGCTGTAAAATATGTTTCTTCTTCAATTTCTAGTTTGATGGCATTTCCACCATTTAATTTTCTTTAATGAAAATTAGTTCAGATGAAATTGTACTGAGCAAGGACATCCAGTAATTGTTATAGCTGAACAAGGAGATGAACTTACATCCAAGAGCTAAACTAAACTACTACTGTCACAAAACTAGACGTTACAGAGAACTCATTAGAAGAAACAGCAGTTCTTTAACTTGCTTTGTTTTTTGATTCACCATCAGGAGTTAAAAGGGTTGGTTCAGTTTGCATTCTGATTGCTCAGACACAACGCTGGGGGCGGGAACAGTTTGGCTTCTGCCATTTCTAAGGATGTGCTCAGTCTACCATCTGATTGGCTCATAGATCAGAATGGCACAAAGAATTAACATAACAAACTTATGTAAAAAGAAAAAGAAAAAAGTGCATTTTTCAAGACTGTATATTCATTAAATATATATTGGCTGGTCCCACCCAACAAAAATGAGGGAGGCTCACTACTGTAATCAGGTTATTGCACAGACCTTCAGACGCCAATATAAAAAACATTTAGAGAGCAATCAATGGTGGGGATAGAGGGTCCAAGCTGTTTCCTAAACACTGCTGCAGATACCCAGTGTGGTATGGTGGACAGAGTGACAGATTAGGACTCTGGAGACCAGGGTTCAAATCCCCACTCAGCCATGGAAACTCACAGGCAGAGTGGAGTTGGTAAAACCATTCCTTAAATATGTAACTTATCTTGAAAGCTCTGTTAGGGTCCCTATAAGTCATTTCCAACTTGACAGTGTGTAACAACAGCAACAGACGCTGCTGGGTGAACACTAACCAATATGGAAGAGTTGTAGAAGTTCCCCCTCTTTTTTTGTTTCCCTTATAATTTCTCATTTCCCTTCCAGTTTATTTCCTCTTTTAAGGGTATTTCATGGGACTTAATTGCTTAATTATTTAATAGCAACCATAGGCAAATTGTTTGTCCCTAAATTTATCCCTGGGTAGGAGTAGGGGTATTATATATAATTTTGAAGATTTTGTGTGAAATAGATCTTGTTAGACTTTTGTGATCAGAGCTTTCCACTCTCACCCAGTAAGAATCTCCATGGGCAGAGAGAGATTTACTATAGGCCAAGCAAAAAGGAGCCGACAGAGCTATGTCAGTATGAATCCTGTGGAAATAACTTAGTAATTCAACCATAATGTACATTCCATTGATTCAGCGCGTTGTCTCTGGCTGGGACAACCTACTGGATTTTTGGTACTAATCAGATTAATATCTGTGCATTTAACTTGGAGTCAGAAGAAGCTGAGGTTCAGACACATGCAAAGTTTTCATGTTATGTGCAGGTTTTCAACTTTGAGCTTTTTTTTTTTCTCAAAAAAAGTTCCTAGTCCTTTAGGATGTGAAGATAAGCTTTAACATTTGCAAGGCAATTCCTGGTGAAATCTCAAAGAGCAGAAGGTTGAATGAGCAAGATTTCCATCAGTGGTGGGCAGGGATATCAGTGTATCTATTTTGTCTTGAGATGTAATAAGAAAATATATGCAAATATAGTTAACATGCACAGTGCGTATAGCTTTGTTTTCGCAATCCAGATTTTCCTGGCATGTGTTTTGGGCAACATGGCACAGATCTAATTTGATTATAGAGCATACAGAGTCCTGAACACAAGAAACTATATATTTGGCTTCATTTTCTCTCTGATTTCTCAACCACATTTCGGCTTTCATAAATATTTCTGTACAAAGTGAGGTGTAAACACACACACACACACACACACACACACACACACACACACACACACACACACACACACACACACACACACACACACACACACACACACACACACACACGTTTCTCCCTCTTATTCTATCCTCTTGTCCACTGGAATTTTCTATGGTTACATTTTATCCTTTGTACCCATTCTGATAGCAGCCTTGTCAATTTAACTGTATTTCATCATATCCACTAGTACCCAAACACTCACCATAATAAGATGAGGGTTTAGTCTGTGGTGATGTCCAAACCCCTACCTAGAGTTGCAGTCAACCAGTAGATATAAGGAAAATGAAACAAGAATAAAAGAAATAACAAAAATAACTGGAATATATCTGCAATAAAATAAAGTCAACACATTATGTATAAATTTAGCAAAAGGGAGCACGAGAAAATAATTCACTATACTGCTAACAAATATTTTGTTGTTTAGTCGTTTAGTCGTGTCCGACTCTTCGTGACCCGATGGACCAGAGCACGCCAGGCCATCCTGTCTTCCACTGCCTCCTGGAGCTGGGCCAAATTCAGACACTGTCCAACCATCTCATCCTCTGTCGTCCCCTTCTCCTCTTGCCCTCACACTTTCCTAACATCAGGGTCTTTTCCAGGGAGTCCTCTCTTCTCATGAGATGGCCAAAGTATTGGAGCCTCAGCATCAGGATCTGTCCTTCCAGTGAGTACTCAGGCTTGATTTCCTTTAGAATGGATCAGTTTGTTCTCCTTGCAGT
This sequence comes from Pogona vitticeps, assembly GCF_051106095.1. Taxonomy (NCBI): domain Eukaryota; kingdom Metazoa; phylum Chordata; class Lepidosauria; order Squamata; family Agamidae; genus Pogona; species Pogona vitticeps. The sequence goes on from NC_135785.1 coordinate 46,000,196, forward strand.
CCAGGGGACTCTCAAGAGTCACCGCCAGCACCACAATTCAAAAGCATCAATTCTTCGGCGGTCAGCTTTCTTTATGGTCCAGCTCTCACTTCCATACATCGCTACAGGAAAAACCATAGCTTTGACTATTCGGACTTTTGTTGGCAAGGTGATGTCTCTGTTTTTTAAGATGCTGTTGAGGTTTGTCATTGCTTTCCTCCCAAGAAGAAGGCGTCTTTTAATTTCGGGGCTGCTGTCACCATCTGCAGTGATCATGGAGCCCAAGAAAGTAAAATCTGTCACTTTGTCCATATCTTCCCCTTCTATTTGCCAGGAGGTGATGGGACCAGTGGCCATGATCTTAGTTTTTTTGATGTTGAGCTTCAGACCATTTTTTGCGCTCTCCTCTTTCACCTTCATTACAAGGTTCCTTAATTCCTCCTCACTTTCTGCCATCAGAGTGGTATCATCTGCATATCTGAGTTTGTTGATATTTTTTCCGGCAATCTTAATTCCAGTTTGGGATTCCTCCAGTCTGGCCTTTCGCATGATGTATTCTGCATATAAGTTAAATAAGCAGGGAGACAATATACAGCCTTGTCGTACTCCTTTCCCAATTTTGAACCAATCAGTGTTTCCATATCCAGTTGCTTCCTGTCCCACGTATAGATTTCTCAGGAGATAGATAAGGTGGTCAGGCACTCCCATTTCTTTAAGGACTTGCCATAGTTTGCTGTGGTCCACACAGTCAAAGGCTTTTGCAGAAGTAGATGTTTTTCTGGAACTCTCTGGCTTTCTCCATAATCCAGCGCATGTTAGCAATTTGGTCTCGAGTTCCTCTGCCAAATATTACTAGTGTATAGTCTAATGCATACCATTTTCATCATACCAAAAGAATTTTCCAGAGCTATATTTACTCTCAGAACAAAAGGCTTAAAGCCTATTGTAACTTATGATCCACCAGTCTGGCTGTCTCTCAAGAAGATGGGACCTGTCTCTTTATTCTTGAGTCTAGCAAATGTTTAGAAGCAAACCTACAGGTTAAGAAGGGAGCTGGTATAGCTCTGTGGACTGGAGAACTTAACTACCAGAGACTGGGAGCCATTGACTGGGAGTTTGAATTGCCACTGTGTTTGTAGGAGAGAGACCAACCAAAATCATCAATAGTATGTATGATTGATGGGGTTATGCATCCTACCAGCTTTATGGTCTTGGGCAAATGGCACAGTCCCAAAGCACTATGACAGAAAGGGGCTGGTAAACCTGTTCTGAGTATTTGATACATCGAAAACTTGGTGTGTGTTTGTTGTTATTAGTATGAATCAATCAGACTGCACATAATCATGTTACAGGCAGAATAGTGTTACGCACTAATAGAGAAGTGAGTGAATGAGTGAGTGAGTGAGTGAGTGAGTGAGTGAGTGAGTGAGTGAGTGAGTGAGTGAGTGAGTGAGTGAGTGAGTGAGTGAGTGCATAGTGGATAGACTGTCAGACTAGGACTCAAGAGACCTGGGTTCCAATCCTTGTTTGCCGATAGAAACTCAATGGTAGTGTCTGGCAATGGTAAACTGCTTTTAAACATCACACATACATTGTATCCCTTTTAAGGGCTTTGTGAGTCAGAAGAAACTTCATGACAAGCAACCTAGAAGTGAAGCTACTACTCCGGGTGGCAGACACAACGAAGCATAACAATAATAGAAAAGCAATTTTAAAAAAAACATGAAAAAGATTCCAAATTCTGGAACCAGGATAAGCATGATCCGAAGGGTACAATGATCAAAAGAGCCACATAAGCTGCAATTATTGTCACCTATAATAACAGATTAATAAATGCTGCAGGTTTCCTGAGCCCTTCTGGCCCTGCTTTTCCTCTTCTCAGACAAGTTGAACTGTACAGAAACTTCCAGAACCAGTCACCCCAGCCTTCAGCTACTGAGCTTGCTTCTACAAGTAACATCAAGAATTCAAAAGGGAGAAATGAGATGGCCTTAGCGCCTAGCGACTGCTGGAGTACTTGTTTTTTTTAATTGCTAACCTGAGTGCTGTTTCCCTGTCTAGCAGAGAACAAGCCTCAGATGCTGAGTCCTCAGTGACCACGATCGCTTCAGAGGCAACAGTCACCTTGAACACACAACTGTGTAGAACACTTGACACAGTGCTTACTCTGCCCAGGGACACACCAAGTAAACTGATGTGGCTGCATTTCTGATCATTAGCGCTGCCCACATTGGTAGCTTTGCAAGAGTTTGGCATGGGACAATTTCACCAACTTCTTGTTGTTGGCAGTCATATGTTTGTCGGTTAAATTCTCCCCCTCCTGATTATTCAAGAGAGCAGTGACTTTGGCCCTGTAAATTTCCATATATCCATTTTCAACTTAAAAAAAGCGCCATGAGTTAAATGGAAAACCCAGTTATATTTCTACAGTACGAGTTATTTGCTTTAACTCAAATGGTCTGATGCTTGCCTCATTTGGCAGCTATTGGTAGTCAAGAGAGGACTCTTCTGCTGGTCAATCAACAAGAGAAATCTCTGACCAGCTCTTTTTAAAAAAACAAAACAAAACTGCCCATGGGTTAATATGTTGTCAGTCACCTGCTGAATGTTGTATCACCTGCTAGCAATATCCTGAGCACAGGCAAAGGGATGCTTAAGTTGTTTTTTTCTTCCAAAAGAACGATCTTTCAAAAGGAACACCAGCCGGTCCCAGGCAACAGCCATGCCAAACCATGCAATTGTTAACAGCAGTGAGGAATGACTAAGCCCACATTTTCGGACTTTTGAGAGCATTTTTCAAAGTAGTTTAGCAGCTCTACACTGTAGGTTGCTGGAAGGATGTAGATTATGATAATTGTTAACAGTCAAGTGTCCGGCAATATATACATGCTCCAGAGACAGAAATTTTGTCACTCACATACACACTCTTGAGAAATGTCTTTAGGAGTTATTTCCCCCCTCTATTAACCACCTATTCATATTCTCACAGAATTCAGCTCACTTTAGCAAATTGCTCAGTTTCCTTTAACTTTTATTAAAATAGCACTAACATTTAAGTACAAAGTCTCACACAGACCATAACTACATGGATAACGGAATTTGTTTTTAAACTGGTCACACAACACAAAAACCAGTGTGAATCAGCCTGACTCTTTTTGCTTCCAAAATTGTGTTTTTCATCCCTGCCACAGTGGGCTTCTCCTTTTTTTCAGTCCAGAGCAATTCAAACAGTATTTTCTCCATGTGATTAGTTGTTTTGTTCTCCAAAAGGGAGGGCCCATGATTGTGGGTGGTATTCTGGTGACATACTAAGCTGGGTGTGATGTTTTAGACAGTAGGAACACCAAGCCCCATGATCTTTCTTCCTACTCACCCCAAATTATTTTTTATTTTTTTAAAAAAACTACCAAGTTTAGCATTAGATCACCTTATCACTGCACTGATACACTAATTTAGCACTAGATCACCTTTCCATGAATAAGAAAAAACAAAGAAAGATAAAAATTGATTTGGAAACAACTGTGACAAACTACAGCAGACTATATTTCCATGATATGTATGTATGTGTCTATATGTGTTGGAGAACTTTGGAACACTGTCCTTTTTCCCTAACACTATGTAACACTTTAAACAGCCCACTGACTCTACATGGGCCATACAAGGAGAGCCACAGATCAAGGTTTGAAATTTTATGTGTATAAGATGTTAAGATACAGTTAAGGAGTATAGAAAAAGTTGTCTTGAAAATGAGAATACGTTTATAATTTAAAATTGAAGTTTAAATAGTTTTACTATCATGAAAACATTTTTGCATGTTTCAGAAAACATTTAGCCAGCTCTGGCTAAGGAACAACAATGAATCATAACCATCCTAGCAGGTGAATGATGTTTTTGTTACAACTTAGAGATATCGTATATATGTCTGATAGTTGCTACTCTTTGTAGTTTTAATGCATTTGTATTACAATATTCAGATTTTTCAAAGATTCTGTGTTTTCACATCTTCCGTGTTACAGAGTGTCATTCATACAAGTTCTGCAAAAATTGGTAGCCATAGCAACAATGTTATCAGTAAAATGACAGCTTGACAGATATTACGAGATATTAGAATTATATAATATATGCAACAAGACAAATGTTCATTGTAAATATTTCATTGTAAATAATATGCAAAAAATATTCTTAAATTTTTAGGTATATGGGCTTCCAACACCTGTGGATAAAGTTTGTTGATAATTAGGAGAAAGGAAAACAATTGATAATTATAAATATAGGGAGATATGATACACTCATTCATTCATTCATTCATTCATTCATTCATTCATTCATTTCATCATAACAAGACTGCTCTACGATCTACCACATATACCAGATACCAACAACAATCATGTAGTAGCACAGCAGTAGGCTTCATTTTCAGATGTTGACAGTCATAATCAACATGGATTTTCCTCCATAGACTTCAATTGGTTTGGCTAGGAGAACAGTTAGGAAAGGTATTATTTTTCTGTTGTTTTCTTAATATGCTTACAGACTAAGACTTAACTTTATGCATTTTTCATTTAACAACTCTGATATTTTTCTCATACTTTTTAAGTAAGGCTAAAGATTACTGAAACTTATAATGGTTTTTTACTTAGATATGTATTTTCTCTCTTATGTTTTTATATGTGCCTTTTTAAGCAATAAATTCTTGCATCTTTAGATGTAACTGAAATATTGTTTTTATATTTTATTGTACTTTTGCTCCTACATTTTGGATTGAAGTCTGACTTAAGTATTTGCCTACAACTTAAATATAGCTTTCATATATTTTTAAGCATTTATACCTACAGTTCTTACATAGCTATAAGACTTCTGTATTTTACAACACTTCTGAAGTATTTTGTACTTATGAAACATAAAAGCAATGTAGATAAATCAAGCTTGTAGAAATAGACCAACTGATGTTGCCTGGAATTATTGCAACAATGGAAAAAACTTACACCATGATACTCAGATGATTTTTTAGATGATTGTCAGTGATTGTTTGGTTTCATTCTGGAAATTAATCCTTAAATGGAACAAATGTCATCTGTGATGACCACAGTCTTTTGTCCTGGGAGATTTATAAATTTTTGTGGGACTCCTAGGAAGGACCAAGCATCAGTTATCTGATCTGACAGGCAGAGGATGGAATGGGGCTGTGGACTCTGGTATGAATCAAACTACATTGGATTGAGGGACTAGTGTGGACAGCACTACCAAAGACAGCCTATAGTCTCTGTGGGATCACCTAATCTGAATAGAAGAGTAAAACAGGATGCCGGTTTAGAGCAATATGAGCAGCTATTACAGCCTCAGGTGACAAGAGATGAACGCTGTCAGTATAAAACCAAAGACCTCAGGTTACTTCAAGTTCCACAAAGTCAGAAAACTGAAAGCTAAGGCTGACACCGTAACAAACATGCCCTGTTGCACAATGTCACAAACGATCCTTGCTTAAAGCTTACTCTCCAGGCATCTGCTCTTTCCCTTAGTCTCTCCCAACCACATGCAGATGATTATCAAATGCTGTTTTTACAAGCAACAAAATCTTAAGCCCTATAATGGTGGAATGTTGTGTGCATGTCACCTTTTTATTATTTCACTAGGGACACTTCAATATACATGATTTTTACCAAGGGAAATAAGGGTGCTCTTTAACCTATTGGTGTCATTGCTGTACAGTCATAATTCTTAGAGGTGCTGATTAAAACTGATTTTTCTTCGAGCCAGACAGCTGGTGTCCCTGCTGCTCAATGAGTGTCTATGGTGGGTGGTTTGATGAATAGCATCATTTAGGTGGCAATTGTCTACTCATTTAACTGGGAGTGCATGCCATTGAACTCAATGGGCCTCACGTCTGAACAAGCACATGTTTTCTGTTGACTAATCCTGAGAGAAAATGTAGATACAGATACCAGTTTTCAATTTTAAAAAAAACTTTTTTTCATTTTAAGAATACACTTCATGGTGACCAGTCCCCCACATCAGCTGTTATGTAGCTCTTCAAAGGGTAAAGTGAATACCATTCAGCAACCTTGGTTTTGACGCCCTTGCCACCCAGCTCTTCCAGAAACCCACTCAAAGTGATATCCTGATTGAAAGCCACCCAGAGTAGTGGCCTGGTCACTAGATGAGTGAGCTAAAAATTGAAATAAAACAAATAATTAAATAAAAAGGGTAATCAAGCTTATTCCCACTTCCAAGGAAATGGTGTACAGGTTGACAAAACTTTGTTCTTTAAACATTTTTCTTTTTCCTTTGTACCATATGCATTTCTCAGTTCACTCCTACCTCAACTCACAGTAAGTGGGCTCCTGAATGAGCAGATTTCTGATATGGCAAAAATCCTAACCTTCTTGAGGATAGCTCTGACTTAGGGTCAAATTATACAATGGCTCTAGCCACCATATAGTTATGGCTGGTGATAGGTTTCCATGCTATTCTCCCCACAGAAACTTACAATGGGAACTGTTTTTTGTTTGTTTGTTTTTGCAAACAAAATAGCTATTATTTCTTGGCACTGCAGTCCTAGTCCTGCCACCTTCTGGTCTGAAGATGTGGACTTGTCCATGAAAGCTGGCATTAAAATACAGCAAGTAGTTTTTAACATGCCAGAACATTTTTACCTTCTTAAATTTTTCATTTTTGTTTTGTTTCTGATTCATAGGGTTTCCATAAGGCAGAAGTGACTTGATGGTATATATAAATCCTGCAGTTGTGTAGAAGAGCTGAAACTGAACATTAAAAAAATCTTAAAATTACAAATGGCAAATTTGTACCACAGTCTAAAACACAGTTATAGAACCTTCACTAATTCTTGTATTTGTTCCTCTCCTACTAGAGGTTGGAGGTCATCAGGGCTATTTTGTCTTGAGATGTGACAGACCTGAACAATGATGTGGCTTTCATTACATTGGACCTTGCCTACCAGAATCTTCAGCCAATAAGCTCTTCTCATTCTTGGACCAATTTTCCCATAGTTTACCTTGAACGATCAACTGTAACAGGGTTTTCTATTTGTCATCATTTCCAGTGTTCTACATTTTATATATTTTATGATTTCCTGGACTTCATTTGTTTTACTACTTTTTCATTGGTCACCCTCTTGACTTTTGACTCCTCTCCTCAATAAGTGTATATATAATTGGTTCACTTAGCTGTCTAGTTCCTATGCTTCTATTTTTTTTCTTTTTAATTGTTTTGTAATTTAAGGCAAATTGCAGTGATTACAAGATTATGATTTGAATCTACATCAGCTTCAGGCTAAATTGACATTGGCTTAAGAGTGTTCTGGTACCTCTGATTAACTAAGATATAATCTATTTGATTATGTAGTTTTGTCAGGATTTCCGTGTATATAGGAAGACATTTCAGTGTGGTGTCATGGACAAGTTCTTCTTGAAAACATTGTATCATTCATTCAGCACATTCATTTTGTCTTTTCAGGCTGTGTTTTCAAAACGAAACCCTCCATGGGCTTCTGTACCTTTTTTAGCATTGATATCTCCCATTATGAAATTTGGATGTGCTTTATTGTATATGATAAACCAGTTTTGAGTTTTTTGTGGGATTACCTTCATGGACACGACTTAACAACTAAACAACAACTTTCACCTTTATCAGCAGCTCGGCCATAAAGTTGTAAAATATTGAGGTCTGTGGCATTTGCCTTTAGTTGCATACACATTATGTTGCCTCAGTCTAAGGCAAAGTTTATACAGTGGGGTCTCTACTTAAGAACTTAATCCGTATTGGAAGGTGGTTCTCAAGTTGAAAAGTTCTTGTTGAATCTGCATTTCCCATAGGAATGCATTGAAAACCATTTAATCCGTATCTTCTCTTTTCCGTCCATAGAAACTACTACGTCTACTTAAGAACTTAATCCGTTTTGGAATGGTGTTCTTAAGTTGAAATGTTCTTAAGTTGAAGCAAAATTTCCCATAGGAATGGACTGAAAACCAATTAATCCGTTCTGGCTGTTTTTTTGTTATGTAGAGGTGCGTTCGTACATTAACCAAAGCTGGTTAATACGTACTCTACCACTATGGGGAGAATTTTTTTTTAACCTAAGATGACCTAAGGTTAAAAAAAGAGCAGGAAAGTTTTTTTTTCCTGTTCTTATCTTGGATTTCTGTTCTGAAGTAGAAGCAAAATTTAGCAAATGGAGCTGTTCTTAAATTGGATTGTTCTTAAGTAGGGACGTTCTGAAGTAGAGACCCCACTGTAATAGCAACACTTGAATCATTTGTAATTGCAGCTCCTTGCAGTGCTGCACATCATTGCTGCTTGAATAAAATATAGTATGCCCCACATCTATCTATACTTGAACAGATGCTAGCCAAAAAACTTCCAGTGATCTACATTTTCATCTCTTCTATTTATTTGCTATATTATCAATTTTTCCTACCTCATAGATAATTTGTATAATCTGTACAAGCTTCTAATCTGTCTTTCAGTTTAAACCTTCCTAACCATCCTCTGGCCAGCTAATGCCTGAGGGCTTTTGAACACTTCTTTCTATTCCTTAGGACTGTGTTTAGAGGTTAAAATGTGGCGGTCTTCCACATCTATGTGATATGGCTGATTGTGACAGGTTTAATGACAGCTATAGTTTTAATATCAAAGCCTGATATTTAGCTCAACTAAGGTACCCTATTTTTCCATGTATAAGACGCCACCCCTTTTCTAACCCCAAATTAAGAAATTTAAGTGGGGCTTAGCAAGTAGGGGGGAAGGAGTCAAAGCACTGCAGGATCACTTTGATCCCTGTTTTTCCCTCCACTTGTGTTTGTTCTCTCCTCAGCTTACTTCTGTGTAGAAGATGACCCTCAATTTTTAGTTTAAAGATTTTAGACAAAAGTATAGTCTTATACACTGAAAAATACAGTACAGTGGTGCCTCGCAAGACAAGTGCTCCGTTTTACGATGAAATTGCATTATGTCAAAGTTTTTGTAATCGCAAAAGCGATCACAAAACAATGTTTCCTATGGGGGAATTTCGCTTTGCATTGATCGGCTCCCTGCTTCGGGAACCGATTCTTGCAAAACGACGATTTTCCTACAGCTGATTGGTGGTTTCAAAATGGCCGCTGGGTAAAAAAATGGCTCCCCGCTCTTTTCTGGGACAGATTCCTCGCTGCACGGGCAGCGAAAATGGCTGCACTATGGAGGATCTTTGCTGGACGGTGAGTTTCAAGCCCATAGGAATGCATTAATCGGGTTTTAATGCATTTCTATGGGCTTTTTAATTTCGCTTCAAGATATTTTCATTCTACAGTGATTTCGCTGGAATGAATTAACATCGTAATGTGAGGCACCACTGTATATGGTAGTGCCATTCACCACAGTAGATCCAGAGAATGACCTCCTTCATTGTCTGCTAGACAGCACTAGTCCACTATAATGGATCCATATGTAAGGTTAAGGAAGTCTTCTGTTAGGGAAGCAGAGACCTTCTGTAGAAAATCAAAGAGTGACACTTACTCTTTTAATTGGAGTGGAAGTTAAGGTACAAGACACTGGGGCATAAATGTGCCCATGTTTTAAGTGAGGAGAGATTGATCTATGGACTGAATTTATTTACTTTATATCTTCAGCCATTATTTTTGTTTTACACAGAACTTTACCCCCTTCATTAGGAATATATAGGCAACACACCATTAAGGATGAGAATTCTTCAAATGCGGAAAGACATGACCCTTTAACACCTCTGTGATCATCACCACCCCCTCCCAAGGTTGGGATGACTGGCTGAGTTTCCTTGACCACTCTCTGATCACCATGCCATTCCCTGATCACCTGCTGCAACTGCTAATAGTGCGTCTTCCTCCACCAAGATCCATTCTTGCTCGTCTGTCAGCACAAACAATGAAGAGTACTGTGGCATTTTAAAGATGAACAGGCTTCTTCTTCTTTTGAGGAGGGCATACATTTTAGTGGACTTCAGTGTTTCTTTCTGTAGTCTTTTCCCCAAAGGATTCCTTTCCCTATAGGTGAAAAAGCAAAACACAAAGCAAAAAAGTCTTGTGGTACCTTAAAGACTAATGCATTTTCTTTGGCAAATGTTTCCAGTTATTTTTACCCACTTCATCAGCGGTGAGCTGAAATCCACTAAAATGTACACCCTCCTCAAAAGAAGAAGAAGAAACCTGTTCATCTTCAAAATGCCACAGTACTCTTCATTGTTTGTGCTGCAACATACATGGCTGTCCTCCAGGAAATTACTTGTTGCAGAAGAGTTACTGTTATTGTGCCATAGATGCAAACGGAAACTAATGAGTGAGTCTTAATCTTAAGCAGAGAAAATTATGTAATGAACTCATTCTGTGGTATGTCTTTGTTTGCCCTGCCCCTTTCTACTATCAGGAAAGTTGAACTAACCACTGTCAGAAGCTTCAGCACCACCACAGAATGAGTTCATTACATAATTTTCTCTGCTTCCTCAGAGACTGAGTCTGTGGAAAACAACAGCCTGTGTTACTGTTTACATGCCTCATTTCCAGAGACAGGATCAGCTGCTGCCATATGGGCATGTTTCTCAGCAGCTGCTAACCCCCTGTGTACAAACTATAAAACTGATGTGCAAAAAATATTCTCTTTGGCTTCTGTGTTGTATATAATCCCCTGTGGTTAAAGCAGTATGCCACACTGGGACAGCTGGTGTTCTGCCGTGTTTCCCCGAAAATAAGACAGGGTTTTATATTAATTTTTGTTCCATAAAACACATTAGAGCTTATTTTCAGGGGATGTTTTATTTTACAGTCATGTCATCTTCTGGTTGCAGCACAGTGGTGGAGGACGGGATGTCACTTAACTGGGGCTTTTTTGGGGGGGTTAGGGCTTATATTACGAGCATCCTGAAAAATCATACTAGGACTTACTGTATTTTCAGGTTAGGTCTTATTTTTGGGGAAACAGGGTATATACATAAGATTCAATGTATGAGTGTACTTGAGCAATTAGGGAAGGATTGCATGGGTCCCCAACTTATTTATTATTTATTAATTTAAAATATGTTTACCCCTCTTTCTTCTTCAAAAGGACCTAAAACGGCTTACACCTTTTATAACCAGAGAATGTGAACATTCTGTGACTTAAAAACCTCTAGCTATGCAGTGGAAAAAAATCAGGTACGTACAGAGTAGAATTTGGAAGTCTCCCCAAGTAGACCACCCCTCATTGCTTGTTTGCCTCAGCTGGCACCTACAGTCTTAATAACTCACTTGGAGACACTGGTAAGAGAAAGAATAAAAGGCTCAATTTACTCACAGTTCTGAATAGATTAAAATAGCATTTGGTAGAAAAAATAATGTCTCAATACTAACTACTGACAGATACTAACTGATTACAAACTGACTAAGTACATGGCTAACTGAATAATGATTCTAACTGACTACAGACTGACCAAAAAAGAGTGGGGAAGAAATCCCAAGTAGAGGCATTGCTCTGTACTTAGAAATTCTCTTCAAAATCTGACACAGAGAAGGAACAATTGGTTGCTGCTCGACTGATTGATAATCATTGTAGCTCAGAATGGGTGCCTCTCAGCCTAGCCAAACCAAACCAAAGAAAATTCAATATATTTTATAGCACACAGGCTTTTGCAGAATACACAATATAAAATCCACACAGTTTAACAGCCAAAATCTCTTAAAGGCATCATATAAAGGTTGCTAAATTCCAACAAGATACCCAACTGATTATTCATATATTTCAAATGGAAATCTAGTGCCATTTTCTTGCTGCTTTTCTGCCTATTTATGGAATGCTAGGTTCAGATAAAGCAGCAGCTGATTTATATATCAGCACTTAATTACCTGGAAGCACTGGGCACCAGTTGTTCCAAACATATTGATGAAGTGGAACAGGTCCAGAAAGGGACAACCAGAATGGTGAGAAGACTGAAAACCAAATCAGAGAGGAGTAGCTAAATGAAATCCCCCTCTTTCCATATTACTCCTGAGGTATGGACGGGCTGGTGATGGGCAGAAACATCTAGTTCTCCTCAGGAAATGATTCAGTACTTTGGGATTTTTCATTCATATGTTTTCCAAACTTCCCTTTCCATTTTGGAAGTACTTTTAGATTCTGGATGTGCAAGGTCCACAGCCTAATTTAGGGTACAGCTACCTTAGCACCCTTAGCATTGGGTCACTTTGGAATGGCCAGGCTTGATTAGAATGATCTAAACAAGCCTGAATGTTTGCACACAAATGGCTCTGGTGAGAAACCCAGTGAGGCAAATAAAAGAATTTTTTAATTTAAAAAAATTGTAGCTGTCATATCACATCAGCGGTAGCCTTAAACAGAAACAAAAATCACATTTCCTTCCTTCTGTTAAGCAGGGGAAGTGATTAAGTTCCCAGTGCAAAGAAGTGGCTCATTTATTAAGCCACTTCACAGTTTTGGCAAATTGAAACTGAAGCAATCTAGGTCAGTGGTTCTTAACCTTGGGTTGCTCAGGTGTTTTTGGACTGCAACTCCCAGAAACCCCAGCCAGCACAGCTGGTGGTGAAGGCTTCTGGGAGTTGCAGTCCAAAAAACACCTGAGTAACCCAAGGTTAAGAACCACTGATCTAGGTGATCACACATCTAGAAAAGGTGTTTATTTGGGCTGATTCTTAACTATTCCAAATAAACATTATGCTCTAATTTGCATTAGAGACAGTTTGGGATGCATGTAGTCAATGTTTTTAGAGCAGTTATTCCCAACCATCCCATCATAGGCTATAGAGCATGATACACATCCTTGTAGCTGACCCCTTATTGAATCCAGTGAGTGGATTAGATTACCATTGCTCTTCTGATTTCTGTGAAAGAACCCCTGTTAATATATCCATCTGTGTATATATGAACATGTTGCAATGGGTTGCACATACTAACTCTGGCCTCCATGTATCCACTTAAACCTGGGAAAAGTCACTTACATATAAGCATGAAAGCTGGATATGAATGACTGACACCCCTCTGTTGATCTCAGAGGAAGTGTGTACATGTACAACTGGAACATATTTTGGTTACTTTTAAAGAATGAAATATATCCATATAGGAGTACTGCAAATATGCATAGTCCTATATTTCTTCATCTGCATAGAACACACGTTCAGAATTATATTGAATATACTCTGATTATACTTGGAGCTCCATTTTTGGCTGTCTGATTTGACAATCAACTCTACACAAAGTTTTCTCTAGTTCCACCCCAGTGTTACCTAAGGAATTGATTGCGGCTAGCTAGCTAGGGATACTGGAACCAAAAATGAAGTGTATGAATTGCCAGTGTCCATAATAGTTTGGCATTTCATTTCACTCTGGGCAGGCACATTTCTCCAATGCATCACCAAACAAACCACAAAATGGCCTGATTTGCGGGGTCTTTTTGCTATGTGATTCATTTTGTGTCCATTTCTAATCATGGCATATACTACTTGCATGAAAGCAAATGTGAGAAGATTTCTTGGACCCTTCCTGCTCAGTGTGGCAAAGCCAAAGATTGAGGGACTGACACACATGGGGATATAGAGGATGACGCTAGTATGGATGTTCCTCACTTTTCAAGAAAACATCAGACCAGCATTTATGTCTCACTGTGTATGCAGAAAAGTCTTGCGTGACGATAACTGGAGTGCTATTATATCAATGTACCTGATACAGCAGATATCTCTGTAAGAAAGACAACTATTATTAGAGACTCTTCCATGATCATACCATGTTTTTGTTCTGTTTTTAGCAACCTCTTGGTCTTTTTCTGTGTACCATAGGAGCAGAATTTAGAAGCTTCTTTAGGAAAGATACAACTCTCATAAACACCCTATTCCAGTACTTCCACGTAACGAGATGTTGCCTTCAATAGTTTGTCCTATATAGACTCCTGCCTCTTATTGTCTTGTATTGCCTCATCTCAGGTCAAATTGGGCATATGTGTTAGGTCAAGTCCTCCTTTGCTCTGTCCAATGGTCCTGAAAAGTCTTGTTGGTAGAGGCATTATTCTATGGGAAAAGCAAGTTATTGTATTACCAGAACAAAAATGGGAAGAATTATGGTGTGTGTGCATGTGTTTGTTTGCTTGTCTGTTTATTTTGTGTTATTTAAACATTATGCCACGAGCAGTGTACTATGGATGGCTCACAACAACAATATCATAAGCAGTTAGTAGGGTCATTTAAACCAAATAGAATGTGTTTTCTTTCAGCAGGCCCTGTATCACAAATACATGAGAATATTTGGCTAGAACTATGAGGAGAAGGGAATCAGTGGTTAAGCTCCCCTCTTTTGCATTTCACAGAAGGAACAGGTAAATGGGGGAGAAGAGAACTTGAAACTGGGAGAGAGGGGAGCTACATCCTCCCTTCTGGTAGATTGTTCAACTAGTGGACACCTTTATTTTCTAAAAATGTAGATTCAAGGCATGTTGTGGAAATAACATTGGCAAATGCCAGCCTGAGAGGTCAGGAGAGATCTGGCTCTGTAGCCACCTCCTGAAAACTTTCCTCATTTTCCTTCTTGAATATAGCTAAAATTCCCCTCCCCCCCCCTTCACACATATATTTCTGCAGCATCTTTTGAGGCTTTTTAAAAAACTATTTTTGTAAAATTCTGTGACAAGCTGAACTTTCACAGATGAAGGTATTCCCATCATTTGATTGTAAAAGTTTCATTGGCTGAATGTCTTTGAGTTGTGCAGTGGTGGAAGACAGCAGTAAGCCCTAGCATTTCAACAGCTCTGCCACCAGTCCAAGGCAGGGCCACTATGAGCCATGAAATTTGTGTGAGCACCTTTCTGGCATGAGCACAGTAGTATAGCTAAGGAAAATGGGATCTTTCCGTCCCCTAGGGCATTTTCTCTGCCCCTCCCACATTTGTGTATTACAGCACGTAAACTGAAAACCATGAGAGGAGTGCCAGCTGGATGTGCCCCCAGTCTTACCATGTGGAAAGTAGAAGAAGTAATTGGTCAATTAGAACATTTTAACCAATGCATGCTTCCTACGGTATCTGCATTATATTGCTCTCGAAGGACTAATTGCAAGAAGCAGCCCTTCACTAATTGGGAGGAAAAGCTACATATCCTCCTTTAATGAGGGGGAAACTGAGTTAAAAATGAGTACAGCAGCTACTGGATCCTGCCCTGCAAACACAGTGGTCTCCCACGGTCTCTTTACTGAGGCACCCATTCCTAGCTGACAACGGTGTACTCTGGAATATTTTTGTGAATGATGTAATATTCTGTAATAACAGATACTAAACTGCATTTTGTGGTGCTACATGATAATAAAGTGTAACATAACAAGACAGGGTTGTAGGAAATAATGCAAACTATAGAAATAACATCAAAACTAGATTCACAGATTCAAAGTTTTAGACCTAAATGCAGGGGAATGTGAAATATTGTCTCACATAGAGAATATGGTATATGGTATTATATAATGCTAGTTCACTGAATTCAGTTCTTCAACATAACCTCTAATTTTTGAATGTACTGTAGGGTAGTGTGTTTCTGTATCCACAATCCAAAATGCCAGGAAATGGCCTGATATTGCCGTACAATACTGTGCCCACATTGCCAGCAGGAAAAAACGGTTGCCAAAAGTTTACATAGCAAAAGACAGCTTGAATGTTGACAACACCAATGGCAGCAGTCAGGATAGTCTACAGCAGTGGTGTCGAACTGTGGCCCTCCAGATGTTCTTGGCCTTCAACTCCCAGAAATCCTGGCCAGCAGAGGTGGTAGTGAAGGCTTCTGGGAGTTGAAGTCCAAGAACATCTGGAGGGCCACAGTTCGACACCACTGGTCTACAGGATACCTTCTTGTGTTCATTACCATTCTTGCTTTTCAAAAAACAGCCCTGGCACTTGCTTTGTGTTTGGATGAGAAGTGGTTAACTGATGAAAAAAGGAGTCAGCTTCTGGGGTTTTCCCTTGCTTGCTGTCATTTAGTGGATGATACTGCTTTTGGAAATCCTGAAAACACTCAAGGCTAGGAAAAGCACAACTGTTCCATGATTTTGTAATTTAGAAATACTTTGAATATGCCTTACAAAATTGTATACTAATTCCCTGGAGATACATGGCAAAATATCCCTTTGTGGAGGACTGTTACTTTCTTAAAAAGCAAACCTGTTTTGTTATGTTTTGTTTTTGGCTCTCAAAACCTGTCTATTTTCTGTGACCTTTCATTGCCTTCCAGACATCTTCCATTTGGGACCACAAATTTGCAACAATGTATCCACTTTGCAATGCTCTTGCTGTTAAGTCCATTCTGCACATGCTCAGTTTATAACAAAATCACTGTTTTGCCCTTTTGAAAGGTCTTTTTAAGTACTAGTATTTCAATCCCTGCCACCTGGATTCCTTCCAAATAAAAAAAGTGCATGGGGCCAACTATTCTCTTTCAATATAAGCAAGATTGATATTTTCAATTTATTTCATCTGTTTTTAAATCTGGGGTCATTTGGGGTTGCTTCATTCATTTGTTTAAGGTTGCTTGTTTCTGCATGGGAGATAAAACAGTTCTACTTTAAAAAAAAGCTTACTCCAAAAACCCTTTGTCCTTTGTTCAAACTTCCCCAAATTTGGCACAGAGCATGTGCCAAACATAGTACTGGTCCAAAGTTCAGCTTCAAAGTTATATACCTTTTTTTGTTTGGGCTGCCCTCATTTTTAGAATTGCCTTGTAGAATGTTGATTTGCACTGCTACACAATATCATAGTACTCCTGTGCAGTGATAATATAGTCAGGAGCCATTCATATAGTCTACATTTTCTTTTCATACTTTACAAGGCAGGGTTTCTTGAGACACTGAGTCAGCCTGTGAAAAATTGCTAGATCTGCAAGAACTAGGCAACTGTCAGGAATCTCCACACTCCCCAACCATATATCAGGAGCCTCACCAGATATGCCATTCCTTCAGAATCATTAACCAAGTTAAGTAAACTGTAGCACCAATGGCCACATTGTGAACTTCAAGGCATTTTAGTTCTGTTTGGTTAACTTTAATGATGTTGAATGATGCCATGTAAATGACATGTGATGAAGTCACAAGGTGTTCAAGGCTTTGGATGAAGACACACATGGCTGATAAGAGAGTTTTAATGGCCCCTTTGTAGGCTAGACACTGAAGCGGTAAAGTAAAGAAACAGTCATAACATTTTACCCTTGCCCTGGAGCCCTTCGCAATTGACTTGGTTCTGGGCCTATAAATAAACAAAACAAAAAAAAAACCTCATCTGGGCCTCAAGAAATGCTTTTGGCCATCTTTTTATACAGCAGCTGCACTGCCTGACTTCTAAATGCATTATTTTAATCACACACCTGGAGAAAGCTGGAAAGATACATTCCTTCTCAGATAATCGAGAGTTATTAACGATATCTTGCAGGTTGGCAAACAGTAAAGGAAAGCAAGATTTTTTTGCCACTTATCAATAAGGAAACTTCATTTTCCATTAGATGTGATAGACAAGCAAGTAAACATCAGCCTTCCTTTGCCAGATAGGCATAGTCAAGCAGCTGCATTTGCATCTCACTGAGGCAGCACTGAATCCAGCCACAGCTGACTACACAGCCTGGTGTACAGAAATCTCCTATATTACAACATTTTCATAAGGCATCTTTTTGTTCCATAGAGTGATGTAGATAGTTTTGCTAGAATGAAAGTTCTGTGGTTTCTTAAGAAATGGCAAGACTGGAATGCCATCTCTAGCTGTTAAACATGACTAATACGATCAAAAGATCCTTAAGTGCCTTGAGGATCAATTAAGTATTAATGACGTGTGATTCTACGTAAGATGGATGATGTATTAAAAGCACCGCTCGCAGCACAGTGCACAGTATGAATGCAATAAAAATTCATGGGAGTCAAACATGTCTCATTGGCTGCACCGTTCTGTGAATGACGTAACTTTGTTTTGGAATTAATCGTTATAATTGTATTTGTATTTTTTAAATGATTTTATACATGTTTATATTGATGTGTTTTTATCTATGTAAGCTGCCCCGAGTAGACATTTTCTAGAGGGACGGGGTAAAATTCTAATTAATAAATAAAATAAATAAAACTGGTTTTAGAGCCAGTGGCTATGAGTACACTTTGTGTCCCAGGAGAAGAGCCAGCCTTATAGCTTTGGGCAAACTGCACAATCCCAGGGTGTCCCCAGAGGAATATAAGAGTAAACCACTTCCCAATAGTTTATATCTAGAAAACCCTGCAAAGAGGTCAGCTATATTGGAATTGATTTGATGGCACAGGATTCATTAAAGTATGTCTAATGAAAATGAAAGTCTTGTGGAAGATAAAAGAGTGACATTTAATTCAGTGTGAGGTTTTGTGGATTATAGTTTAAATGCTGTGTCTGACGGAGTTGCTTGTAATCCATGAAATTTCACACTGGAATTAATCTCACCTACTACGTGACTTTTGTTTCTATATTACCCACAACGGAGAAGAATATCGTGGCTATCTTTTTGAAAAATTCTACAATGCAGCTGAAGAATATGCCCGCAGCCTCTCTCTCTGAACTCTAAAAGGGCAATTCTACAAACAGCTTTAATGCAAAGGCTGCAATCCTATGCATACTTAATTGGGAGTAGGTCCCACTGAAATCATGGAGACTAATATGCATATTTACACTGCAAAATTAAAGGGTAATTACCAGTATAACCACTAATATATAAAAGCTGCTGAAAGTGGTTCTTTTCAGTAAGATCATTTAAATCTTGGTGGACAATTGTTAACTACTTTGTCAAATACAGTAGATCCTTTTGTCATCTAGGAATTCACTTTACAGCAAACATCTCTCAGAGGATTCACCAAGAAGGCATTCTCTGTAAAATTAAATGTCTTCTTGGAGCTATTGTGACTTTTTTTTAAAGTGCAAAATGTGATTTATTGGTTTTATAAGCTTTGAAACTTTTTTTGGCGAGGTGATCCTGTTATATGCGGTAGAGCACAGGTTCCCAACCAGGGGTCATCATGACCCCCAAGGGTGTTGCAGAGTGTTTTCTGGAGGGTTTCCACAGTTACAGTATTTTTAGCTGCAATTATTTTTATATTTATTATATTAGATATGGTAAGCACAATGCTTGCCCACATATAGATAAAGGATCCAGAATTGCGGGCAACCTAGAGTTCTAAGTTATTTCTGTACCTCTTTGGACAGATTTTCTTTTTATGTATGTGAATCACTCCTACTCCCTCCAAAGGTGAATTATATTTATTTTAATGTGTTTTCTATACCCCAATAAATGCCGTTGTATGGTGATGGGATCACAGTTTACTTGGCTATTATGAAAGGAAGTCTCAACATGGAAAAGGTTGAGAAACACTTCTGTACAATTTTGGGGATGCAGTAAATCTTTAACTTTTGCATTGGAAAGGATACAATTAAAAAAATACACACAAAAACGGAAGTCTTGGCCCTTCCTATAGGTACTTCCACAGTGTAAGTCCACATTGAAATAGGGATGGGCTTCACTCCAGGCCAGAATGCAACTTCATCTTTTCAACATCCTGGATTTTAGTGCTGTCTACTGCCTGGCTGGTCTCTATAACTTATGGTTGTTCCTTATTCTAAATTGTGAGTTTCCACTTTGCCTTGGTTGGCAGGAAAGCTCACTTGTGAGCTTCCTGGGCTCCAGTCAATGTCCAAAACCCATTCCACAAGATTTTCTATCCTTGTATTAAAATAGATTTCCAGAAAGGTGATCATCTTGAGACAGTTATGCTAGCTCCACACAGAATTGCTTTTACTGAGCTAAAGTTTAAATATTATGCCCTTACGTTTTTAGATAGCCACTATAAGATCATCCTCATGGAATACTATTTCTATTCTTTTGTCAAAAAATTTGTAAAGGATGTTATTCACTGTCTTCCAGTATCCTATATATGTTGAACCTCATGCAAAATATGTCCAAGTTTGCTACAAGGAAGAATCTTGTTCTGCCAAATGAGTTTGCTTGCTTTTATTGTTGGATAGAGATAATTATGTGTCAATTTGTGTTTCTCAACTTGCATTAAGAAGATAAGAGGTAAATTTATATCTTTGTTTGTATTATGTCAAAAAGGCTTTTAACTATACAATAAAACTTTAACAATACAAAAGTTTCTAAGGAGCCTGGTTTCAAGGCTGGCATCAGTGCATTGTATAGCTAAGAATCTTTAGGAACCATCTTTTGGCAGTGGGACCACCATAAATGATAGTTTCCTAGAATCAGCTTCCAATTGATCTTTGGAGGCATTCAGAACCATCAAAGCATCTTGCTATAGAACTATGACAAAGCACATGTTTTGCACATATCCAAACTCCTCTTCTGCAGTTAGGCTAGTGTAACACAAACTGTGTAAATTTTGGAGGTGAATTGCCTCAAGTTGAGCAATCATATTATCTGTTGTGTGATGAGTTGAGCAACACTGCATGCAATAGATAATGTATATGGTGGTATATATATTTTTTTGCTTGAGGAAATTTACTTCCAACAAGATGTTACTGGCTGGGTGATCTCAGTATATTCTCAAGCATTTTCAGGTTGGACTGGAATTTCAATGACTGCTAATAAGGTGGAGAATTAGAGTATAAAGTGGAGAGAATTTACAGTATTGAAAGTTTGGGATGGTTACAAAAACTCACAACAAGACAACTCTGCAAACCTGCATTAGGATTCATCTACAGCACATAACAATGACACCTAATTTTTTTCCAATGTGTTTTCTGCAACTCTCTGAATATGATTCTGTAGTTAACAATTGTTCTATCGAGCACACACCTAGTTAGATTGCTAATCAAAATATCATAGGCACTTCATCAAAAGCTTTGCTGAAGTCAATATATATTATGTCTACAGCATTCATACCATCCACCAGGAAGGTTACCTGTTCAAAAAATGAGATAGATTTGTCTAACAGGATTTGTTCTTGACAAATCTTTGTTGACTTCTAATTATTACCACATTGTTTTCAAGGTATTTGGAAAGTGACTGCTTTATAATCTGCTCCAGAATTTTCACTGGGGCTGATATCAGGGTGAGTGGTCTATAGTTCCCCAGTTTCTCCTTTTGGCTCCTTTTGAAGAAAGGGTCAAAGCTAGTCCTCTTCCAATCATTTGGCACCTCACCCATTTCCCGTAATTTCGAGAAAATAATAGTCAATGGTTCTGAGACTTCTTCAGCCAGTTCATTCAAGACTCTTGGATGCAGTTCATCTGACCCTGGAATTTTGAACTCATTCAAGGTAGTAATCCTGTCCCCTCCACATGCACTTCACATTTGTCTGGAGGGTTAGAGTCTGGGAGAAGAATGACCTGAAGTAGGAATTGAGCACTTCTGCCTTTTCTTTGTCATCTAATTTCCCCATCTCCACTGCATAGCTGAGCCACTGTATGTTTTCTCTTGCTACACACATACCTGAATAATGTTTTATTGTTGCTTTTAGCCTCTCTTGCTAACCTCAGCTTATACTCAACTTTTGCCTTCCTAACTGTATCTCTGAAATTCTTTCCTACTTGTCTGTATTCTTCCTTTGTGGCATAGCCTTCCTTCCACTTCCTATATGTGTCCTTTTCATTTTCATGTCTTCCTTGAGGTTTTTATGAAGCCACATTGGTCACTTTTTTCTTGTCTTCCTCCTTTTTTTCTCTTCTTTTTGGAATTGTTTGTAGTTGCACCTTTAAATACTCCTGCCCACCTTGGACTCCTTTTCTTGTTAGGATTTCCTGCCATGGGGCCTTGCTTATCCTTGTTCTGAGTTTATTAAAATTGGCTTTGAAAAAAATTCAACATATATATGTAGCTACACTTTGCTTTGTTTTCCTTTGAAATCAAGAAGCCTAGTAGAGCATGTTTACTCTTGCCCAGAGTTATCCTTACTGCCACTTCCTCCACCAAGTCATCTCTATTGGTTAGAATCAAGGTTAACTAGCTCTCTAGTTTCTTGCTCCACTTTTCGTAGGAGAAAATTATCAGCCACACAAGGTAGGACTTTCTTGGAAAGACCATACTTGGCAGAATTTGCCTCCCAGCAGATATCAGGATAATTAAAATCTCCCATCGTATCTCTTTGAAATCCTTGCAATTTGTTTTTCTAAAGTTTAATCTGCATCCTTTCCTTGATTGAGTGGTTGGTAGTAGACTCTCTCATGTTCCTTTGGGTTTTTGCCCTGACTACATTGATTCAGATGCTCTCAGTGGGGCAACCAATCTCCTCCTGTATTTCTGTGTAGGAATGAATATTTTTGACATATAATGTGACTCCACCTCTCTTTCGAATCTTTCTGTTCTTTTTGAACAATTTATATCCTTCAACTGTTCTGTTCCAGTCATGGGAGTCCCACCAAGTTTCAGTTATTCCTATCTAGTTATGTTTAACCCCCCCCCCCCGAACTAAGATTTCCAGTTCTTCTTCTTTGTTTCTCATACTCCTGGCATTCATATACCGACACCAGATACTGTGTGATTTGTAGCCTGCTTTCTTTTATACATTTTTATGAAGATTATTATTGCACTTCATTAGAGCTGCTTGGTCTGTTCCTCTTGTTGTGCCTAAGCCTTGAACTTCTTTCCCCCTTCCAATTCAATTTAAAGACCTCCTTTGAAGTTTTTCACGCTGTGGCCAAACACATTCTTCCCAGTCCTTGGTACAACCCATCACTTGCCAGCAGTCCATCTTCCAGGAAGCATAGCCCATGGTCCCAAAATCCAAATCACTCAGGTCAGCACCACCTTCATAGCCAGTCATTCAGAGTATTTTTCTTTCCCTTACTATTCCTCTTCTGAGTACTAGTAGGATGAATGAGAAGACTATCTTGTCCCTTAAATCATTGAATTTCCTTTTTGGAGCTTCAATTATTTATTTTATTTAATTTGTTATATTTCTTTACCATGCCATCTCATGGCATTGCCACTACTCTGTGTGGTTTCCAATAGTAAAATAAATATGAAGAGCAGACCCACACCCCACAAAACTCACAGATAAAAATATATAAAAACCTAATATATATGGAGAACAACACACTTAAACACTCAAGATCATGGCAATGGACAAGATACAAAGTGCAAAATATAATGGCGAAAAATAAGACTTAAGTAGCAAATAGTTATAGAGGGAGGGTATCCTGAAATGGGATGTGGTGGTGCATGGTGGGTATCCTGAAAGGGACGTGGTGGCACTGTGGGCTAAACCGCAGAAGCCTGTGCAGCAGGGTCAGAAGACCAGCAGTCGTAAGATCGAATCCATGCGACGGAGTGAGCTCCCGTCGCTTTATTCCAGCTCCTCACCAACCTAGCAGTTCGAAAGCATGCAAATGCGAGCAGATAAATAGGTACCACCTCGGTGGGAAGGTAAAACGGCATTCCCTAGTCACACTGGCCACGTGGCAACAGAAATTGTCTTCAGACAAACGCTGGCTCTACGGCTTGAAAACGGGATGAGCACCGCCCCCTAGAGTCAGACACGACTGGACTAAAAATGTCAAGGGGAACCTTTACCTCTACCTTTATCCTGAAATGCCTTCCTGAAAAGCAATGCTTAATGTGTTTTATGAACCTTAAGAGGGAAGGAGCCTGGCACACCTCCACAGTTAGAGCATTCCACAAGGAGGTGGCCACCACAGAGAAGGCCCAGCTCCTAGTCAAAGATTTCCTGGCCTCCCTTGGGGTGACCACCGGCAGCATCAAAGTCTGAGAGGTGCCAGTGGCACAGGAAGCTGATGTTAGGGAAGCATGTTCCAATAAGTAGCAAGGTCCCAATTCATCCAGGGCTTTATAGGTCAAGGTTAGTGCCTTGAATATGGCACAGAAGCAAACCAGCAGCCAATGCAAGCTTCAAAGTCTGATGTGATTTGTTAATAGTTCCTTTTGGTTGTATCATTTCTTTCCATGTGGATGAGAAGAAAGGGATATGCATCCATGGGTTTCAAGAATGATGGCAATCTTCCCATCCCATCTACAGTATAATCTATCTTACTTTGTGGGACCATGGATATTCCTTGCATATTTCAATCCAACTCAGCAAGAAGTCTCCTGCGACAACTATTCTTCTCTTCTTTTTGTAGAGTGTGGTTTTAGTGACTCTACTTAGCCAAGCTTCAGCCTCTCTTGTCTTCCCATGGGGTCTCCTGTATGTCTTCCTCTGCATGCTGGCTTCCAGACTCCTTTTCAAAAATCTGAAAGCATTTTTACAGATCCACTGGTGAAGAGTGGCTTCTCCTTCTTTTGCTACTAGCTGTGACTCTTTTCCATGATATTTCCACCACTAGGTTTGCTCTTTCGTCATCATTCTCCTCCTCTGCTTTGCTTTGCTATTCTTCCATCTCCAGTGCCTCCCCTGGATGCTGCTTCTTTTCAAGAGTTCTGCCTATGCACTCTTCGTCTTCTCTTATAGCCTTAAGTATGGCCACTCGCTTCTCCATTTCTTTCACTTTTTCTTCCAGCAGTGCTACCAGTTTGCACTTGCTGCATGTGCACACTGTGTTGTTCTCAGGCACAAAGACAAGTATTGCACACACTTTGTAAGTCACTACCACTGAAGTGTCTTCTCCTTCCATAATCCCTGTTACCTTTTTATTTTCTTCTATTTGTCTATGAATGCCCTTTCTTTTGTCTTGTCTGCCTTGAAGGATGCTGGTAATATTCACTAATATATAATTATATACAGAAACTAACAATTTTGTTATGGGTTCTCCCACTGAACTCTCCCTTCTAACTCCTGTTGGTTCTCCCTGATCACTTCCTCTGGTCACTCCCTCCCTGGGGTCTGTCTCAGTTTTATTCCTTTGCTGTTTTTTGTTAGGAGTCAGCAAATTCTCTCTTCAACCTGTTGTATACTCAACAACAACAACAACAACAACAACAACAAAACAGCTCAACCCTAACTGTTTTATTCTGAGCTAAATCTTCATTCCTTTGACTTCCTACCTGGAAAAGAAATGTAAATTGCAGTTTTACTTATAACTTGAAGTCAAACATTAAAAACTGGGGAAAGCATCCTTTGAAAGGACACCTTCAGGGGTCTGAGGCTCCTATTTCCAGTAACAAGCTTATTCTTGTTATGAGCTGAGGTGGCCAATGAGAGGTGGGCTTTCATTTTTACTCTATTTAAACAGAGGGCTGCTAGTGTGTCACCTCAACACAGGCTTTAAATGCATGACCGTAACAAATTATAATTACCCCTTTTCTCTTTTGCTTCTTCCTAGCTAGGCCCAATTACTTGAAAGTGTAACACACGTAGTATATGGAGTGGATTCATGGAGACCAGATGGGATGTGACCACAGGCCATATTTGGCAAAGAGGTCTCAGAGCCCCCATATCAAATTTTGATGACCCTGAGAACCCAAGATAAGTGAGCCAATGGCCCAAATCCTTATAGATCACCTTCTTATGTTTGTGCCAAATTCTAGACTTGTATGAAAGGCGCAAATTTATCTCTGACATTGTGATAAGTTTTCTGTCTAAATGCATAAGTGGATAATTCATGTGCTGAAAATAGGTTGTAGCAAGAAGATTGTATCAACATTAATTATCTACTCATGGGAGGTCGATGTAATCAAATGTAACATTTTAAGGCTGTTGTGGAACAAGAAGAGTATTTGGCATTCTTTTATAGAAATCTATTGAAAACATGTCGGGGGGAGGAATACTGAGATGCTCTGTCCATAACTCAGAATGTTGCTATGCCCACAAGAGACAAGACAGAAAGGTTTTATTTTATGAGACTAAAACATCACAAAATAATAGATATAAATCACAGTCTTGGTATATGATTTATTCATTTGGGAATCTAAATCTAGAGAGAAAAAGCATGAAATCCATCAAGAAGAGCAAATTGCCTCCTTTTCTTTAGTTCTCCTAGCTTCAACTCACCATATATGGGTTAAATTCCAGGCATCTGTAGTTCTAGTGTTGTAATCCAGCTATCAACACAAAAAAAGAGACAATGAGGTGGTTTAAAAAGGCATCATTCATACCAGCTTCGGTTCAATGTAATGAAGACACAAGATCCTTCAATGCAATTCAATCAAATCCATTCAGAAACCACCGTATGACCCAACAGTTCAATCCCTCCAAATTTGATTGCTGAGTGTTTTGATTTAAATCAATTGTTTTCAGTCTTTGCCATTGATTTCAATGAACTTGCATTATTCAACAGTCTCCACTTAAACTCAGGGATTTGGACAAAGAGAACTTCTCATCAAACAGCCTTTGAATGTGGGTTGCCTGGGTGCTGTGATGACACAATATCATTGTCTATCTATAGCCTCTATCTATAGATATATAGATGTATATAGTGACATTTCTATATGTGTGTGCATATATGCACATACATTTCAGAAGTGCACAGATTTCTGTTTTTGGACTACAATTCCCAGAATTTCAAAAGCAGCTATACATGTCCATGCCCACACCTTTACAAAGACAGAGATACAGATAGAGATAAAGATACAGAGATAGAGATAGATTTGGGCATTATCATATCCAGTGCTATAAACATCTTTATTGGGCAGTGCCTAGCCTATTTTCACATTCTTTATGATTTTACTGCTGGAATTGAATATGAGAAGGATTCTACTTACGGGTAGACTCTACATATGGGCAAGAACCTAGATTTTCTGGCATAAGGGGATGGGGCCAGATGTTCTCCTCTGTTTACAGTGCTGGGTAGAATAATACCAGGGCAGAGCTATAGATACAGATATAATATCATTCTGGGTGCTGAACAGAAGAAGCAAGCTTCTCTATGCTTCAGTACTGCCATCATTGCCTCAAAATATTTACTATAATGCAGGGCATGTATACTGTTTGCGTTCTCAGTGTACATTTGGAAAGGAAGGATTATGCTTGCTGCATGGCTGTTGAGCTCTGGTTCGTATCCAATGAAAGATGCAGAAAGGGGGCTGTTTGCATTCTCAGTGTGCAAGATGAGCATTTGGAAGGGAAGGCTCACGAGGAGCCAAAACTGTGCTCACGATCCAGGTAGTCACCTCAAGATTGACTCAGCCTTCTATCCATCTGAGGTTGGTAAAATGAGTACCCAGCTGGCTTGGGGGGGGGGGGAGACACACAATTTGTAGCCTGCATAATTAACTTGTAAACTGTCCAGAGAGTGCTCTAAGTCAGTGGTCCCCAACCTTGGGCCTCCAGATGTTCCTGGACTTCAACTCCCAGAAATCCTGGACAGCAGAGGTGGTGGTGAAGGCTTCTCGGACTTGTAGTCCAAGAACATCTGGAGGCCCAAGGTTGGGGACCACTGCTCTAAGTGGTACGGGGTGGTATATAAGCAGCACACTTTTTTTTCCTTTTCTTTTTGCTGCATGGCTGCTGACTGTTCTAGTTCACATTCAGTGTAAGATGCAGAACAGGGTTTTTTACGCATATAATTGCATGCCTATGAACTACAGTTGGATTCCCATATCTGCAGGATCAGTAGCACTGATTCACTTATCCACAGTCTGAAAATATTAAAAAATACTGTAATGAGCACGCTTGAGCCTCTATTGTCTCAGGCCTCCAGGAGTGCTCACCCCTCTTCTCTAGTAGCTGCCACCACTATTTCAACTTCAATATCAATTACTCAAAGAGACCAGTGTTACTTTAAAACTTAAACTTGTTTATTTGATCAGTAAAATATAATAAGTAAATCACCAGTTGATAATCAATTTCTCTCACTCACTGAACTCACTAACACACAGCTTCTAAGTCTCACTGACTTTCTGGCACACTGTCTCTCAGACTCACAGAACTCTGTCTCACATACTCCATACACTCCTTTATATCCCAGCCCCTCCCCCTTTTGCACCTCCTTCCGTTCCCTCATTGGCTCCTTTTCCACTGCTCAGCTGTGACGGACAGGTGAGGGCAGGGCTGAACGTTACAAATACTAAAAGAAAAAGTCATAGAAATATTTATTTCTAAAGATGAAGTTATTAGAACTGGTCAATAGAAGGAGTGAGAGCATTCAGTATTAAAATTATGTTTGCTATAATCCATGTTTTTCAGCATCTGGGGGGGCAGGTTGGGACCACAGGGGGTCCTACTGTATTTTGCACATTTAGGAGTGCTGCAAAGGAATAAATACAATTGCAGTTGTATTCAGGAAAGGCTGTGTTCAAACTTTAGCTGAATACATCGAATCTGGATGGATGAATGTAGACTGTGGGGAAAGTCCTGTATTCCTCTCTATCCATTTAGCCTACATACTTTGAAATTGTGCGCAGGTCTGAAGTTAGACGTAAATGACAGAGGTAATGCATACACAGAGACTCACTTCTTGGAAGATGGTCATTGGTCAGTTTCAAAGCTAGAAAAAGAACATGTGCCCAATATTCCGATTCCTGTAAGACAAATAAGGCATGAAGTTCTGTCATTCAAAGCTACGGTCAGATTCAAGTTGCAGGACCCTATGCGTGTAGTATTATCAGGCTGGTGCAGTATCTGATCTGGCTACAGACTTCTTGCATACTAGCAACTGACAGGGGACACAAGATTGATTTCAGTGTGGCATTAGATGTATAGAAGCCCTCATCTGTAATCTCCTACCCCCTGACTGTTAGCCGAAAACAAATAAAGATCCAATATGGAATGATTGTCCCAATAATATTTTACTTGCTATATGTTAGAAAGTAGAGTGGGAGAAAGAAACACAGGGTTTCTTCTTCTTCTTCTTCTTCTTCTTCTTCTTCTTCTTCTTCTTCTTCTTCTTCTTCTTCTTCTTCTTCTTCTTCTTCTTCTTCTTCTTCTTCAGTAACCATATGTTTCTTCTCAGAAGAGCTACTCCAAGATAAAATTCCCATCCAACCCCTGATAAAACTTCATTGATTATATTTCCTTGAAATAGGTCTGAATGTCAAATCAGGCAGTTTAAGATTTTGCAATGTATATTTCATTTTATTAGAAAGTCTTCATTTTAAACAATAAACACCCAACAGTGTTTTAGTATAAACCAGCCTCCACTAGACAAAATGGGGTATCTACCTCAAATGGCAGACCCCAGGGAATAGGGGCAGCAGAGTGGTGTATCACAGATACGGTTGCTACATATTTGTCCTACACCCCCAGGCCACCTGCTGTTCTAAGGTACATTGGAAGGGTTTTGCCATTAATGAAGTAAGACTCAACTATCACTTTGAGCTGCTTCTCATGTGGAATGGAAGTCAGGCGCCATTTTATCCTTTCCTTCAGGCAGCAAAATGCCATTGGTCAGCCCTGGTGCTAGAGTTGCCAGAGTCAGCCCACTGCACACCGCAGGATGGTTCACTGACTCTTCTCTTCCTGCAAGAGTTGGAAGAGAGGGCTGCTAGATAAATCTTCTAGTCTTCTTTTAAGTAAAAGCATGCTAAAAACAGAAACCAGTTTTAACCATTCATCGTGTGCAGTAATGGCTGTATGAAACACACAGCATAGGCATTGCAACCCTCAAGTGGCCCTTTCAGTGGGTGGAATTGTGTACCTCTCACATAATATCACAAGTGTTCCAGAATGCAACTAAAACCCTTGTTATATAACACTGACTTTTCAGTGACCTATCATAGGCTTTCCTCTGCCTTTGTACAACAGGCAGCTGATAACAGATTTGTCAGCAAAATTGCCTTGCTATCAAATAATAAAAGCCAACTTGCAAGGTGACATTTAGGTGGAATTCAATTCGGTTCTTCCTGTTTTCCGTTTTCTTTGTTTTATGTATGATATCTTTTTCTCTTTGATTCTCATTCTAAGGTCAGCAGAGTGGAGGTAGAAGAGGCATTATTAAAAGAGAAAGTCTTATTTGATTTTGAGCAGACTCCTGGGTGATGGAGAGGATTTCTTACTTTGCAGTCAGTACACCAGTCTCTTTTAAGGTGTGCTGAAAAGCTGTTCATCTTGCAAAGACTGGGACAAGTTGAACTCGGGATTTGTCTTACGGATATGGTAAGAGTGAGACAGGGGCTTCTAGTCTCTAGGAGACTTTCACATTAGTACCAATTGACATACAATCTAGTACTGCTTTCTCACCTGAGGCGTGAACATCAGAACACAGAAATTACACTGTCAGGTCCAGCTCATTGAGCCATCTTTCCAGATGTGGCTAGCTCACAAGCGAGGTATGAGGCAGATATCTCTCTGCAATTGCTCATCTTCTGAATCAACATAAAATCAGCATTTTTGGCTTAAAAAAAACAACCTTTTACCCATTCACAGATGTATCACCTATGAATTTTCTAAGCTTCAAAAAAAAGTATTTTGTACTATTGGACAACCCATAACTTTGTGCCAAGAATCCCATACATTTCTAACATTGCTGTGATGTTCTCTTTTTTTGACTATAATCACCAAAGGCTTTCTTTGAAGCTGCCCCCAGGCTATGGAACTCCCTGTGGAGAGAAGCTAGGCTGACCTCCTCCCTCTTGTCTCTTGGGAATCTACATTTTGATCAATAAATTGACAACCAAACCCTGCTTGAGTATACTTTTCCTCCTTCACCCTCACAAAGATTACCAGTGAAAATGATGGGGATTGTCACAAGGGAAAGATGGAAGATTAACCTTTTTCTTTTCTCTCCTTCTTCAATCAATTCATTGCCTTCCTTGTGCTGGAAATATACTTGTGGAGGTTCCCTGTAGGATTTAGTACTATGGAAAAATCAAGATTCTAAATCATTTGGGGACCTTCATAGGTAGAGAAGGCTTCTTGCTGCAAATGGTCACCCTTTGAACATCTGGAAGGGGGTGGAGATGTTGATTTGATAGAGGGACAAAGTGTGCACATTTATCTCAAATCTGCATTTCCTATCATATGAGGAGCAGAGGACTTGAAAAATATTTTGGCTTGGTTGGATGACAGAAGTCTAGTGTTTGTGGAATGGATTCGTGTCTCTTCACATCCTGCTTTTCAGCTTATAGGAATTATGCTTTTCAGTCAGGGTTATGTTGACTTACAGTTGCAGTTCCATAGTTTAGCAGAAGGGTGACCTGTGAAGGTGCCAGGGGAGGTGCTTCGTGCTGAAATGCTGTGATGAGACATCTCCTCCTCTATTTAGACTGCAACTGCCAATAATTTATCTGGTGAAGCTCTTGCTGACATTATCTAATATAGTGGTGCCTCTCTTGATGATGTTAATTCATTCCAGCGAAACGTCAAATGAAATAAAAAAGCCCATTGAAATGCATTAAAACCCAGTTAATGCATTCCAATGGGCTGAAAACTCACTGTCCAGGGAAGATCCTCCATAGGGGCAGCCATTTTCCATGCCTGTGCAGTGAGGAATCCATCCCTAAGCATAGCAGGGGGCCATTTTCTTCAGCCGGTGGCCATTTTGAAACCCGACAATCAGCTGTTTTTGATCGTCGTAAAGCGAAAATCGGTTCCCGAAGGAGGGAACCGATCATCGCTAAGCGAAATTCTCCCATTTAGACCATTGCTTTGCAATCGCAATTGTGATCGCAAAAACCTAATCGTAAAGCAATTTCCTCATTAAGCGAGGCAATTGTTAAGCAGGGCATGACTGTAATGAATTGTTCATATGCCAGTAGTAAATTTACTAATCTGTTGAAATCCAGTGTATACCAAAGTTAGCACAGGGCAGTGATATGTACACAGTCAATGTATCCCACACAAAAGCTGAAATACAGCATACAGTAAGTGGTTGAATTGAAAACCATAGCTGCCATGGACAGAAAGGCCTGCGTTTTCTCTCTGGACTCTCATCATTCTTGTCATATCATTATAAAATCTCTTATTTCCTCCCTGTCCTGGCAAGGAAAAAAGAAAAGAGTTCTGCTCTCTTCACTTCGATCATTTTAATGTTATGGGGAATTTAATCGCCCTTTTCAAGACTATAGCAGCAGCATGGGATTTATTGTCTATTTTGATGTGTGAATGGATCATATGTGTATGTATGTTCTGTGCCATCAAGTTGAAACCAACTTTTATTTATTTATTTAAAATATTACCCCATCTTTCTCCTTAAAAGGACCAAATTCAGCTAATTAGGGCCTTCAAGGAAAGTGAGATATTTAAGGAGGGATTTTACCATTTCCATTCACCCTGTAAGCTTTTATGGTGAAGCAGCGACTCAAACCCTGTTCTCCAGAGTCACTCTATTTATTGCGCCACACTGGGAGCCCCAAGTAGATCATACCTACCATAAATTATTTTACGTCATTTTAAAAAATTCGTAAACATTCATTGTGTTTCAGAACAACTCTCTAAAATTGGTGTGGGGGGGAATCTTCCTGGTATTATCAACACCTTGAAAGTTCACTACCTGCGTTAATAATGCCCTTGTCACTGTAGAAACTCATTATGAGCTGTAAGTATGCAAGTGCACTTCCAGTTGGCCCTACCCTGTCCCTCCTATCTCTGTTATCACCATGTGTACTTTAAATAAACTTGTGTCCCAGAGACTACGCTCCAGATGTCTTAGGAAGTGGATTGCAATTCAAAACGCACACACTGAAGTAAATGTGATTGCCTTAAAGGAGCCACAATGCTTGAATTTTTGTTTACTGTTGAAACAGACTAACGTAAGTATTTCTCTGAAAACAACTACATCTGTAAAGCATGTCACCATTATTCCCATTTCCTGAATGAGAAACTGAGGCAAAAAGACAATATCTTGTGAAAGCTACAAAATGAATCTGTGGCACAAACGTAGCTGCCAAATCTCTCATCTTATTGCGAGAAGCAGCACCATTTTTTTCTGCTCGTACAATTATTTCCAGGCAAGTAGTTTGCAAGATATCAAACACTAAGGTTGCCAAGTGCACTGAAACGGTGCAGTAATAATAATAGTGTATTCTGTTGGATTACAATGAGATTACTATGCCTCTAAGGAAACTGAATTAATCTACCAAAGATAAATGGTAAAATAAGAGTGACCAAGTACTAAAATGTTATCTGTGGCATCTAGATAAAGTTAAGGAGTGGCAAGTTAATGAGTGACAAGTAGCTTCCATGTTCATTGGAGAGGCATTCAGACCAGCAAGAAATTCCAGGAGACTTCGGATGAGGAGGTTTCCTAAACTGGTCACCAGATATTAAGCCATCCATAAAATCACTAGTAACTTCTCAATGAATCTTAATTTAATTTTATTTTAGCCATAAAAAGATAAAAGAAGATATCGCGAAGTCATTGAGAGTTTAGAAAATGGCTTACCTCCAGAAGTCATTGGAGATTTAAGAAATTAGAATATTTCATGCTTGGAATGAAATAACTTCTCACTTTTTAATTTTTTTGTTTTGCATTACCTTGGAGATATTGTTAAAAAGAACTAACTTCAATGTTTTTGAGAAAGAGCCAATGTAATAAGCCATGCCCTGTAGAACAGGGAACATGTTGCACTCCAGATGTTGTTAACACTCTTCAATTTGTTAGTAAATATGGAACCTCTACTACTACTACTACTACTACTACTACTACTACTACTACTACTACTACTACTACTACTACTAAAGTGGCCTGGTTGGTTTCTGTTTTGTTTTCATTGCAAGGATTTAAACTGTTTAGCCAATATACGGGTTCCATTACAGCAAGACAAGATTACCAGTGGTCCATCCTGGCTTGGGAATTCTGGGAGTTGCAGTCCCAAAAAGTTGCAGGTCACTATCAGAATGAATAATGGTGAGGAATTATATGATGCTACAAGTGAAGAAGTGAGACAACAAGATAACATTGTACAATTCCATCTTCTTGTTGCCCCTTCCCATTGACTTCCTCTTTTCCCTAGTCATGTAACAAGAAATAGCAGATCCCATCTTTTCTCTTTAAGAAAAGTTTAACTTCACTGACAGCAGTGAAGACATTGGCCATATAGTTGGTGATATTAAAATCCCAGGGTCCACATTTGCTAACAAATTTGGGCGTCTTAACAGCATCTCGAGTACCACAACTTACCTGTCCCCTCTGAAGAATCTATTGGACTTCATTCTTGTGCTGGTTCCAATTGTTTTTAAAAATCAGCAATAACAACTGTATTGTATCCAGTCATATAACTCAGTGGTTCTTAACTTTTGTTACTCGGATGTTTTTGAACTGCAACTCCCAGAAACCCCAGCCAGCACAATTGGTGGTGAAGGCTTCTGGGAGTTGAAGTCCAAAACTCCTGAGTAACCCAAGGTTAAGAACCAGTGATATAACTGATGCAGCAGCCAGCAGTTCTGGCAGAATTTGACACTTCCACACTGCTTTGAAAGCATGGGCTTTGTTTAATAATTATATATCATGAAATCAGTTCTGACTTATGCTGACCCTTTTCAGGGTTCAGGGCCAATTATACTCAGACGTGATTTACCACTCCTTTCTTCTGGAGGTGGGACTGTGCAGCTTGCCCAAGACTACACAGCCTGCCTCTACTCACAGGAGGCACAATCAGGAATTGAACTTCCAACTCCTAGCTCCACAGCCAAATACCTAAACCACTGAACTATCTAGCCAGCTTACTCAACATATAGTCTGGTAAAATGTGTCCTTTTGGTCCATCATGGTGACTGACATAATTTCTAGGAGAACTCAAAGAAAACTGATTTGTCACCAAGGCTTGATGCCACTGTGACCAATAACATAGGACATAATTAAATCTGTGTGGTGTAGATCTAACAGTATTTTGAGAATACTGAGAATACAGCCTTCGAGAATACACAGCAGTATTTTATCTCTCACTGAAGCATAAGAATCCATAAAAGGCTCCTTGCAGTTGGAATTTGGTAGAGAGAATGTGATGCTACTATACTCAGGCCATAATTCACTGCCAGTTATCTTAATTAAAAATATTAATGTAGGGGAAATGTTTCTGGAAAGCTCAACATTACATTTCCCCCTCTTTAAAATTGCTTTTTAATTGCCACAATTTCTCTGTCTCAGACAGTAACAATCCCCAGTGAATGACCCTTTTGCCCACCCCATACACATACCATGCCAATTCCTTCTACACCTTCGCAGTGGAGAACAATTTATTACCACACAGAAGGACCACAAAGGTATTCTCAATGAATTATAAAGAAGGGGGTTTGCAGAAGATGGCAAAAAAAAAAAAAAAAAAGAGAGAGAAGGAAACAAGTAGGAATGCCCTTATGATCAAGAGGCATTTTCCCAGGCTGCTGGACTTTGTTATGTATTTTGCATGGCAAAATAAATATTCTGGTTAATCTTTGCTCTTTGGAGAAGACCCATTCAACTTACTTATGTAAGTTTCCATAATGAGGCCCTCAGGGTTCTACTTCCATCTATATGCTCCATAGTATAAGAAGATACCTATTAAATATGAATAGTCCAGTACCATGAGATTTAATTATAGGTACCCAGACACTTCTAAGCCGAAGGAGGAGCTGGTTATCTTCAATCAAAATTCATCCTGTCTGCGTGCTTTCCTTTTCCCAGAAACAGTTTTTCTTCACCTCATTTCTGTCACTGGAAAAACAAACAAGTGGGTGCTCCATCAAATCAAGCCCCACTCTAGCGGCAGAAATAACTAAACTAAAACCTCTTGTACATTAGGTACCTCATGAGAAGGCAAGTCTAGGAAAAGGTGAAGGAAAAGAAGATGGTCAAGCATTAGGTGGATTGACTGAATAAAGGAAGCTGTGGTCTTATTTTGTAAAGCTATTAATAGGGCTGTACATGATAAGACCTTTGTATATGTGTATTCTGTGCTATCAAGTCAGAACTTAGAGTGACCCTAATAGGACTTTCAAGGTAAGTGGGAGTGGTTTTATCAGTTCTAAACGCCCAGTGAATTTCTATGGCTGAGCAGGGATTTGAACCTACCCCCCATGAATCCTAGTCCCTCACTCTATGCACTATACCACACTTGTCACTAATTCATAGTGTCATCATAACTCGGAAGTAACTTGATGACACATAACGATGGCACCCAAGTTCGTAGTTTACTTGCAGATTTGTTTCCTTGGCAGGAGTTTCTTATAGAATTCAATCCTTATTCTTACCTTGCAGAGTTATGTGAGTACCTAAACATTTATAGAATGGACATCCAATAGGCAATGAGAAATTATTCTGATTTTCTTTGATTATTCATTTTTATTCATGGTAAAATGAAGAAGAAGGACCACTGAAAAAGTTACCAGAGAGATTTCTTTCTAGTCACTAATGTCTAAAGGTCCTTCTGAGTTGTGGAAGAAGAGCCTGTAGATCATATAGAATCATTAGAATCATAAGGGGACTGCTGCTTCTAAAAACTAGTCTCTTCTTCTTGAACATCATATAGGACAATGGTTGCCAACTTTGGTTTACTCAGGTGATCTTGGGCTACATTTCCCAGAAACCATGGGCAGCACAGCTGGTGGTGAAGGCTTCTGAGATTTGCAGTCCAATAACACTTGGGTCACCCAAGTTTGGGAACCACTGATACAGAAGAAACAAAAGGAAGAAAGTAGAGGGAGAGATGGTGAGTATTCTGTAGGTTGGCTGATGGAGCTCTAGGGAGCAGTATAGTTTGTACAGTGATTATTTTTAAGAAGAATACAAATAAAGGCATAATGGACTCACCCATAGAGCAATGATAGGACAATGCTCTGGGACTCAATTGATTCAATTCTCAGCTAATGTCCTATAATGGAAAAACAGTGCCTTGCTATAGCCTTAGATTGATGCAATTCTCTGCTTTGCAACATTTGCCACTATACCACTATAACTGACTTTCTTGACAGATAAGGTCCTGGATATCTGCTGCATACTTCAGTAGTGCTGTTACCACTAGTTGTACAGATGCTACTCTTTACACTCTGGCTCCAGATCCATTAATGGTTTCTCATAGCTTTCAGAATGTTCATAAACATTCCATGAAGTAACAGCAGTGCAACCAACAGGGGATATCGAAAGAGCCTCCCTGAAGATTGAAAAAACATTGTGAATACACCTGGGTATCCCCTGGGCAATGATGTGCAGCTGGACAATCCTTCACTTCCAGAGACATTGCACTGCACACCTCTCAAGCTCTGAGTCAATACTAAACCAGAGGAGTCTAGGCTAAACATACCTTGCAAAATGGATGAATGCTGAAGAGTGTCTCCCACCAGGACAAGACTCTGGTTGAACCATTTGGAAATCACTTAATAAACTTTGAAGTGAAGTAGGAAACTCAGGATCTACCAAATGCTGGTCAAAAATATCTAATTATCTTAATACTTTAATTTGTTTTTAATTTTACCTATATTTCATATACATCCATAATTTAAAATTGTGCAATGCATTGATATGAAGAAATAAAGAAAGAAAGAAAAGGAAACAATAGGAGAGGATATGGCTACTTATATCTGAACTGATTGACAGGCCATAAGTTATAGGTAGGGGAAAGAGAAGCAAGAATGAGAACATCAGCTGCAGCGCCACCCCTGCTCCCTGCTCACTGCAGTGACTTAATTCAGCATCAAGCTGACCTTTCAAAAGGATAGTTTTTCTTTGTTACTCAATAACTAAGGCTACCCGAGAAACAAAGGTAGAAAGCTATATAAGGATGAACTTGTCTATTCTGTACTGCATACAACAAAGGCAACGACAGATCACATACTTGTTTTAACTTTGCTCTTGAAATCTGTTTTTATCAATATTCTTCAGAATCTGCCCTCAGACTCTACAACAGATTTCAAACATTCTCAGCAAATCCAGCTATCGATTTGTGTCATGAACATCCAAGCAACAGAGTAGCAGAAAATAAAGGCATGTTGCTTTTAAATATATGGTGGCAGAACAGCAAGGGAGTTGATGCGTGGTTCCAGCTGTAATTTCAGGGCTTTTCCTCTTTGATCAAGAATGGTCTTCCACTCAAACATCTCTCTCTCTCTTCTCTCTTGAAAAAAAGACAATTCACTCTCTGAGAGACCTTGTCCTACATAACAGAGAGATGGGGTCAAGAGTGCTGAAGCATGAAGTACTGGTTGTAAAACTAAGTAAGCACAAAACTGTGACATCTTTGCCTTTCTATATCTTTGGAATGTGTGGCGGGGCGGAAGCTGCTATTATCTTTACCCACACAGCCTCAGAGTCTGACTGCATGGGCCTTTGTTCCCCTGTTTGTTTGATCTGCTCTGAGAATGGGCTGGTTCACTCCTTTTGCCAATGACCAGATGGTGTAAGTGCCAGCATGAACCAGTCCAGTCCCAGAGTGTTCCTATCTATACCTTTCAGTCCTCTGGGTCAGGGGCTATTGCTTTTTCAGTGTAAGGATTTTGGTCCAGTTCCAGTGTGTGTTATTGCTGGGATTGAACCAAAATGGCTGGCTGTGCCCTTAGAGGAGACACTTAATTGGAAACTTCCTCTGGGCTGTCCCTTGAAGAGCAGGCAGGGGAGATGTTTTGCATTTTTTTTAATTGTTGCTACTGTATCAGACCCCTTCATGGATTGCTGCCTTGTCGTGGCAAAGGGATGTGAGAGACGTTATGGGCCATGCCGTGCAGGGACACACAAGACAGACAAGTCATAGTGGAAAGTTCTGACTAAACACAATCCACCTGGAGTAGGAACTGGCAATGCCACTCCAGTATCTTTGCCAAGAATGCCCCATGATCAGAAACAAAAGGCTAAAAGATATGACGCTGGAAGATGGGCCCCTCAGGTCGAAAGGCGTCCAACATGCTACTGAGGAAGAGCGGAGGACAAGTACAAGTAGCTCCAGAGCTAATGAGGTGGATGGGCCAAAGCTGAAAGGACGCTCAGCTGTGGACGCGCCTGGAAGTGAAAGGAAAGTCCAATGCTGCAAAGAAAAATACTGCGTAGGAACCTGGAATGTAAGATCTATGAACCTTGGGAAGCTGGAGGTGGTTAAACAGGAGATGGCAAGAATAAACATCGACATCCTGGGCATTAGTGAACTAAAATGGACAGGAATGGGCGAATTCAACTCAGTATGCTCGACTGGCAGCTCATGCTGAAATAAATGGGGTTCTTCCTCATAAGTATGGTAATTGCAGTGATATGTTGCCAGGAAGCACATGGGGAATGGAGCTAAGGAACAGTCTTGCTTTCTTCTCAGAGGTTTATCAAATCCTTAGGTGGTACTTGTTTAAATAGCTTATTCCTTTCCAGCCTTGGTATATTTAGAATTAGTGCAGGCAGCAGATAATACCTAGACATGAATAGTCTATACAAACATATGGCTCTTTTGAATATCAGAACATCTTAGCCAGTAAGTCAGAATTTCATTTTAGGCCTACCCATTCATTAACATTTCTGTATTCTTACACCAAGAGCAAAAGAAACACATTAGGCCTGCCCCCTTTTGTTGTGGTTTCTCTCACCTCTTTCACATGGACTGTGCGTTGGAACAGGAGAGGCTTCATTGTCTAAGGGGGCTATCACATAAATTAGAATTCTGACTTTCCAGGGTTGCAAAGTCATGAGAGAAACACCATAGATAATGGAGGCTCACATATTTAAATTACTACCATTGAAACATACAAAAGTGACAAAATGGAAGAAACGGTAGAGTGCTCTTCCTGCTCATGTGGTGAATATATATAAATGTTAATGCCTAATAGGTTTGTACTTTAATTTCCTTCCTACACAGATTCATGGCTATCCTTATCCATGCAAGCATGGAAAGGTAGTCAGTCAATGGAATACACCAGCATAGCCACAGCAGATTCTAAATTTTTATCTGCTAACAATGCAACATGATGTATTCAGTAGAGAGCTCAGATTGGCAATAAATAAAGAAATAACTGATACCAGAAATTAATCTCTGTTATTACATGCCATGTGCTGCTCCCCCCCCTCAAAAAAAAAATCCTGTTCGCTGGTGGTGCAAGTTAATTACTACACTGTCACTAGATATTATGTGCTTCCTGTCAAGGTCTTATGACAGGTCTTGGTATCTTGAGTCCTCATTCCAGTTGGGAGTGAATGGCAGAGCACTGCCATGTGATACTTCTGTCATGTCATGCTATGATAAGTCTGTAATGAACTTAGGTTAGCACTGAGTCCATGAATGATGCAATAAAGTTACTTTATTCAAAGTTTTTTTTTTAGTGTTATGCATTAAATATTTGAGGGAGAGATGCCAACAGACCTGAAATGTAAACTCTCCACAGAAAGCCAGCATTCCTGAATGTTAATCAGTCACAGTATGTGTACATAGCATAAGCTGCAGGGCAATAGCTAGGTGTTGTTGTTATGTGCTGCTACCTTTGAGAAACCAGACAGCTACATCACCTAGCAGGTATTAAAATGCACAGTCACGTATTAATATTTCTATTAATTGTAGAGAACAGGCTATGAGTGCCTCTGTGGACTCCAATGGATTTTCCTTATTACTGCAAGTGTCGGGAGAAATGCCATTATCCCAGTTCCCAAAATTCAACCAGCCTAATTAGCATAGCGTGCAAATACTTTTCTAGTTAGGCAAATCATGCCCATTAATTTGGAAATGACTTTGTGTTTGTTTCTGGCACATACTGCAACGTTGAAGAAGCAGTTGCGAAGAGAAACCAGGCTATTTCCTTGTGCCAGTAACAAGTGGCCTCTCTCATCTGTTCTGCTTGCTTTTCTCTTCTCAGTATGACTGCCCAGAAGAGCATATGGGGAGGGAGAAAGGGGCAAGATACAGTATGGCAAACGGTGGTTTGTTTGCTGCTTCTGCTGCTCAAGTTGTATATGCGTAATCCATATTGACTGTGCAAAACAACGTGGATTTACTCAGAGGTTAGTCCCAACAAACTCAACTGGACATACACTAAGACAAATATCAGTAGGTTTCCAGCCTATGTTGGCAGTAGCCACAGACTCATTAGCAACCCCCTCTATCGTGATTTGGTCATACAGTAGGGCCTCGCAAGACAAATGCCTCTCAGGACAAAAAACTCGCAAGACAAATGGTTTTGGCAATGGGATCGATGACTCGCAAGACAAATGTTCCTATGGACGTGCTTCGCAAGATGAATATTTTCTGGGATTTTTTTGGTTGCTGCCTCATGTTTGCTGATTTTTAAATGTTTTTCTATGATGTTTAAAAAGTTATTTTTGATTGAATTTTTTTTAATCATCTGCACAATATGTATGGCTATAAAGAGCACTTAATAAACCCTTTGTAAACCAAATTTGACTTCGTAGTGACTTTTTTTTGCCCATTAATTAGATTTCAATGCATTCCTATGGGAAAAAGCATTTTGCAAGACAAATGTTTCGCAAGACAACATTAACCGCGGAACAAATTAAATTCGTCTTGCGAGGCACCACTGTATTTCTAGTGAGTACAATACTGGAGCAAAAATGAAAACACTACAACGTTCTTCTATCTATCCCTGTCCATCAATTTCATAAAAATACTGCCACCACCAAAAACAAACAAACAAACAAACAAACAAACAAACAAACAAAAAAAACCACAAGGGGATTGGGAATGTGGGTCACCGCCTACAATTTTTAGGACTTTTTCTCTACATGAACAGAAGCACCTTTCTTTCTGAAACTTTGCAGGATTGAGTTTTATAGCCACTACTGTGGCATTTGTCATGTACATAGCAAAGATCCACAAGGAACACAACAAAGACCTGTTTTTGAAGTAATCCAAATGGAAAAACTATTCTTGCACAAAAAACCCTTGGCAGCTTTGATGCCTTTAAACAGGAAAACAAACAAACAAAAAAGCTGTGCTTGCAAATAGTTTCCAGTTACATCAAGATATAAAATAGTTATTGGCAGTTTCATTTGTCAAAAGACTTTAAAGGCATAATAAAATTTGTACCCATTTAATTCAATTAAATTCTGACAGAAGAAAAGTTCTGAGAACACAAACGATAATGGTTTTTCTGCTTCCTATTATAGTCAAAGAGAGGCATAGACCTTCTGATTTCTAAATTCCAAGCCTAGGTTGAGGTGGTGTGGCTATGAATCAGTCTGTTTTCCAAAGTACAAAACTTTGTTCTAAACTGAACATGTTGTAGCATTCACTCCTCGTGGCCCCTGCCTGACTCCCCAAACACAGAGCACATGAAGGCAAACCAATACTCCTTTTCACATGCTGCCACCAGTTGATCACTAAATCAACATACTTTACTTATGGAAGGATGAAGATGAAGGTCAAAACCTCACTGTCTTTTAAATAAAACAAGTTTATTGATTACAGATTTTTGATAATTTATCATAAGTAACTTCTACAGGTTTATTTATCTTCAGTCTCAACCTTCTACTTGTTATAACAGTATTTATTCACTCTTCTCATTAATCACACCTCAGATCTCCCAAATACCACACTCTTATCTCACTCTCCACTCTCATTTCCCTTTTGACTCTGACTTCTCATGAATGGCCAAAGTATTGGAGCCTCAGCTTCAGGATCTGTCCTTCCAGGGAGCACTCAGACTTGATTTGCTTTAGAATGGATAGGTTTGTTCTACTTGCAGTCCAGGGGTCTCTCAAGAGTTGCCTCCAGCACCACAATTCAAAAGCATCAGCAGTCAGCCTTCTTTATGGTCCAGCTCTCACTTCCACACATTGCTACTGGAAAAACCATAGCTTTGACTATACAGACCCTTGTCAGCAAGGTCATGTCTCTGCTTTTTAGGATGCTGTCAAGGTTTGTCATCGCTTTCCTCCCAAGCAGCAGGCGTCTTTTAATTTCGTGGCTGCTGTCACCATCTGCTGTGATCATGGAGCCCACGAAAGTAAAATCTGTCACTGCTTCCATATATTCCCCTTCTGTTTTCCAGGAGGTGATGGGACCAGTGGCCATGATCTTAGTTTTTTTGATGTTGAGCTTCAGACCATTTTTAGTGCTCTCCTCTTTCAGCCTCATTAAGAAGTTCTTTAATTCCTTCTCACTTTCTGTCATCAGAGTGGTATCATCTTCCAGCAATCTTAATTCTGGTTTGGGATTCCTCCAGTCTGGCCTTTCGCTTGATGTATTCTGCATCTAAGTTAAATAATCAGGGGGACAATATGCAGCCTTGTCATACTCCTTTCCCAGTTTTGAACCAATCAGTTGTTCCATATCCAGTTCTAACTGTTGCTTCCTGTCCCACATATGGATTTCTCAGTAGATAGACAAGGTGCACTCCCATTTCTTTAAGGACTTGCCATAGTTTGCTGTGGTCCACATAATCAAAGGCTTTTGCGTAGTCAATGAAGCAGAAGTAGATGTTTTTCTGGAACTCTCTGGCTTTCTCTGTAATCCAGCGCATGTTAGCAATTTGGTCTCGAGTTCCTCTGCCCCTTCGAAATCCAGCTTGTACTTCTGGGAGTTCTCGGTCCACCTACTGCTGAAGCCTACCTTGTAGGATTTTGATCATAACTTTACTAGCGTGTGAAATTAGTGCATTACTATTCCTGTTGTCTAATTTCCGTAACTAAGGAGGGAAATAAGCTCAGGTCTCCTGAGTCCTAGCCTGAAACTCTATCCACCACCCCATATTGACTGTCAGATCATACATTGACTTGTTTATATTCAAAAAGGCTGCTGCATCATGAACTTTAGAACTAGTCACTGACTTTATCTGGTATTCATGAGTGTGGTATTCACAGTGTCTAAAATCAGTATGCAGAAAAAGAAAAAGGTCCTGCTTTGTCTAAGTCAGAGTGATTCATTGCACATTCAATTCTGAAAAAGTAGACATTCAAATTAATATATTTGTCAAGAAAAGATAAGCAGCCAAATAGTAAACATGGAATGAAGGACTTCACCATTCCATCACCATTGTCCACTTAATCTCCCCCCCCCCACTTCCCCATTCCCCAGTTGCTGTTTATCGATGGGATTCCAAATGTGTATTTGTAAATAGGAAATGACTTGAACGGAACTCAGCTAAGGCATTCGTACTTGTATGTGGAAGTAACCTGAGCAGGAAAACAGGGAGTAGAGAAAGGATTAGGTACTGGCACTGCTGCCATGTCCTCACTATGAATCACTCTCTCCATAGGCTGATTTCCTCCCTCAAAAATATGCAGACATTGTAACATGTATTTGTACATCAACAAGTAATTTATAATTTCAAGTATTTAAGTAATCAGTTCAGTCCCATATTCAAATACAGAATTCAATTCAATACTTGAGTGCTTCCCTATGAGGAAGAAGAGTTTCTCCTAGAAAGCTAGCATGTCAAGAAGATTTCTAGAATCCCTGTAGAGTATAAGTAAACACTTATCTAAGGACATTTTAGGCTGGCTTCCCTTCCAGAAGCTGGCTTGCTGTCTTTGTGCCTCAGAGACATCTATCAGCTGATAGGCAGGCACATGCGCAGAGACA
Source organism: Pogona vitticeps (assembly GCF_051106095.1). Classification (NCBI taxonomy): domain Eukaryota; kingdom Metazoa; phylum Chordata; class Lepidosauria; order Squamata; family Agamidae; genus Pogona; species Pogona vitticeps. The sequence goes on from NC_135785.1 coordinate 46,044,348, forward strand.
GCAGGCCTGGCTTCTGGAAGGGAAGCTCGGCTGCTGTCTCTCAAGATGGCAGCAATGGAGGAGGAGGAGGAGGAGGTGACAAGACCAGGTAGGGAGGTGACAGGGGCATTGGGCACCCTGTGGGAGAAGTGGGGGCATGCACAGAGACAGCAAGCCAGCTTTGAGAAGGGAAGCCAGGCCTGCAAATGGGAGTTCCAGCATAGTGCAGCATCAGATCAGGGCCATGTGGCATTAAATTGCCCATTTGCGATGATGGATGAGGAGGAGGAAGTGGAAGAATGAGATAGGAAGGCGACGGGGGCAGTGGGAAGGAGGTGAGTTCAGGCTGTGGGGCTGCAAATGGGTGATCTAGTGCCGTGTAGCACTGGCTCAGGAACACATAGTGCCAGGTCTCCCATTTGCAGCAATGGAGGAGAAGGAGGAGGTGGCAGGACTAGATAAGGAGGTAGTTTCCCTTCCCCCAGGTACAAACTTTTTAAAAACAAACAAACCAGATCATGGTGTTTTTTTTTTTTTAAAGAAGTTTGAATGGTTCAGGGTAACCATGAACTATGAACCACTGTGAACCACCATTTTTGTGGTTCATGCCCACCTCCATTCATAAATATAAAAGTGTCCATACATAACTTAGTACAGAAGTCAGCTGACTGTAGATCAGTCATATACAAGTAGTCATTGAATGATCCACGTGGTGGGACAGGTGAGACAAAAACGTACTTCACATCTAATAGCTAACAAGTCCTTCTGTTTTCTGATATGGAGACAGCATTACAGTCCCAGAAACTGAGGGCACACATTTGCCTAGTTCCTGGTAGTTCATATGATTTGCTCTGGACAGATTCCTTCAAGCTTCCTGGACTTGTTGTGAGTGGTTCTCTCCTGTGCTTGAGTGAAAGGATGTCAGAAACACTGCAAGGGCAAAAGGGCTAGCTTTCCTAGCATTGCAGTATTCTTTTGTGCCAAAAAGTGTTCCAACAATTAAGTTCAATAACCTGAAGCAATCTTGTTCAGCACAAATGCTTGCTGAATCAAACACCAGTATCATTTCTGTACAACTGCATCCTCTTTTTTTTTTTTTAAAAAAAAATCAGAATTCCGTGCTTGTCACCACATTCTTTTACATATTTTTGAAGACTGTCTAATAAAAAAATCTTTAGACAGTGAGTCATATCAGTCTCCTTGTTTCTATAGCAGTTCTAATCTGCAGCTTTTTCCTCAATCCCCTTCCCAGCTTTCTACTTCCTGGCTCATTTGTACAGCCATCTCCATGGTACTCTGCAGATGTGATGAACTACAGTGCCTTGGATCTGACAGAATAATACAACTATGCGTGAAGTGCCTGGAGAACATCTAGCTGTGATTTCTGGAAGAGTTGGTTCCTGTATCTGTGTCATTTCCATCTGGCCTGGTAAAGTAGGATACTCGCAGACTGTAAATAGATACATAACAGATAATGATGTCTGGAGCTCAGCATTTTGAAAAATTCTATAGTCCATACAGCAAAGCCTTTGTCGTGGGATCAAAGCAGAGAGGTTTCAAATCTAGTCTGCTTGCAGTGGTGGTGGGAGATTTCCCACAGTTGAAGTGCAGCCACTGGGAAGGCTTTGCCTGTCATCCTTGTCAGTCACACCTTTATTAAACCTGGGAAACAGAGAAACAGAGCCAATAAGCAGCAATTGTGGCACCCGGAGCAATCAGCAGGAAATGTGTCCCCAAATGAACCTTGTACATCATGACTTGTCAGCATTTCTCCTCTTCCACAGGGGATCAGCAACACCAACAAAGGTGCAAAAAGAAAAACAAAGGTGGCTGTTCTGTGCTGTCCAGCCCAGAAACTGGTCTCCTGAGCCGTGGATAAATCTGCTCTCCATCAGGGAAGGCCTGGTCTAACCTTGACCAGCCCTGCCCTCTGTGGTCTCAGTGAGGCCTGATATACTCATCATCTGTCCTCTGCTCCCCCATGACTTGTCAAAGTCTAGTTAGGGATGCTTTTGCTATAGATAGCTACCTTGTAAATTTGGCATAAATCTCTGGGGTAAAGCCCACATTGCCCTGTCTTAGTTGTGGTTCTGCAAAGAAACATCTCTCTCTCTCTCTCTCTCTCTCTCTCTCTCTCTCTGTTACTGGGGCATGCTATCCCTCAGGTATGATGATGATGACAACAACAATGACAATGACAATGACAACAACGACAATGACGACGATTAGATTACCCCATAGTACTAGAGGACTTTCTGGGTGCCTTACAGCATAATTAAGCAAGCAGCACTTTGACTCCCAGCAAGCTGGGTATTCTTTTTACTTACCTCCAAAGAACAGAAGGCTAAGTCAACCTTTAACTGGCTACCTGAATCCATCAGCACTGAACTCGCATCATAAGCACAGGCTTGACTACAGTACTTCAGTTTAAACACTGTGCTATGGGGCTCTAAATGTCAAATCAGGGCTTTAATTGATGTTCTGAATTATGCTGAGAAATAAATGGGTAACCAAAGGCATCCTTGGTAAGATAGGTGTAACATAATCCTCACTGTGAATAACAACCAGCATTTCTTCTGTTGCAATCTGTACATACTGGGATTTCTTGAAGGCTCTAGAAGGTAGCACCATGTGGAATGTGTAGTGAATTATTCTTGTTTAATCGTTAAATTAAGGATGGTGTGTCTTTATTAATATGCTATGTTTAGCCTAGGTTATGATCATTTAAGTATATTTACACAAACTGATTTCCACATGCAGAAGACACTACCATAATCTGACAAGTACTGGTTGTGTTAATTCATATGCCTAGTCTACTCAGCATACCAGGAGGAGGATATAACAAAGTGTCAGTGAATTAGAGGAAATGTTGTCTTCAAGGTTTTGAACCTCAGCTCTCATTAGAAGCTGGAGAAGATGGGATGCTGTGACTCAAAACTCACTCAATTATTGAACGGAATAAGAAGGCCTATTGGTGTTCATATGAAGTTCGTCTATATTGCCGCAGTTAATTGCAGCTAATTGACAAGATGCCAGGATCACAGCAACAAACTTTCTACTTTCTACAGTTCTCATTTGGGAAAATGAAATAAGTAAAGATCTACATTCCAATCTTATCTGTTGTTTTGAGAAATGTTGAATCAACGTAACTTATAGTGGATTTGTCTCATCAAATCCTCACTGATTCAACGGGCCTACTGTAATTGTGATTTACTACTCTAAGCTACTCAGCCTATATGTTGGTTTACTTTTTCTAAAATATCCAGTTTTATAAGCTTTGATATTACCCACATACTTTTACTCATATTGTATGTTTTATGCTGGTCTCTTTTGAAATGCATTGATTAAAGTGCACTTCTAAACACTCCTTTGTAATATAGGTCCTGACCATTGGTGTAGTCCTTAAGGTTGTTATTATTCAGAGTATTTTGAACCTTAACTTTTTGGGGTTCAGGGGAGGTAATAATGTCACACAGTAAAAGGTGTTAAGCAGGCCTGACCACCTCATTTCTCCTCCATTCATCTCTACCATCAGTGATGACTCCCATTTTGTTTTACCTGAGCTGAATCATTACCTTTGTAACTCATACATGCAATGATCAAATACCTTTAAGCTCAATTTTTCTACTTTTAGTAGCAAAGGAGAAAAAAACAGTGAACCAAATTTTCATGGTCTACAGGCACAGTCAAAGTTCTGTCCAAGCCATTGCAAGGAAAACTTAAGCATTAAATGCATTGTGTTAGAAAAAGAGAGAATTGGACTTCTGAAGACCTAAAGTGAAAGCCCTCCTCAGGTAAACACCGGTAGAAGGAGATCCCGAGCCTCATCATCTTCCTGCCTGCAGTCTTGCCCCTTTCCAGTCTCTCATGCTTGTTACTAGGAAATGAATTCCCTTTGCTCTGACATTCCTTATATTTATTGATAGGGCATATAATGAACACTCTACCAACCTGTCAGCTGCTAACAAAATTAACTTTTTTATTACTTTTAATTTTAAAAATTGAAAAGAATCAAGAGGTTAGCCCTGTTGCCAAGTTCAGCCCGATTGCTGATGTTTTGTATTGTAAAGACAAGAACATTTCTGCCAATGAACCAATGCTATCTTACAAGTACTTTCCCCCAGAGCCTTCATAAAGATATCGTTCCATTTTGTGAAGAAAGAATTCTCCTGAGATTTGTTTTCCTTTTCCTTTCAATAGCACCAGCATTGGTGAAATGCAACAATTAATGAGGTTTTTGACTTGCCTATAACTGGCTTCAATAGTCATTAAAATGAAAATTTTATTGGTGAATCTGTGTTGTTGAAGAGCCTTTTCTTGAAAAGATCCATTGTGTTCATGTGTGCATAAAATTATCTATTTTTTAACTGAATTTGAGGCACATACAGGCCTTGTTTTTAATCTGTCTTCTGTTTAAGTTGCTGGAGCATACCCTTGGGTTAGTTTAGCTTCAGAACACCCATCAGCAGTAAATCTGGCACTGCTATGACCTGATAGACCACTCAGGTTATTAAATTGTACTTCCTGATGCAGTAAAGCAAGAAGTTGTCTCACAGCATTCTTTGGAATTAATGGATGCCTGACAGATACCACCACAAACAAGCTGACTACAAATGCCTCCCCACAGCAGCCACATCCATTCCCTATGATCCATGGCTTTACTGTATTTCACAAACATTCTTCCCCAATCTGCATGGTGCTCTGAGAATATGGTTCTGCCTTATCATCTACCTTTCCTGTCCATGTGTACTCATGGATTTAGGTGCTGTAAGTCCATGCTCTTTCAAAACCAAGAGAGGGGAACTTGTGACCCTTTCAGTGTCAGAAGATAATTGCTGTCATCTGTGACGACTGGTCATGCTGCCTGGGTTTCGTGCAAGGTGGTGCATGATAGTATCTGGGGAGCTGTACATCCACCCTGCCTGTTTTAGATAAACTTGGCATTACCAGTTGGATAGTATGGGTCATATTTATCATTGATTTGATATTTTATTTGGGAATCAGCCTTTCTTCTCGAGAGTCTTTCCACAGTATATTGTTATTTCAAAGCATTTTATATATTTCACTATACTGCCCCATGCCAGGTACGTGGGGCTCATCAGCCTTGGAAGGCAGCCCATCTAAGAGAAGGAAAACTCCAATTTCAAACCTCCACTGCCTTGTGGCTATATTCACTGATGGAAAAGGCTTCAGGAGTTAACCCCGAGGCAAAATCTGGAGCTGGACTCGAAGAGGCAGTTCGTGTCGTTCTTACAACTACTGTGATGTCGCTGGAACCAGTTGTATTGGCTCTTGCCTTTCCATTGGACTATTTCAGCGACATGGAGAGGGGGGATCTGCTACTTGGGTAACAGCCTGTCCTTCATTTTATCTTACCGAGACTTCGTGCTCTGGAAAGGACACTCCAGCTTCGTATACAGCATCGAAATAACACAGGAAGTAGCAGTTAGCGGTTATAAGTCTTTGCTGAATTGGCATAGAGCATGACACCAGGGGCTACTTCCAACAGTGGGAGAGGTAATTGCACCTCCCTAGGTAGCTACTGCCTGCCTTAAGCTGGGCAGTGCCCAGCACATAAGGTGTTACCTTGCCACAATCTGTTAACCTCACAGGGTGTGTGGGGTTTAGGGTGAAAGCCAACAAGCAGATTGATAACCCTGCACCATGCAACAATCATAAGAAAATTTCTGCCCTAAAGCTGGTCACCTGGAATGTTTGGACAATGACCCCTGGCTTTTCTGACAATCTGCAGGAAATAGATGACATGTGCAAGACAGCTCTCATCAACATGGAATTGAGTAGGCTGCAGATGGACATTGTTGCCTTGCAAGAGACGAGATTGCCAGACATGGGATCTGTGAAAGAAAAAAACTTCTCAGTCTTCTGGCAGGGAAAACCATTGAATGAGATGAGGGGATATAGAGTTGGCTTTGCGGTCGGAGATACTCTGCTGAGATCCATTGTTCCACTTACTGTGGGGAGTGAAAGAATCCTGTCTCTGTAGCTCCACTCATCTGCGAGACCAGTCACCTTCATTAGTGCATATGCACCAACACTGTTGTCCACAACAGAAGTCAAAGACAAATTCTATGATGATCTGATAGCTACAATCAAAAAAGTCCCTGAGAGAGAACAAGTGTTCATTCTCAGAGACTTTAATGCTAGAGTTGGTGCTGATCACAATTCTTGGCTCACTTGTCTAGGCCGTTTTGACATTGGGAAGATGAACGAAAATGGCCAACACTTGCTGGAGTGTTCCTGTTATTATCCAAAGTAAAACTGCAAACTTATCCAGAGTAAAACTGCAAAGAGATTGTATCACATGAAAAAGGAAGGAAGACCACGTATTAACATCAGCAAGACTCACGATCAAAGAAAAGTGGAGGAATTTACCCAAGCACTTGAGGAATCACTTCCAGGCCTGGCTGATGCAAATGCACCTGAACAATGGGAACATTTCAAGAATGCTGTTTATAACACTGCCTTACCCACATTCGGCAAGAAAACCGAAAGGAGGGCAGCCCATTCAGAGGAGTTGATGCCAGCCATTGAGGATAAGAGGAGAGCTCTAGCAGCATACAAAGCCGGTCCTAGTGAGTACAGCTTGCAGGCTCTTCGATTTGCTCATAGCAAAGTCCAACAGGCTGCCAGAAGATGTTCCAATGATTATTCTGCTCTCAGATTCAGAAAGCAGTGGACACAGATAGCATCAAGGGAATGTATGATGGTATCAAGCAGGCTTTAGGTCCAATACAGAATAAATCTGCTCCATTGAAGTCTGCCTTCATGATCATCCAGGACCGAGCACAGCAGATGGAACGCTGGGTGCAGCACTACTCTGAGCTATATTCCGGAGAGAATGTAGTAACCGAAGAGGCACTAAATCACATTGAGTGCCTGCCTGTCTTGGAAGAGTTGGACAGTAAACCAACTTTAGCAGAAATAAAAGTGGCCTTGGGTTCCCTCACCTCTGGCAAGGCACCTGGGAAGGATAGCATTCCTGTTGAAATGCTGTGAAGAGATCATCACCACCAAGCTGTATGAAATATTTTGTCTTTGCTGGAGGGAAAGTGGAGTAAACATTGCCACGTTGTAGGATGCAAACATTGTCACATTGTATAAGAACAAAGGAGACCGGGTGACTGCAATAACTACCGTGGCATCTCTCTTCTCAGCGTTGTAGGGAAGCTGCTTGCCCCTGTTATGCTGAAGAGACTCCAGGTGCTTGCAGACAGAATCTATCCAGAATCACAGTGTGGATTTTGAGCTAATAGTTCCACCACTGACATGGTATTCTCCCTCAGACAGTTGCAGGAGAAATGTAGGGAACAACAACAGGCACTCTTTGTGGCCTTCATAGATCTCACAAAGGCCTTTGATTTGGTTAGCAGGGACGACCTTTTTTAAATACTTCCCAAGATTGGATGTCCACCTCGACTCCTTAACATCATCAGGTCCTTTCATGAGGCACTGTAATTTTTGATGGCTCAACATCAGATCCCTTTGACTTCCGAAGCAGAGTGAAACAGGGCTGTGTCCTCACGCCAACCCTGTTTAGGATCTTTTTTGCTGTCATGCTGGAGCACGTCTTTGGAACTGCAACAGAAGGTGTCTATCTCCGGACTAAATCAGAAGGAAAGCTCTTTAATTTCTCTACATTGAGAGCAAAGACCAAAGTCCAACTGAAATGCATGCAGGACTTCCTCTTTGCCACTCTGCTGAAGACCTCCAAGAACTCATGAAATGTTTTAGCAAGGCCTGCCAAGACTTTGGATTAACAACCAGCCTGAAGAAAACACAATTCATGGGCCAGGGCATGGACTCACCTCCCTCTATTATCATCTCCACACAAGAATTGGAGGTTGTTCATGACTTTGGCTTAACAATCTCTGACACTCTGTCCCTAGATGTCAAGCTGGATAAACGCATTGGCAAAGCAGCTAGCATGTTCTCTAGACTCACTAAGAGAGTATGGCTTAATAAAAAGCAGATGGCATATACTGTACCAAAATCCAGGTCTATAGAGCCTGTGTCCTGAGCACACTCCTGTTCTGCAGCGAGTCATGGACCCTTTGTGCATGGCAGGAGAGGAAGTTGAACATGTTTCATATGCGTTATCTCTGATGCATTTTTGGTATCACCTGGCAGGACAACGTTCCAAATAGAGTAGTCCTAGAACGAGCTGGAATTTTTAGCATGTATACGTTACTGAAACAGCGATGTCTACGTTGGCTTGGGTGTGTCGTGAGATTGGCTCATGGTCAGATCCCAAAATATCTCCTGTATGGAGAATTAGTGCAGGGAAAGCGGCCCACAGGGAGACCACAGCTGTGATACAAGGATATCTACAAGCGTGATCTGAAGGCCTTAGGAAAGGAGCTCAACACATGTGAAATGTTGACATCTGAGTGTTCAGCCTGGAGGCAAGTGGTTCAGCATGGCCTCTCCAAATTTGAAGAGACCCTTGTCCAGCACACCGAGGCAAAGAGGCAGTCCCAAAACCAGAAAAATCAGGGAACTGGACAGGGGACAGATTGTATTTGTCTTCAGTGTGGAAGGGATTGTCACTCTCGAACTGGCCTTCTCTGCCACACTAGATGCTGTTCCAAGTCCTCCATACAGAGCACGTTACCATAGTCTCTCGAGAATGAAAGATGCCTAATCTAATCTAAAATACTGCCCAATAGTGAACAGGCACTCTCTGGGTGGTGTACAAACATCCAGGATATCACAATCAACAACAAAGCAACAGTTAAACAATTAAAATCAACAAATAACAAAATATGCATAGCAATAATAAAAAAACAAGAAAAAGGAAAGACTTAGTGGACAGAAAAGACAAGTACAAGAGGAATAAATATAAGCAGAGTTACACATTGTTAAACTTGGTTTCAGTTGTTTGTGCTTGGAAAGAAAGTCTATCACACAGCTTGTCACCTTAATAAATTGGCCTAGCTGTGTCAAGTTCATCCATGTTCCAGCAAAGCTTTCCCATCATGGCAAAAAAGTAGGAAGGATGTCCCCCCCATGCCAGCTGATTTCTTGACTGAGTGGTTTTTCATCCATCAGGGAAGCAACTGCCTCTCAATCTGTAAAACCCTTGGATCTGTGGGTCCAGGAAAGCATTCTCTTTACATGCTTATCTGTAACCTTAGGGCACCTCTCACTGTGACTAGGTTCAAAAGAAAAGCTGCAGATGCCTGATCCAATAAAAGCAGATGCAGATGTCAGTCTTCTAGTTGTTGTTGGACTCTTGTTCTGTCAGCACCAGACATCATGAACAATGGTCAAGGACAGGAGATCCTGGAGAACAGTGACATCCCAGAACATCATAGGTTGCTTACCTCCCAGGATACAATGCAGTGAATGCAGTCGGCACTTTGAACTCCGCTCAGCCATACTCTGGGCTGACCTACACTAACCCTGTGATATCCATAGGAGTCTTTTGAAAAGTCATGTGATAGTCACATGGTATATGAATTGCTGTCTGCATCTTCTTGAGATAGTGGTTAAGGCATTGCATTTTTACACTGCTTCTCCTGGGGAAACTTTTAATATGTTTTAAGCGGTGTCGCAGGAGGCTACATGGGCTTTTAAAATCATTTCATTGAGGCTTGCTCGCTATGCCCTCATGCTGGCCACTCACCTCAACTGCTGTGGTGAGGTGAGAGAGGGATATGCTGCTGGTCCTTTTATAAAGCTTAATGGTTTCTGTTGCTTTAAGAATATTCCAACCGTTTCAATTCGTACCCACAGAATACAGTACAGAAATGAGAGGTGCCTGCCTACAGTGTGCATTGGGAAAAGTTTCCCATTCACTCCACTGGGACACTGCTCCCCAAGAGTGGGGCCGAATTCATTTCTCATAAGGGTTTCAATAAGAGCTATATTCCAGCTCACATTTTGTGGTCCCTATCTGGGCTTGGATCTCTGCTTTGGACATTTCTGACAGAAAAAAAGTGCACTCCAGGGCAAACTGTGATTCATGTCACATGTTCTTTGGTATATTCTAATGACATCTTAATGGCTGTTTGGCAGAAGCCTAAATATATTCTGTTGGCAGTGGTCATTTGTATGTCGGGGCTGGACCACCAGTGTCATGCTGCATTTATTTATTTATTTATTTATTTATTTATTTATTTATTTATTTATTTATTTATTTATTTATTTATTTATTTATTTATTTATTTATTTATTTATTTATTTATTTATTTATTTATTTATTTATTTATTTATTTATTTATTTATTTATTCATTCATTCATTTATTCATTTATTTATTCATTTATTTATATCCCGCCTATCTAGTAGGTTAGGATCACTCTAGGCGGCTTACAACCAAAAAATACCACAATGTAGATAAAAACAATATCACATAAAGAAAAGCTTTCAACTTTCAACAACTAGAACAGACACAAGGGGAAAGGAGAGGAAGGAAAGATCAGGAGTTGATTGAGGGGAAGGCTTGCCGAAACATCAGTGTTTTTAGTTGATTTTTGAAAATACCCAGCGAGGGAGCCACGCGAATATCAGGGGGTAGGTTATTCCAGAGGCGAGGAGCCGCCGCCAAGAAGGCCCGATTTCTTGTCTTCTCCTTCCGAGCCTCCCTCGGCGTTAGGCTCCTCAGCCTCACCTCCTGACTCGCGCGGGTGACACGGGTAGATCTTGGTGGGAGAAGGCATTCCGCCAAGTATCGAGGCCCTAAACCCATATCGAGGCATGTCCCATAGAAGCAGACAAGTTATCTAAGAGCTCAGCTATACTAGGAGAAAGAGCAATATTTGAATTGGGTTAGCACATCAGTTTTTAAGAGGGTGACTACATGACACACATGGAAACATGGATTGTTTTGACAGGGAATCATTTTCTTTTGATTAGAAGGAGTGTATTTTACTCTTCCACAAGAGAGTTGTTTATTTTAATTTGGATGTGGAATTGATTTCATTTAAATCACTTCATCATATGTGAACACCTCTGTCCGTGTGAATTTTTAAAAACTCCTCCCACCAACTGACCCTCACAGCCACTTGCCCCACTGCTTTGGTGTTATTTTTAATACTTTTTAAAATATATATATTTTATATTATTGCTATTTGGTATAGCGCTACCAGATAGCAAGGATTTGTTTCAAAAAAATTAAATTAAAAGAGAACTTTTCCCTTCTCTCCCTAGGCACCACCACTGCTCAGCCCTCCAGTGTGATCTAGGTCTCTGCAGCTGGCTGCCTTTCTGGCATGCTGCTGAGTGCTGGGTAAGAGCTCCTCCACAGTTTGTAGGGTGTGTTGACCAGCTGTTCTGGCAGCAAGCCCATCAGCTATTCAGTGGGCTTGGCTGCCCACTTGCCTGCTCTCTACAACAGCCAGCACTGGCTCCTTTTGGCACAGGACTTAAAAAACACCAGATTGAAAGTTGCCTCAGGGAATGCCCATAGCAATTCAAATACCATGTGACTGCCACATAACTTTAAATTAATTTCAGTAATACTGACGGATATTCCATAGTATTTCAGTAATGTAACCAGGCTCTAAACTAGAGAGCAATATCGCAGAAACAATGAACAACCGGCGGATCGTAATTCCATCAGTATCTTCTGTTTTGGCCTCTGTTTGCTCAGACGGTACCAACAGCCAATGTTCATGATTTAAATGGTGATCGGTGTGTTTTCTCTTTAAGCACGATATAAACAACTGTTAGTGCAGCTGCCTTGGGGAATTGTCTCAATAGCTGCCATGGCATACAAGTCCCTTAGCTCCTGTAGTAAAGTCCAGTGTCTCTGCAGCACACGGAGCTGCTCATTATATTCAGGGCATTATATCCATGGAAACAAGCAGGTATTATGTGACTGTTGACAGCTTGGGATAGTTTTATTCTGAAATGTTTAGACACATTACAGGTATATCCTACCCAGGTAGCAAACAGCATTGAGAATGTAGAACAATTAGACAATAAGGCAAGCATTTATTAGAAACATGGTTACAGAAGGAGGCAGGAGGAGAACTAAATCATCCTTGGAAACTGTAGACTCAGCTCCACCATTATTGCCTGCAAGAGAAGGAGCAGCATCCTCTGGGGTACCAACTTTGCCTCTTTTGCCTCCTAGCAGTGCTATAACTAGAACCATTTACTTTTTTTCCTTGTTTTATTATGACTACTACTGTTGTTTACAGTCTACCTTTTAAAATTTGATGTTAGCTATTTTATCAGACAGGATTGGACTGTGAATGTGCCAATGTCTGATCTAAACCACTGCTTACTTCCCGTCCATCACCAGCAACATTTGGTATGGTGTGACATCAAATAAATATTAGACAAGGGCTAATGAGAGGAAGGAGAAACAGAATGGTCTTTAAAGGTCCAAGGGTCAATAGGCTATTGGGGGCTGTTGACCAGATACTATTGTTGTTGCAGCTGAACATGCCAACTTTGGTTCATGATTTAAATGAGCACCCTCTTAAACAGTCTCATGTACACATGTGCAGCCAAGTACATCATAAATAGCATCTTTCTCGGACGTAAAATTTTACACACCTGAAAGAATTCATCCATCAATTAACCACATATACCATAAAAGTTGTGAAGGATAGTGTTTTTGCTGTTATGTGCTATCATGTCAGGACTGGCTTACACCTATAGGGCTTTCTAGGAAAGTGAGATATTTGAGTCATTTTACCAGTTTAACAGACCTCAGTTGCCACAACTGAGTGAGTATTCGAACCCATGCCTCCTGAGTCCCAGTACATCACTCTAGGCACTACACCACATTGGGTATTTGTTGCAGAGTTTTGAACAGCAAAAAGATCCACAGTGATCCATAGAGGAAAATGTCTTCAAAGTACCCCAGGGTCTGCCCCTTTCTCATTAAATAGCACTTAAAAGTCTCAACAACTTTCTCTGAGACATTTGTAGAAGAAGGAATATTAAAAGTTTCTTTTTTAAAGTTGCTTGAAATTATAGGATTTTAGATACTGGTTTCTTTACTGCACACATACAAGGAAACAACTGAACAGATCAACAGCAACAAACAACTTCCATCAACTGATGAAAGAGAAGGATAGAACACTCTACAGAGAGGCAGGGATCTCTCTGAATTTAAAAAGCTAGAAGGAACTATTGGTTAGTGCTGGATAGACAGACAATTACCCCCGCTGAGAAAAGTTCCTCCCAGTCACTCAAACTACAATAGTTTTCTGAAGTTTAGTGCACTTTGGCCAAAATTCTAGAGTAGTTCACATAAGATACATGTAACTTGAAGCTCTCACAGTTAATAGTAAATGTCTTTTATTCATTTTGAAGATAGACATTTGAATATTTTATAGCAAGAAGCCACTGTGAATTTCTAAACCTAAGGCACATATGCTTGCTGAGGTCTGTCTGCAGCAACAAGTAGTATTAAGTCTTTTCCTAAGAAGGACCACAGCCTATAGTGCGCAGAGTTTTTGCTAAGCTGAAGATTCTCCGTGCTCTCAGTTTTCCGTACTTGTTACTCATACAATATTCTTATGCTTTTCCCCATAAAATATATACTCTGCTCTGAAAATCTTGAATAGGATGAACTTGATGCTGTATATCCTAAGGTCCTTTGGGCTGTGGGGAAAAGCATCATTTTATCCTTTGCCATCATGTGTGTATATTCTATGTTCCTCCTTTACAATGGGTGTCAACCTGAGAGAGGTTTGTTGTTGTTTTCTCTGTGGCATTCTAGCCATGGCATATCAATAAAGGCAGGTTCCTTACCACCACAATCGTTATATTTTATTACAAACTCCTTTTGTTCATCCAGCAGTTTAAGTACTCCTCTTTTATTTGTCCCTCTTACTGTTTTTATGTTCTTATTTTAGTGTTATGCTTGTTGTGATCCACACTGGATTCTGTTCTGAAGGAGGACAGTATATAACTATTCTGATGGATTGACAACACTTTATCCTAAGCATCACAGCTCAGCTTTACTCTGTATGCTGACCAGGTTGATTTCAGGGTCCATTCTCTGTATGCTGACCAGGCTGATTTCAGGGTCCTCTTTGTTTTCAGGAATGAAGGTTTTTTTTTTCATTTTATCTTATTGTTGCTTCCAAATTAGACTTTTGTAAACCTCAGGGCAAGGCAAATTGGCTTTGCAGCAACTTGAGGCATAGTGTCTTTTATGCTTGTATTCAGTTTGGGTGATCACACGACGACCCTGGATTATTTCAGTGCCAATGTCCAAGGAATTTATTGACTCACCCACTGATTCAACTGGCCTACTCTAGTGTAACTTACCACACTAAGCAACAGGATTCCAGCCATTGTGTTTTTAGCTGTGCCGCTTTTTAATTCTTGATGTAAGCCACCTTGGGGACTGTGCCAGGAAAAAAAAATAAGACATAAATATTTCTTTTAGGTTTTGCCTCCCTGTTAGTGATGAGGGGCCTCTCAGAAAAGAAAGAGATAGCAACCCTAATTCACTACCAGCATAGTCATTGCCAGTAATCAATATGTGTCTAAGAAAATGGAAGTGTATGTGAGGGTGTTGCTGTGGACCCAAGGCTGATGACACATTTTACAGCAAGGAACCTTAGTACATCTTCTATCATAAGAAGAAAGTGTCTCTCCTGACTTTCCATTGTCTGTACTGTTCTTTTTCTATGCTTTCTATGAAAGAGTGAGTCTGATGATGCTTATTGTATGGAATAATCCAAAGCTATTCTGAACAGAAGGAATGTGGGAAAGGGATATTAATACAAAAGCCTACTGTCCTGCTTTTCTAGTGTCACAATCTGATATATTTGTCCCTGGCTTTCAGATGGCTGTGACCACTGCAAATCATCATCGCCTCTCTCTCCTCTGTCTATAACAAGCGATCAGACAAAGAGCAATGCCCACTCCCCATGAATTACAGACTCTGTGATTGAACCCTCTCTGAAGAAGATTAAAAAATATTCATGGTTTAGGAGATGAATTCCTTTTTTGCCCATTTTATTATTCAGCTCAGCTCCAGTTAAACCAATTTAAGCTCCACAACATAAGAGTTATTAAAAAGAGAAAGGGAGACCGAGGCAGAAAGAAAGGAAGGAAGGAAGGAAAAGGGTCCATGGCTGTCAACTTTTCATTACATTACTGCTCACATTTCTCACCTTGTGAAAAAAAGAGATGAGACTTTGAAATTAAATGGTGTTAAAGTGTAAACCAGACATGGACGGGGAGAGAATTAAAAGACAACTGTTGTAATGTAAGTCCAAGAGAACTGCATATAAGCATTGAAAGAAATTCTTCCTCCACTCCTCATTTTGTTATATATTATTTTCTATCAAATCCATGCAGCCGCTGGTGCTAATACCTCCTTCTCATCTGGACAGGCATTGACTATGTATGCATGCATTGCCACAGTCTGTGGAGAAGATATTTTCAGGCGGGAAACAAAAAAGGGTATTTCCATTTCTTGCCTCCCTCCTCCGCCACCTCCCACTGCACCACTTGGACTGTCTTTCTTCCTCATTTTTCTGTCCTTGTGAAGGCTGCACCAATAAGAAGTGCCAGAATTCTGTGTTCCAAAGGAGTTTATTTAGAATTAATTGCAATACCATCCAGAAGCATTAACTGGTAGAGGATACAATGTTTGCCTCACAGTCACAGAACATTACCGTAAATCTGTATCTTACAGTTTGCTATTAAGACATTTTATTTACTCCTACTGGAATTGCCAATTTTGATTCAACAGGCAGAAAAATAAACAAGGAACTGAAGGCAATTTTGCTGTTAATTAAACCCATAGAACAATCTTAGTGGGGTCAAAAGGAAAGGTATGCCTGTGTACCCAATATCCTACAGGCCACACAAGCCTGTGGTTTATACTCCAGTAAAAACTGCCAGGACTCAAGGGGCATGTACACAGAATCCTATCTCATGGTTTTTAAAAGATACCATGTCAGCAGCTACCTCTACAGGATCCCTTTCTTCTCAGCCACATGCTGCTTCTTAAATTTCCATTCTCTTCAAAAGCAGTTTCGGATGTGATGCAAGGGGTCTTCAAAGGGAAGACCAAGACCAAGACCAAGACAAAAACAAAACAACAGTGGCAGTGTTAATTTAAAATCACTCCTGAAGGGTAATCTTCACAGGAAATTCACAGAAGCATACTGATGGATGCTGCATACATATATCTACTCGGATTGCATCTGAAATGCTAAAACCCCTAAAGCATTTCTGGTGTACTTTGCACTAGGAATGGACAAATCAGTCTATCTCCTGTCCAAATCAGTTTCGGGTGTATTCAGTCATATGTCCCTTCCGTTCAGTTTCTGCATCAGTCTGTGAATGTTTTTTTTTCTCTCCACACAACATATATAGCACACAAAAGTACGC
Source organism: Pogona vitticeps (assembly GCF_051106095.1). NCBI lineage: Eukaryota > Metazoa > Chordata > Lepidosauria > Squamata > Agamidae > Pogona > Pogona vitticeps. The sequence continues at coordinate 46,060,664 of NC_135785.1, forward strand.
ATTCAGTTTGTGTGCAGACTTTTCTTAACATAATGCATTTTTATACAACTTTACTCAATACAGTACAGGCATGTTTATATGCAATGTTACCAAAATATGCATTTCTATGTGGAAGTACTCCCACTCAAAATCTCAAGATGTGTGCAGTCAAAAGGCTAACTCTGTTCAGATCTGCATATTGGTCCAGAAAGTACAAATTATGAAAAGTGACTTTAAAATATGGGCCAAATGGAATTTTCCACTATATCTACCCTATCCCGTCATGTCCAGTTTCTTGTTGTGCTTCAAGGTGACAAAAATGAGTCATCCTTGCTTTCTGGGCCAACAGTAATTAAACCTTCACAACTTGTTTCATTTTTTTTAAAAAGGATTTTTGGATTTTAATTTATGTCAATTTTTCTCCACCGACAGTAATAACTAAGATGCTCCTTCCTGACGATTAAGTTATTCCAGTTCAGAGAGGGTGGAAGAATTGGTTTCAATTCATTTTTGAGCAAGACTTTCCTAATTTAAAAATGTGACTTAGACCCAGATGTGAAGCTAAATGCAGATTGTTAGTTTTTAGAAATCCGCACATTCATAAGGTTTTGATCTGGCTCATACACTGAAACTTATACACTTTGGTAAATGTATATGGGTGAAAAATGTGCATTAAAAAAACTTCTGAGAACAAGGGGGGGAAAGCATTTCAAAAAGATGGAGAAGAGGCATTTGAGGAGAAATGTGTACAGGAATTTGCATGGATTTCCACACCTGGGGGTGGGGGGTCACCTCTGATGTCTGCCAAACTTAAACCAGGTTTCAAGGTAGAAATGAGAGGGCCACAAAAACAGGTTTCCATTTTGCTTATTTTACAAACCTCCATTCCTAAAGTCTATCATGATCTGCCTTTGCTTTTCATTTCAGAGAGTATCATGTTTTCTTGATCACAAATGATTAGTTTAATATGAGGACTGGAATGCTGCGTTCTGTGCAAAAGAACCAAACTGAGCAACTTGATCAGAGAAGGCCCAAGCAAGATATTCCTCCATTGTGAGTTCTGACTTACAAACAATCCTGCATTCAAGCTTTTGCATGCAGTGAAGATTTCCTTCTGGTATTATTTGGACTGATGGTCTCTGCAACAGAAAATGTACAGCTTCTTCAATTAGTATCACACAATAGTCTCCATTTTTCTATCATTGGAAGCTCTAGATGTACAAGCCAGTGAAGCTGTTCTCTATTCTCTAACAAGACAGGATCCATTGAATGTTTCTTTTATGGCTTGTTTCTCCTCAATTGAAAATCAGCTACTGGGCAGTAGCGGTGAATGCTCATTACAAGAAAACATGCATCTGTGAGCACAACAAAATAATACAGCTTGCTTGCAGGAAATTACCCTGTCTGCAAAGGGATAAAGCAGCACCCCACAGAATGAAGGAAGAAAATAAAGATTGAGAACAAAGAGATTTTGAGCAGATCAGATCAGTACATTACTGGCAAAACTATTCCAAGCAAGCACTAGCAGCAGGCAGCCTGTCCTTCCATAATTGTTTCAGCAAAAAGCCAGAACAGAAACACTAGCTCCTTAAAAAAGTTTTCAGATGCCTGGTAATGAAATTTATGTCCTTTGTGCATAGGCATCCTTCAGTCTCAAGAGACTATGGTAATGTGCTCTGAATAGAGGTCTTGGAACAGCATCTAGTGTAGCTGAGAAGGCCAATACGAGAGTGACAATCCCTTCCCTGTTAAAGACAAATACAATCTGTCCCCTGTCCAGCTCCCTGATTTGGCTGCTTTCATGACTGCCTCTTTGCCTCAGCCTGCTGAACAAGGGTCTCTTCAAATTAGGAGAGGTCATGCTGCACTGCCTGCCTCCAGGCTGAATACTCAGATGTCAAAGTTTTCCATCTGTTGAGGTCCAATCCTAAGGCCTTCAGATCCTGCTTACAGATCTCCTTGTATCGCAGCTGTGATCTCCCTCTGGGGTGATTTCCCTGCACTAATTCTCCATACAGGAGATATTTTGGAATCTGACCGTCAGCCATTCTCACAACATGCCCAAGCCAACATAGATGTCGCTGTTTCAGTAATGTATACATGCTAAAAATTCCAACTCATTCTATGACTACTCTATTTGGAACTTTGTCCTGCCAGGTGATACAAAAAATGTGTCCGAGACAACGCAAATGGAACATGTTCAACTTCCTCTCCTGCCATGCACAAAGGGTCAGGACTCACTGCAGTACAGGAGTGTACTCAGGACACAGGCTCTATAGACCTGGATCTTGGTATGGATCTATATACTTTTCTCTCTCTTTAACACTTAGAGTGGTAGTTTCCTATTGTTGGCTTGGCCATGAGTGCAGTGTGGCCAGCTCTCATATTTTCAGAGAAGTAAAAATGAAAATAAAGCATTTGTGTTTGTGGTGGAAAAACTGCACAATTGGGAAATCAGCCTACAATATTTACTCAAACCAGTGGGCTTATTCATGTGGGCATTTCTGTTGTTGCAGGCCAGGAGCTCAGACTGCATTAAAAGGCAGCAGACTTTTTGGGAATACCACAAAGGACAGGGGTTAGTATTGCTCGAAAGGAAGTACAGCAACATATATCACGTATATCTGAGAATTTACTTTACTGAAATAATCTACTTTTTAAAAAGATTGGAAATCTCTCCTCAGATTATTTGAAATATGCATGTTATTACAGTCATAATAAATGACAACATTATACATGAAACATCATAACAATGTGCCATGGCAGCCCATCTAGGAGAAGGAAAACTCTGATTTCAACCCTCCACTGCCTTGTGGCTATATCCACTCATGGAAAAGGCTTCAGGAGTTAACCTAGAGGCGAAATCCTGAGCTGGAGTCCCGGAGGCAGTTCGTGTCGTTCTGCCAACTCCTGCGACATTGCTGGAACCAGTTGTATTGGCTCCTGCCTTTCCATTGGATCATTTCAGCAATGTGGAGAGGGGAGATCTGCTGCTTGGGTAACAGCCTATCCTCCATATTACTTTACCCAGGCTTCATGCTCTGGAGAGGACACGCCTTGATTCAGAGCATGTTACCATAGTCTCTTGAGACTGAAGGATGCCTATGCATAACAATGTTATGACCAAAATTCACTCTAACACACACAACCTGCACACATACATACTTATCTCCTCACTGCAGCCTTCCTCCTCCTCCATGCATCAACACCAATAGTTTTTAGCCCCTTTGGTTCTGGTTGCACATGCAAGGGGCTGAACCCCACCTACCAGGACTGAAAATTAGAGCGAACATTGGTTATGACCAGGGCCAGGCTTCATTTTGTATCACATTTTTTACTTTAACTAGTTCTCAAAGTCTTTTCTTTGCAGATCCTAAAGAGCATGTGCTGTAGTGGAAAGTAACCATATCTGAATGTTGGAGTACCTGTTTTGCACCAGCAAAGTCCCAGGCACAGTTCTCGGCACCATCATTTGTGATTGTCATATACCAGGTTGGAAAAGACCTCTTACTAACTCTCTGTGAAGCAATTACCAGTAGACAATCTTGGACAGGAAAAACAGTATGAACTCTTGGAAAGCACATTCGTAGCGCTCAAAGCTTAAGAAAGTAGCTTTGTAGATCACAGGTCCCATAACATCCCACCTAGCATGGCCTGCAGCAGAGTAGATCTACTACGAAACTAATGAACCTTAAAAGCTTCAGGGCCCCTAATCTTGGAGGGGCCCCAGAAGTTGTCAGAAATGTGTGTGAAATAAATCACTTTTAAGTAGTTAGCAGAGTCCTGGAAAGAAAATTTACGCTTTCTCTTCTCCGGATAGCAGTGAAAAGATAAGACACAGCGGAACTTTTGCTCTGAGAGATTTCAAAAATATAACTCACAGACAATGTGTTGTCTTTCTTCAGTGAAGGCTTTTATCTTGTAGTTTCAGGAAGATTTACAGCAGCTATTTGCAGCACTCCAGACAGCAAACCGACAGCATCACACACAGAACTTCAAACTCCACCCACAGAAGCATGGTACCAACTTATTATTTTTATATCCATCTTTCTGATGCCATCTTGCTATTGGGATTGCATCAGATGTATGGTGACTCAGCAGAGTTCAACTGCACATGTCCATCATTGTCATAACTTTTCTTAAAGAGACAATATTCTTTAGTATGTAGATTTATACTCTGACAGAAATGACTTTAATCCACATGTTTAAAAACATTGCGGTGATTTGTTGTAGAACAACCCCATTGGAGAATATAATAGTGGTTACCCAGACCCCCCACTGGATTATAGAGAAAGCCAGAGATTTCCAGAAAAATATCTACTTCTGCTTCATTGACTATGCAAAAGCCTTTGACTGCTTGGACCACAACAAACTATGGCAAGTCCTTAAAGAAATGGGAGTGCCTCACCACCTTATCTATCTCCTGAGAAAACTATATGTGGGACAGGAAGCAACAGTTAGAACTGGATATGGAACAACTGATCGGTTCAAAATTAGGAAAGGAGTACGACAAGGCTGTATATTGTCCCCCTGCTTATTCAACTTATATGCAGAATACATCATGCGAAAGGCTGGACAGGAGGAATCCCAAGCCGGAATCAAGATTGCCGGAAGAAATATCAACAACCTCCGATATGCAGATGATACCACTCTGATGGCAGAAAGTGAGGAGGAATTAAGGAACCTTGTAATGAGGGTGAAAGAGGAGAGTGCAAAAAATGGCCTGAAGCTCAACATAAATAAAAACCTATGATCATGGCCACTGGTCCCATCACCTCCTGGGAAATAGAAGGGGTAGATATGGAGGCAGTGACAGATTTTACTTTCTTGGGCTCCATGATCACTGCAGATGGAGACAGCAGCCATGAAATTAAAAGACACTTGCTTCTTGGGAGGAAAGTGATGACAAAACTTGACAGCATCCTAAAAAGCAGAGACATCACCTTGCCAATGAAATCAAAGCTATGGTTTTTCCTGTAATGATGTATGGAAGTGAGAGCTGGACCATAAAGAAAGCTGACCGCCGAAGAATTGATGCTTTTGAATTGTGGTGTTGGAGGAGGCTCTTGAGAGTCCCCTGGACTGCAAGGAGAACAAACCTATCCATTCTAAAGGAAATCAACCCTGAAGTGCTCACTGGAAGGACAGATCCTGAAGCTGAGGCTCCAATACTTTGCCATCTCATGAGAAGAGAAGACTCCTTGGAAAAGACCTTGATGTTGGGAAAGTGTGAAGGCAAGAGGAGAAGGGGACGACAGAGGATGAGATGGTTGGACAGTGTCACTGAAGCAACCAAGATGAATTTGACACAACTACGGGAAGCAGTGGAAGATAGGAGGGCCTGGTGTGCTCTGGTCCATGGGGTCACAAAGAGTCGGACACAACTAAATGACTAAACAACGATGACCTAGACCCCCATAGCACTCTGAGCTTCAGTCCACAAAAATGTCAATCCATCAATGGCCTGCATGGCTAATTGATTCTTGGAATTTGTACTCCAAAAGGTAATTTCTAAACTCTTGCTATGCTGCAGATCTTCTTAGTTGGTTAAAGATTCAGTCTGATGATTCTGAAAAAAGATGGTCTAGGATATAGGAGGCAAGTTGCACAAACAACAGCCTATCACTGCTCCCTATGTACTGTGAAGCCCTACTTCATACACCTGTACAAATTGTTTTTTCTTAAAAAAATAGGTGTTGTGACACACTAGATCAGAAATGGGGATACATACCTTTGTTTATAATTAGAGTTCTCAATGAATAGTATTATTAACAACTATAAATCTAAGACAAAGTAGCATATGCCAAAGGCATACCTTGTCACATATGACTAATAGTAGGAAAGGTCAACATTAAACAGTTGACCTAGATCAAGCATCTCTTGTAACTTTCTGCCTCATTGAATAGCCATTTCTTTCGCCACTCTCCTCTGAAGAAGTACTTTTTCTCCCTTTGGCACAGTTGTTAATTCCTTTCTCTGTGTTATTATTTATGTTTAAATTCCATGAAGCATCTCTGAAAGCAGTTTGCATGAAAAATGCTTAGAATGAAAGATGAATTTAGTTTTATTACAAGGTCCATTACGTTAGCTCCTCAATACCTTTTATCAAAGATATTTTCCTTTCTTTGTCTCTCCCTAGATCACAGCAATCATTTGACTACTCCTTTGAATTAGCTCTGTTAAAATCCAAAATGGATTTCACTGTCAGCCATCTGTCTTGATGATGAAGGCAAAAGCAGATTCTTCTTATAGATGTTTGCTAAATACAGAATTGAATCATAGACTTTGTTGGCAGGAGTCTGTTTTTTTGTTGTTGTTGTTGCAGCTGAGATTGTTTTTGATTTTTGAATATTGCTATTATTACTATTTTGAGAGGCAGCTCAAAACCCTAAAAATTAGAACGGGCTCTTTTAAGCCAGCTTTTGAATGATCAGACATCTGCTCAAGAAACAAAATCAAATTTGTTCTCAAAACTTATCCTTGATTTTTTTTTTCTTGGAAAGTTTGGTGCACTGTCTGATACTTGACATTTGACAGCACATGATGGCAGATGTGAAATGTATTCAATATTTTACACTGCTGGTAGCAAATATACAATGAAACCTCTAAGTGGTGTTAAGATATTCCATTTTCAGGGGATGCTTCAATAATAGTCTATATGTGTGGTCCTTTTCAGTCACTAATTAGCAACTAAGAGTAAGGAGGAACATACATAGCTAGCTTTCTCACACTTGATATTATTATCAGCAACATTTCCCAGTTGATGCACGAGTGGCTCATAGACCTGTTACAACATATGTAGGATTTTTTTCCCCACAGGAACAAGAAACCTGGCTTGGTGTTTCACTCACTCATTTACTTTTGCTTAATGCAGAAGATCCAAGGTGATATCCTAGAGCAGTGGTTCTCAGTTTTGGGCCATCCAGATGTTTTGGTCTTCAGTTCCCAGAAACACAACAAACACAAGCTTTGTTTAGGCACTTGACCATCATTGCTTCTGTTAAGTTATCATGAGATCTTTACTCCAGGGAATACCTTCATGTAGTTGGCTGGATAGCTCAGTGGTTTAGGTACCTGGCTGCAGAACCAAAGGTTGGGAGTTTTAATTCTCCACTGTGCCTCCTGCAAATTAAGCCAACCTGTGTGGCCTTGGGCAAGCTGCACAGTCCAAGGACATCTCCAGAAGAAGGGCATGGCAAACTACTTCTGCGTATTCTCTGGAAAACCCTGAAAAGGGTCTCCATAAGGCAGAACTAACTTGACAACTTCTTCTTCTCGTTGTTGTTGTTGTTGTTGTTGTTGTTGTTGTTGTTGTTGTTGTTGTTGTTGTTGTTGTTGTTGTTGTTATAAAACACCAGGCACAATCAAAATTATAAAAACATTGACTGGTATTATATAACAGATACAAGTTTTAACCAGAAACCTAAGCATCTGTTAATTATTGGCATAGTATGTATGCTGTTCCCAATATTGCCATTTTTGTAGCTCTGATGGTGTGATTTCTGAGATCTATAAGAGCTTATAGTACTGTGTGAAATTTCTTGATGTTGCTCTGAAAGCCCCAGTGATTACAGGGACCACTGAAGTGTGTTTCTTCCAGAGGTGAGATGTTTCGATTGCCAGATCTCTGTATTTTATTAGTTTTTCCAGTTCTTTATTTTCAACCCTGACATTGCCTGGAATTGCAATGATACAGATATTTCTTAATTCTATTACTACTATGTTTGGTGTGTTATATTCAAGGTGTCTACCCATTTGGATCTGGAAATCCCATAATATCTTTATTTCCTCATTTTCTCACAACTTCTCTACCTGATGTTCCAATGGTTATTGCAGGCTGGCAGGTTATATTTTTTGCATAATAACCAGTGCACTAATTTTGCTACTCTATCATGTCTAAATTTGTAATCTGTTTGTGCAATCTTTGGACATTCACAGATGAAGAGTGACACAGTTTCATATTTTTCTTGGCAAAGTCGACATTAGCTGTTAGCACTAATTCCTTGGATCTTAGCTTTCATCACATTGGTTTGAAGTGCTTGTTCTTGTGTAGCAAAAATCAAGTGTTCGGTTTCTTTCCTAAGGGTCCCCAGTTTTAGCCATGCTCATAGATTTATTATCATGCTTTCCATCAATATTTCTCAGGTGTTGTACATGTAGTGGTTTATTTTCCCAGCTGTCTCATTTCTTTTCAAATTGTTGTTTCTTATATTGAGCCTATGTTTCTGTTGTTTTCAAAATATTCTCCATTTTCACCACCTTAAGTAATTTTTCTCTGCTTGTACTGATATAATCATTTAGGCTTTTTTTTTTTCCTCCTCTACTACCTGCTGTGTTTACACTAATCCATGCCCCCTGATTTTTCATGGTAAATATAATATGTCCACATCACTTTTTGGATGTAGTGCATGATGCATGTTCATTAGTTTCCATGTTTTTCAAGCCAATTCTTCTAATTCATTTGAGTTCAATATATTATTCTAGCTGGGTATCTAATTAGTAGAACTGCCCATGTGTTTCTGACTTTGATTGTATTTCCACCATTTAATTTTGATTTTAAGATCTTCCACAGTCTTTTGATATATTCTCTTTCTGTCAGTTTTTTAACTTTTGTGTGCACAATCTTATCTGCTTCTAGTATTTCAAGATATTTATAATTTTCATCACTTCAGAGTAATTTTATCATATTGCCATTTTTAAACTCTATTCCATCTAGGTTTTGGATCTTACCACGGTGTATAGACAGAGCTGCACATCTGTCAATTGCAAATTTCATTTGGATACCTTCGCTAAATATTTGCACTGTGTTTAGCACTGATTCTATCTCTGTGGAACTTTTTGCATGTACTCTTAGGTCACCCATGTATAAGAGATGATTCATTTTTCCTGCTTGTTCTGAAATATGGTAGCCCACTTCAGTTCTATTTAAAATTATTGAGATGGGAATTAGTGAGATGTTAAGCAGCAGTGGTGACAAAGAATCCCCTTGACACATTCCTCTTTTGATGCTAACTTCCCCAATTTCTTCACCATGGGCCTTTAAGATAGTTTTCCATTTTTCCATATTTTTCTTGAGGAACCTCTGGATGTTTTTCCCAATCCCAAACATTTTAGGCAGGTGTTAAACCAGCTGTATGACAATGAGTCAAATGCCTTTGTTAATAGTCTCTTCAGGCCACATTAAAGTTTGTTTTTCATCTTTTTGTATTCTTCAGGATCATTTTATCAATAAGCAACTGATATTTTGTGCCTCTTGACTTTTTAAAGTTCCCTTTCTGTTCAGTTGGGTATAGGGAGTTTTCAGTTAAGTAATTATATATTAATCTTGCAAGTACTCCTGTGAGGAGCTTGAACATTGTTGGAAATGTAATTGATTGATAATTACTGGGTTCATTGCCCTTTTGATGATCTTTTATTATCAGAAATGTATGATATGTTGTCATCTGGTCTTCAATTGTAGAATTTTGAAGTAAGTGGTTAAATTGCATTGCTATACGTTGATGGAGACTTGTTAGATGCTTTAACCAAAATCCATACAGCTCATCTGGACCAGTACACTCCAAATTTTCACAGCCTTTGCTTGCCTCTTAATCATATCAGTCATTATTACAACATCTTCCATTTGTTTTCCTTGAGTTTCTTTACAAATGTCTTGAATCCATGAGGTGTTTTTATTATGTCCTGTTGGGCTTTCCCCCCTTTTCCCCCAAAATTTTAGAGCATCATTTTTACATGGGCCTAGTTTATTTTGCTCTGCCTTTTCTCCTAGTGATATATAGAATAAATTATCATCATCATCAGTAGTAGTATTACTTTCATGTAGCCAAAAAAATTGTCCCTTTCATTCTGGCTTTTCATGGATTCTCCAAGGCAAGCAGAACATGCAGCTTTAAACCAATCATCAAGTTAAATGTGAGAACCATCCTCCTAACAACATTTATTTAAAACTATATTTAGACAGGCATTTTGGGAATAGACAATTCTTTTCTCCCATTTTATGCCTATAAAATAAAGATGATAATGTTCTTCAGAGATTTCACTGATAATAAAGCATTTCACAATTCTTTAGGCCAGGTCACAGCTTTCTTTTCTAAATGCAAAGACAGGAAATGCCCTAAAACAGCAAAATTAGATGAAGCCAACAGACATTTTCCGAGACCAAAAGAAGTAATTTCAACTTAGATTGGGGGGTGAGGAAGCCATATAAACAGTTATAACACATATCTGCCCATTTTTAAAAGAATCTAAATAGAAGCAGAGAATAAGTGGTAATTGTGTTAGCTCTGGAGATAATGTAAAGAATAATGTCTCTTCAGCTGAATGTAATGAGGCTGCAATTCTATTGAGGTATTCAAGGGACATCTAAAGTGTTAAGCTACAGTCAGTACATTGAAGAATTATAGATTTCATTTATGAGCATTTTGGGAGAAAGTGGTGGCATATGTCTTGTTAATTTAAAAGGATAGGTTCCCACTGCACTCCCAACCCCGGAATGAAGACGTGAGACAAGAATTATGGGTTAATCATGGGCCACACTTTATTAAACATAGTGTTGCCATCCTTTGGCAAAGGGGACCCCTGCCGTAGTGCAGAATCAGGTTTAAGCACAGAGGTCTCAAAGGACCCCTTAAGCAACAAATGGGCGAGTCCCAGGCCCCAAGTTCTCACAGACTTAAAGACAGCGAGAACCCGGACGGCCCGAATTTGACCACCCCAGGCCTCAAGCCAGCTTCTCCTTTTTGACTGTTGGTCTTGGTGTGGCCCCATCACATCTTTCCCCCAAAGCACTGTAATTGCACGATCTGCAGTGCTGGAAGGTCAGATAGGCTATAGCTTACCTGAGATTGCAATGGAACTCACCAACAAAATCTGTTATATCCACACTACATGTCACAGCATAGGGACTAGCTAAGCTAAGTCCCATGCCCACCATTGAGCCAATCGAGCTCAGAAAGTAGTCCCCCCTGATGTATTTCAAGAATACATCCAAACCCAAATCAGACATTGTTCCAAAACACACACACACACACACACACACACACACACACACACACACACACACACACACACACACACACACACACACACACACACACACACACACACACACACACACACACACACACACACACACACACACACACACACACACACAAAACTAAGACCTATCCATGCGGATCCTCTGGTGACCGATCACTGATCCAAGGCAGCTGCAGACCGTTCTGCAGGCACTGTTAATGGAAAAAAAAAAATCCTGGCATCTCCCCACGCCAACCGAGGGACAATCGTCGACCACACAATCTGCATAGCCAGATACGTGGCCTTCAACCATTACGGATCACGCAACACGCCCAGGATCAACACCTTTCCATGATACCTGGCCGGATAGTTGCCACCCAGATGTATCACCAACACATCTGGTGGAAACCGGCCAAAGGCAGCCACTCTGCATAGCTGACGACACAGCATTCTGTGCAGCCCTCTCCATTCAACGTGGGCTCTGGCTCCAAGGCCCAGGCTGCTCCCCCATGGGGATGCAGCTGCATATCTGGCTGCCCAAAAAACAAAACTGGGTCCCATAATCTAAACGTGCCGCCACCCTGTCGTCACCAGAGGACCTGAAAAGAGAAGACAAAACCAGACCCCTGCCTAGACATTAGGTAATGTTCTCCCAAACTAAGACTCTTGAGGAATTGCATCCCTCTCTCTATCTTCCCCATTTAAAATGCACCTTTCCCTCCCTTTAAATAAAAGCAATAAATGAGATACGTTGGTGACATTATATGTACCATGCTACATAGATGCATTGCTATTTCATTTACTTTATTTAACAACAAAAAAGAAAATTTACCATAGCACGCTGAATAGCGGCCATGAGCAAAGGTAGATAAGAGAGTGGGAAGGGGCGTGTCTTAACTTAATGAGGGATAAATTGGAGCAATCCAAAGATCTGTCTGGACCTTTCTCAAGGGAGAAGAAACATCAATTAGTGTGAATGGAAGGACTGCTTAAGTGAGAAATGAAATAGATTGCACTATAGATATGAACCCTTAAAGTGCAAACCAGACCACTCCAGCTTCCCCCATTTGGACACACCCTAAGACACTGCTGTTTCCTTCTTCAGTGAGCTGCTGTAATTAAGACATATAACATGATGGGTTTAGAGAATGTTGCTGCTACTAGAATAGAAAAACCATACTTTTTGTACTACACACACACACATACATGCACACGCACACGCACACGCGCGCGCACACACACACACACACACAAGACCATGCAGTAAACATCTACAGTGGTGCCTCGCAGAGTGATCGCTCCGTTTAACAAAGAAATCGCTTTGTGGCGATGTTTTTGCGATCGCAAAAGCGATCGCTTTGTGATGTTCCCTATGGGGAAATTTCGCTTTGCGATGATCGCAGGGAAGCGATCATTGCAAAGCCCCCATTTTCAGCCAGCTGATCGGCGGTTCCAAAATGGCTGCCGGGTAAACAAAATGGCCACCCGCTGTGTTTAGGGATGGATTCCTCGCTTAAGAGGCAGCGAAAATGGCCACCGTATGGAGGATCTTCGCTTAAAGGTTAGTTTTTAGCCCATAGGAACGCATTAATGGTGTTTTAATGCGTTTCTATGGGCTTTTTAATATTGCTTAGCGATGAAATTGCTTAGCAGCGATTTTTGCTGCACGGATTAACATCGCTAAGTGAGGCACCACTGTATTTAGTTAGAGCATGCTGACATTGCAGGCTCTCCCTAGTTTAAATCATTCCTTGATTATAGAAAACTCAAGTTCCTGGGATTTTTAACAACTTGCAGCTCATCCACAACCTACTGTTCTTAATGAAAAGGAAAGCTATAACCAGAAAGGGCAGATAAACATTTACAGCAGGCCTAGATCAGGCCTGAAAAATAGATACTTTATTACCTGTGGTGTATAAGGACTACTATTAGTAGCCAGCACTACCAACTACCATTCTTTTACTCACTCTGGTCCCAAATGACTCATATAGTTATTTAGGGAGCAACCATAGCTCATTGAAAGAACCATAGAAGACTAGGACTGGAAGAGATTGCAGGTATCATCCACCCCAGCCCCCTGCCTAAAGCATCCCAGACAGATGGTCATTCAATCTCTGTTAAATACGGTATCTCCAGTCTTCATTAATCTACCACCCTCTGAGGTGGTCCATTTCTTTGTTATACTGCTGTCACTCTTAGGAAGTTCTTCCTAATATTGAGACAAGTTCTCCTTTCTTATAATTAAAATTGTTACTTTGGTACTACCCATTGGAGCTGCAGAAAACAAGCTTATTCCATCTTCAATGTGACAGCCCTTCAAGTATTTGAAGGTGGCTATCATATTACCTCTCACTCTTCTCTTCATAAGACTCTGTATACACAATACTCTTAACCATTTCTCTTCCCCTGCACATGTTCCACCTTCCTGATATCCTTCTTAAACTGTGATGTGAAGAGTCCCTTCTGTCTAATGCAATATTACTTCCCTTGATTTACTGTTCATGCAGCTAAGGGCTTGTCTGCATGGGCTCTTTTGGAGTGGGCTGATGTGAGTTAAATAAGTTTTTCTGGGATTGAGTAGAGGTCCAACATGCCATTTGATGTGATCCTCACATCCAAATGATGTACTGGATTCCAAGAGATCCTATTTAGTCCAGCTCCTTCAGCTGGGAATTTCCAATATCATGAAGTGGCTTAAGAAGAGAGACACTTCAGAATATTGACAAATTAAACATTTCCTCTGCTACTCTATGGAGGGGCAGAGGAACTGGGGGTAAAAATAGGGCAGCCCAGCTGAACTACCACATTTACATTTTTTTTTTAAAAAAATTGAAAACGTTTTCCTAGAAGTGGAAGGAGGTAGAAGGGAACAATGAGGGTTTTTCCCCATTGACTTGTCTTAAAGCTGTGGCCAACAGCTTGGCCACAGCCAAATCTACTGCCAGCCAGGTCCTTGCAGTGTCGTATGAGACAGAGTCTTGTGTAACAAATGCAAAATAACATGTGTATGTATATATTTATGACAAAGAGACACTTGATTTCCTGATCTACCCCTTTAACAAATATGCATTCAACATAAATACGAGCAACATTCACACCGAACCAGTGACTCAGGTATCAGATGGGAGCAGGGGGTGGTGATGGCTGTTTAGACATTAAAAGCACCACATATAGAGAAATCAAACTGTTTTCTCCCCATCCCCAGTACTACTCACCCTGAAGTTTGTGCTCCTGCCTAGAGAACCAGAAAAATATAGCAATTCTCTGAGAATTCCCTTGAGATCCAGCAACCTTAAGCATGACCAGATCTGAATCCAGCTGCCTAGAAAGATTTTGCCAGCTAGAATGGAAAACAATAGATAGGATGGACAGTGTCACCTGGTACAAGACTACTTCCTCTGTATAGGAAGATGGTACATTTAATGGATTTATTTGGAACTCTTCAGTGAAGAAGGCTATTTGTCAAATAAGACATACTAGCTGGAAGAGATATTTACTGACTTGGGTTGTAAAATATTTGATTATGGACATGTACCCAAACATTAATTTTTAAAAAAGGCACTAGACATAACAGCAAGCAGCACCATCACCCTACCACACATGTTCTTTCATTCGATCAGAAAGAAGGATGACACAACAGCACCACATGTGATAGCTGTTTATCAAGTTTCTACAAGAAATACTCATGGATGCCAGAATGATAGATGAGATAGCAGAACGTGAGCAGAATGGATTGAAGTGCCCACAGCAATGTTCTGTCCTCTCTTCTTACTCGGTAGCACTTTTACTCGACACATCCACCTGAATTGCATTTTCCATGCTTAAGTTAAACAGTCCTTTTGAAAAGCACATAAACATTTTACATGATGTGCTGAGAAGACATGATAGAACAATTGCGACAACCTGTCACCTATTGGCCATGGCATTTTTGTCTATGCATGGCTTTCAAAGAAGTCTGTTTATCAGCATTCCGAACATCTTCCATATTCACGGTGTGCATCTGGAAAGCAGGCAATTTGCTTTGTTGTTATTGTTATTTAGTCATTAAGTCATGTCCGACTCTTCGTGACCCATGGACCAGAGCACACCAGGCCCTCCTGTCTTCCACTGCCTCCTGGAGTTTGGTCAAATTCATGTTGGAAGCCTTGAGTACACTGTCCAGTCATCTTGTCCTCTGTTGTCCCCTTCTCCTCTTGCCCTCACACTTTCCCAACATCAGGGGCTTTTCCAGGGAGTCCTCGTCTTATGAGATGGCCAAAGTATTGGAGCCTCAGCTTCAGGATCTGTCCTTCCAGTGAACATTCAGGGTTTATTTCCTTCAGAATGGATATGTTTAAACTCCTTGCAATCCAGGGGACTCTCAAGAGTCTCCTCCAGCACCACTGAAAAATTGACAGGGGATCACTACACACAAAAGACCAGCTAATGACACCCATCAACCACAGGAACAGATAAGCTCTTCTCCTTAGCACAACAATACACCCACAACAATACACACTAATCACCCAACTACAGAAAAAGACAAAGCTATAAATACTGCACTCCCAAAGCCAACTACACCAGAGCACAGAGTGCTATCCTCTGAAAATGCCGGCCACAGAGACTGGCGAAACGTTAAGAAGAACAACCTTCAGAACACGGCCAAAGAGTCCGAAAAACCCACAACAACCACAAATCCTAAATTGCTTGAGACTAGGTTACGTGAGAAATTGACTACGTTCATTTACCTTCTGGAGTCATAGGATAAGCATCAGCATTCCTTCTACACTGGTCTACCAATGGACTCTATTCTTTGTGAGCACCAGGCCTTTTCTGTAGTGGCCATCCATCTCTGGACTACCTCCCCAGGGAAACAGACCTTCCTCTCTCTTTGGTGGCTTTCAGGAGAGTCCTAAGACCTTTTTCATCCCTAGGTGTTTTGGGATGATTTTAAT
Organism: Pogona vitticeps; assembly: GCF_051106095.1. Classification (NCBI taxonomy): domain Eukaryota; kingdom Metazoa; phylum Chordata; class Lepidosauria; order Squamata; family Agamidae; genus Pogona; species Pogona vitticeps. The sequence continues at coordinate 46,076,596 of NC_135785.1, forward strand.
GCATTGTGATTTAATAATGATTAATGATTCTCTATGCTATAAGAAATATGACTTGATTCTTTGTTTTGTTTTAATTTGGGGTGGGTAGTAGCTTTTAATTTTGTTCTACTATTGCTGCCTTGGTAGATTGATTGAATACCCTAAAAAGAGGGACAGGCTTCTATAAATTGATGAATTAAATGCACATATAAAATAACTCAGAAGATACAAAATAACTCAGAGGGATACAACTGAACTGAAGCAACGATAAGATATGGCAAAGTGCACATGTCGAAGTTACAAAACTCATCTTAGAAATTCTCCAAATTAAACCAAACTGTAAGATAAAGTCATACAGAGTGAACTCATGGATCAATGAAGCTGTTATGAAACAGGGAGATCAATTCATCCTTGTAATAAATCAGTTTCTTCATGTAGTTAAAACTGAGCCTGTGTCATATCAACCAAAATCTAATAGCTTTTGTATGTATAGCTTCGCATTAACTGACATGAGGATTCAAAACCAGGCATAATTATACAGCCATGAAGAATGCTACTTCATTTGATGTGTGTGGGTGATCTTACAGATCTCTTTTCAGTAACCTTAACATGCAGCAATCCTGGGTATGCTCTAGCCTCAAGTTCCCTGCTCTTGGCTAACATCTGGGATGAGAGTATTCACATGAAACTGGGCTATCCTCATTAATAGAGGTCATGTTTCATCAGTGTTGAACAGAAATTAACATAACAAAATAACTACTGCAGTCCTGAGTAATAATGTATGGTAATTTCAGAACTAACTGGATTATCACATAGTTAATGGTTATCTCTGAAGAGACCATCAGAATAGGCTGAGAGCCCTTTTAATTTGTGCTGCAAATTGCTAATTAAGCCTATGAAAAGGACAAAAAATATAATTCCCTCAATTAAAAAGATAAATGTGATTGAACTGGCATTTGGGTCATTCTGATCCAAGGATGATTTAAAAACCTGCTTCGTGCAGAATTTATAATGTTGTAATTGAAGTTCTGTATGCAACATTCATTATCTCCGACAGTAGGAAAGTCACTAAAATGTGGCTTTACTATTGGCCACACAGTACAAGGTAGGTTGGTACATGCAAATTATGGAGGAGGGTTATAGCTCAGTGCAAGGATGTGACCCTTTGATCTTTCTACTTTGCATGATATTTCTCTGAGAGTTCTTCTTTCCACCCCCTGAGAAGTCTCTTAGGAAATCCTGCAGAATCTCTCTGACATTTCTTAGTCATTTTTCTGGAAGAATGCCAAGCTGCACAAGATGATCACAATGCCTGTTCAAGATGTCATCCTTTCTAAACAGGAATCCCTTGGAGAAGGCAGATTACACATTAACATGCACAGGTTCCTACAATCATGCTCAAAGGGGAATCTTTCCTATGCACAACTCGTTTTAAAATAAATAGCTGTGTAATAGTTTTCAGTTTCCTGGGCAGAGTGACCGGATGAAAAAGAAAAGGGAAAACAGACTGTGGTCTAGTTTACACAGGAAGCCCGGAAGTCTTTTGCTGATGCAGGAAGAGGACTTTGTGGGGAGTCTTAGAATTTTATCTCAGTGAAAAATGAGAAAAGAACTGAGAATAAATTTTGTGAGTACTTGTGTGTATCTTGCATTTTCCCAAAATAATATTTGTGTGAGAGTGTTGCACGGGAATGACTGGAAGGCCTGGACAGCTCCCTACACCATATTTGGGTGGCTATGCTTTTTTGCTTCTGTTTCCATCTCTACTTTGTTAGATATCAGAGACAAATTCTAGTTACCAAGAGTAGTCAGACCCTGACAGGAACAGAAGGATAAAGGTGATCAAATAGGAACAAAACTAGGTGTTTATAAGAGCTACAGGAATATTGGTTAGATCCAGAGATGATATGATCTGCACTTGTGCTGGTGAATTAAAGGAAGACAGTGTGAAACTACAACGGATTTTGAACCATGTGTTTTTTGTTTGCTTGCTTGCTCTGCTTTTGACAGAAAACACATTCAGAAGACAAAATGGAAGAGCACACCATGAACTAACTACCAGGTCCTGATTTCCATTGCTGTGTCAAGATATTTTATTCATTCATTTAAAATATCTAATATTCATACAAACTGACACCATGTAACTGGTCCTTTTTAAAAAAAAAACTGATGTAAAAGATGTGAATCTCAGAGTCCCTCACTCTTGGATAGAAACCGAGGGATAAAAAAAAATCCCTCTTTTCTCCTCCCAGGGAAATGTCTGAGAATTATTTCCCTCCCCCCAACCCACTCCGAAGAAATCTTGAGGAGAATCTGGAGATCATTCTTGGGGGTTTTTTGGCCCTTTTTCCCCTTTGAAGAAAAGCCTTTGACATCCTTCCTGTGAAAGATTCACCTGAACAGGGCAGAAGAAATAGTGAACTGTATAGGATTGTTAGGTTTCCTGCGTCAAGTGGCATCTTTACCAGATTCACTAGAAAGGGCAGTTTCCTTTGTAGAACAATGGACAAAAAAGAGAGAGAGAGAGACCACAGTCATGTTTTAAAAGGAAGCTAAGAAATCCTGCTGATGGAGGGGAAGCCTTGGCAGGGTCACTCAGCATAGCAAGGTTCAGACAATCACTGAGAAATGTGAGTCCTTGCTGCATCCTGTCTGAAGCATTGTTTCCCCACACCCTCACACTCCTAGCCCACCTCCTTCCTCAGAAATTCCATATTTCCCATTACTTTTCAGATGACAAAACACCATATATTAATATGCCATTCACCTTCCAGGTGGGCCTAAAAGATATTTGAGACACTCATTCTTATCATATCCTGTATATGAAATTTCCTCAGCATAGTTGTCAAAAAGAAAATGATGTGACAGGGGTGTCAGCTGACTACTACTAAGCTTATGGGGTCTGTGATTGCAGATTTCAGAACCTGGACCTAGATCTCATCTTGGGAGCAAATGTAAACTTAAAGGAGGATTTTTACGGAGTTCAAGTGTAACATTTTTAATTTATTTGAGGCCATTTGCTTCCTATTGATGAATCTTACAATTTCAAACAAGTCTCTTCTTATTTGCATTCATATAAGAGGCAATATGAACAATTATAACAGCAACATGCTACAATTTGTTCACCCAAAATGTTGCCAACATTACCAAAACAGAAGTTGCTTGTAGAATTTGCAAGTTCAAGTGTCCCTTTGACTTTTGAGTCAGACAAAAATCCAAGATATCTTCCTCAACTGAGCAGGGTATCCATAACAGGAGAATATTCAAAACCTTAAAATAAAATATCAGTAAATTGTTTGCAATTCATGAATTCACTCTCAACGCAACTGCATGCAATTCACCCCTCCAATACAAACATATAAGAATTATACCTAAACCAAGTTGGCAAGGGCCTAAGTAGTCTAACTGGCAACAGCATCTCCAGCCTCTTCAGCTCTCCCACTCTTTCTGAGATTCAAACCTCTTATTCAAAACTCTTCTCTTTCCTAGTCCCACCCCTTTGGGATAAACCAACATTTCATAGGGATTACATTTGCACACAGAGGCTAGACCAAATAGAGCTGTTATACACTATGGAGAGTCTAAGCTAATAAAGATACGAACTGGTCTCTATAAAAAAAAATTGAGTCCATTACTTCCTTAATCAGATCTCAAATATCCTGTGGATGTGGGCATGCCTAATTCTAAATTAAAAAGCCTTCCTCAATTGGAAACTCTGCTAGCCACTAACTGTTCTTACATTAGACCTGTAATATAATCATTGCTCAAAACCCTGTCGCATTTCATGTAATATAAAGTTGCACCTGTGGAATGGAAGGGGTTACGCCCAGGCAGCATGGGTGGCATGCTTCACTGTGCAGTTGATTATGCAACCAGTTATACAACTGCGCCTGCAGAACTATTTACTTGGTGCAAATTTTGCAACTGCGTGCATAATTACTCAGATGTAGCTATGCAACAAATGTCCAGTGTGCTGTAGTGGATAGAGTCATGGACTAGGGCTCAGGCAGCCTGAGTCTGAATCCCCACTCAGCTACAGAAGCTTACTGGAAGCTTTTAGCAATGAAACTGGTAGAACCACTCCTCAAATATCTCATTTACCTGCAAAGCCCTATTAGGGTCACTATAATTTGGTTCTGACTTGACAGCACAGAACACAACAAGTTATGCAACAGGATTTGGGCCATAAATGTTAAAAGATGCCTATTTTAATTCCAGGGAAAATTTTGTGTGGCAAACTGTCTACACATCCCAACAGAGACTGTGATACAATTGATATTTGTTTGGCTCTAATACTTCCACCTGCATGAAGACAGTAGCACGGCCATTTTTGTTTGTTTTCAGCTTTCCATTTCACTTCCTTTTGATTTGAAGTTCATATAAATGCAAAGAGAGCAAAGGAGGAAGGGAGGGATACACACCACAGGAGGCCAAAGGCTCTCACATTGCTTTGTTGCAAAAGAAGGACTTTTATTCCTTCCAAGTATAACCACCTGGCGAGTTTGTGTGAAGTCTTGCCAGCAATTCCATAGAGAAGATCAAACTTCTGTTCATTCAGTGGCTTAATGAGTTTGGGGTGTTTACATAGGAGAGGAAAATATATATTTATATGGGAAAAACAGAGGAGGGGGATTAAATTTGAAAGCAGTGGGATGCCATGCAGGTGAAAGGGCCTCTCTGCATGGAATCTAGTATTCAGAATCTAAGGTGAGCATCCAAGATGATGTTTTGTTGCTCAACAAATAGAGAGGTGGCTACCCCAGTCTTTTTAGAACCAGCCTCATGGTGTGACTGCCACGGACGAGGATGTTAAGCAAGTAATTCTAAGCAGTAAGCCAGGAGGATTATGCTACTTGAGTTATCATATTTTTGTTCTGTTAAAGCCTTTACAATTAAAAAAAAGAGAACACTGTAAAATACAGCAGTTAAATCTTTAAGGTGTCACAGCATTTTTGTCTCTTTTTAATTTTTTTCCTGTTTAAAATTAGGAGACAGAGATCAAACTATTTTTTTTTAAAACGAAGAAAAGCAACTGCAAGGATTTTGGAATGTGTTCTCATCTTGTTATATAAACTAGGCAGCAACATTTTTCTCCCTCTTTTCCCCTACACCTCCATCCTAAGTACATTATTCACTCCCAGTTACCTAAATGAATTTAGCTCCTAATAAATGATGTTAGGATGAAGCTGGGGGGTCAACTTCAGTGATGCATCAAGCCATGTCACTTTTGCATCCTACTTCATTAGCACTGCAACAAATGACACAACAAAAATGACTTAAGAAATGTTGGATTATTTGCTACTAAAGATATTTCAGATAAATGCTGATAACTGTTGGTTCAAAAAGAAAGGACCACCAAAGTATCCACAGCCATGTAGGATACTCAGTGAGCAGCGAAGGTGAACGAAAAAGAAGCCAGCAAACAAACAATATATATAAAGAAGTAAATGACCAGATAGGTGGGATATAAATAGAATAAACAAACATCTAATATATTAAAAAATCAGACTTAAAACCACCCATTTGCTATGCACTGCTTAATAAAAGAAAACTGAGAGCTTGTATGTTAAAAATGTAACATAAACTTTACTAAACATACAAGACCAAAAAAACAAACAAACAAAAAACCCAAAAAGAGGTTGCTGGTGAAACAGAACAAAGTGACTTAGCTTCAGGGGGAAAAAAAATAAAGCAAGCTGAATCAAAGAACAAGCAGGCATATCAAGGCAAAGGTGAGATAACAGCAGGTACAACACACAGCAACTGCTTCTGCTGTCTACTAGCATCTGGTGAAAAGGTAGGTAAGGCTTTCCCTTATATCCATAGGAAGAAAGAAAAGGTGCATCTAATACTGTAACAGCCTGAGACATGGTAGAAAGAGGAAGGAGCCAGGCTATTAAAGAAAAAGGAACTTGCATGGCTGCATTGCATTATAAGAAAAAAATCCAACAAGAAAATGCAAGAGTTCTGACACAATAATAACACACATCATGCATATAAAGACACGCACAGTTGAACAAAGCAAATCCAGCAAGAGCAAAATCCTGCAGAGAAATAAGTGTAGCTAACCAATGCTGCGAGTAGGCAGTCCAAATGACAGAACAAATGGATGTTGACTTGAGGAAAAAGATTAGAGGCTAGCTTTTGAGGAAGGAACAGCCTTAGAATATGGATGTTTGGAAGGGGAGAAATCATGTATTTATCTCCTGAGGCCGCCACCTCCCCACAACCTGCACCTTCTCATCTCCATAAAACTGGTCCATCTAGCTCCTGGGTAGAGCAGCCAATTCAGTGTACATGGAGGCAGTCATGCAAATCATCCCAGGTTATTTACTCATCCAGTTGTTGGTTTTGTTCTAAATGAAAACTTGAAGCATGCTTCCCAAATTGAAAAAGGTATGGGACACTGGAGGGCAATAATTTTCAATTGTGTGAGTCTCCACTAAGTGTTTTGGATGTAGTAGGAACAGGCTGCTGTGACATATATAGTCTGTTGAACACTAAAGTAGGAGAGACCTAGGTCATCTTTTTGAGGATAGTACTTTCAGCAAAACTGTTGTGGACTTTCTGTCAAGGAAGTGCATTTGAAAGCTCTCAAATAAATTATTGGTTCTCTGTTGAATTAAAGGTGTACTGTTTTGTCTTTCTTTAGGTGAAGGAAGGAAGGGGGTGAAAGATGAGATTCCATCATTCAGATGATAGCTATTTCCATAATATAATAATTTTAACATATATTGGAATTATCACCACCACCTAGTTAAATGTACTATTAGATTTATAGACCCACATGGGTGGAAAAAACAACAATCTTATTTGCAAAGCAATTCTAAATTGAATTACATATTTTACACACATGCTTTTGAAAAAAATAATAATAACCAGTGTTACCAGGAAGAACAGTGACAACCTACATGTCATTCTTTCTGAATATCACCATTTATTTTAAAACTAATAACCTAACTAAAAAATTAATAATGCCAATTCAATTATTAAATATTTTCAGGTTTAAACACTGAAGGCGAGGAATTGATTTCCCTTTTTCTGACAATTAGCATCAGCACATTAATCTTCAGATTTAATATTCTAAGTTAATCACTGATGACGTCAGGTAGCCCTTCAGGACTCATTGATTTGGTGCCATGCATATGAGAAAGAATGAGGATTAGCTGCTATTAGCTCTTGAAAAAGAACCATCTCCAGTCTCGTTGCCATCTACTATGCAATTCCTATCTGATTAAATATTTGCAATATGTTTCAGCGAATATACATGGCATAACAGCTTCTGACTAGGACCCAATTTATGATTCTTCAGAAAGTAAAGTAAAGCCTGCCTTTGACAGTAAGGGCATTAGCAGGTAAAGACATTAATAGCTGAGTTTTAACATATTTCATGTTTCCTTGATTAATGGCAGTTTATTGGTATGAAGTATGCTAAAACTAGATTTAAATACACGAGAAAATGGACTAGTGACATCTCGAGAAGGTCAAAATGTTAATCATTATGACAAAACTGGTTGATTTCTGACAACTATTTTCTGCTGGCTCAGTGTATGTGCCATATGTAAAAATATATAGGAGATGAATGTTTTATGATCCACTTCTTTAAAGGTGTATATTTTAAATTGTTTATTCATTACCACATTTAATCATTTACAGTATTTCTGAAAGGGCCCCTCTAAGTTTTTGTTTTGGTTCTGTTCAAGTCAACTCTATCTCTTGTCTTTCAGACTTTGTGACCAAAGTCAAGTTTCAAGATGTAAAGGGAGTTACTTGGATAAAAGTTGATTACAAGACAATTTATGGATTCACTCTCTCCCTCTGTGTGTGTTTGTGTGTGCTTTGCTTTTTGCAGTACTGAAAAACATTATTACATTTTAGCCTATCTTTTATGTTAGGAATAAAAGGGAAGAAGAAAGTCCTGATCCCTTTTATTTCACTTTTTAAATGTTGAAAGGCTGTGATAATCCCCCCTTAACACCCTCAGCTAAACTTCTAGCCAAACTTGAAACAGGAAGTCAATAACCAAAGACGTTGGGTGAACACACCACTTCTTAGTTTGATGCAGTCAGAGAGACTTCAGTTTAGACATTGGGATTTGTTAGAGAATAAAAGCCAGGATGTTCTTTGAGAGGCAAAGCAGCCGCACTATATATGCCAGAAAATGTCAATGGCAACATGAACCAGAAAGCCCTGCTAACTTTATTGTTTTACCTGACTAGGGGCCAGTAACATTTAATTTATTAATCAAGGACAACACATAATGCCCAAACTGGCTAATGAGCAAGTCTCAGCACAAAAAATACACTACCTAGATGAGAGTCAGGCTAGAACTGTACATTTGTTACAAAAAAAATGGGGAATAATTACAAATAGTGCTGGGGAATGTAAAATGCAGCAGGAGAAGAGGAAAACTGAATACAATATGGACTGACTCCCTAAAGGAAATCATTGGCGTGAGTTTGCAAGACTTGAGCAAGACTATTGATATTTTAATTTAGTAATGGACTGTGTTGACTCCAACATATTAAAAAGAAGGTGGATCCTCATTTTAACACCCCCCTCATATCTATGCAAAGGAGAGAAACTGAACTATTAAAATCTTTAAAATACTTCATTATCCTTAGAAAACTTAACAGAGTCATTAGGAAACCCACAATGAACCAAATTAAATGATAATGGACTGCACTGCATTTTCACCCACAAACATTGTCAAGGTGAAAGAAGGGGTTTGGGAGTAGGAAAAGCTTAATTGAAAAAGAACACTTGTTTAGCTGTTTGCAACCTATGTGAAGTTGCTTGTCAATTTGATCTTGTAAACATGGACTTCTTCCTGAGATGTTCCCATTAATGTAGACCACATAATGGGTCTTAATAATTAATAATTAATGAGTCTTCCCATCTGCCCTCAAGGAGACACTCATTAGGCCCATCAGGAAGAAACCAAGTTTGGCGGCGGACGAAATTGGCAATTACAGGCCCGTCGCCAATGTTTCTTTCCTAAGTAAGGTGGTGGAGAGGGTGGTGGCCGATCAGCTTCAAGCGCACCTGGATGAAACAGATGCCCTGGATCCATTTCAGTCGGGCTTCAGGCCGCGCCATGGCACAGAAACAGCATTGGTCGCCCTGTGTGATGACCTACTGAGGGAGGCTGACAGGGGCAAAGTGTCCCTGCTGGTCCTCCTCGACATCTCAGTGGCCTTTGATACCATTGACCACGGTATCCTCCTGGGGAGGCTCTCCGAGTTGGGAATTGGTGGCCTCGCATTGGCTTGGCTCCGTTCCTTCTTGGAGGACCGCCCCCAGAGAGTGCAGCTTGGGGAGAGCGTCTCGGCCCCGTGGAATCTCAATTGTGGGGTCCCACAGGGGTCGATCATCTCCCCAATGCTGTTTAACATCTATATGAGGCCGCTGAGTGGGGTCATCAGGGGGTGTGGAGCCCGGTGTCATCAGTATGCCGATGATACTCAGCTCTACATCTCCTTTCCACCTACTGCAGGAGAAGCCGTTCTGTCCCTTCAGCGCTGCCTGGGGACCGTACTGCAATGGATGCAGGAGAACGGGCTGAGGCTGAACCCGGACAAGACGGAGGTACTAAGGGTGGGTGCCCCCACAGTCGGGAACTTGGGAAACTCCCTCTCTTTTGGGGGGGTGACCCTTCCCGCTAAGGATGGGGTCCGCAGCTTGGGAATCCATCTTGACCCGGTGCTCACTATGGAATTCCAGGTGACGTCGGTGGTCCGAACCGCCTTTTACCATCTCAGGCGGGTGGCCCAGCTGCGGCCCTATCTTGATGTTGGGGCGCTCACCACTTTGGTGCACGCGCTCGTAATCTCAAGATTAGACTACTGTAATGCGCTCTACGTGGGGCTACCTTTGAGGCTGCTGCGGAAACTTCAGGTGGTGCAGAACGCGGCGGCCAGACTCCTTAGTGGGGTGAAAAAATTCCAACATATCTCACCCACTCTGGCCGCATTGCACTGGCTGCCCATCCGATTCCGCATCGACTTCAAGGTGTTGATGCTCACGTACAAAGCCCTAAACGGTTTAGGGCCTCGATATTTGGCGGAACGCCTTCTACCACCAAGTTCTACCCGTGTCACTCGCGTGAGCCAGGAGGTGAGGTTGAGGAGCCTAACGCCGAGGGAGGCCCAGAAGGAGAAGACAAGAAATCGGGCCTTCTCGGCGGTGGCTCCTCGCCTCTGGAACAACCTTCCCCCGGACATTCGCGCGGCCCCCTCGCTGGGTATTTTTAAAAAGCAATTAAAGACAATGATGTTTCGGCAGGCCTTCCCCCCCACCCCCCCTTAGCTAATCCTGATTTTCCTTTTTTCTTTTTCTTAGTTTATAATTTTATGGTTGAAAGTTTTCTTCTTTGTAAATTCGTTTTTAGTCATTGTTGTACCCCTGTTGTGAGCCACCTAGAGTGGTCTATTGACTAGATAGGCGGGATATAAATAAATAAAAAAAATGATTCAATTCTTCAAAAAAGCTCCAGCTCAAAATTGTGGGATATTGTGCTTCTGTATCCCCAATTCAAAACGCTGTGCAATATCTCGTCTGGGTTGCCAGCAGGAAAAAGATACCAAACTCTATAAAGCAAATGGCGGCCTGAATGTTAACAACACCAATAGCAGCTGTTAAGATGGTCTACAGAATACCCTCTTGCCCTCACTACCATTCACAAAGTGACACTAAGCAAGGGAAAATCCCAGAACCTGACTCCTTTTTTCACCAGATAACCAGTTCTCATAAAAACACAAAGCAATTGTCAGGATTGTTTTTTAAACAAGTTTAAACAGTAATGCCAACCTCTGTCAAGGATGGTGAATCAAACTCCCAGCCTCTGTCTCCACAGCCAGATACTGAAACCACTGAGCTATTCAGCTGTTCACCCATGTTTTGGGAGCTCTACTGCCACAAAGTAACTTTTCTAAGCCCTAACTATGTTCTCCACCTTTCTGTCCAAATTCTCTCTCTCTCTGGATCTTTCCAGCTGCCATTTTGCCACAGGGTTATCTGTAGAGCTCGGAAATTGAGACTTTGTTGAAGATTGCTTGTTTCTGCATGGGGCATAAATCAGTTTTACCTTCTAAAAATCATAACTCAAAAATTCTTCACCCAAGCTTCCCCAAATATGGCACAGGGCAAGAGCAGGCTCTCTGCTACAAGTGGGTCAAACATTATGCTGATCCCAAGTCCAGTTTCAAAGTTATCATTTTTTATTTGGGCTGCAACTATTTTTAGAATTGCCTTGTAGAATGTTGATTTGCTGTGCTGCACAATAGTATCCCTGCACTCTCATGCAATGATAATATCACCACTGAGCTGATTAGTTTTATCCTGAAGCCAAGTAAGAGGGTGGCAGCTCTGGCCTCACTATGAATATCCTGCTTAATGACCTCTGTAGCTAATTGGATATTATTATGTGGAAATGCCACAAAGCCAAATCAAACTGAGGGCAATTCTTCTGCTGCTCATTCAGAAAGGGCAAACATCCTCACGTTGTTTTCTTGTTGCCCTCAGGAATAATTGTAAAGGGAAGGTATTTGTTGTGGGAAAATGTTGTCATGAAAATGCCTCCTCTTTTGGCCCAGCCTTAATGAGATTTATAAAGGAGAAACAAAATTGCTTATTCACTGAAATACAATGGTTAGGATCACGTTTGTCTTAGGAGAAAATGGAATTCTTGGTAAATAAATCAGCTTCTGAAAGATTTAGAAAGCAAACATAGCAGTAGAACTACTCGATCTAATGGGTGGGGAATGAATTTAAGTTTTACGTTAAAACGTCCTGGATTCCTTTCTAAAAGCTTAGGAAAAGCAGGCACTTCCTCCTCTTGGCAACCTTGCCCTTGTGAAAAAGTCCTCCATCTGAATGTGAATGAAGCACTATCTTCTGTTCTCCAGTTAAAGCCTGCAAGGGAGGGAGGGAGTCAATTGATTCCCATACAAGGGCTTCTGAAAACATAGAATGGAAGTATGTGAAGTGTGTCCTTCATAGTACAACAGTTTTATTTTGCCACTTCCCTTAAATCACAAGGTCATGCTTTAGGTCAGTGGTTCTTAACCTTCGTTACTCAGATGCTTTTGAACTGCAACTCCCAGAAACCCCAGCCAGTACAGCTAGTGGTGAAGGCTTCTGGGAGTTGCAGTCCAAAACTCCTGAGTAACCCAAGGTTAAGAACCAGTGCTTTAGGTAAAACTGGTGAGGCAGGGGCTACAATATATGTGAACAGCAAGCTCCTTTTCTCCCCCACACACCAAAGGGAAAGGGAAAATAATCTCCCTATGGTAAGTTTAGACATACATACTCACCGTACACTACTATGTGTTATAGGATTTGTTCTGTAATTTTTATACTATGTCCCTTTCCTTATATATGATTTTGTCAATGAACTTCATCAATGAAGTCTTGTATTACTAGCCTTTAAAGTTCATAGTTATTATTGTACCCGTGTTCTTTTCTTTATACGGAGAAAACAAATAACAACAACACTGTGGGGGTGTTATGTTTCTTTGATTCATGTTAAAAAAGGACAGGCCAAGATGGTCTTAGGAATTTTTTGCCACAAAAACATGGTCCCATCTCCACTAGCAGCCAATGGGACAGTGGAAGGTAGTTGGGCCAACTCTCAACCCTGCCATAAGAGCTTCAAATCTATAAATGGACAGGCAAAACTTTTTTATTGATTTTCCAATGGCATAGCTAAACTGTCCAGCAGCAATCAAGGATGTTCTTTTGAACATATTGGAAGGTGTAAATGCAGGGCTGGGAATTTTACAGCCTATGGGCCACATGAAGCCCCGTGAGCCTCCTGAAATGCCCCAGCTCCCTCTTCTGCCAAAGGGAAGGGTTAACCACTTCTGAATATTGTCTACCTGAAAAACCCTGGAAAGGGTTGTCATAAGTCAGAATTGATTTAATAGCACATGGTTATTATATTGATAGCTGGATAACTGGTAGCATATAACTATTTTCTACTTATTAATAACCACTTGTGGATCAGAAGGCTTATTTTCAGATGTTCTAAATCAGGGGTGTCCAACCTTTCACCTTCCCTGGACCACATTAGAAGATGAAAATTTGGTTTGGGCCGCACATAAATTTGGTTTGGGCTGCATGGGGGGGCAGCCCTAGCCGTCCTCCACAGCACCGCTCCAAGCGCGCTTACCAGCAGCTGCGATCTCAGACAGCAGAGGCTGCCAGCTTCAACTCCGGTGGCTTTATGAGGCCAGGAGGGGGTCCACCTATTGACGGAGACAGTGAAATGCAGTCACGCAGCTCCCCTCCACTCCCGCTCCTTCCTTCCTTCCCTCTCTCCCCCCCCCCACCATTGTGATGTGCCCCAGTTGCATTCCGGCTGCAAACGCTGGCAGTATAACTTGGAACTTTGGAATTTCTTTAAAAATAAAAAAATTTCACTGGGCAGCTTTACGAGCCGACCTGGGCCGCATGCGGCCCACGGGCCGCAGGTTAGACAAGCCTGTTCTAGATGGTAAGGATGGAGAGGGAGCTGGGGATACACATCCCAGTCCTAACCCCACTAGTTACTTCCCTGTATTGTTGGGGAAATCTGTACAGGATCTCTATCCATGAGCTTCAGATGCTTATAGAGATCCACCCAATTGGAAGTATTTCCTTATGAAATCTTCTGACCACATGGAGACCTGGAAGAACTTTTAGCTCAATGCAATTAAAAGACCTCTTCGGAATTTCCATGTCAAGAAGAAGAGGGTAGGGTTGATATGTCATACTTGAAAATGTTAGAATAGGGCTTTTATCAAAAATCACCTGTAGAATAAACAGTTTGGATTGATGTGGCTAAATGGGACAGCTTTGTGTGATTGAATTTGCTTGAGAAATTTCTCCCCAAAATTAATGTAATTGTTTTAAAAGTTCCATTACTTACTACTTTGAGCCAGCAAAAAGTTGTTACAGTTACTGTTACCCTGGCTGTAAAGGTTTACCCATTTCTCATTGCTGTCATTTATTTATTTATTTATTTATTTATTTATTTATTTATTTATTTATTTATTGTATTTATACCCCGCCTATCTAGTCATTTCGACCACTCTAGGTGGCTTACAACAAATGATAACAAGTTCTAAAAAATTTGTAACAATTAATTAATTAGATGATTCTATAAGATGGGAAAATAAAAATAAATCAAATAGAGAAAGAAGAAGGAAAGAGGACAGGAATTAACTGGAAGGGAAGGCCTGCCTAAACATCCATGTTTTTAGTTGGTTCTTAAAAGTACCCAGCGAGGGTGCAGCGCGAATCTCCGGAGGTAGGTTATTCCAGAGACGAGGAGCCACCGCTGAGAAGGCCCGGTTTCTAGTTCTTTCTTTCCGGGCCTCCCTTGGTGTCAGGCTCCTCAGCCTCACCTCTTGGCTCGCATGGGTGACACGGGTAGAACTAGTTGGGAGTAAGCGTTCCGCCAAGTATCGAGGTTCTAAACCATTTAGGGCTTCATATGTAAGCATTAACACTTTGAAGTCAATGCGGAAATGGATGGGCAGCCAGTGCAGCATGGCCAGAGTAGGAGAGATATGCTGGTATTTTCTCACTCCAGTAAGGAGTCTGGCCGCCGCACTCTGCACCACTTGAAGTTTCCGCAGCAGCTTCAAAGGAAGCCCCACGTAGAGCGCGTTACAGTGGTCTAATCTAGAAATTACGAGCGCAAGTACTAAGGTAGTGAGTGCCTCCGTGTCTAGATAAGGTCGCAGCCGGGCAATCCGCCAAAGGTGGAAAAAGGTGGTGCGGGCTACCGATGCCACCTGCGTTTCCATGGTGAGCATCGGGTCCAGGTGTACCCCCAGGCTGCGGACCCCACTCTTCGCGGCCAGGGCCACCCCCCCCCAAACATGAGGGAGTTTCCCAAGCCACCATCCACAGGGCCACCCACCCTCAGAACTTCCATCTTGTCCGGGTTCAACCTCAGCCCGTTCTCCTGCATCCACTGCTGTACGGCCCCCAGGCAGTGCTGGAGGGACAGGACGGCATCACCTGCAGTTGGTGAAAAGGAAATATAGAGCTGGGTGTCATCAGCATATTGATGACACGATGCTGCACACCCCCTGATGACCCCACTCAGCGGCCTCATATAGATGTTAAACAGCATTGGGGAGATGATCGACCCCTGTGGAACCCCACAATTGAGACTCCACAGGGCCGAAATACTCTCCCCAAGCTGCACTCTCTGGGGGCGATCCTCCAAGAAGGAACGGAACCAGGCCAGAGCTAAGCCACCGATACCCAACTCAGAGAGCCTCCCCAGGAGGATATTGTGGTCGACGGTATCGAAGGCCGCTGAGATGTCGAGGAGGACCAACAAAGAAATTTTACTGCTGTCGGCCTCCCTCAACAAGTCATCGTATAGGGCGACCAATGCCGTCTCTGTACCATGGCACGGCCTGAAGCCCGACTGAAAAGGATCCAGGGCATCTGTTTCATCCAGATGTGCCTGAAGCTGGTCAGCCACCACCCTCTCGACTACTTTGCTCATGAAAGAAATATTGGCGACGGGCCTATAGTTGCCAATTTCGTCCACCGCCAAATTAGGTTTCTTTCTTATGGGCCTAATGAGTGTCTCCTTGAGGGCAGAGGGAAACCTGTCCTCAAGGAAAGACCCATTTATTATTGCAGTGGCCCATTCTGTTGTTATCGGCCAGGCTGCTTTGATTAGCCAGGCCGGGCAAGGGTCCAAGGAGGAGGTGGTGGCTCGACAGCAGTGAAGCACTCTGGCCACAGAATCAGGCGTGATAGGTTGAAAGGAGTCAAGGGTTACCAGGCAAGACGGAGCGCTGGACATCTCTGCTCGACTTATTGTGTTCAAAAAAGGAGAGAGGTCCCGTCGGATGGCCTCGACTTTAGATTTAAAAAAGGCTGCAAACTGGTCAGGTGAAAAATTAAGGGGAGGCCTATCATCCAGACCAGTTCCGGATAGGTCGCGCACTATATGGAATAACTCCGCCTGCTGGTTGGACGCTTTGCTTATCCGGTTAGCGAAGTAAGTTCGACAAGCAGCCTTTACCTTAGACAGGTAAAGGTTAGTTGCGACCTTGACAGCTATCCTATTATAATCCGTTGGGTTCTTCCTCCATCTACGCTCTAGCCTTCTCCCATGTCGCTTCAGCACTCGAAGCTCCTGGTTAAACCAGGGCGCTGGACGAGCTCTACGACGGAGAGGGTGTTTAGGTGCGATTGTGTCTATAGCCCTGGTTAGGAAGGTGGACCAATTATCAACCAGAGTGTCGACAGGAGTGCTAGCCAGGTCCGCCATGACCCCTCTCATGACGTCCTGGAATCCAGCCGGATCCAGTAGCCTTCGAGGGCGGACCATAGAAATAGGTCCCTGCTCCCTGCTAGGGGGGAGAGCCACTGTGAGGTTACATTTTATTAGGTGGTGATCTGACCATGACAAGGGGATTGACGTGAGGTCTGTCACCACCAGATCACACTCGCTCCAACTGGAGGAAAAGACCAGGTCCAGTGTGTGACCACCCACGTGGGTGGGGCCGTTGACATGTTGGGACATGTTCAAGGAAGCCATGGTTTCCAAGAACCCAAGAGCTGACCCAGATGGCTCTGCCCCCACGTGCACATTGAAATCACCCAAGACCAAAAGCCTCGGGGATCCCAATAGTGCTGCGGAGACAAAGTCAGTCAACTCCGGAAGGGAAGTGACTGGATTGCAGGGAGCGCGGTAACCCAGCAAAATCCCAAAACCATCCCTGGCCCCAATCGATATGTGGAGTGCCTCTAGACCTGGCTTTACCACCGAGGAGCGCCTAGTAACCTCTAAGCTGGATTTATAAACAATGTTATTGTTCCTTATCACAGGGCAACCACTGGGAAACATGAAAATGCCCACTAATTCTGTTTCTTGCACAAAAGACTTTAAAAAAACAAAGCTATCCTTGGTGCTTTCTTCCCAGAGGCCGTGAAATGCAGCCCCCAGCATGTCCATTCTAACCGGAGATGGGATGGGTTTTGCAGCCCTACCTACCAGGTTCCTGGTTGGTTGAAATTCTATCGACAAGTATTCTTCTGAGAATTAATTTAGCATAAACTGAATTGTCATAGAACAAACCAGCCTCTTTAATTATTTATGTACCTCATTATTCTGCTGAGCAACCTCTTTTCTATGACCCAATCTCCAAAGAAAATTAGCCTTTTAAAAAAATTCCCCCTCATCTCCAACTATTTATTTATTTATTTATTTATTTTATTTATATCCCGCCTATCTAGTCGCGAAGGACTACTCTAGGCGGCTTACAACAGGGAAAAAATACTATAAAAATAAAACAACAAATTACAAAACAGGTAAAAGTAAAAAACAATAAAAGATAAGAAAATCAAAAGTAATCTGGTGAGAAGGCCTGCCGAAACATCCAGGTCTTTAGTAGATTCTTAAAAGTGCCCAGCGAGGGAGCTCCGCGAATACCAGGAGGTAAATTATTCCACAGGCGAGGAGCCACCGCCGAGAAGGCCCTATTTCTTGTTTTCTCTTTTCGGGCCTCCCTCGGCATTAGGCTCCTCAGCCTCACCTCCTGGCTCGCCCGTGTGACCCGGGTAGAACTTGGTGGGAGAAGGCGTTCCGCCAGATATCGAGGCCCTAAACCGTTTAGGGCTTTATACGTAAGCGTTAACACTTTGAAGTCAATGCGGAACCTGATGGGCAGCCAATGCAATGCGGCCAGAGTGGGCGAAATATGTTGGAATTTTTTCACTCCACTGAGTAATCTGGCCGCCGCATTCTGCACCACCTGTAATTTCCGCAGCAACCTCAAAGGAAGCCCCACGTAGAGCGCATTACAGTGGTCTAATCTCGAGATTACGAGCGCGTGTACTAAGATGGTGAGCGCCCCCACTTCCAGGTAGGGCCGCAGCTGGGCTATCCACCTGAGATGAAAAAAGGCGGTGCGGACCACCGACGCCACCTGTGACTCCATGGAGAGCACCGGGTCCAGATGGATCCCCAAGCTGCGTACCCCATCCTTTGCAGGGAGAGTCACCCCCCCAAAAGAGAGGGAGTTTCCCAAATCCCCGACTGTACTTCCGTCTTGTCCGGGTTCAGCCTAAGTCCGTTCTCCTGCATCCATTCCAGTATAGTCCCCAGGCAGCGCTGAAGGCACAGGACGGCTTCTCCTGCGGTTGGCAAAAAGGAGATGTAGAGCTGCGTGTCGTCCGCATACTGGTGACACGAAGCACCACACCTCCTGATGACCCCACCCAGCGGCCTCATATAGATGTTAAATAGCATTGGGGAGATAATCGACCCCTGTGGAACCCCACAGTTGAGGCTCCACGGGGCCGAGACCCTCTCCCCAAGCTGCACTCTCTGGGGGCGGTCCTCCAAGAAGGAGCGGAGCCAGGACAATGCCAGGCCACCTATTCCCAACTCGGAGAGCCTCCCCAGGAGGATACCGTGGTCAATGGTATCAAAGGCCGCTGAGATGTCGAGGAGGACCAACTGTGACAAACCCAGACCTACTGGGATATGCCACAGTTTCACTAAGCTGCCACCAACCATTCCCTATAAGAAGTCACACAGACCAGGGATGGATTTTTAACAAATAAAAGAACAAGGTTTATTTAAACAACACACAGGGAAAATAAAATGATCAGGTGAATAAGATACAGTAACGTGGCTTAGTCTTAATCATGCATACACACAGTTTGGTTCACACAGAACACTTAACTTGAAGCACAGACCCTGAACCTATCAGTTCTGGCTAACCATACAGACACCTGAACCTATCAGGTTGGTACTGACTGACACACAGTAGTACCCTGTCTGACACACAGACTCCCACTCAAGCTTCTTCTCTCAGCTCTTCTCCAGCTTCTCCAGCTTCTCCACACACGCTCCACATATATATACAATACAGCCCCTCCTCCTGATGTCCCGCCTTCCACTCCCCATAGGATGGAACTTTCCCTCCAAACCCGTGACAGACAGGTAACATCAGTGCTGTATGTAACACCTCCCCTCTTTATAAGTTGTTTTGTAGGGGGAAAGCTAAGGTGCTTTTCACCAAAAAACAACCTGGACCCAAAACAAACAAAAACAGTCATATAATAACATACAATACCATACTTACTTATACTTACACTCTATTAGGCATTTAAACATTTACCATTAACAATACATCCAGTTACCTTTATTCATACAAACCAAACATGTTTAATAAACAAGTACATTTAACCTTTTGTCACCAAAATATATACATAGTCCATGTTTCTTTCGCCGTCTTCATTCTTCAGGTCTTCTTGACAAGGCGTCAGCAACACAGTTCACTGACCCTCTGACCACCTTCACTTCAAAGTCATAGTCCTGCAAGTTTAAAGCCCACCTCATAAGTTTGCTATTGTGGGTTTTCATTGTCTTTAACCATTGCAATGGTGAATGGTCAGTGCACAGAATAAAATGTCTTCCCCAGATGTAAGGCTTGGCCTTCTGGATCGCGTAGACTATGGCCAAACACTCCTTCTCCACGGTTGCCAAATGTCTCTCACCTTTTTGAAGTTTCCTACTCAGGTAGGACACTGGATGCTGGTCACCATTCTCATCCTCCTGGCACAGAACTGCTCCTACCCCGCTGTTAGACGCATCGGTGTAGATGATGAACTCCCAGTCGAAGTCTGGAGCACGCAGCACTGGATACTGGACGAGCGCCTCCTTCAACCTCTGGAACGCCGCCTCACAGTCGCTGGTCCACGGGATGCGGTCATCAGCCTTCTTCCTCGTCAGATCGGTCAGCGGAGCCGCAATCTCGCTAAACCTCGGGATGAACTTTCTGTAGTAGCCCACCAACCCAAGAAATGATTTGACTTTTTTCTTGGTGTTGGGTCTGGGCCAATCACGAACAGCTTCTATTTTGGCCTCCAGGGGTTTTATCACTCCTCCCCCTACCATGTGACCCAAGTATTTTATTTCTGGGCTACCCAGCTGACACTTGCTGGCCTTTACTGTTAGCCCTGCTGCACTTAACCTCTGCAGCACTAACTCCAGGTGTATCAGGTGATCTTCCCAGGTATTACTGAAGATCCCTATGTCGTCAATGTAGGCCACTGTAAAGTCACTGAGCCCTGCCAAGGTCTGGTCCATCAGCCTTTGGAATGTGGCTGGTGCATTTCTGAGACCAAAGCTCAGGACTCGAAACTCATAGAGACCAAAAGGGCTGCAAAAGGCAGTCTTTTCTTGATCCCTGGGATCAATTCTTAATTGCCAATATCCCTTTACCAGGTCCAATGATGAGATGAACCGACAACCCCCTATGGTTTCAATCAGGTTGTCTAGCCTGGGCATTGGGTAGGCATCAGGAGTGGTTACACGGTTTAATTTCCTGTAATCAACACAAAACCTAATGCTCCCATCAGGCTTGTCCACAAGGACTATCGGAGAGGACCAAGGACTAGAAGAGGGGACGATTATGTTCTCCCTCAGCATCTCGTCCAGCTCCTTCCGCACCTTGTCCCTATAGGGTCCCGTTACTCGGTATGGGGATACTGCCTGCGGGGGTGCATCCCCTGTGTGGATCCGATGCATCACTCCCTTCACTATCCCCGGCTTGTTGGAAAACACCTGTTGATATTTAATGAGCAGCATTTTTAGTTCTTGCTGCTGGTCTTGGGTGAGTGCAGGACTGATCTTTACCTCCTCTGGGTTGTATTTTACTTCCCCTCTACCCTCCCAGAAGGGTAACTCAGCTTCCTCACTCTCAGCTGCTTTTATCGCAAATAAAACCCTCTGTTCCCCTCTGTAGTAGGGTTTTAGGGCATTCACATGAACCACCCTCCTTGCTTGGTTCTCCTCCTGCTCTATTAGGTAGTTCAGGTCTGACATCTTGGAAATGACCCTATATGGTCCTGCCCATTTGAGCTGCAGTTTATTCTCTCTGCAGGGCCTAAGCCAAAGCACTTCCTCCCCTGGGTCAAAGTGCCTCTCTCTAGCTTTGTGGTCATACCATGTTTTCTGTCTGACCTTCTGAGCTTGCAGGTTTTCTGCTGCCAGCTCTAGATTTCTCTTTAGGTCATTCATCAAGGTGTCTATGTATGTCACAACGTCTTGTGGATCATCCTGGGTGATCTGCTCCCAATCTTGCTTGATCAAATCAAGGGGCCCTTTCACCCTTCTCCCAAATAAAAGTTCAAATGGACTGAACCCGGTACTGGCTTGTGGCACTGATCGATAAGCAAACAAAAGGGATTGCAGCTTCTGGTCCCAATTGTTTGGATTCTCTGCCAAGTAAGCCCTAATCATGCGCATTAGAGTCCCATTGAACTTCTCAGTTAACCCATTACTTTCAGGATGATAGGCAGTGGTTTCCTTGTGCTTAATTCCACAGATTTGCCATAACCGTTTCATGAGCTTCGATGTGAACGATGCTCCCAAATCTGTGATTATTTCTGAGGCAAATCCCATCCTGGACATATACCCCACCAAGGCATCTGCCACTGTGTTAGTTTCAATGTTAGTCAAGGGTATGGCTTCAGGGTACCTCGTGGCATGGTCCACAATGGTGAGAATGAACCTGTTCCCCCTCTTTGTGGCCTTGGGCAAAGGTCCCACAATATCCACCCCTATGCATTTGAACGGAGTGTCAATCACAGGCAAAGGGCACAACTTTGCTTTGGTCCTGTCGCGGCTATTCCCCTGCCTTTGACACACATCACATTGTTTACAGAACTCCCTGATCTGCTTCCCTATGTCAGGCCAGTAGAAATTCTGTGTGATTCTCTGCTGTGTTTTGTTCACCCCTAAGTGCGCAGCAAACATGTCAGAGTGCCCCCTTTGTAAGATCATGGGGCGATACTTTTCAGGCACCACTAGCTGACTTCTGATTCCATCTCCCCCTTTTGAGGTATTCCTCAGGGTCTCTCTATACAAAATCCCCTTTTTCTCTAGAAATCTCACTGGGGTTTCAGGTGTTAGCTGGGCGTCAGTCACCTGTTCAAAACACTTTTGGAGAGTGGCGTCTGCCTTTTGCTCTTGTCCAAATCTGCTGTCTGTGGTTAAGGTTTCCACCACAGCTTCTGAACTCCCCCCTGCTTCCGTCTCTGGCTCATCAGTACCCCCCTGAACTGTCCCCGTGGTGGCTTGTGAACGTGTAATCACTAGCACCCGTTTCACATGTTCAGCCAGGTCATTTCCCACGAGCACGGCTGCTGGCAGAGTCGATGAAATCGCTAGCCGCCAAACTCCCCTCCAGCCTTGAAAGTTCACAGGTACCTCCGCTACTGGCAGTGAGATCACCTGCCCCTCAATCCCTGCCACCTTCATGCTCTCATTTGGGATTACATATTCCCTAGGAATAATATCTGGATGGCACAGGGTCACCTGGGAACAAGTGTCCCTCAACCCCCGATACTGATGGTCAAGTATTCCTACGTCCACCCCTGCTGTTTCAAACAACTGAGAATCTGTTCTCACGAGCAAGCAGCGCTTGACCTCCACAAGAGGACCATTTTCCTCAGCCTGATCAGCAGATGTAACTGTTCCAGATTGAGTAGCCATGGCAACAGGCTCCCTCAGTGACAAGGGGCTTTGCTCTTTCTGGACACAGAACACAGCTTTTGGCTTGGTTCCACTCGATTCCTGAGGCACAATTCCTTTTAGCTGCTTTAATTTCTCACACTCTGAGATTAGATGGCCCTTTCCCTGACAGAAATAACATTTTCTGCTATATTTTGAGTCTTTCTCATCTTGTTTTGGTTTTCCCTCCAAAATCTGAGGTCTTGGTTTCATGTCTGAGGGCTTCCCTTCACCATGGGCCCCTCCCCCTTGCTGGTTTTTCCCTGGTCCCTGAGAGTACTTGCTGTAGGTTTCTTTGGGTTTTCCTACAGATTTCTCCTCACCTAAGGGCTTTCTTATTTGGGAAATAAAATCTGCAATCTCGGCGGCTTCTGCCACAGATTTTGGTTTCCTTTCCCTCACCTGGAATTTCAGTTCCCCATGCAGGACTGAATAGAACTGTTCCAGCGCTATCAAGTCTTTGAGCTGCTGAAAGGTCTCTGTCCCCTCCTGAGATAGCCATTTTTCTAGCAGCCTCACCAGTTGGGCCCCCACTTGGGTAAAAGTCTGCTCTGGTTTCTTTGTGAGGGACCTGAATCTTTGCCTCAGCTGTTCCGCATTTATCCCATGTCTTGCAAACACCAGTTTTTTAAACTCTGCAAAATCTTTCATCAGTTCCTCAGGCATCTCGGCATAGACCTCAGCCAGGCTACCACTGATTAAAGATCGCATGATGGTCATCTTCTCAGTTTCCCTCACTGAGAAGTCCACAAACGCCCTTTCCACTAAGGAAAAGAACACCTCAGGACAATCTCCCTTGTGGTACACAGGGAATTTCTTCAGGTCAGCTTTAGACAATTGGCCTCCCTCAGAATCCCTATTGTTATTATTGTTCTGATTCATCAGTTCCAATTTTCTTAGCTCAAACGCTATTTTCTCTCTCTCCAATGCCAATTCAAATTGTCTCTGTTTCTCCCTTTCCTCCCTTCTTTCTCTCTCTAATCTTTCCTCCATTTCCCTCACCCTCAGTTCATGCTGTTGGGCTAGGAGTATTTTTCTGAGCTCTGGGTTCTGTTCTCCCGTGCTGTCACCCTGCACTGAGCCAAATTCTTCCTCAGAACCTTGGTCAACCTGGGGGTCTTTCACTTCACCCATTTCTGCCATTTGGCTTCGAGTCAAGGGCATACTCCCCCCCCAGAACAAGCTGCTTTAAAAAGTCAAGCCTCAAAATAAAGCGACCACTTTTTTTTTTCTTTTGCCTCAGAACCAGCTTTCTCTATAGATTGCTGCTGTCCTTTCAGCACTACTTGCAACTGTAGCGAGTTAGAGTCTACCCCCCTCTGCTGGGCCTCTCAGCAGGCAGGCTAGATCACTGCTACTACACAGTTTTGCCTCAGCTTTTTTCCCGCCAAAAACAGGCTGCCTCAGAGCACCCTAATCTAGTCTCCCCAGCTGGCACGTTCTTCCACTAGCGCACCTCCCTGTGAGGTACACCTAGAAGATTACCTACGCGCCTCAGATTGTCCCTGACTAGACCCCCCTTGCTCTGGGCACACTTGCCAAGGCTTTGCTGGACCGCTGGACAACTGGACCAGTCGTATCCCACACGCTGGACACCAATCAATGTGACAAACCCAGACCTACTGGGATATGCCACAGTTTCACTAAGCTGCCACCAACCATTCCCTATAAGAAGTCACACAGACCAGGGATGGATTTTTAACAAATAAAAGAACAAGGTTTATTTAAACAACACACAGGGAAAATAAAATGATCAGGTGAATAAGATACAGTAACGTGGCTTAGTCTTAATCATGCATACACACAGTTTGGTTCACACAGAACACTTAACTTGAAGCACAGACCCTGAACCTATCAGTTCTGGCTAACCATACAGACACCTGAACCTATCAGGTTGGTACTGACTGACACACAGTAGTACCCTGTCTGACACACAGACTCCCACTCAAGCTTCTTCTCTCAGCTCTTCTCCAGCTTCTCCAGCTTCTCCACACACGCTCCACATATATATACAATACAGCCCCTCCTCCTGATGTCCCGCCTTCCACTCCCCATAGGATGGAACTTTCCCTCCAAACCCGTGACAGACAGGTAACATCAGTGCTGTATGTAACACCAACAGGGACACTTTGCCCCTATCGGCCTCCCTCAGTAGGTCATCACACAGGGCGACCAAAGCCGTTTCTGTGCCATGGCGCGGCGTGAAGCCCGACTGGAACGGATCCAGGGCATCTGTTTCTTCCAGGAGCACCTGAAGCTGGTCGGCCACCACCCTCTCGACTACCTTGCTAAGGAAGGAAACATTGGCGACGGGCCTGTAGTTGCCAATTTCGTCTGCCGCCAAACTGGGTTTCTTCCTAATGGGCCTAATGAGTGTGTCCTTCAGGGCAGATGGAAATCTGCCCTCAAGGAGATACCCATTTATAATAGCCGTGGCCCACTCCGTTGTTAACGGCCTGGCTGCTTTGATTAGCCAGGCCGGGCAAGGGTCCAAAGAGGAGGTGGTGGCACGACAGCGATCAAGCGCCCTGGAGACAGTGTCAGGCGTAACAGGCTGAAAGGTGTCCAAAATCACCGGGCAAGATGGAGCGCTGGACATCTCAGCTCGACTCACTGTGCTCAAAAAAGGAGAGAGGTCCCGGCGGATGGCCTCCACTTTTGATTTAATAAATGCTGCAAATTGGTCCGGTGAAAAACTAGGGGGAGGCCCATCGCCCGGGCCAACTCCGGAGAGGTCGCGTACTATACGGAATAACTCCGCCTGCTGGTTGGACGCCTCGCTTATCCGGTTAGCGAGGTATGATCTAGTAGCAGCCTTTACCTTAGCTAGATAAAGGTTAGTAGCGACCCTGACAGCTATCTTATTAAAATCCGTCGGGGCCCTTCTCCATCTGCGCTCTAGCCGTCTCCTGATCTGCTTCCTCGCCCGGAGGTCCCGGTTAAACCAGGGTGCCGGGCGATCTCTGCGGCGGAGAGGGCGTTTAGGTGCGATCATGTCAGCAGCCCTAGTCGCGGCAGCAAACCAGCCATCCACCAGAGCCTCGACAGGAGCGCCAGCCAGGTCAGCCGTAACACCTCTCATGGCATCCTGGAATCCAACAGGATCCAATAGCCTTCGAGGGCGGACCATAACAATAGATCCCTGCTCCCTGCGGGGGGGGAGAGCCATTTTAATGGTACACTTTATTAGGTGGTGATCCGACCATGACAAGGGTACCGACTCAAGGTCAGTCACCATCGGACCACTCTCACTCCCATTGGTAGAAAAAACCAGGTCAAGTGTATGACCCCCCCACGTGTAGAAAAAACCAGGTCAAGTGTATGACCCCCCCTACATCTCTGCAGTTCATTTGCATCCTATTGCTTTTCTTTCTTTAGCACGGATCCCTCTATTTTTTTTCCTGGTATGTTTTCCTTCTTGCTCAATTTACAGTGAGTTTCTTTCAAAAAACTCAGTAGGGTGTAGCCCTATCCCTGCCTACTGCTCAGGGAAGTAATCAGTTAACAGAGAAAGACCCATTTTCGTTATACTGAAAAAGTAGCGTATTGCAGTCATGGTCACTGCAATCCTGAAAATTACTCTGCGCCATCTCAATACAGTATTGCAAAAAGTAACATGTTACCAAAATAACATGCTATTCCTATAACTTCTCACTAACTTGGAAAGGCCACCATTTCTTCCAGTGTTGGAAGTAGACTGCTTTACTGAGCATCTTATTCATGGTCTGTCTTACATAAATTTGTTTGGAAACTTTGGCTCTTAATAAATGTAAATGTAAACACTCATCCCCATGTGATTCTCTAACAAGAGCAACTGCTAACTTCTAGAAGATAGAAAGGCAGCAGTGCTTTTGTTTTTGTTTTCCTACACTCGCAGCTATTCACAGACCATTTTGGTATTTGAAATTCCAGCCTTGATATATATATATATATATATATATATATATATATATATATATATATATATATATATATATATATATATATATATATATATATATATATATATATATATATATATATATATATATATATATATATATATATATATATATATATATATATATATATATATATATATATATATATATATATATATATATATATATATATATATATATATATATATATATATATAAATCCCAGCTGTTGTTGGCAAAGCAGCCACCATGTTCTCTAGACTCACAAAGAGAGTATGGCTCAATAAGAAGCTGACTACACATACAAAGATCCAGGTTTATAGAGCCTGTGTTCTAAGCACACTCCTGTACTGCAGTGAGTCCTGGACCCTTTGTGCACGGCAGGAGAGGAAGCTGAACACCTTCCATATGCATTGCCTCCGATGGATTTTTGGCATCACCTGGCAGGACAAAGTTCCAAACTGAGCAGTCCTAGAACGAGCTGGAATTTTCAGCATGAATACATTACTGAAACAGCGACGTCTACATTGGCTTGGGCACGTCGTGAGAATGGCTGATGGTCGGATTCCAAAGGATCTCCTGTATGGAGAATTAGTGCAGGGAAAGCGCCCCAGAGGGAGACCACAACTGCGATACAAGGACATCTGCAAGCGAGATCTGAAGGCCTTAGGAATAGACCTCAACAGATGGGAAACCCTGACATCTGAGCGTTCAGCCTGGAGGCAGGCGGTGCATTACGGCCTCTCCCAATTTGAAGAGACCCTTGCCCAGCAGGCCGAGGCAAGGAGGAAGTCACAAAAGCAGCAAAACCAGGGAGCCGGACAGGGGACAGACTGGATTTGTCTTCAGTGTGGAAGGGACTGTCACTCTCGAATTGGCCTTGTCAGCCACACTAGGCGCTGTTCCAAGCCCTCCATACAGAGCACGCTACCATAGTCTTTCGAGACTGAAGGATGCCTAACATATATATATATATATATATAAAGCAACGACAGTTGGGATTAAGAATTTGGGAGATATTATTTGCATGTGCTTCTGAATATTATTCTCCTGACACCAAGTTGTATGCCCCGATTTGGAATGGCTGAAAAAAAAATAGAACAACTCATACACATTTTAAAGGAGGGGTGGGCAACCTCAGTGAGCTTCCAGACCTTATTGTGGGCCACAGTAGACATGCAAATTGCCATTTTGAATTTTTTAAAAAATCTGAGAGCTAGTGACTGGATGAGCACTTTTGGTTTTACTTTTGGTATTGGGAGGAGAAGTTCTCTCAGATCCCCAGGGCAAAACCCACTATTTCCAGAATACTGTAGGAGAGAAAATGGGGATTCTTTACATCCTCCAATGTATTATTCTTTTAAATGGGTGGTGGGGCATAAGGTGACCTGGGGGGGGTGTCATAAAATGTGCCTGGGCCACATTTTACCTATCTCTAACCTAAAGTCATCCATTAGCAGGAAGAAAGAAGGCAGTTTTGACCCAAAATCAACTGTTAGTCTTGCAGTAGATTCCTTGCTTCAATCAAAACTGAGCCTCACCAACATCAACACCAGCCTTCCATTGCACCTAAGACCTCAAAAAAGGGTGGGTGGGTGGTCCAGGATTCCCTCAATATTTCCAGAGCAGCAGTGACAGTTGTAAGCCGCCCAGAGACCTTTGGGTAGAGTGGGCGGCATATAAATTAAATAAATAAATTAAATAAATAAATAAATAAATACATTCCAACATAGTAGGGGATTCACAATCGAGCATTTCCAGAGCAAATGATGTGAACATGCTTTAAAAATATCCACAGTTTAAATAGTCCAGATATTGAATTTATCCAAATCTAGTATATTTATGTCTGTCTAGTACCTTTTAGGTCATCTATTAACCTTACTGCTTGTCTTTTCTGATGTTGATTTGTTTTCCTCTAGCATTTTGAATACCGGTAGGAAGTCATCTATTTGTTTCACAGTCATGTGATACCCAGTGTGGTGTAGTGGATACACTGATGGACTAGGACATAAGAGACCTGGGTACAAAGACACCCTCATCTGTGAAAACTCACTGGGGACGTTGCTTTATGTTGGTTCTGACTTGATGGCACATAACAATGACAACATAGGTAAAGGTTCTCCTTGACAATTTGTCCAGTCGTGTCTGACTCTAGGGGGCAGTGCTCATCTCCGTTTCTAACCCATAGAGCTAGCGTTTGTCCGAAGAGAGTCTTCAGTGGCCACGTGGCCAGTGCGACTAGACACAGAACACCGTTACCTTCCCACCATGGTGGTACCTATTTATCTACTTGCATTTTGCATGCTTTCAAACTGCTAGGTTGGCGGGAGCTGGGACAAAGCAACGAGAGCTCACTCCGTCGCGTGGATTCAATCTTACGACTGCAGGTCTTCTGACCTTGCAGCACAGAGACTTCTGTGGTTTAACCCGCAGCGTCACCATGTCACA
This sequence comes from Pogona vitticeps, assembly GCF_051106095.1. NCBI lineage: Eukaryota > Metazoa > Chordata > Lepidosauria > Squamata > Agamidae > Pogona > Pogona vitticeps. Next base: position 46,105,486 of record NC_135785.1, read on the forward strand.
ACATACATATGAACAAAACATTATGAAGCTCTAGCATCCTTCTCTTTAATTCCTGAATGAATCTTTTGTCATAGTTTTGAAGTGACCAGTGGAATGACTCTAAAGAAAATATATAAGTGCATAGGCATATTGTCTACTCATAGAAGATTTCGTCAGTCAAATATCCCAACATAGGAGCTCATCCCAACTGATATGATGCACAGACCCTCCCTTTACATTGATGTTTTTGTGAAGGTATTAAAAATTTGGAATGCAGAAGAACTGCATCCAGTATAACAATTTTGTCTTGGTGATATCACTCTGTGAATAATCATAAGTTTCTTTGAGATATTACACCACAGGCACAAAGCTGTGGCCGTCAGTGGTCTCTTTTTCCTGTGGGCAATTAAAGTTGTACTTTGCACAACCCCCTTCTTTGTGCATCTATATGACTTTTTTTTCCTGCTCACCTTGCCCTATTAGATTTAAACACACACACAGCCAGACACTGTTTGGCTTTCATATGCAGAGGTATTTTTGTAAATTAATGTTAATGAAAAATCATAATGGTGGGAGCCAGGGATTGACTGTGGTAATGACTTTTTTTGAAAAGTACAGTAGTTGTTTGTGTTTGGAATACCTGATCGCTGTGGAACAAAGTCTCACTACAAAATAAATATCTGTTTACAAAAAATGATACACACACCATGTGATATTCCACTCATGAAGCTTGTCTGTTTCACATTGTCTCTGACATGGTATATGCAGATGTAAGAAGGGGAAGAAAAGCTAACACTCACTGGTGTGCAATATATGTGTCAGCCATGCATGTTCTATTGTGCCAGGCAGGAATCTTGTACAATTTAATGCTTTCAAACCCTAAAAAAGAACCAGTTGCAGAATTTTGATGGTGTATACCTATGTGTACAGTTTTTCCACCAACATTACTAAACAGCTTGTAGGGAAATACATTGTGAGAAACTGTATTTATCTTAAGTCTGAAGTAGGCACGTACACATGCATAAGATCTGAATAACATGCATTTATTTTCACCAAAAAATATTGCTTCTGTTGAGCAGCACTAATCATCCAGTGTTGAATCTCAATGAAGCCTATTCCCTTGAAAGCTCTTCCTCCTCCTTCTGCTCCATTCTGGCTATATTGTCCACATATTATGTCCATGTTCACCTGTAGAAGAACCAAATTTTGAAATATGTAGATCACCGGAGCATGTCGCCAAGGTCACAAATATTGAAGATAAGGGGTTTTTTTATTACTGCCTTTTTGCAAATTAGTGTTTCTTATTCCTTAATTCGAGGTTAGCAAATGTGTTTCTCTTTGAAGTCCTCATTTGTTATGCACAACTCAGCCAAGCTATGCAGCCGCCTACGCTCTGTGCTGCCCATGTTAATGTGTGCTATTGATCCCAAGAAGGCTTGGGGATGCTCTGTACTGACTGGAAAAGGTCTTTAAAATCAACAATCTTCATAATAATTCTGGTTTGGCTTTTCCCCTCCTATACACCATGCTAATTAGAGTCGCCAATGTGAGCAATGCATTTTAATTCTCTTTGGTGCATTGTAGGCCTCCAGGAACCTAGATGCTTGGGAAATATCCGACTTGAATGTAAATTAAGTCTCATTTCAGAGACATTGTGTCTCATAGCTTTTGAAAAGATTTCCTGCCTCAATTAGCATAAGAGGATGGTCATTTTGTTTTTCTGGCATTATCCCTCTTTCAGAGTTAGAAGGTTTCCTACTATCAGGTCAGTGTTGCAAGACATGAGCAAGTCCGTTAAGTGTAGGACCTTTTGGAGGCCATTAACTCATAGGGTTGCCGTAAGTAAGAAACAACTGGGCAGCATATAACAATGGCCACAGCTTCTGTGGAGTGCAACCACATGGTGGCTGGGTGGTGTATTGCAATGCTGGGAGAATAGGAAACAAACAGGAGTCAGGCAGACACTCTGTTGTGTGTGCAGGACATCAGCTGCCAATATCAGTTCATCTCAGTAAGACGAACTCAGGGCAGAGGGCCTCAGAATACACACTGGTTGTAAAATTCTTTCCCGAGGTACTGTGTAAAATTTCTACCATTTTCAGTATGCCCTGCAGGTATTCCATTTCAGGTTACTGAAGCTGGCTGGAAATTTTCTTTTTAGAGGGCTTTGGAAGCATTCCAAAATAGAACATAGCCTCTTGCCTGCACTGTGCGGTGGGAAGCAAGACCTTTGTGTGCATTTAACATGAAGCAGCCTGAAATGGATTATGCTGAACACACTTAGAGTAGGTCCAGGAATGCACTTACTTACCTGCACACCGCTATCCTTGCCACCCATTTAGCCTTGGACATGGCTCCTCTTTGAGCGTTCAGAGGCGTCAAATCTCATGTGCCTGGAATTCATGTTCAGGAAAATGAGTGTTTATTTTATAACCCATTTTCCTGCTTTAAAATGGTAACAGCCCTTCCATCTTCATCCTTCTCCTCCCCCTTTCTGGTCCCATCATTGAAACTTCACCTTGGGTAAGTGGCATATAACTTCCACTGATAAAATAATAAAGGAGACTTCTATGAGCAATCATCAATATGACAAAAAGTCACAGAAATGCATCCATCACTGATGACAGCTGTCAACAACCTTTCAGGCAAAACAGCACCACGCTGAGAAACAAATTGAGGTGTTCCACCACTCTTTCCTCCAACCTCACATAAAAACAGCTTTAGCCTGACTTGATGCTTCAGTCGTTAAACATTACTATTTACTTTGCTCCTCTGTTTCAACAGTCCTTGAAGATGTGATACTAAGACTAACTAATGCATGCCAGTCTTGCTCTCTTGTCCTCCCTCCTTTTTTTCTTCTTCTTCAACCAACTTAGGAAAACAAAGCACAAACCAAGATCAATTATAAATGTGAATATTTCAATGGCATTTTCATATTCTCATTTACTGTTGCTTCTGGGGTTGTCCATTATTGGGCAAAAAATATCTGATATGTTAATTAAACTGTACTGCTTCTGACACGAAGAAAGACATATTTTTATATTCTTAAAACAATCCTGTGGGTTGGACTAAGATGTTGTCATGCTCAGAACAGACTCATTAGCCAGTATCCTGTTCAATATGTAACCATGCACAGTGTTCTGACTGGAGAATCTGCTGTCACTATCTTGATAAAGTGCTGGTCATATGCAACCAGGAACACAATCAGCACCATGCTGGATTGCCATGGCAGTTTCCATAACTGGATTTCTGCACACATAAATTTTGAATGGGATACTGGCCACTGCATTCATTGAGAATTAAATTAATCATGACTACATTAAGCACCATTGATTCCAGTGGTTTTCCTCTAAGCATAACTATAGATTGGTGTGTTATTTCCAAAACTCTGTCATGTATTTTGTTGGAGCTGCTGCTGAGCCATGTTTCAGCAGTGCAGCTTGTCTTTGCCTACCTCCCCGGATGTTGCGAGTCTTCTAAGTTCCTTGAGGACAACTCGGGAGTAGAGTGGGGAACAATAGGCTATTTAAGGACTGTTCCCCCCTTGTGCCTCCCTCTTCCTTTGCTGGCATCAGTTCAGGACAGAGTCGGCACTGGTTTAGCTGTGTGCTAGATCACTGGTTCTTAACCTTGGGTTACTCAGGAGTTTTGGACTGCAACTCCCAGAAGCCTTCACCACCAGCTGTCCTGACTGGGGTTTCTGGGAGTTGCAGTTCAAAAGCATCCGAGTAACAAAGGTTAAGAAACACTGTGCTAGATCATAGGCCTGCACAGTTCAGTGATCGGGAATTGGGGGGTAGCATCGGCTCCCTTCCACAGTTTGCTTGGCTTTCGCAATGTGTAGCCTGCTTAATTAACTTGTAAACCACCCAGAGAGTGCTTGAAGCGCTATAGGGTGGTATATAAGCAGCATGCTTTGCTTTTGCTTTGCTTTTGCTCAATTTGAATTTAGTTTTAATTAATTTGTCTTGATTTACTAGTTGTTAATTAACTTAATTTAAATTAGATAACAGTGCGAAGGGGGGTTGTCATGACTGTGAGAGTATCGTGGATCATGCTCCGGCGCGAAAGCAGCTTGTGCAGCTGATTTTATTTTCGGTTAGTATTTGTTTTACACATGTATATGTATATATACATGTATATGTATATGTATATATACATGTATATATGTACACACACACACACACACACACACACACACACACACACACACACAATTCTGGCAAAGTTGGAAGGAAGGCAGAGACCTGAGAATAGAGTGAGCCTGCCCAACATTTCACCGTTGGCTAGGACTGGGTGATTAGAAGCGGTTGCGGAGCTGCCCTGCCGCTTGGCCTAGCTGCTGTTTGGCACTTCGTTCCAATCCCACCTTCAATGTTCTTTCCATTCATAGAGTGGGGTTTAGAGTTGGGCGGGGCCCAGATTTGAACTGTGCCACATGCCTGACGGTTGGAAGAGGCGCATTATAGGAGGCACCATTTTCAATTAATATCTGCCTTCTCAACTTAGTCAATTAATAATAATAATAATAATAATAATAATAATAATAATAATAATAATAATAATAATAATAATAATAATAATTTTATAAGTCAATTGGCAAGTTACTTAGATATAATATTAACCAATTAATAATAATAGGATTAACGGTCAATCTTTGTTTAATCATAATTGAATCACTGGGCGTGCACATGTGCTTAATTGATTGTGGTTGATTATGTGACCTAATTGATTACTTTTAGTAATACTTGAACGGTTTAGGACCTCGATACCTGATGGAACGCCTGCTCCCACCAAGATCTACCCGGATCACCCGTGCAACCCAGGAGGTAAGGCTGAGGAGCTTGACACCGAGGGAGGCCCAGAGGGAAAAGACACGAAACTGGGCCTTCTCGGTGGTGGCTCCTCGCCTCTGGAATAACCTCCCACCAGAGATTCATGAGGCCCCTACACTGGGTACTTTTAAAAACCAACTGGATGTTCATCTAGGCCTTCCCTCCTACCAGCTCTTGATTCTTTCTCTTTCCCCTATATATCTTGGCACTGTATCTGTTATGAACTATGTTTAATGTTTGTACTGACTTAATGTACATATTTTATGTTGGAAGCCGCCCAGAGTGGTAGAATCTACCAGATGGGTGGGATATAAATCAAATAAATAAATAAATAAATAAATACATTCGGTGATCATGCGATGCCCCTAGGTGATCACCTCACACCAGTGACAAATAGGATAAATACATAGATTTATTTGATCTGCTAAATAGAAATGTGGAACAGAAGCACATGGATAAGGATGACGAGAAAGAAAAAGAAAGACGTAGGAGAAAGAAACCAGGTAGGACATGGGCAAACTGGTTGCCTGGGTTTGTGATTTATGCTGACATGTTAGTGAAAGCCCAACACTGGTGAACTTTTTCAGTATTTAGACTTGATCTATGGGGCTTATGTAGATTTCACGGGACAAGGGTGGCTTCATTATGATGAATCGTTCTATATGTGGAGTGTGATTCACCCAAATCTTCTTTGGGATGAGCCCCTGCCTGGTCTCTGGCTACTGAATATGACACCTGCCAGGCCCAACCTTGGTGACAGGTTCGATAGCGGACATCTTAATTGGAAAATGGCCCTGACTCAGAATCCCCATCTAGGAGTAGGGCGGGTGGTTCTGTTGGGAGTACAATGTCAAGGGTCTCTGTGCTAGGAAGCCATGCCATTTCAGACATGATTGCTCAGCGCGTGGTGGACAGCATCCCCAACATCTCATGTTTTAGAGCCGGGGCTCATTGACAGACTAAGGGCCCATGAAGCAATATAAAACACAGTAGTGCTGGGAATAATCTGGAAAAAGGGCCCTAGACCAATTAAGGTGCAAGTCTTAGAAGCCTGGCTGCACAATTATCTAATTAGAGAGGATGCTAGCTACTTGTTGGAGGGTTTTAGGTATGGCTTTTGCATACCGGCAGTTGGCGAGCGTGAGGCATTTTTTTGCTCAGAACTTGAAATCTGTTGAAGGAATAGAAAGCATTGTCCAGGAAAAGATAGCTAAGGAAGTGAAGGAAGGGAGAGTGTTGGGGCACTTCACGACATCTCCATTAGAGTATTTAGGGGTATCACCATTAAGGATAGTTCCAAAAAAGGCACAAGAGGACTTTAGACTAATACATCACCTGTCCTACCCAGAAGGGCATCAGGTAATGATGCTATCCTTCATGAACTTTGCACTGTTCATTACACCTCCTTTGACAAGGCGGTTTGCACAGTGCATAAGTGTGGCATGGGGGCGGAGTTGGCAAAATGCAACATAAAATCAGCTTTCCATATTTTGCCAGTTCACCCTCAAGATTCTGAACTCCCAGCACTGTGGATCATGTGATTACAGTGCTGGTGGGGAAATATGCACCAGGGCCACACCCAGACCAACAGTCAACAAGGAGAAGGTGGCCTGAGGTCTGGGGGTGGTCAAATTGGGGCCAGACAGGTTCTCGCTGTCTTTACAACTGCAAAAACCTGGGGCCAGGGACTCGCCCATTAGTTGGTTAAGGGGTCTGTTGCAACCTCTATGCTTAAACCTGATTCCGCACAATGGCAGGACCCCATTTGCCAAAGGATGGCAACAACGATTAATTTAATAAAGTGTGGCCCGTGTTTAATCCATAATTTGGTCTTGCATCTTTATTCTGGGTTAGGGCAGGCCATGAAAATTTTGCCCTATAATATTTAACACCCAACATTTATACAACAGTGTTGATGTAGATTAATGTGTAGAACAAGATACTTTACTTGCCAGTGCATAACTCTTACTACAGTAACCCAAAATGACTGTACCACTGATCTGATTAGTCTGCTGCATTGTCTAGAAGTGCTTTTCTGCATGTGCACACATGGAAAATGTTAATTTCTATTATTATTGCATCTCCTTTTTTATTGGAAACATGGGTCTCTATATCCAATGTATTTTCCAATAATTCTACCTGTGTGAGTCAGTCACAGGTATTTCAATGTCGAAAACTCTCCATGAAGTCTTACTGGCAGTTCATGCTGCAGGGATGCCATTTACTCTGTCCTCAGGCCCTAACTTGCCTGTGTATGATGTAGGTACATCTGCATTCTCAGTTGTCTCATCAATCACTGGCTCAATTTTGTGTGTATGTGTGTGTGTGTGTGTGTGTGTGTGTGTGTGTGTGTGTGTGTGTGAGAGAGAGAGAGAGAGAGAGAGAGAGAGAGAGAGAGAGTAGCTGATCTCTTTTGTTCTTTCTAAAGACAGCTGCATCATCAGTCTGAACCAAATGTGACTTTGAGGTCAAATGTTCCCAGTAACTTATGCAAGTTTCCACACTCTAATTTACAGACGGGGACTGGTTATATTTCTTTTTTTTCTTTTTCTTTTTTCTTTTAGTCCTCAACACTTGACATCTGGTACATGAGTGTACTAAAGTGACCATGCATCCCTAGTCAATAAAAGAGCTCCTCGGGCTCTTTTTTTATGTAGCTCAATTCCCTGATTACTCTTATTGCATGTTACTAGAATTAAAAATGCATATTTAAAAATGAGTCCTTAATCCCTCACAATCCCAAACATTTAAACATAATAATGGAAGCTATGCTGGATCAGACCTAGCTGAAAATTCTTTTCTCTCAATGGCCAACCAAATGCTTATGAGAAGCCCACTGAAGGACTTAATTGAAGCAACACATAAACACATCACACCACCCTTGTTCATTAGCAAACGGTATTGAGAAGCATACTATCTCTAATAATGAAACTTGGATAAGGCCATCATGACTACTAGCCATTGATAGACTCCATGAATTTGTCTAATCCACCAGGTCGATGGCTATCATCATGTCTATGGGGTACCAGATTCAGTCTTGGCCACTTGGATGGACAACCTTTATAAAGAAAAATAGCCATAGGAGTGCAATCCTGTTGATTTTCTTTGATCCTGACCATAGTATCCTGACTTTTGACCATGGTATCTTTCTGGATTGGTTCTGTGCATTGGGAGTTGGGGACACTGTATTTTAGTAGTTCCACTCTTACCTACAAGGCAGATTCCAGAGTCATTAGGCTATGGAATATTGCCTGTCAGCCTGCTGGCAGCTTTATAATGAAGTGTTTTATATCTACACGAAGCCATTTGAAGCAGTCATCTTTAAACATTATTATTCATTTTGCTCCTCTTTTTTGTCCATCCTTGAAGATGGGACACTAAGATTGATCTGGAGCAAAGTGTGATCCATGTGCCTATCTTTATTCCTCTTCTACATTTGAATTGCATGCAGCTGACGAACACCAATAAACTGAAGTTATATCCTTACAAGATGACTTCGTGGATGAGCAGTTCCCAAGTGCAGGAGTGAGTACACTATCTGTTTCTGGATGGGCCTCCACTCAGAAAGATCAAGTGTGCAACCTGAAGGTAATCCTATATCTCTCTTTGTCATCATCATTTACAACTGTGCAGCTTGGCAAAGAGGATTTCAGCCAGTGTCACACTCCTATTTTAACAGTGTTAAAATTCACTGTTTTTGCACTCATTTATGAGAAATTCCAGTCCTTTCCCAGAGCTGACAAATTTTAGTGTACAAATGAATGTTTCATCTATTTTTTTCTCGTATGAAGATATTTCTGACTTGTAATTTTCTTTCTGTATTCATTCTGTCAAAATGAGTACAATTGGCACACTTTCCACAGACTTCCTAGTATAGGCTACATAAGGGGTTCTGTAGCTGATGCCACATCTATAGAAGGCCATTGCCATTGTTATGTGCATCTATGATGCTTCTATATGGGTATTTCATTCTTTTGATCCAAGAGAAGTGTAGGCAATCTCATGCCCTCCACAAGGTTTTGATTACAGCTGCCATAATCCTTTGTGACCATGTCTAATGGCTGAGGGTGCTAAGATTTATAAACCACAACATCAGAAGAACATTAGGTTGTCTATCCAGAACTCTGGGTCTAAACATCATTTAGCACTGTAAATGTATTCTTCCCAACAGATGCACACATTTATTTTGCTGTTGTTTCCAGACCTATATTGTCCTGTAGCCACTTCCTCTGCTCTTCATCCACTCACCACAACCTACAGGTTATAGTTAAAGTAACTATGTTTACAGGTTTAAATGAGTTTCAGTAATCTGACTGAAAATCTATCTGAATTTATTCCACAATGCAATTTTTAATAAGTGAGTCACACAACTCCCCTTACTCACAAGTTTGTACTGAAAGCTTTCATCGTTCACATAAAGGTCTCTGCTTTTTCCCATCACTCTAAATTCTAGAGAAAAGATGTGTGTCTTTCAAATGTAGTGCTTCTTAGGGTTACACAGTATGCTTCAAATATATTAATCAAAACTTGAATTCTTTCCTTATCTATATTTTCAACAAATGGAAACGTATTAAATACTGTCCTTGCTTCCTTTGTTTGCCACAAGAAAAATAGTGCTGACTGAAGTCTCTCATCCATCTTATCTGATCCAATTGAAATGCAGTACAATTCAGATCCTTATTTTCTCTTGTCCGGTTCTCTGCAGTATTTCGTTTAAACATCCAACTCCCTGGAGGCTGAGCCAGCCATTTTTGGTTTTACTGTTTTACTCTCACTTTCTCTTTGGACATCACCTTGTGCTTAGGAATGGACATATCTGCAAATGTTTCAAGTCTATATGAAAATTCATATGAAATGGTGTATTAAAATTCTTATGTGCATGAAAATTTGTGAGAATCTGCAAGCAATTTCCCCCAGTATACACATTTTTGCAAGCCCTTTCCACTAATATATATTTTCCTCCCAATTTACTCATGGTTCTATCCAATGTTATGTAAGTCTTGCACTTTTCCATGCATTTTTAAATTGGAAAAGTATACTGAAAAATATTAAGTACAAAACCTTAAGTTTAATAAATGCTTGGGACATATGAATGATGTTTGTTCATTTTAATATGAAAACTAAATGCTTTTCATCCGATGCCTAAATTTATTTGTTGCTTCAAACAGTGCAAAGTTGTACCGCAGGAGAATAAATTGCTGAACTACACGGTACATAAAATGGAACTTTACTTAAATATGTTCTTATAATGGATTCTGCCCTAGGTTTCAGTCAGGAGTATGAAGTGCTTCAATTCAATCTGAATTATTTATCTTACAAGTCACATCCCTCCAGAACTATAGCATCCCTGACAGATGGCCATCCAATCTTTCTTTGAAACTTTGACTGAAGAAGAATCCACCACTCCCCAGAGCATTATCTTACACAGATGAGCATCTTTTTTCCCCAGTAAGTTCTTCCTAACATTTAGTCAGACTCTCCTTTCTTGTCTTTTAAATCAGTAATTTCAGTCCTATCCTCTAGAGTAGCAAAACACAAGTTTGCTCCATATTATCTGCAACAACCCTTCAGATATTTGAAAATATTTGAAAATCTCTGAATGAATCCCGTGTATAACAAGCCAAATACACATAAATCTCTTTCTGGACTCTGGAGACTATCTGGAAATTTAGAGTGGCCCAGACAATGCCTGTCTTCCAAGGTGCCCACAGTGATACAGGCATGGCAAGACTGGGATAACTTGGGAAAGGCAATGGAGAATATATAAAACTGCTCCTATTTATAGTTGGACTGGAGAAAGGGGTTTAGGAGGCTATGGAAGAAGTAGCTTGGGTCTTCTGGGAGCCAGAGCTAGACAGAGGGAGGACAAAGGTGAGTTGCTTCCCCCTCCCTTTTATGTCTAAGACCTCAGGAGTTGTCATTGGATTTATGGGATAAAGACCAGGACAGGCTGCCAAAGACAATTTCAGCATGAATACATGACACATGATATGTCAGCAGTTTCCATCTTGGAAGTCATTTTCATGTAAAAAATAAAAATCTGGGGTGTGTATCACATACCCTGACTATATGAAAGAGACAAGCTAAAATATATAAATAAATGAAGATAATTTATATTTTAACATACATGGCAGGAGACCCAACTACAGAGAAGAACCCCTCAAGAGTCTAGCACAGTCTTGAAACTATGTTAACTAGTATCTTTATATTACAAACAAAAGAAATGTGATTATTTGTTCTGTGTCTTCTTTGTCGAGGGTCTTTAGTGTGGTATGGCTAAAAATTATCTACAGTGTTCGGCACTCTTTGTACCAGTTTTTCCTTCAAATTTGTTGGCAATTGTATTCAATGTTATTTTCACAATCCAAGTCCCCCTTTTTTTGATGTATTAAATTGAAAACATTATCTATAATAGCCTTTCTCTTCTAACATCAAAAGAGCCACAGCTTTAAAACTATTGCTTGGATAGAAATTGAATCTTTAGGTGTTATCTTGGGTAATATACTAGATCCTTTATCAGGATATCTTTTTATTACTATTTTTTAAAAAGCCTGCTATACCCAACTCATTTATCTTAGCATATTGCTTATTATGAAGGAATTCAGGAATACCCAACCCCTCAGTTAATGATTGTACCAACATTTTTCAAAAGATAACTTTTTGCATTGTCCTGAAGAATGTGCTCTGCTGCAATACTGAAAACTATATTCACACCTAATATTGGTTTATATAATCACAGAACTCCAGAAATACTTATTGAATACACTTCACTGTTAGTAGGAGACAAAGGATGCTGCTGACTCTTATTCAATCTAAAGCCTTTTTTAAAACAGTCTTTTAGCTGCAAAATGATCTAATGTTCCCTGAACCTGCCCTCATGTGCCCTCACTCTAAGTTAACTTCACAGACATCATAATCATCTAGCCAAATCTGACTCACATATAATTTTATTTTATTTGGTGTTATCAAATCAAAGATAAGCATTAGTTCAGTTCTTACATAATCCTTTACTGAGTGGGATCGCCTATGCTATTAATTCAAAAAGAAAAAGCCAAAACAGGCAGTGGGAGAAAATGGAACCGAAGCAGCAGCAGCTATACAAACCTGTGGTCTTGTACAGGAACTAAACGGGTGACGGTGAGCCTTTTTTAATTTTTGAGGAGGGAAAACCTTATTTTTAAATAGACAGAAAAATAGATCATTTTAAAAAATGTCAATTTGGACCAGATGCCTGAAGCTCACAAATCTTGAGCCATTTTCCACAGATATTATGATTTTATGGAGAAGGGAGGGTGGGACTGTGACAGGACTTACCCACAAACCTTGTGTGTTCTGTGGACCTCACTGGGAACTTGTACAAAAGACAACATGATGAAAAGGAGCACTTACAGTCATACTTCTGTGTATGTGCTCCTTTGTAGACTTTCAGCTGTCCATACAAAGCACAGGAGAAATACGTCCCCTCTCCCTTGGCTTTATGTGTACACACAGAGAGAATGACTTGGAAAGGTTTCTTTCTAGCCCAAATGTTTAAAAAGTACCTGCAATTCACAAGTACCTCATGTGTTTATAGTCCATGTAACATAAGCCTGTACTTCTCTTAGAATGCTGCTATTATCGTCTGTCTTGCAGGTGTGCCTTTGTGCTTCACCAGAAATGTGTTCATCCATTCAGCCTCACTTTCCCATTTTCCTCAGTTTTACTAATTAATATTACCTTAGGAGTTCTTTTGTTAAATTATCCATATAATACTGTTAGTCTATGATCTAATGCCCTTGATAAGTGGATCATTAATTTTCAGTTTGAATTCCAAGACCAAAGTGGCATAAAACCATCTAACTAAAATATATATTTATAATCTTCTGTGAAATATCCAGGGCTCCTAACACTTCTTCATCCAGTTCCTCTGTGCCATCTTTTATTAGTTTGTATGTCAGAGAAGAATTGGTATGCTTCATAAGATGGATGTTCTTGTTTCTTTTCATTGCCTTTCTTCCTTTGTTTTGCCTGCTTATCCTTGCAAAATGGTTTGATTTATTATAAGTGCAACAAGTCCAAGCATAAGCGGCACATTTGTTAGACGTATGGATTTTATCACACTTGTTACAATCTTGACCCAAAACATACTTTCTTTATCCTTTTGCTGAAAAGTAATGAGACCTTCCCCATTCATCTCTGTTTATTTTATGACATAAACACAAACATCAACACAATAAAAATAAACATTAAAGGCCACAAAAACCAAGAGTCATTCAAGAACAGTCAGGGACGTGGTGGTGCTGTGGGTTAAACCACAGAAGCCTCTATGCTGCAAGGTCAGAAGACCAGCAGTCGTAAGATCGAATCCACATGACGGAGTGAGCTCCCGTTGCTTGTCCCAGCTCCTGCCAATCTAGCAGTTTGAAAGCATGTAAAAATGCAAGTAGTTAAATAGGTACCACCACAGTGGGAAGGCAATAGTGTTCCGTGTCTAGTCACGCTGACCACGTGACCACAGAAACTGTCTACAAACAAATGCTGGCTCTACGGCTTGGAGATGGGGATGAGCACTGCTCCCTAGAGTCAGACACTACTGGACTAAATGTCAAGGGGAACCTTTACCTTTTTGTTCAACAACAACAACAAAAGTCAGTAGTATTAACAAAACAACTCCTTGTATTGGGTTGAGGGACCTAGCCAATCAATACTGAAGGTCTTTCTGAATTAACTATCTCTACTAAATTCTGACAGTAAGTTTCATTGTCTATAGATTATAACCAAGGTGGTCCAGGGTACCCTTCAGCCATGCTTCTGCTGATATCAGGATGTGGAATAGGCTTCACTGGATAAGTAAAAATTTGAAAGGTTTGCTAAATTCTTTTTTTAATCTGAGGAAAACTCTTATCTATACATAGGGAAAGAGTAGTCCTTTAAATAATGGTTCCAAACTATTTTGAGCATTAAAGGCCATAATTAGCAGATTTAATTATATTTGGAAACAAAGTAAGAGCCACTGAAGATTGAATTACACAATAACTCGGGCTCTGTCAGCATTCTGGCTATAGAATTCTTTGGGTAGCCCCATGCACTATGTTTGCAGTAGTCTAACCATGATGTGACTATACTGTGTGCAGGAAAGCAATCTGCTGTGCCTTTTCAATAAATTGGTGTCTGTTCAAAAGGCAAAACACTTATCCAGCTTTGTATCTGCACAATATTCCAGTCTGCAGTTTTCTCCCACACAATGTTAATTACATTTATTTCAGCTGAATAAAATATATGTAATTATGTGGAGGACTATTTTACCCACTCACCACCCACCTAAACATTATGGGATGTGCATCACTCAGCCATGGATTTCCATAGAAAAACAAAAACAAGAAGTAGACCAAATAGCAACTTGATGACTGCTATTTTGTTTTTACCCAGAAACCCATCTAAGGATGTAATGAACATTAAAACATTTTCTTGTCCTCAAAAGGAAATGGGGTCTTGACACATTAAGGTCTCAACTAAAGGTCTCGGCACACCTCTCACTAGAAAAACTGTCATTTGGTGTAAGATTTTTCAGAGTTAGCATGAAAACAAAAGGATGAGTGCTTTTTTCATGAGCAGCAGCATTAGCAATAAAGTTGGGAGGAACACAAAAAAACTTTTTTTTCCACAACATTTCTGTTTTTGCACAAAATACAATGTGTTTGCACAAAGTGCAAGTTTGTTTTTTTTTGCCAAATAAGCCACACACTTTCACAATTTTAGTCCTTGTACGAGGATGAGATGGTTGGACAGTGTCTGCGAAGCAACCAACATGAACCTGACACAACTCCGGGAGGCAGTAGAAGACAGGAGGGCCTGGCGTGCTCTGGTCCATGGGGTCACGAAGAGTCGGACACGACTAAACGACTAAACACACACACAGTCCTTGTACATCAGGGACACTTTTATTTTGCTGTGATGTTCTTTGCAGCCAAGCTCTCTTTTTCATCTCTTAATATCTTGCACTACAATATGTCCAATCCAAGTAAAGTATATTAGCTGAAGCAAGTCTTATTCCTTGTATCCTGGCTCAATGTTGACAACTGAGCAATTGTGCACGGGCAATCAAGATCCACATGCTAGATATGTCACTCTGCAGTTAAAAGTGGTTTTCTTCCATAACTTCTGAAGCTTCTTAGTTTGGAAGGAAACAAATGATTATGAAATGCAAACCTATTTATTTTACCACCCCTCCCCACAACTGCCTTGCAAGAAAGATTTTTCACAAGACTTTGGTATCCCTCAGGTCAACAAGACACCTTCAGAAGCTAGGTGTCACTTAATGTGATTTAACAGTACTGGAATTGGGTCAGATAGTGAGGGGGAAAGCAATGCATGCTTTTCACTGTATTGTAAGATGCATTTAAAGCCAAAACTTTGAAAAGCAGTAGAAATTACTATGCATAACATGTAGTCTCCCAGCCAGCACATTGACTGCATAAAGAAGCCCTACGCAAGTTGTTTGACTTCACAAATCAGAAAGTGATAGGTTTCCATTTTCTTTGGATTACAATAATGCAATTGCACTGTCCATCTAATTTCCTGCAGCTGGAATATGGATGTGGGGAAGGGGAAGAATAAATGTGTGTTTTCTTTCCATTTTTACTTTTTGCAAACTGCAATTGAACATGTGAAAAAATGGGGAAGGGGACGTGTTAGATACAGCAAGAAGATTTGGTGAAACACACAAATCCAAATGGACATGCAAGAGAAATTCAGCATAAAAGAAAAACATGCCAGAAGGAGAACAAATGCTACAAAAATAACCTTACCTTTGGTATAGTCTTGAATGTTGCAAACCATTAATGAATGTATGAGTGATTGGAACCATCAGTGTTTGCATAAGATCTGGATAACTCGAAGGAATGAGTGGATAACTGACAAGGTTATCCACTGTATTGTTTGTGCAGTTGGCTGAATGATTAGTCATACAACTGAGGGTGCAGTTACTCTGACAATAAGAACATTTGAAATGGGCTTTGTCTGATTAAAATCAGTCTGAAAAATCCTGATTACATGACATCAGGTGAAGCCTACTTTTTCTGCCTGTAAAGCAATTTGTGTGTGTGTGTGTGTGTGGCCGGCAGGGGTCTTAAAATTTAAGATACTTGTGAAGTCAACACTTTATTAATCACTTTGGGGAAAGTGAATGCCCATCATATTAAATGCTACCTTTGTAGGCGTTTGCTGTTTTCCAAAGTAATGTCACTATATCACTTAATTAAAAGAAAAAAGGAGGGAGAAAATGCATGCATTCCAAAGGAGTGTAATCTATCCTGAGGCACACCCCAGTACTGTTGAGAACTTTGATTATAATGTGTGTTCTCATAACATCAGCAGAGACAATGACAAAAGTATTCTATTTGCATGAATTTGTGACCAATTCTCATTTTCACAAAAATTAGCTGACCTGCTAATTATCACATTTCCGCACTGATAACAAAAGCTATAACTTTTGCTTCCTGTTTGATAGCCTAAGAAAATCAACTTCCTTGCCTTAGGGCTACCTTTTTTCCTGCATGTTTTGGGTATATGAACCCAAGCATGACAATCAAAATTTTTCATATGTTTCAAAAAAGGTTGTCTCCCATGTAATAGAAAATAGGGTGTATTTTCTACTGCAGAGTTCCACACTCTGCTCATAATATAAGTAGCACATTTTATGGCTTCATTCCAAAAACTTCTGGGCAACTTGGCATCAGCAAGTAATGAGTCTAACACAGTTTGCAAAACTCCATTTCTTCTTTCTGCAACTCCATTCTCAGGAGGTGTGGCTACATTTGTACACCTGTGACAATGCCTTTTTTCTTAAGCCAATCTAAAAATTCTCCCCCTCGATCTGTCTGAACAATCCAAATATTTCTCTAAGTTTTTAATATTTAGATCAGACACAACTTCTTTAGTTTTGTTTAAAACTCCAAAGCTTACATGACCTAACTTTCTATGTAGGCTATGTATACACTTTTCATGTGGTTCTGAGTTGTTAACCACATTTATGGCTTCATTCATTTGGCTCTGATTCATCATATATAGAAGATCTTTTAAATTACCATTTGCCACCTGTGCACCATTTTTCATTACTTTGAATTTGCCTTTATCGAAAATTATAGTGTAGCCATCTTTATCTAGACTTGATACACTTAATAAATTATTCTCTAAGCTTGGCACAAACAAGACATTTTTTAGAGTTTGCTTTAAACAGTTTACATACACTGAATCTGTTCCAATTACAGATTCTGACTTTCCATCTGCTAGCTTCACTGCCTTTTGAGCTGAAGGGGTTACTCTTTTCTCTGGCACACATTCTGAGAAGCTCCGCTATCTAAAAGCCATAAATTACTTTCCATGTTTTCACAAGCTTTAATGATAGCCAAATGACCTTCGCCCTTCCGTGTTTGCTCTTTAAACAACTTTTTTCTTTTCTCCACTCCGTCACGTCTGGGACAGTTTTTAGCAATATGCTCAGTATGGCCGCAATTATAACATATAACAGCTAAAACTTTTTTTCTTGGCTGGCTTTGAAGTCATCATCCATGGACCCTCTCAGTTTACGCTGATAAACGGCAATCTCTGGTCCTCCTCTACGAGTCTCCTGGACAAATATTGTACTGTCAGGTCTTTCTCTGGCATGTATTCCAAGCTTATCACCAGATTCTCCCAGCTGTCATCTAGGCTGCTCAGAATCATGAAACACTGGTGTGAGTGGTCAAACTCCATCCCTCACTCCTGCAGCTGGAGAAATAAATCTAACATCTCTTTAATATGGTTAGACACATCTTCTCCAGGCATTAAACATTTGCAATATAGCTTACAAGCCACAGACATTTTGCACCAGCTGTATCTCATACATAAACATTCCTGAGTGCCAGCCAACACTTCTGGATTGTTTTCAGATTCCTCACATAAGTCAGTTGCGAATCTTCCAAGCACAATATTATTGTGGCTCTCGCTTTATCGTTTGCACATCCCTCATCATCATCAGGAGGAAATTCAACATATTGCCACAGTTACTCTCTCCTCAAGAACATTCCCATCTTAAAATACCAGGACATGTAATTAGTGTCATTTAATTTTGTACAAATTATTCCAGTTGCTTGCTGCATCATGGAATTTGCTGTTACAGTCTGCTCCTTGTTCTCTGAAGTACTTCCACTCTCACTTAATTCAGCACAGTCAGACCTCAGTTCCGTTCCAACTTCAACCTTGGCTTTTACGTGTTTCTTCCTCCCAGACATTCAGCACTTACTTGCTTAAAAAAACAATCTCCTCCTTATTTGCTTAAAAAGCAATCTCCTCTGGGCCCATAACCCTGTTGAGAATTTTGATTATAATATGTATTCTCATAACAACAGCAGAGTGAGGAGATATTGGTTAGCAGAGATACTTATGACACTATGACACAGAGAGCAAAACCAGCAACTTAGTCTATTTACATATGTACATAGAGAATAGACATTCCTCTGGCAGCATAACATGATATGAAGCAACACACACCATAGTAAAAAGTGATCTGACTTACAGCAGATAAAGATGTTCATTTTATACATGACGTATGTGCAGTTCTGTGACCAATCTGAAAATACACCACTTCATTTTCTATTACACAAAGTTTCATCATGTACCACAGCTGTGCAACATTAAGTCTTAATCCTTGATACCCACACCTGAATACAATCAGTACAGTGACTCAGGTATAAGCAACCATTTTACATTTAACATTAATATTTAATACATTTTCATATCAAAATCTCAACAAGTACTTCATCCATTAGTTGCATTTAGCTGTAGCAAATCACACAAATATTATGTGAATACCAGCAGGGTGCTGGCCATTGTTTAGTTAAAAGGATCCTGAAATTTGCAATAAAATCGCAGTTCAGAAAGAAATTTGTGCTAAATGAGGGAAATTGTTAAATTCTTAGATTAAAAGGTACTGAAACTTATTTATAAATAGGAACAAATACATTTAAATGTTAGAGTGAAAACAGGATGTGAACATGTTATTATTATGTGGGTAATATTTTAACTTCGACATATTATGATTCAGAAGAAAATAATAGTCAAATACAACATTGCATGGGCAGGAATGCAATTTTATTTCATTGTTTAATCCTAGAGAAAACATTTCTTTTCCACATACAGATCATCATTACAGGTTCTTTCAAAATCAATCAGGGAGAGCAATTACTAGTAATAACTGTCAGTGACATCAGCCAATTCATATTGTGTTCCTTTCTTCATTGATTTCAACCATCTTCAGTTCACTAGTCTAGAATTTAATAAAATCCCTCTTAAGGATTACACACATAGAACCAAGAGTACACAACATCACCCATGGGTGTACATGCTAATTCAGAAGCACATCTGTATTCCTAGTGTTTTTGGCTAGTGTAAAGTTTTGCTATCTCTGACACAGAATGGGTTGTATTTTTTTTTCAGTTTAAAATCAGGAGAGTAAAAGGCACTTTACATTCTACACTCACAAATGCACAAATATGCTCACACAAATACACACACACATCCCAGCTTCTAGAACAATGGAGATGAATTCTTGTAACTGCAAGATCTCTCTTAATACTGTTCCCTGCATCCTCCCTCCCCCCTCCCATTCATTCAATCATGGAACAAGAGGAGAACGTAGCACATTTCAGCTGTAACACAGAGGGTTGCTTTCATTGACCAAAACTCTTCTAAGGAAAATTGTGCTCATAAAAGCAATCACATAAGTGGCTTTGCACTTTGCTTACAGTCAGTTGAGCACCATGCCATCCATCTGGCTATGTGATGAACATAACAACCATAGGATGACTTGATGCTAACAAAATTCCTCTTTCTATTTGCAAATAGCTTGTACACAGTTGTGTAGGAAACAGGATTCTGGCCACTCAGCTTACATTTTTAATGAAGCAGGCCTAGTTTGCATATTCTAGACTAATACAGAAATCATATGGTTACCCTTCTGATTCTGCTCTTCTCTGAAGATTAGGATATAGATCTTGGTGTGGAAAGCATGTAGACATTTGTCTGGAAAAATATTTAAGGAAAAGTGGCTACCAAAATGTATACATTAAGTGGAAAATGTGCACAGAATGTGTATGTTAGGGAAAGTTGCATGAAAAAATGAATGTAATTTTGGTGTATTTTTAATTAATTCCAAAATATTGTTGAAAATTAAAAGAGGAGATTTACAACCTGAATACATGTGGCATTGACACCAATTGGAAATAGGCTGATTCATCCATATCCTATGCATCTATGAGGTAATTTGCATTAGGGGAAGAAAGTAATTCTTGCCAACGGTTGCCTAAGGAGGTAATCTCTGCTAATGTATTGATGGCAAGAAATGAAGGAATCCACATTGCATAGAGCTTCCCAGCTTTGAAGGGCACAACACAATGAATTCCTCTAATATGGTTACTTAAAATTTCAGATCACACACTAGCCCTTCTTGAATAAAACACACCAGTGTCCCTTGGAAACCAATTTGAGAGTCATTGACTACCATAGACACTACATGGTGAAAATCTTCAGATCATCATGCCATCTTTCCAATCCTTTTCCCTGATTCCTTCTGAGGTTTCTCTACAGGGATGTATGGGTTAAAGCACCATAAGCATATTTACAACTTTACAGTCTAACCTTATTACGTGAACCAAAGCCAAATGTAACTACAGTCTTCAAAACTCTGATTATTAAATCAGAAAATTCAAGTAATTGTTCAGTCTCTCTTTGAGGTGCTGGCCATTTCAAATTGTTTGTTTATTTGGTAATCTAAATGACACAAGGCCTTACAAACTCAGCCAGATATTAAAGTACTGTGTAAGCATCCAATCCTTCCTGCTCAAGTGTCAAACAGTTTTGCCCATATTTGTATGTTTTGTTAAATAATCATAATAAAATTCATAAAGCAGCAATAATCCTAATGCAGAATCAATAAAGCATATGGGATAATTCTTGTGAAGTGCTTTCTGAACACTCTGAAGTACTATATAAATGATAAGTATTACAGTACTATAAATATTACTGCATTATCCTTTTCTATCAGCATAACAACAGCTGACCAAGCAGCCCATAGTCAGCAAACCAAATGTAGTACCTTCAAACTGGGGGGGTCCATTAGAGTTGAACTTTAATGGGTGGCATGGGTTGCTGCTCCTATGTCTAGTGTTCAGAAATACTGTAATAATGATAGTTGCACTGCTATCAGGCAGAAAGGTGAAGTTTATATATTTTAATTAAGGAAGCAATTACATTGGCAAATAATATGGGAAGTGCCCCAGGATGGGGATGGCCAGATTCATATTATTTTCCATTGAATACATAAAATACAAGTCAATGTGAAACAGCCCAATGTCTTTTTCCTCCAAATTTTCCTGTGGCTTCTATTTCCTTTTTGTGATGAATGCATTCATATTGGTTCAGACAGTGTGATCAGTTGAGTCAGTGCAGAAAAACATACACAGGATTGTTGCTGGTTGAGAGGACAGGGAGACAGGTAGCATAAGAGTACTTGAAGGGGTCAGTTCCCCTCATATGTTTTAATACACAACCAAAGAGATTTTGAATCTTTGCTAGTATTTCTTTCTTTCTTTCTTTCTTTCTTTCTTTCTTTCTTTCTTTCTTTCTTTCTTTCTTTCTGCACTGCACTGCACTGCACTGCACTGCACTGCACTGCACTGCACTGCACTGCACTGCACTGCACCAAAAGAGCACCAGGGTACCTAGCGGTGAGAATGAGTGAGTGAGAGAGAATGAGTTGAGGTAGCTCTGTTGTAGCTGTACCTTCTGCAAATCTAAATGACTACAGCAAAAGCTGTCTTTAAAAACTGCAAACAAGGGCTGATTGGCAATCTCCTCCTGTCTTTTTGCTGACTTCTGTCAGTTGGCTAAAGTGAATTCACCTGGGAAAAACAGACCTCCTGGTATGAATTAATGTTGGTTTTTCCTACACCCTAAATCAGCAAAGAAGATGTTATCGACTGTCTCTGTTATGACTACTTTGTTACATACTCCACCAAACATACAGATAAAGAGTTATTCAAGTAGTCAGAAAAGAGTTATCTCTCATGGAATTGGGCATCATTGCAAAGCCACTAACTTCCTCCCACATAATTAGCCCCCAAAGAATGTCAGGTTCCACCTTAAAATCAGCACCTAAAGTTCAAACTGCAGGTGATACCAAAGTTTCACGGCTGTTTATTGAAATGCAGCTGTGCTTTAGTGTCAAGGAGCTGAACATATAGAATAATAACTGGGGGACTAATGATTTATTTACAGTTGAAGTAGAGTCTCCTCTATGCCAATGTTTCAGTCTAAATGGAAATACACATAATGAGCTTTGGTTTACTCAGGGGGAGAGAAGTTTTAGATACATGTGCCCCCAACACACACTGCAGTGCAAATATCAGGTGAGAGAGGTGGTTTAAAATGAATGTAGATGTGAAAAGGGTCTGAGGCCCCATTGTGAGCAAAATGGCACCTCCCCTCTCTCACGCTATTGAAAAAGTCAAGTGGTTCAATCCCAATTTTCTCACATAATGTCATTTGGCCTGTTATGAATGATCATTTTAGCCAGGGCAACACTTAACCTTTGCTTCTGTCTCTTCCCTATGGGAACAAGTCTTGTCCTATTGTGGGCAAAGATACAAACCGGAGTTTTGTTTTGTGTGTATAGGTCAGCAAGGTAAATGGATGTACTTGTATGATTCTGGACAATATTGTGGATTGTTTGGTGCACCATGTAACAGTTCTCTTGTGCCTTTAAATTCCAGGATTATTACATTTCATGTATTCCCATCTTGCTCTACAGAATATGAAGCCAATCAAACCAACTTCTTTTCATGCCTGTGCATATCCCCATGAAATAATCCAATTTAAATGACTGTATTTTTTTTTGTTTGCCTGTTTGTTAAGCCCATAAAGCACTTAAAGTGGCCAACATAAACAATGGAAATGAGTACAATGAGGCCCCAGCTGAGCTGCCTGCAAACAATGCAATCAAATGTTCTGCAGCCTTGATCCAAAAACTCTGTTTCAGGAAGTGAGGCTTTGGATCACAGCTGTAATCAGGACAACAACATAACTGTTTCTCTGTTCTTAGTAGGAAGAAATCCCTGATTAAGAGAAAATGTCACTTTAATGGCCGGGCTGCTGTTGGGAGCCCTGTGAAGTCTGTTCTGATGTTGTACATCAAGCCAGGAGAAAACACAGTCAGTGATGGGAGGCAAAAAGATTTTGCTAGCTATCTAATCTGTATTGCTGAGCAGTTACAGGCCATTCCAATCAATGTGCCTCATCCTGCAGCTACCCAGCAGGTGGGGCTCACAAGGAAGAAGCTAACTGGCAGATAAGCAGGAAATGGGAGGTGGTTGTTAACATGACACTGTTTTCTATGCTTATGGAGAGGCCAACATCTCTCATCAGCCAGCCCATAAAAACACATGAAATTGGGGCTGAGCCCAAACAGTTGCTATTGATAAATTCCAGAGTGACTTGTTATAGGAGTCAGGATTTTTTGGCCTTCCCTACTATGCCATGTTGCAGAAATTTCTAATACAGATTTTCTTTTTTAAAAAAATGTAAATGAATGTAGACACAGGACAAGAGTTGATATACAAATGAATGCATGTGGATCCATAAGGGAACAGAAATAGTTCCCTTCAGCCCTAAAGATGATGAAGAAGGTTTTTAAAAGATGATAAAGCAAGAGAGAAAAATAAGTCACTGCTCGGTAAGTTGTCAAAAAGATGGGGCTTTACCAGTAATGGATTGCATCAACCTCTCCTTCAAAACTGCGGAAGGAATTCTTCCACCTTTGCACACATCTGGGAAGGCATCTAAGACTCTATAATAATGATGTGCACCTTAGTGGGGCAGGTATTTTATTTTGTGTTTCAGGCAGTAACGTGTCTTGGACTGGCCCTATTTCCATTAAGTTCTTTTTTCCAAAATAAAAATAAGATTACACTTGAGCCCTTAGTCCTGTTGTTTCACCGTTTTATTAAGTTGCCTACCAGTTTTATCCTGTATCTTTGTAACAATGTGGGGGGTCAAAGCTTGGAGGAAACATCCAGAATTTACGGCTATGGAATAATCCTGTAACTGGCTACAGCCTTAGAAAGAAGTCCAGGTCCTACTGTTCTTCACACAGCAAGAAACTATAGTAAAGGAAGTTTGATTGCAATGATAAAATACCTTTTGGCTGAAACTCCCTTTGAATGCTTGAAATTACTTGAACCATAAAGCCAGCTGCTTTGTAGAACTACAAAGTTCTTTCATGTTTAACACTCACTCCTGATGAAACGCTCATTGATTGCTCTGAACTCTGTGACCAGACCGACAGATTAAGTAGCCTTTTGTTTGGTTACTGTCTGCTTTACTTGGGTCATTTTTTTAAAAATGTGGCTGTTGTTGTGTTGAAAAACCTCCTTTGTTTTGGGGATGGTTGTGGTAGGTTGGGCTGTCTTGGGAGGAGGAGAGGATCAAATTTCAAAACTGCTCTATTGTGGTGGCTTGTACTGGAAAATATTATTTCCACAGGGAAAACAGTAAAGATACCTGCATGCAGAAATATCAGCATATGTTCATGAAGGTTGCAAGCTGGCTGAGAACTCTCAAGAAATTGATGTGGGTTTTTTTTTCATTAAAGAAATCTTATTGAGGTATCTTATGATTACAAAAAAATATTTTAAAAAGAGGTGTTTACTGATCAAAGATCAAAGGTTCCAGCCGCTGGATGGTTTACCAACCTTGAACAGCGTGGCTGCCGTTTGCCCAACACCCCAGAGGAAGCGAGACAGTTGCAGTCACATGTGACTGGTGTTTGAAAGGGGAGCACAGATATTTAACAAGCGCTCCCCTCACTTCGCCCTCTTTCCTTTTCGGGCACCCGCCCGCCTGCCCTTTTTTAGTATGAATTTTTTCTGGTCATCCTAGGGAGCCAGATAGGAATTTCTGACCTTCACCTTGATTGGCCTTTGGGTGGGGGAATTTTTTTGCCTATCCCACACTGGAAAAGGGTTGTTGCCATTTTTGGTGGCAATGTTCGGTCACACTGGTGGGTAGTGTGGAAATAACAGTTATTTTCAGAGTGTCCCAATTGTAATCTCAGGTAAGCCAACAGCGCATCCGACCTCCCGGCTCTGCGGATCGTGCAATTACAAGGGCCGGTGCGGGGGAGATGCGCTGGGCTACTTCCAGGCCAACAGTCATCAACTAAAGATGCCTTGAGGTCTGGGGTTGTTTAATTAGCGGCAGGCCAGGTCCTAGCTGTTGTTGAGACCTCTGGGACCTGGGGCTGGGATCTCACCCATTTATGGACCAAGGGATATTTGGATACCCCTAATATTCACCTGTTTCTGCACTACAGCAGGCCCCCTGTTTTTGCCATGGATGGCAAATCCAATTTGAATTTGAATTAAATAAAGTGTGGCCCGTATTTAATCCATATCAATGTCTCGTGTCTTTCTTCTGGGGTTGGGTGGGCAAGCATCCAATCTGATCTGATATGTAATGTCATAACATGAGTCTACTAACTACAGGTGCCCTAGATGGCTGAGACTCCCCACATGAAGAATGAAGAAAGAAAAAGTGACTGGAGGAAGAAAAAGTAAAAAATAGAAGCTGATAGATGAAGCAAAGTTAAAAGAACAATTATCAATCAAAATGGAATGATCACTAAGAAATCACAAAAGGACTGAGACTTATCACCCGTCCACATGAGCCTTTGTCCCACTATTTGGTGTGCTGATGAGTTGGTCTGCTTTTTTTCTGGGACATTATTGGAGTGGAACAACTTGCTCTAATTTCCAGTATTCTAAAGCAGCTTATGAGCACTTCAGGATATCAGAAATTGAACACTTCCATTGATCTTCTGTAGAGGGTCAGGGGAAGTGAAATTATTTTTATTGCATCTGCTAGATCATCACTGATATAATGAATCACTTCAATTAATTTTTTTAAAAATATTTGCCTATCTGTGTATTGCTGATTGAAATCACAGCTGCAGGCAGGTTCTCAATAGGCACTACACAGAGAGTTAAAAACATATTGTTAAATTTTAATCAAAGTGATTAAACTGGAAGGGAACTATAAGGCCATCAAGTCCAGTCTTCTGGTCTGTGCAGAAAGCCAAATCAAACTATATCTGACAGATGAAGAAAAGTAGCAAATAAAACATTAATTTACTTGAAATGTGCTGTTGGAGAAGAGTTTCACTGACACCATGAAGCAATAGAAAGACAAAACAAGTGGGTTCTAGAGCAAATCCAGTTTCAGCTCTCATTAGATGCTATGATGATTAAAATGAGAATGTTGTACTTTGAGCATGAGTAAAGAGGGATCACTGGAAAAGCTAATAATGATAGGAAAAGTGAAAAGCAGCAAGAAAACAGAACCTAACATGATATAGATTGATTTAGTAAAAGAAGCCACCAACTTTAGTTTGCAAAACCAAAGCAGAGGTGTTATTTATAGAAACTTTCGGAGGTCATTAATTTATAGGGTTACCATACAGCAGAAACAATTTGAAATCACATAGCATGGAAGAAACAATAGTATCTAACAGGACTGAAGAAGATGAATATTCTTACAGGTTCATCTGATTCAGATCTAATAAATGAAACAACAAAGCAAAGCAAATGCAAAGTGTGCTGCTTATATACCACCCCATAGTGCTTCAAGCGCTCTCTGGGTGGTTTACAAGTTAATTATGCAGACTAAGCATAGATGGCATCTGGGAGTGAACTATTCATTGCAGAGAACCTGTTAGTAGAGCAGAAATCACATCAGTGTTCTTAAGACATGATTCTAGCAGACTTCTGTGTCTGAAAAATTAGACTTGCAAATAAACCAATGCTTAGTTCCTAAACACCAGTTGCAAATCAAAGCAAATTAATTTGGAAACTATAGATCCATTTGGAATTATAGATCCATCCTCCATAGATAAAGAGGCCCGGGACTCTAAATGTAGTTGACAACTCCCCTCTTATTATATGACCATATAAACGATAACTCTCATGTTTTGTGTGATTTTCAGCATAAAGCTCAAAATTTTTCTTTTTCTTTCCTTCCTTAGAAGCTCATGAAAAACTCTTGAGCAGCAAAAAAACAAAATATTTAAACAACATAAGTTTCAATTGTCTTGGAGGACTGAATAGCAGCAACAAATTTAGCAAGTGCTACATAGCAATGAGGATTTTTATCTTTTAGTAGTGTAGGGACAAGGTCTTTAGAGAATGTATTCTCGAAGGCTTTCATGGCCAGGATCCGATAGTTGTTGTAGATTTTTCAGGCTGTTTGGCCATGTTCTGAGGGTTTTTCTTCCTAAAGTTTTGCCAGTCTCTGTGGCCGGCATCTTCAGAGGGCAGGAGTCAGAACTCTGTCTGTGCTCTGGTGCAATTTGTGGGATCCATTAGGATGAAATTTCGTTAGGACAGAAAACCCTCAGAACACGGCCAAACAGCCCGAAAAACATACAACAACCATCTTTAGAGAATGCTATTTCCAATAAATCAAATAAAAGTCTCATAAACTGCTCTCTCACAATTGCATAAAAAGAGCAATTATGCACAATATGTGAAAAAGTACCCAGCCTAGTGCTGTCACATGGAAAAACTCTCTTGGAGTAAGCTTATCCTGACTATCTTCATTGCATCTCTTTCAAAGGGAAAATATTCAGTCTTGCATATAAAAAGACTCTGCAGTGATTTGGAGTAGTTAGATGGGAAAAATAGGTTAGAATCAGTCCTAGCAAGCATTTATAGATTGTAGAGATGTCTAATTTCTGCCATAGTTTATCACGGTTAATTGACTCAAAAGCTCCATTCAGGTCCATGAGGGCCACTAAAAGGCATACACCTAGAATAGCTATATACTTTTCTGCTAAATGTTTCAATGCATGGCATTGGTCAACTGTACAGCAATTCCTTCTAAAGCCAATTTGTTCTTGACCCATGATATTCTTGGCCTCTAGCCATTCCTTCAATCAGTCTAATAGGCCATGAGTATATAGTTTGCCTAAAGACAAGAGGAGGCTAATTGTTTGGCAGCACTCAGGATTGGATCTATATGACCTTTTAAAAATACTGGTAGGACTGTGGCACATAAAAGTTACTTTCTATGATTGAAACTTCCAAACCAGCAGTCTTGTGGGAGTTGAACTATTCAGGAGGTTGTAGTCCAAAAAGTAACTTTTGCAAGCTCTGAGCAAAAAGGCACAATATCAGTGCTTGAATCTGTCAGCACACTACCTCAAGTATTGTCAGTCACCTTGATGCATTAGAATCCATACTACAACAAGGGGATGGTGAGAGAAATTTTGCTATAAGGATCCCCATTCTAAAGATATTGTAAAACCTCCATCAAATGTTGCTCCTCCTAGGGGACAACTAATAAATAAACCCTAAGTCTATTCATTTCCAGAGTCAAGAAAAGAATAAGACAACTACCTTGAAGTACTAGAAAAGTATCAGAACTTAGATGGTTATTCTTTATTATATTGTCAAGGAAGTATTTGTGTGCTGTCTTTTTCTGCACTTAGATGTACATTCACCACCTGGGAGGGAGGCACAGGAGTAGAGCAACTTGCGGCTCCATACAAAAGTGCATGCTAAACCTCCTCTTCCCTATTTGTCTCCAAGTGAAAATAATTCCATGTACGTAAACTTTCTGAACAGCATGTTGTCTGGTTTGCTTTTAAGGCAAAAATAGGTAATGTATGGGTTTTGGGTGTTAAGCAATATCTCCCAGAAGCTGTAACCAGCATAGTAGTTATCGCAGTTGCATTCCAATGACATCTAGAACCCCAGAAGTTGCTCATCCTTCTTTTAAAGCTTGCTGTTAAAAGCTAAATAAAGCTTTCCAGTGCACATTTTGTTGTGTTAGTTTTGTTTTCAATATTACATCATGTTGCGTATTGTCTTTTCAGTTCCTTAAGCTACCTAGGAAATATTACATTGATGGAGGTACATTATCACTGCATGAGTGTGATGTGATGATACTGTGCTGGCACAGAAAAGTCAACATTCTATAAGGAAATTCTAAAAATGAGTCAGTCCAAACAATGCATTATAAGTTTGAAATATCACTCCATTCACACTTGTTGAAAAGCAGCCCTGACTATTGCTTCGTATGTTGGGTGAGAAGTGGCTAGCTGATGGAAAAAGGAGTCAGCTTCTGGGTCTTTGTATTGCTTGATGTCACTTTGTGAATGGTAGCATGCACAAGAGGGTATCCTGCAGACCATCTTGACTATTGCCATTGGTGTTGTCAACATTCAAGCTGCCCTTCGTTTTGTAATGCCTGGCATTCTTTTTATTGCTGGCAATATGGGCACAATATTGTGCAGCAAAACTGGGCCATTTCCTGGCATTTTGAATTGCAGATACAGTAAGCACAATATCCCACATTCATAAACTGGAGCTGTTTTTTTTAAATTCAATATAAACATGGGCTCATGTCTCATTTCCATGATGAAGGCAATACATTTCAAAGGAGATCCAGTGATTTCTTAACAGGTTGTCTGGATGTGTAGATACATCCTGCCTCATTTAGAATGAGCAATTTAGTATCCTTAGTGGGAAACCCATGAAAAAGTGTGAAGTATCACTATAGGCTACTACAAAATGTACAGGCCTCTAGGGTGCCTTTTCCCTTCTTCGGGGTGGTGGTGGTGCTCGCAGCTCAAGAAGGAAATCTGAGAGCACTCCTTACACAGTCAATACCAATTCTTCTGTTTTCCTTCTCTCCTAATTGCACACTACTCCTCTCATTACTCAAGGTGGGAACATCTCAAAGCCTTCTTCCTTAAAGGCCCTTGGCATGATTTTTCTGGATTCTACAGGAAGAATGACCACTGCTCCATCAATTTGCTTTGGATCTTCATGCTTCCCAACAAATCCAAATCTTCTTTATCCCAGTCAGCCAAGCTGAGAGCAAAATGCCACACTATCATCTGTGGCCTTGCTCACACTCCCCTTAAGGGAGACATTCTTGTTTCTCTTGAATAGACAAAAAATGGCTTCCAGACAAGTGGAAGAAATGATTGGGATCAACAGATGCAGTTGCCACTCTTTGTCAAAATGAAGCACATAGTATGCTTTCATCTTTATTTACTGAACAGTTATTATAATAACACCTAATCAAGTAACCCTGCTGGACCAGCAAACACATATATTTCCATAATATATGGGGAAATCCAAAAGCAGTTCCATGATATATATTCAGTGTGCCAAATGTCCATGTGTTTTGTCTATGTATTCCATAATTTTTAAACCCTGCTGGCATATGACACACAGCCAGAAAATTGAAAGTTGATGTTGTAATAGTTGTGTCCTGTATTCAGGAAGATAGTGTGCAATGTTATAAACTGCGCTTGCTTAGAGTGTACTCTTTATCTTAATTTGATTGGTTGATTGATTTGATTGATTTAATGCCCTTCTCCCTATCCTCAAGGCCATTTGCAACATTTAAAACCAAACCTATAACTTAAAACTTATAAACCACAACAAATAAATAACTCATTAAAATGATTAACCAAATAAGAATCCAAACCTGTTATATCCAAATTTAAATGCCCAATGCAGATTTAAAAAGGAATGTTTCTACCAGCTAGTAGAAAGATAGCAAGGAGAGGGCCAAACAAAACTCTAAAGGAAAGATATTCCTTAGTCTAGGGACAGTCACTAAAAAAGCCATCTATTGTGTTCTCATCGGAGGAATTTGTGAAGGTGCAGGGACTGTGAGAAAGGACTCCCCTGATTATCTTAACATTCAAAGGAGTGCACGAGGGGAGATATGGTCTTTCTGATAGTTTGGCTCAAGCTATCTAGAGTTTTTTATGTCAAAACCAGGAATTTGAACTGGGCCTGGAAATGACCTGAGGGACAGTGTAGTTGTTTTCAGAGGGAGTTACATGCTGTCTGTATGCAGCTCCAGTTAGGAGCCTGGCTGTAGCATGGCAGCTCCCACACAGAGTGTGTTACAGTAATCCAAATGAGATGCAACTAAGGCATGTGCCTCTGTAACCAGATCAGGCATTATCAAGAAATAGGTGCAGCTAGTACACAAACTTTAACTGTGCAAATGCACTCCTGGCAAGTACTAAAACCTGGGCATTCAAACTCACGATTAAAGCCAGGAGTACACCCAAGCTGTGAATCTATGTTTTCAAGGGAAGTTTCATCCCCTTTAACATAGGCTGAGTCCCTGTTCATTGATATGCATTTCTAATGAACAGAAGTATCTTTTTCTTGTCTGGATTAACTTTCCATTTGTTCACTCTCATCCAGTCACTTACTGACACCATTACTGATCTGGTTTAGGATCAGAACAGCATCCTCGAGTTTCCCTGGAAGAAAAAAAATTGGGAGTATACTCATCATAATAATGGCACCAAACCTTCAAACCTCAGACCACCTCCACTAGCCATATTCATGTTGGTTTTTAAACATCAGATATGAAACTGAACCCTGAGGGACTATAGAAGCCAGTAGTCAAGGAGTTGAACAGGAACTCCTTAACATCACCTTCTGAGTCCTTCTCTCAAACAAAGCAGAAGCCAAAGTTATACATTCATGACCTGTATCAAGAACAGCATCTAAGTCAGAATGAATCCCAGTAACTTTATCAGTAAAATTCCTAGCAAATCTTTCACTATTGAGTAGTTTATATTCCTTTCATGTGAGCCAGAACATCATTCCCTTGTCCATTCAGAACAACTGGGCTGAATGTCACTCCAATGGTGCAGTAATAGAAGTTTTCTTCACTGCCATCACTACCATGGAGGAGGCTTCCAATGGGTTCTAGCCCGTGTTTGATCAGACTGAGTTTTTTGCCATCATCATTGTAGTCTCCATTGTACTTGATTCATCACCATCAATTCTCAGGTAACTCAGAGTGCCAGCTTAGTTCCAGAGGACCAGACACTTAGGAGTGATGGTTTCTACAGACCTAGTCAATCCCTCATTCCAGAGGTCAGCTGAGATTTTGTCAGGATCACCTGTTGTAGTAACAGCAAACTTCTGAAGAGCCATCAGAAACCCTCTGGGGCCATTAGTCTCCAGGTGGGCCATCTTAATTGGCCCACCACTCCTATAGAAGTTACCAGGCCCATCAAGTATAAACCCCACCAGGTAATGATCTGTCCACCTACAGTTTGTCTTGTTTTTTCAGGAACAAATCTAGGTAAGGGAGAATGGAGTGCCTGGGACCATAAAGATGTCCCACATTCCCTGGACCTATATTGCTTTCTGAACCACCTGAGCCTTACTGTTTTGTACATTCATACGTCTCCCATGTCCTGACCTCCCAGTTCCTGTCAGTCTAAATAGATGGCTGTTGTGGGTTTTTCAGGCTCTTTGGCCATGTTCTGATGGTTGTTCTTCCTAACATTTTGCCAGTCGCTGTGGCTGGCATCTTCAGAGAACAGGAGTCAGAACTCTGTCTGTGCTCTGGTGCAGTTTGTGTGGATAGTTGAGTATTTATAGCTGTGGGATCAGTTTTTCTCCTTCTCAAGAGATTGGGTGATTATGGTGATCAGCGTGTTTTTTTTGTGTGTGTGTGGGTGTATTGTTGTGATAAGGGGGAGAGATTATCTGTCACTGTGATTGATGGGCGCCGTTAGCTGGTCTTTTGTGTGCAGTGATCACCAATCCTTGTGGCTGGGTAGAGTTTGTCGACATTTTGCAGGCTGTATTTTTCAGTGCTGGGAACCAGGCTTTATCAAGTTTTAGACTTTCTTCTTTTTTGTTGAAGCTCTGCTGGTATTTGTAGATTTCAATGGCTTCTGTGCAGTCTAACATAATGATTGTTGGTGTTTTCCAGTACTTCAGTATTTTGAAATAGAATTTCATGTCCAGTGTCTCTCATGTTCTTTGATTCCGGTGTGGCTGCTGCATTTTGTGGTTCCACTATATACCTGGCCACATCTGCAAGGTATCCGGTATATTCCTAAAATGGTGAGGGGGTCCCTTTTGTCCTTTGCTGACCCCAACAAAGCCTGATTCCCAGGACTGAAAAATACAGCCTGAAAAAGGTCAACAAACTCTACACAGCCACAAGGACCGGTGATCACTGCACACAAAAGACCAGCTAATGACACCCATCAATCACAGTGACAGATAATCTCTTCATCTTATCACAACAATACACCAACAACAAAAAACATGCTGATCACCACAATCACCCATCTCCTGAAAAGGACAAAAGCTGATCCCACAGCTATAAATACTCAGCTATCCAAACAAACTGCACCAGAGCACAGACAGAGTTCTGACTCCTATCCTCTGAAGATGCCGGCCACAGAGACTGGTGAAACATGAGGAAGAACAATCTGCAGAACATGGCCAAAGAACCTGAAAAACCCACAACCATCAGATCCCGGCCGTGAAAGCCTTCAAGAATACAGTCTAAATAGACATCCATGATACTCATTTTGCAGTGGACATATTGAAAGAGTCCCATTCTGTGTTTTGCACTTTTCATTAATTGTGTATTTATAAATAACTTGGAAATCACTGCAGAGCAGGGAGCAATAATTGCTCATTATTTTCCCATTATTTCCTTCTTTGGTGATATATAAATTAGCAAGGATGTTTGAAGTTCACTGTTTTGACAATTCACTGACATTAGCCATTTCAGCGTTTGTTTGAGCAGGAATAATTTGCAGTTTTCATTGCCACAGAGAGGCAACACTAGCAATTTTCTGTTGGTGTCTGCAGAGTTTGGCTTTGATCTTGCCGTCAGTGGTGTGTGGGTGGATGGCTGCATCGTCAGACGCTCAACTAGGCCATTTACACTTTTTTTACATTATTAAGCAGATTTCCCAGAGAAGACCAAGAAAGGGGGGAGGGCTGGAGTTTTAAAATTGAATACATGACAAACAGGACATGTGGTATTTTGACTCATTTGCCAAGAACTGATTTGACTCATGTCATATATGCCATCACCTGCTAGCACACCACACATCAGTGACTGATACATAGGCTGAAGGAGGGAAGTCCCTAAGCAGTGAATTTAAATCACCAGTAACAGATAGGAACAGACATATACTAGTGTGAAAACTTGTTAATATATTGGAATGCTATATCTGCCTTTAAGGTTGGGATGTAAACAGACACATCTATATACCTATGGTCTTGCAAAAGACAACTGGAAATTGCAAAACTTGAATTCATACACAAATTTGACGATGTTTTTTCTGGCTCTGAATAAGGAGATTATCTTTTAAAAAGCATTCATTAGTTGGTTATATGCTGTCAAGCTGGAACCAATTTATAGTGACCCGAATAGGACTTTTGAAGATAAGTGATATATTTAAAGAGTGTTTTACCAGTTCCACTCTGGAGACTAAAATGATTATGGAGTTTCCATGGGTATGTGGGAATTCTAACCCTGTCTCCAGAGTTCTAGTCTGTCACTCTATCCAGTACATCACACTGGGTACCATGCCTTTAAAAAGCAGGCTGGCAGGCAGGCGGGTGACAGGCGGGTGGACAGACTGACAGATGGATGGGCAGGTGGGCAGACAGACAGACAGAGAACCTTAAGAAGATTCTCCAAGGTTGCTTGTTGTCTGGTAAAACCTGCAAGACATGTTCAGCCAGGGTTTCTGTTTAAGGCAGAGGACAACTGCATATATGTAGAACCAGGGCTGGGAGATGCATTTTACTAGATAGCGACCACCACCACACCTTTTATTTATTTATTTATTTATTTATTTTGTCTTCTAACAGAGGAGAATAGGGTGAGCTCAAAAAGAAGAGTTCATAGGTTGCTGATATGAATATCTGTTGCCTGAGGCACTCATCTCACTCTGGTCTCATTCAGCACTTACTCAAAGCCTGAAATATAAAGGGTTCAACAGTACCTCTATACACAACTGCCATTATATGGTGCAACAAGGGATTTCAAACTGGCCATCAGATTTTGCACAGTGTGCAAAAGCCATTGCTACAGAAACATCGCTAGGTTTGCCAGGTCAGCAGTTTCTCCTTCCATAACATCTCCAGGCTAAAACCTAAGACCAGGGGCAGACTCTTTTGAGGACAGAGGGAGTTGGGCCTGATGGAGGGATTGCACAATAATAGATCCACAGGTATGGATATACTGTATGTAAATAGAGATGGGAACAAAATGTAACACAAAGCCAAGCTCCACACACACACACACAAACCTCCCCCCAATTAATTGGGCCATTTCACGGTTCATTTCAGGGTGCTTTGGAAAAACGTATTTGACCAAGACGAAACAAAATGGTAAACTATTATCAGTGTTGGCAATTCAGAAACTTCATGGTTTATGTAATTTGGGGATCTAAGAGCAGTAGAATGGCTGCAGACTGAGATGCCAAACTCACAGCATGTCTTCAGCTGATTCTCCTCTCCACCCAGAAAAGTGCTCTTGCACCACAAAACTCTTCATGCATAGTGGATGATGGCAAGGAGTGAGGCTAAACCATCCTTGTGGGGCTAGTATTCCACAATCTAGATGTGCCCACTGAGACAGTCCTTCCTCTTGTCCCATTCCCAGCCAATCCTACTTCCACCTGTTACATAACAGCACTGATGTTACCTGTCTGTCATGGGTTTGGAGGGAAAGTTCCATCCTATGGGGAGTGGAAGGCGGGACATCAGGAGGAGGGGCTGTACTGTATAAATATGTGATGCGTGTGTGGTGAGAAAGAGATGCTGAGACAGACTGTGAGACACTGGGTTGGGACGAAGCAGCAGCTGGGGAAGAAGAAGCTGTTGTGGGAGTCTGGGTGTCTGACAGGGTACTACTGTGTGTCAGAGTACCAGCCTGAAAGGTTCAGGGGTCTGTTGGTTAGCCAGAACTGATGGGTTCAGGGTCTGTGCTTTAAGTTAAAGGTTCTAGGTGAACCAAACTGTATGCTTGTGTGTGTGAGAATAAGCCACGTTACTTTATTTTATTCACCTGATTGTTTTATTTACCCTGTTTGTATTTAAAATAAACCTTATTCTTTTATTGTTTAAAAATCCATCCCTGGTCTGTGTGACTTATTATAGGGAATGGTTGGTGGCAGCTTAGTAACTGTGTGATAGATCCCAGTAGGTCTGGGTTTGTCACATTGATTGGTGTCCAGTGTGTGGGATACGACTGGTCCAGTTGTCCAGTGGTCCAGCAAAGCCTTGGCAAGTGTGCCCAGAGCAAGGGGGATCTAGTCAGGGACAGTCTGAGGCGCGTAGGTAATCTTCTAGGTGTACCTCACGGGGAGGTGCGCTAGTAGAAGAACGTGCCAACTGGGGAGACTTAGATTAAGGTGCTCTGAGGCAGCCTAGTTTTGGCGGGAAAACGCTGAGGCAAAACTGCGTAGCAACAGCGAGCTAGCTTGCCAGCTGAGAGGCCCAGCAGAGGGGGGTAGGCTCTGACTCGATACTGTTGCAAGTAGTGCTGAAGAACAGCAGCAATCTCTATAGGATAGCTGGTTCTGAGGCAAGCAGGGAAAAAAGTGGTCGTTTTATTTTGAGGCTTGACTTTTTAAAGCAGCCTGTTCTGAGGGGGGGTATGCCCTTGACTCGAAGCCAAGTAACAGAAATGAGTGAAGTGAAAGACCCCCAGATTGACCAAGGTTCTGAGGATGAATTTGGCTCAGTGCAAGGTGACAGCACAGGAGAGCAGGACCCAGAACTCAGAAAATTGATCCTAGCCCAACAGCATGAACTGAGGGTGAGGGAAATGGAGGAAAGGTTAGAGAGAGCGAGAATGGAGAGGGAAGAAAGAATGGAGAGAGAGAGAATGGCGTTTGAATTAAGAAAACTGGAACTGATGAACCAGAACAATAATAACAATAGGGATTCTGAGGGAGGCCAATTGTCTAAGGCTGACCTGAAGAAATTCCCTGTGTACCACAAGGGAGATTGTCCTGAGGTGTTCTTTTCCTTAGTGGAAAGAGCGTTTGTGGACTTCTCAGTGAGGGAAACTGAGAAGATGACCATCATGCGGTCTTTAATCAGTGGTAGCCTGGCTGAGGTTTATGCCGAGATGCCTGAGGAATTGATGAAAGATTTTGCAGAGTTTAAAAAACTGGTGTTTGCAAGACATGGGATAAATGCAGAGCAGCTGAGACAAAGGTTCAGGTCCCTCACTAAAAAACCAGAACAGACTTTTACCCAAGTGGGGGCCCAATTGGTGAGGCTGCTTGAGAAATGGCTATCGCAGGAGGGAATAGAGACCTATGAGCAGCTTAAAGACTTGATAGCCCTGGAACAGTTCTATTCAGTCCTGCAGGGGGAATTGAAATTCCAGGTGAGGGAAAGGAAACCGAAATCTGTGGCAGCAGCCGCAGAGATCGCAGATTTTATCTCCCAAATAAGAAAGCCCTTGGGTGAGGGGAAATCTGTAGGTAAACCCAAAGAAACCTACAGCAAGTACTCTCAGGGACCAGGGAAAAGCCAGCAAGGGGGAGGGGCCCATGGTGAAGGGAAGCCCTCAGACATGAAACCAAGACCTCAGATTTTGGAGGGAAAACCAAAACAAGATGAGAGAGAATCAAAATATACCAGAAAATGCTATTTCTGTCAGGGAAAGGGTCATCTAATCTCAGAGTGTGAGAAATTAAAGCAGCTAAAAGGAATGGTGCCTCAGAATTCTAGTGGGACCAAGCCAAAAGCTGTGTTCTGTGTCCAGAAAGAGCAAAGCTCATTGTCACAGAGGGAGCCTGTTGCCATGACTACTCAGTCTGGAA
The DNA here is from genome assembly GCF_051106095.1 of Pogona vitticeps. Taxonomy (NCBI): domain Eukaryota; kingdom Metazoa; phylum Chordata; class Lepidosauria; order Squamata; family Agamidae; genus Pogona; species Pogona vitticeps. The sequence goes on from NC_135785.1 coordinate 46,143,019, forward strand.
CAGCTACCTCTGCTGATCAGGCTGAGGAAAATGGTCCTCTTATGGAGGTGAAGCGCTGCTTGCTGATAAAAACAGATTCTCAGTTGTTTGAGACAGCAGGGGTGGACGTAGGAATACTTGACCGTCAGTATAGGGGACTGCGGGACACTTGTTCCCAGGTAACCCTGTGCCATCCAGATATCATCCCTAGGGAGTTTATAATCCCAAATGAGAGCATGAAGGTGGCAGGGATTGAGGGGCAGATAATCTCTCTGCCAGTAGCAGAGGTACCTGTCAACTTTCAAGGCTGGAGGGGAGATTGGCGGATAGCGATTTCATCGACTCTGCCAGCAGCCGTGCTCGTGGGAAATGACCTGGCTGAACATGTGAAACGGGTGCTAGTGATTACACGCTCACAAGCCACCACAGGGACAGTTCAGGGGGGTAATGATGAGCCAGAGACGGAAGCAGGTGGGGGGAGTTCAGAAGCTGTGGTGGAAACCTTAACCACAGACAGCAGATTTGGACAGGAGCAAAAGGCAGACGCCACTCTCCAAAAGTGTTTTGAACAGGTGACTGACGCCCAGCTAACACCTGAAACCCCAGTGAGATTTCTGGAGGAAAAGGGGATTTTATATAGAGAAACCCTGAGGAATATCTCAAAAGGGGGAGATGGGATCAGAAGTCAGCTGGTGGTACCTGAAAAGTATCGCCCCATGATTTTAAAAAGGGGTCACTCTGACATGTTTGCTGCACACTTAGGGGTGAAAGGGCCCCTTGATTTGATCAAACAAATTTGGGAGCAGGTCACCCAGGATGACCCACAAGACGTTGTGACATACATAGACACCTTGATGAATGACCTAAGGAGAAATCTAGAGCTGGCAGCAGACAACCTGCAAGCTCAGAAGGTCAGACAGAAAACATGGTATGACCGCAAAGCTAGAGAGAGGCACTTTGACCCAGGGGAGGAAGTGCTTTGGCTTAGGCCCTGCAGAGAGAATAAACTGCAGCTCAAATGGGCAGGACCATATAGGGTCATTTCCAAGATGTCAGACCTGAACTACCTAATAGAGCAGGAGGAGAACCAAGCAAGGAGGGTGGTTCATGTGAATGCCCTAAAACCCTACTACAGAGGGGAACAGAGGGTTTTATTCGCGATAAAAGCAGCTGAGAGTGAGGAAGCGGAATTACCCTTCTGGGAGGGTAGAGGGGAAGTAAAATACAACCCAGAGGAGGTAAAGATCAGTCCTGCACTCACCCAAGACCAGCAGCAAGAACTAAAAATGCTGCTTAGTAAATATCAACAGGTGTTTTCCAACAAGCCGGGGATAGTGAAGGGAGTGATGCATCGGATCCACACAGGGGATGCACCCCCGCAGGCAGTATCCCCATACCGAGTAACGGGACCCTATAGGGACAAGGTGCGGAAGGAGCTGGACGAGATGCTGAGGGAGAACATAATCGTCCCCTCTTCTAGTCCTTGGTCCTCTCCGATAGTCCTTGTGGACAAGCCTGATGGGAGCATTAGGTTTTGTGTCGATTACAGGAAATTAAACCGTGTAACCACTCCTGATGCCTACCCAATGCCCAGGCTAGACAACCTGATTGAAACCATAGGGGGTTGTCGGTTCATCTCATCATTGGACCTGGTAAAGGGATATTGGCAATTAAGAATTGATCCCAGGGATCAAGAAAAGACTGCCTTTTGCAGCCCTTTTGGTCTCTATGAGTTTCGAGTCCTGAGCTTTGGTCTCAGAAATGCACCAGCCACATTCCAAAGGCTGATGGACCAGACCTTGGCAGGGCTCAGTGACTTTACAGTGGCCTACATTGATGACATAGGGATCTTCAGTAATACCTGGGAAGATCACCTGATACACCTGGAGTTAGTGCTGCAGAGGTTAAGTGCAGCAGGGCTAACAGTAAAGGCCAGCAAGTGTCAGCTGGGTAGCCCAGAAATAAAATACTTGGGTCACATGGTAGGGGGAGGAATGATAAAACCCCTGGAGGCCAAAATAGAAGCTGTTCGTGATTGGCCTAGACCCAACACCAAGAAAAAGGTCAAATCATTTCTTGGGTTGGTGGGCTACTACAGAAAGTTCATCCCGAGGTTTAGCGAGATTGCGGCTCCGCTGACCGATCTGACGAGGAAGACGGCTGATGACCGCATCCCGTGGACCAGCGACTGTGAGGCGGCGTTCCAGAGGTTGAAGCAGGCGCTAATCAACTATCCGGTCCTGCGTGCTCCAGACTTCGACCGGGAGTTCATCATCTACACCGATGCGTCTAACAGCGGGGTAGGAGCAGTTCTGTGCCAGGAGGATGAGAATGGTGACCAGCATCCGGTGTCCTACCTGAGTAGGAAACTTCAAAAAGGTGAGAGACATTTGGCAACCGTGGAGAAGGAGTGTTTGGCCATAGTCTACGCGATCCAGAAGGCCAAGCCTTACATCTGGGGAAGACATTTTGTTCTGTGTACTGACCATTCACCATTGCAATGGTTAAAGACAATGAAAACCCACAATAGCAAACTTATGAGGTGGGCTTTAAACCTACAGGACTATGACTTTGAAGTGAAGGTGGTCAGAGGGTCAGTGAACTGTGTTGCTGACGCCTTATCAAGAAGACCTGAAGACTGAAGACGGCGAAAGAACATGGACTATATGCATATAATGAAAACAAAAAGTTAAAATGTACCTGGTTTTAAATTGGTTTGTATTAATAAAGGTAAATTGGTGTAATGTATATGGTAAATGTTTAAATGCCTATTTGAAATGTTTAACTTAGAATGTAAGTAAGTATAATATGGTAGGTATAATTGGTGTTGTGTGTTTTATACAGGTTGTTTTTTGGGAAAAAGCACCTTAGCTTTCCCCCTACAAAACAACTTATAAAGAGGGGAGGTGTTACATAACAGCACTGATGTTACCTGTCTGTCATGGGTTTGGAGGGAAAGTTCCATCCTATGGGGAGTGGAAGGCGGGACATCAGGAGGAGGGGCTGTACTGTATAAATATGTGATGCGTGTGTGGTGAGAAAGAGATGCTGAGACAGACTGTGAGACACTGGGTTGGGACGAAGCAGCAGCTGGGGAAGAAGAAGCTGTTGTGGGAGTCTGGGTGTCTGACAGGGTACTACTGTGTGTCAGAGTACCAGCCTGAAAGGTTCAGGGGTCTGTTGGTTAGCCAGAACTGATGGGTTCAGGGTCTGTGCTTTAAGTTAAAGGTTCTAGGTGAACCAAACTGTATGCTTGTGTGTGTGAGAATAAGCCACGTTACTTTATTTTATTCACCTGATTGTTTTATTTACCCTGTTTGTATTTAAAATAAACCTTATTCTTTTATTGTTTAAAAATCCATCCCTGGTCTGTGTGACTTATTATAGGGAATGGTTGGTGGCAGCTTAGTAACTGTGTGATAGATCCCAGTAGGTCTGGGTTTGTCACACCACCATATGTAGCAAACCACTGCTTCTTTTGTAAGACCTGAGCAGAGACTGTTAATGATAGGACCTTTTGGAAGCCATTAATCTATAGTCTCATTATTTCAGAAATGGCTTGATGATATATAAGAGTAACAATTTGGTCTTCCTTCCTTTCTTATTTTGGCCTTACTATTACTTTCCGGAATAGCTATTCTATTCATTAGGTGCAAACTATGCGTTAGGTTCCTGCACTCTGAATAATCCTAATATCACTTGCTCACCCCGCTGCAAGACCCAAATAATGCTCAAGGTTTCTGTTCCAACCTAGCTGGAGCCATGGAGAGGCGTGCTATTTCAGGACAAAGATCTAAATCACAATTTTCACTGAGAGTCCTTACTTATCACAAAGCAATGGATGCACAATAATCTTTCCCCTTCCCCAGGCTGCTGAAACAGAAAAACAGAGGAGGTCTGGTGGTGATACATTTTACTATGTCAGTGTATGTCAAGACAGCCCGGAATTCTGACTATAGGGATGTGAAGAAATGTTTGCAGATGCTGCATTTCTCAGATGAGACTCCCAAGAAAGAGAGGAGTGCTCCAAGGAGGCACTAAGCCTTTTCTACATGCTTTGCACACTTCCTATAAAATGTATCTAGTTTTCCTCCCATTTCTGCACACACACACACACACACACACATAAAAAAGGTTGATTGTTCAGAAAAAAAGCAAACAACCCATCCAATGCTTCTGCTTAATGAACTGCTGTAATGAAGCAGTTGTTCTTGGGTTTTGCTTTTTGCAAAGTATGAAACAATTGGCTTCACAAATATACACGTTCTCTTCAAAAATCCTGCCATCTTTTAGGAAAAAGAACATTTTCTTAATTTTTCTAGTTTAGAGCACAAGGATGAACCAGAGGTTTCATTACATTCCTATCTGAGTGGATTGTTTTTTTCAGCATCCCAAAATTTCAGCACTGATTTTTGATGAAGCAGAATGTATCCAACTGTAGTCTATGGTAAAAACAAGGTTCTTGAATTGTGCCAAGGAACTAAAGAATGACAAAAGAGGGAGGATTACTTAGCAGTGATATAACTATGGAAACATCTACTATTCAATAACAGCATCAAAGATGCATATGTATTCAGGTAGTTTTACAATCAAAGCACCTGCGGCTCAGCAAAGATGAAAGTTAGATTATGAACACAGTATTCTTCTGCCTAGTGATCGGTACTCTTTAGTTTTGACAGTCTTTTTCTCCTGCCCAAATTAATTCTCAGCAGCTTCTCGTTAACTTACATCCACTTGCAATTAAGAAAGATGTAGTGTTGCTTAGCCAGCAATTATACCTCTGTTTTGCAACAAATGTAGCGTAGGCTTTCTTTAGACAGTTGATCTTCGAGACCAATGATCCCAATCTGGGGTGTGTGTATCCCCAGGAATATGAATCAGGACATTTAGGGGTATGAGAGGAAAAATGAATAGCAAGAAAAGGCACATACATCAATAATGCAAGACATTTATATCCTGAGCAATGAGAAATGCCTTGGCTTCTTCCTTCTCTCCCTGGCCACTGCATGAGAGGCCCAGTTGATTGGCTTTCACTCCAAGGCTCTATCTGCTTTTGTTCTGTCACCCCGGGGGCTTGTGCTGCCTGCTCCTTTCCTAACAATGGCGATTTGTATGGGAAAAAAATTCCTTACAGGTTTTAACCCATTTGCTGACACACTCATGCACACAACCAAGTATGATGAGGAAGCAGCCTGAAGACAAGATGGTGTAGAGTCTCTCCTAACCCCACCCTCTAATATGGAGGGTACAATTTATGCAAATAGGCTGTCAAGGAGTACACAAGTTGGGTTGGGAACCACTGTTCTAGACCATCAGAAGATTTTATTTGTAAAGCATCTGTTGTATTTCAATGCATTGATAAACTTCAATGCTAAGGGACGTTTTTCATAATCCACGGTTTTGGTCTAGCCTTCAGCCATCCTTTGCAGGTCCAAGAACTCACCCACCAGGGACTATGAAGGATGATGATGTGGCAGTTGTCACTACTTTTCAGGAGTTCTTTTCCCCATAGGCTTTTTATTAATGTGAAGGGGCACAAGAGGGAGTTTGGAGAAAATAGATGGCTAGATTCCTAGTCTTTCCTTCTGCAAGACAACTACAATAATATGTTAGGGTTTCTAGCTTTTTGTTGCCAGAACATGACTGGTAATGGACCTACATTAAAAAATATCTTGGACAGGACTGAAAGTGTCAGCAATGGGAAACTTACTTAACAGTATTGTAAGACAAGGGTGATAATGAAATATATACAGATCATTACCGGTCTAACAAAGGTTTCACCCTTGTCTGTGGAGCACCTCAGATTCACCATATGGAGAATCACCTTTGCTCTGATTGTAGGGAAGGAAAAGGCCTGGCTGAGGAAAACTTTGATAGATGAGATGGAATGCCTGTATCTTCCTTTCCAAGGGAAAAAAAGCATTGTCATTTACTTCATAAAAAAAAGGACCTGTTGTTGTTCCATACATCTGTTTACAAGAATAAACAAGTATTTTGTGATGACATGACACTTTAAAGCAATACTATTTCCTGGGGCTGACAGCAATACACCCCATTGGGCCTTGCCTAGATTTTACTTATAATTTGGAGATGTCAGCTGCTTAGGCACATATTTTTCCTGCTTAAAAACAGAAGATAGGGAAACCGGGAGCCTGGACCATCCCTATTGTTCGAAGATAACCTTTCCACTTTCTACTAACAATTTTCTGTTTTACCACTCAGCTGGTTTTGTAAGGAGCTAAATTACCATGCAGGTTGCTGCAGGATTTTCAGTTGTAACAACAAAAGCTCTTTGCTGCCCCCTACTGTTCAGTTCAGTAGATGACCGTTATTGGTTATTCCATATGCTTGTGTGAAACGGGCAAGATTTTCCAAAATTGAATTTAACTCTTTTCAATAAATATAGCAAGCAGCAATCAATGAGGGGCAAATGTTTCTAAATGGTAATGAATGCATAAGACTTTTAGTAAATGACCCATGTGGCAGAAGAAACAAAGATGACGGCATGTTGAAATTGCAAAACCAGAAAATGGTAGGAAAACTTCAAAAGCAAAAGAAGGTAGAGGAAACTCTTACGGTTCTGCTAAAATGAATTTTTTGTGTGTGTTCACTTTCCTAAGTGTCAAAATACGCTTCCTGTTTTCACCATTTTAATGCTCATGTTATTGTCAGGTCTTTCTTGTGCATTTCAGTTCCCCCACCCAACACTTAACTGATTGGTTGTCTCATCCTGACTTTGTCAGATATGATGATTTCATAGGTACTAGCCATCAAAATCACACAGGCCATCATAGCCAATTGCATTGATGGCTGTGGGGACAGTGAAGGCAATGAAAAACAGGGGATGACGGCTTCAGGAGGCAGCAATTCCAACCAAGACAGACCAGAACACACACAGCAGCACTGAAACAGTGCAAATGTTCACTGAAGTGAATCACGTCGGGTGGCAATAAGTGGGCTTTGTTTTGCATTACATATTTCAATAAGAAAATATTCAGATGAATTGTGTTAGCTACTGCATAATGTTGAAATTACGCAACAATGGAAATGAAGAAAATTGAACCATGTAATAGATAATCTTTAAAACTGTATGCATTTGGGCTTTGTTCTGTCTTTTTCTTTTACTTAAAAAAAGACAACAATTTGATGATCGTGCAGTATTTATTAGGGAGTATTAATAAGCAAATGAGTATTTGGTGACTGGCGAATGGAACAAACAGGGCCTGTAATGAATGGTGTGGCTCCAATGAAGCACAAACAGGATGTGAGAAACATCATCATAGCAAACAGTAATTTGAGGCATATGCACCTCTGTTTAGCTATATAGGCCAGTATGTTACATTACCATATTGCAAATGTTCACATTTAATTAGGGCAACAAGCCAAGGTACTGAAAAGAAGTGTGTGCTGCCTAAAGAATTCCCATAATCTGTGTTTATTGCCAAAATAAACAACCTCTTTCAATCAAAAATTCAACCCAGATGAATAAAAGAGCTAAGATTTTTTTCTTTTAAATGAGATACCTATAAAACATATGTATTGCTACAGGCACGTATAGCTTGAAACCTCAGAACAAGTAAACACAATCCCAGAGGCACAGTAAATAAAATATAGCAGCTGCATTACATCATCCTAGCTTGGCCTTCTCTGATCAAGACTGAGACTAAAAATACCCTCAAGCTACATAGCAGCTCTGTAATGGAGTTCACCGCCCCCCCCCCTTCACTCTGCAATCAAAACTGCGAAAATTGTTTTTAATTCAAAACATTAATTTGTCATTTCACACTTAACCATGAACAGCAGACATGAAAAGCCCACTTTGCTTTAAAAAAAAAAAAAAGGCAGCCTGACAGGTATTTCACATACCAGCACACCAAGTAGAAAATGATACCTAACGGCTGTGTAGCAAAAACAACAAAAGGCAGGAGAAATGCAGACCAGAAATAACAGCAGAAACCTTAAATGCTGAGCAGCATCACCCATTGCACCAGCTCCAATGAAAAGCTCAACCTTCAGCAGTCTTGATCATTGTAAAAGACCATTCCACACATTATGTATGTAGCAGGTTGCCAAGAGGCTATAGCCAACTCAACACAAACCAGCAGCCGATCACTGCTTCCTGGCGCATATGTCTGTACTACACAGCTGTTTATGTGATACATTTGCTACTTTCATTTGCTTCATATTTGGGGGCATTTAGACTAAACCTCTTAGCCAGAAGGCTTCAGTTTCTCCAAGTGTACACTGTCCCGTGCGCACATAGTTGTCTTTCTGGTGCCTGTTGCATCAAGAGGGTCTTAAACGACCCACCCCCTTGGTTTTCAACAGGGTGATTTCTGGCTTGTGTAAGAGCAAACCAGAGATCACTGGGAAAGCAAGGAATGGCCTGCGCTTACCAAAATGATTTGGATACTTAGGAGTGACTATGCACATGCAGGCCGTCTCCAAAGTAAATCTCAAAACAGCCCAGTGTTTGTAGTGTTAGAATTGGTCTGTGTTCTTGGCAGCTCGTGTGGTGGTAACTAAATACAAGAAAACAGCTGAACCCCTGACCTGGAGCTCTTGGTGACAAATAGCCATGGAAGAAAAAAAGATTGCATCATCTTAGATTAGTTGAACATAAAGCACAACATGGTGTGACTTCATTTTGAATGCAAACCAGAGATGTACATCACAATATTCTTCAAACTCTTTCCTTAGATGGGGGAGGATCAAGCATTGCAAGGGGGTGCAGGTGCATATTCCTAGAAAGCCATCTGTCCCCAACACACAGGTATCAGGTAGCCAAGAGGAGGGTACCATTTCTCAGGATAAGGCCAGTGGGAAGGCAAGTTTTCTCAGGATAAGACCAAAGCAGCTGAAGGAGAGACAGTGTCCTGATGAGAAACATCCGAGAATAAAAGGGCAGGACTGGGAAGGCAGAGAGTTGTTTTTTTATTTCTGAAGAAGAGGATGAGTGGGAGAATGCAAGAGAGGAGAATGCTGGATCCTGTCTACACTCACCTGATTTGTGCACTTGCAACAGGAGTCAGACACCAGAGATTCCACTCATGTGCTTGTACAAGGCTATGTTAGTCTGGACACCACTGCAGCTCTGGTGAAGTAAGTGAGGGAAAGAACTACAGTGCCTCGCTTAACGGGTGCCCCGTTTAACGATGAATCCGCATAGCGATGAAGATTTTGCGATCGCATTGCGATGTTCCCTATAGGACAAAACCTAATTGATTATAAATGGAACATCAGACCATGCTCACCTCTTTAATCTCTCCAAAACAGATAATATGCTAAATCCAATGGTAAGTCCAAATTAAAATGAGACTAACATAACTGCTGGTTTGAGTCCCATTCATTCAGAGTGTCCACCCTAACAAGAACTGAATTTAGCCAAATAATGCCTGTTAGTGGTGTTGCAGGACTTAGTGGAGAGTTCCGACTAAACGCAATCCACCTGGAGTAGGAAATGGCAATGCCACTCCAGCATCTTTGCCAAGAATGCCCCATGATCAGAAACAAAAGGCTAAAAGATATGACGCTGGAAGATTGGCCCCTCAGGTCGGAAGGCATCCAACATGCTACTGGGGAAGAGTGGAGGACAAGTACAAGTAGCTCAAGAGCTAATGAAGTGGTTGGGCCAAAGCCGAAAGGACGCACAGCTGTGGACGTGCCTGGAAGTGAAAGGAAAGTCCAATGCTGTAAAGAAAAATACTGCATAAGAACCTGTAATGTAAGATCTATGAGCCTTGGGAAGCTGGAGGTGGTCAAACAGGAGATGGCAAGAATAAACATCGACATCCTGGGCATCAGTGAACTAAAATGGACAGGAATGGGCGAATTCAACTCAGATGATTATCATATCTACTATTGTGGACAAGAATCCCGTAGAAGGAATGGAGTAGCCCTCATAGTCAACAAAAGAGTGGGAAAAGCTGTAATGGGATGCAATCTCAAAAATGATAGAATAATGTCAATACGAATCCAAGGCAGACCATTCAACATCACAATAATCCAAGTTTATGCACCAACCAGCATTGCTGAGGAGACTGAAATTGACCAATTCTATGAAGATTTACAACACCTTCTAGAACTGACACCAAAGAAAGATGTTCTTCTCATTCTAGGGGACTGGAATGCTAAAGTAGGGAGCCAAGAGATAAAAGGAACAACAGGGAAGTATGGCCTTGGAGTTCAGAATGAAGCAGGACAAAGGCTAATAGAATTTTGTCAAGAGAATAAGCTGGTCATCACAAACACTCTTTTCCAACAACACAAGAGGCGACTCTACACATGGAAATCACTAGATGGGCAATATCGAAATCAGATTGATTATATTCTCTGCAGCCAAAGATGGAGAAGCTCTATACAGTCAGCAAAAACAAGACCTGGAGCTGATTGCGGCTCTGATCATCAGCTTCTCATAGCAAAATTCAAGCTTAGACTGAAGAGATTAGAAAAAACCACTGGGCCACTCAGGTATAATCTAAACCAAATCCCTTATGAATACACAGTGGAAGTAAAGAACAGATTTAAGGAACTCGATTTGGTGGACAGAGTGCCTGAAGAACTTTGGATAGAGGCTCGTAACATTGTCCAGGAGGCAGCAACAAAAACCATCCCAAAGAAAAGGAAATGCAAGAAAGTGGCTGTCCAAGGAGGCCTTACAAATAGCAGAGAGGAGAAGGGAAGCAAAATGCAAGGGAGATAGGGAAAGTTACAGAAAATTGAGAGCAGACTTCCAAAGAATAGCAAGGAGAGACAAGAGGGCCTTCTTAAATGAACAATGCAAAGAAATAGAGGAAGATAACAGAAAAGGAAAGACCAGAGATCTGTTCAGGAAAACTGGAGATACTAGAGGAACATTCTGCACAAAGATGAACATGGTAAAAGACAAAAATGGGAGGGACCTAACAGAAGCAGAAGACGTCAAGAAGAGGTGGCAAGAATACACAGAGGAATTATATCAGAAAGATTTGGATATCCCGGACAACCCAGACAATGTCGTTGCTGACCTTGAGCCAGACTTCCTGGAGAGCAAAGTCAAGTGGGCCTTTGAAAGCCTGGCTAACAACAAGGCCAGTGGAGGTGATGGCATTCCAGTTGAACGGCAAGGCTGTATACTGTCCCCCAGCTTATTTAACTTATATGCAGAATACATCATGCGGAAGGCTGGACTGGAAGAAACCCAAGCCGGAATTAAGATTGCCGGAAGAAATATCAACAACCTCCGATATGCAGATGATACCACTCTGATGGCAGAAAGTGAGGAGGAATTAAAGAACCTTGTAATGAGAGTGAAAGAGGAGAGTGCAAAAAAACGGTCTGAAACTCAACATCAAAAAAACTAAGATCATGGCCACTGGTCCCATCACCTCCTGGGACATAGAAGGGGAAGATATGGAGGCAGTGTCAAATTTTATCTTCCTGGGCTCCATGATCACTGCAGATGGAGACAGCAGCCCTGAAATTAAAAGACGCCTTCTTCTTGGGAGGAAAGCGATGACAAATCTTGACAGCATCTTGAAAAGCAGAGACATCACCTTGCCAACAAAAGTCCGAATAGTCAAAGCTATGGTTTTTCCTGTTGTGATGTATGGAAGTGAGAGCTGGACCATAAAGAAAGCAGACCGCCGAAGAATTGATGCCTTTGAATTGTGCTGCTGGAGGAGGCTCTTGAGAATCCCCTGGACTGCAAGGAGAACAAACCTATCAGTTCTAAAGGAAATCAACCCTGAGTGCTCACTGGAAGGACAGATCCTGAAGCTGAGGCTCCAGTACTTTGGCCATCTCATGAGAAGAAAAGAGTCCTTGGAAAAAATCTTGATGTTAGGAAGGTGTGATGGCAAGAGGAGAAGGGGACGACAGAGGATGAGATGGTTGGACTGTGTCATCAAAGCAACCAACATGAATTTGACACAACTCCGGGAGGCAGTGGAAGACAGGAGGGCCTGGCGTGCTCTGGTCCATGGGGTCACGAAGAGTCGGACACGACTAAACGACTAAACACACACACACAGTGGTGTTGCAATCATTGCTGCAGGGGCTACCAGCAAGGCCATCACTCCTACAAGAAGACTTACCAGCCAGCTGATCACAGTGCCCCTTAAAGATTGCCGCAGATCCCGGGAGGGGGCTATCCTGAGAATTCCTGTTACCATCTTCCTTTACTCCAAAACTCAGAAACAAGTAAATTTCAATAAAGAGATGGATGCTTATGACCTCCTGAATTACCAGTGAGAATGCCCCTGCAATATGGTTTTTCATCCAGCTCATAAAGTTTCTTCTGGCTCCGCTTAAATGGATGCTACTAGGTTCAATGGGGTGCACCCAGCCCTAGGTTGGCACCTCAGAATGGTACTTCACCCCTGAACTAGGTGCTTCTTCCTCAAAACGTGACATGGGGTCAGTTTGCATAGAAATGTGTATCATATGCTTTTTCTTTAGGTGATTTCTTTATTCGGGACGACTCGGGTCTGAAGGCATGCTGTGAAAAGCTTTCTGCTAGAGGTGACAGAGAGGGCTTTGAAAATTCTGTTGTTCAAGTTTGATGGCTTAGCTCACTTCTGTGAGTTGCCACTTCCCAATGGAGCCATTATCATTTAATATGCCACCATTAAGGAGGAGGACATTGGGGACAGGCCAAGAGTACAGCCCTTTGGCCCTCAAGTCTTGATTGGCTGTGTATAAAACACTCCAGGCCCTGCTCTTGACTTGATAAACATAATTTAAAGAAGGTCCCCTGAGCTACTGTGCTTAATTTTTTTAAAAAAATCTGATCAAATAAAACAGCCAATTTGTGGGACTCAGGGAACACCATTTCCTTGCTCTTCTCACATATCTTCTGCTGGAAAGGAGCACTAAAGCATATCACAGATGATCTGTATACAGATATATGTATATACAGAGATTGACAGATAGCCCAGAGGTTCTCTTGTCTTGTCTTTTGTGGAATAGCACTATTGGGCTTTTCCCTCTTCCTCCATTTCTCTCTGAGATCACTTCTTGCTCCTTCATTTTTTGGACAGAGACATGGTTGCCAGCAGATCTCAGTGCATAAAAGCCATCCCTAGTAGCTTTTTTGTGTCGCTCTATGGCTGCTTATCCTTTTGTGCTCTTGCACTATTCATAACTGGATTTTCTGAAGTAATGAATAATCCTTTGCCTTATTATCCAAATGATTGTACCTTCTCAGTAGCCACCAATTCTGCACTAGGCTCCTATACTCTGCAAATAAAACACCAAATAATCCTATATTTCACTCCACGCTCGTCGGTTATCTTTCTGGCCGTCTTACAAGGGTTCTGTTAGATACAGAGATAACCTAGAACTAACATTCAATTGACACTATATTTGTCCATCTTTTTGAAACTATACCCAAGTGATCTCAGTGGTAACTTTTCTAGCTAAAACTTTTGTTGCAACAAGTTTGTATATATTAATGTGGTCCTAGAAAGTTTCAAATGCTGCTGGTTTATGGTGTTAGTCTCATCATGGGTTCTGGTAGATTTTCGGGCTATCTAATGGTTATCTATGCTTCATCACATCTAATGATGGCTCCAAAACTACTAACATATATAAATGAAAGGCAATATTATTTGAGTGTAATATTTGAGTCATTTTGTGAAATTTGTCAAATATATTATTGAATATATTTGTGAATTATTAGTCTTTAGGTTTAAAAAAAGGGCAAATCATGGAGAGAGAGAAGGCACTGAATAATTTATCTTAGAAGGTTGCAAGATTCATCTAATAAATTATTTCGTACCTATATATCTGTCATTTCTGGATCTATTAGAGTAGAGTGAAATACATTAATTTTGGTGTGCTATCCCAGCATTTGGACAGAATGGGGGGTTGTTTTTTGTTTTCTTTAACATAATATGAATCATTGAGCATCTGTTGGTCTATTTCCAAAGTAAAATGCAATGTGAAGACTAAGGTTAGACATTGGTGGTGGTGGTGATATATTTTATAGTAATCCTTTTAACATGATTGCTAGTCATTTGTAGAGCAACACTAAGCATCCCTCCCTTTCCTGAATGTTCATATCCACCCATACAGTGAATCAATTACATAATCAGAAAAGGGAACCATCACAAAACATTCTATTCCTGGAGACAGGCATGCCTGAAAACCATTCTTCACAACCCCACAAAATGAAGCTTTTTGTTCATGTTGTGCATTTCCCCTCCATTATATCCTTGACAGCTGGAGGGTCAAGAAGGCTCCTTTCGCTGCTTTTGCTGCAGTCACAAACCTTTGAAGAATAGGTACTAAACCACAATTGTTCATGTTGTCATTGTCACTGTTTATATCACTCCATTCCTCCAACCACAGAGAAAGAGAAAGCTTGAAATACAAATATTATAGACTACAACTCCCAGAATTCCTCATGGCTCACTGATTCCCAAGTTAAGGGAGAAAGAATGAATTTCCACAATATTATGATCAAGTTTCAGATCTACCACTTGTACTGTGAAAGCAGAGGACTGCATGTTTCTTTTTAATTTTTAACTTTTAAACAGTACCCAGGAAGCAGAACTTGAGCTCTATAAACCATCTCCACTGTGCTTTAATGTTCTTTCTCACCCAAGTGCATTCATGCACCCACCCCAAATTTCTGTGCAGGACCAGCTGATCACCTTAGCCCAATAGGAATTGCTGGCTCCCAGTTGGTGACCTTTTCACCTTCTCTGTACAAATATCCAAGGGTTTTTGAGGAGGAATGTCAGTGTAGTTGGTAGATAAATAAATTAATTTTACCTATCCCTGTATTTCTCAGGGATGACTAAGGTGGGTAAGGAAGGTACACCATTAGGTGACCATACCGGGGCACCTTCATCATGATTCATCTTTTTTTGATCTTTGATGCACAGGACCAGGGGACCAGTGTGCATGGTGTAGATGGACTTTGACACACCTACTGGACTCTTCCCATCATTATTTACAATGAGGGGATGACTTTGGAAAGCCATTCTCCCTATCTAAAGAGCTGTGGCCCATTACATTGGATGAAAAGTAATTTCCACCTTCTCTTCTGCAGATTCAGTTGAGAAGCCTGGAGAGCTTTTAGATGGTTAGCTCTATATATTCTTTCCAGTGTACTAGAAGCTTAAGAGAAATGTATATTCTCTTATTATCCATTTTTTCCCTCCCATGATGTGATTTCCTCAGAGACAGGTGGTTTAGCAATTAGAGCTGCAAATTAAGCTGAAGTTTACTTATCAGTGGGCAATCACAGAACAAAATCCTCTGCAATGCAAAGTACAGAGGTGGCAGAATCTTGTGTCAAACAGTGCTTTCTCGCTATTTAACAGAGCATATTGTCTAAATATGGGCTATGGATATCAACTAGCATGACCCATTAAGTGTAGGCGGGATAGAAAAACTATCAGGTGAATACACAGTTGGTTACAGAATTGTACTCAGTGTGTGTTTATTTGGGGCTCCTTCTCAAACTGGAAAGAGCTAGCAAGTGGCTTACCACAAGATTCAGTCCTGAGCCTGGTGCTCTTCAACATTTTTATTAATCACATGGATAAGGAGGTGCAGTGAATGCTTCTCAGATTTTCAGATGACACAACATTGGATAGAATAGCTACTATCCTGGAAGACAGAAACAAAATTCAAATATTTTGATAGGTTGAAGCACTAGGCTGAAAATATTGGAAGGAAATTTAACAGGGATACATACAAAATTTTACAGCTAGGGAAAAGCCCACATGCACAGTTACAAGACGGGGGGGGGGTATTTGGGTCAGCAATACTATATGCTAGAAGGATTGTGGAACTGTCATAGATCGCAAACTGAATATGAGCCAACAATGTGATGTAGCTGCCAAAAAAAGAGCAAATGCTGTTTTAGGTTGCATTAACAGAAATATAGTCCCCAAAATCATGTGAAGTATTATATCCACCTCTGTTCATCACTGGTTAGGCATCTTGAGTACTGTGTCCAGTTTTGGACACTGCACATTAAAAAGGATGCAGACAAACTGGAATAAGTTCAGAGGAGGGCAACAAGGATGATCAGGAGATTGGAAACCAAGCCCAACCACGTTTAGCTTTGAGAAAAGAAGACCAAGGGGATATTTGATAGCACTTTTCAAATACTTGAAAGACAGTCATAAAGAGGAGGGGCAGAATCTGTTCTCAACCACCCCAGAGTGCAGAACACATAAAAATGGCTCAATTTACAGAAATCCAGATTTCTGTTGAATACCAGGAACAACTTCCTAACTGTTCCTATGACGATGGAACCAATTACCTTGGGAGGTGGTGAACACTCCAGTGCTGGAGGTATTCAAGAGAAATTTAGACAATCATCTGTCAGGAATTTGGATTCCTGCGTTGAACAGGCAGTTAGACTCTATGGCCTTTTAGGTCCCTTCCAACTCCTTTATTCTGTGATTCATTGAGATAAGTGCTGCACGCCGAGGGAAAAGATGCTCAGAGTATTGAAGAGTACGCAGTCGTTGCTGAGATGTGACATGTTTAATTCTGTTTAATCAATAGATTGTAGCTACAAGATTTCTCAGCTCAGAGGCAGAACTTGAGTTCCTTCTAAAACCACAACTGTTTTTGAAGCAATTTCATTTCCTCTTTTCTTGCCATGTCGTGTAATCCTTGCTTCAGTTAATCCAATTGCAGTGCTCTGTAAAATGGTGCCAATCCACTAAAGGGCATTCCCAGGGCAAACAAAAATAGAGAACAGACCTCAGGGAGGGGACTGAAACTAGTGGTGATAGTAATCGTCTATAAAAGCATCTGAAACAGTCAAGGAAATTCAATGAAGATATGAAACATATCAAATACTGACTTACATTTTGCATCCACCAGGAGCCCTACTTGTCTTTTGCTACAGAGAAAATGAAATGTCTTATTAATATATTTAACATACTGTATGCTCAGGGTTAGAGATCAGTTTCTCAGAAAAGGGAGCGGTGTAATAGCTTTCCTTTCTATACTTATTGGAGCTGGATTTCCTGCATTAAGCAGAGAGCTGGATTAGCTGGTCTATAAGATGCCCTCCAACTCTGTGACTCAGTGCTTTGACTTAATGGAATTGCCCTGAAACTACTGTGCAAAATTCAGAAATACAAAATGGAACAGCAGAACATTCCAATCGTATTGGTTCCATTTTGCCTTTCAAAACAAGAGAAGGTACTTGGGACTCCAACACTGGTGGAGAACAGAGATGGGCACAAACTAGAAAAATGATAAATCGGGTCAGCTCAGGCCCTGCTGCCTCTGTGCATGGGCCCGCCACCCAGCTGATAGACAGCCTCATGTGCTGAGACAGCAGGCTGGCTGCTCAAAGCTGGGCCTGGCAACTCTGTGCATGCACCTGCTTATCAGCTGATAGGCGGACACATGCACAGAGACAGCAGACCAGCTCTGGGGAGGGAGGCTGGACCCACTGCCTCTGAGGATGGCAGTGGTGGCCGCAGAACCAGGTAGGAAGATGAAGGGGGTGGGTGGGCATCTCCTTTTTCTGAACAAAATGAAGGAGTGAGGTGAAAAAACATTACTTCAGCAAAATGGCTTGTGAACTGGTTTGTGAAATGAACCACAACCCAATTTATCAATTGTTCTGGTTTGTGGTTCACTTCATACCCATATAAAACAGATGATGTCATCAGTGGGACACATTTTGGGGAAGAAAGCATTTCCTAATTAGGTCTTGAGGCTCCCACAACTCCTGAGTAATACCTTACCTTTTCATTGCTGGAAGTTGTAGGTCCTTCAGGGTGGGAGAAGGAAGACTTCAATTACTGAAAATCACTGCTGGTAAAGTCATTTTGGCAGCAGCAATATTTAAGCCATTGATTCATATAACTAGCACCTTAATGCATGCCCATCTGTGTACATGAGCAGAATAATCCATTTACCTCAAGTTACATTTATTCTTATTTGGAGGTTCCACCCTGTTACAGACTATTTTCTTCTCTATTTGCATTCATGTTCCAAGACCAGGAAACGGAGATGGGCATGAACCAGAAAACCGGTGGTTCGTTATGGATCGTGATTCATTTTTCTGGTTCATGCCTGTGGGGGCTACCTGCTCCTGCTCCCTTCACCTCCACCGCAGGCCCATGCTCGGAGACAGGGGCAGACTCCTGGCAGGGAAGCTTCTTGGAGCCTGGCGTTGCCTCTGAGCATGTGCCTGTCTCCCAGCTGATAGGTGGGAAGATGCTCAGAGGTAGTGCCCAGCTCCTGCTAGGGAAGCCAGGCCGGCTGCCTCTGAGGATAGCATCTGTGATGCCAGGAGCAGCTAGGCAGAGGCAAAGGGGGCAGTGGAAAGGAGGCAGACAGGCGAACATTCCCTTTTGCCAAAGCAAAAAATAACACCTAAGGGAAAGAAGCTTGGCACTTCACTTTGCTTCAGCAAAACAGGGATCCCAAACTGGGGTCATGAAACAAACAACAACCCAACCCATTTTGTTGTGTTTTTTTGATTTGTGGCTTGTTTTGTGCCCATCTCTACTAGGAAATAAGATTTCTGAGGGGTATGACCTTTGATGAGCCAAAGAGACTACTATAATCATCTCCATTTATGAAAAATACGGGATCAGTGGCAGAAGAAACTATTCCTTGTGGCTACATGGGAATTTTTTTTGTGACCATCAGTACTCTTGGAGATACTAGGCTTCCATAGCCCCAATGCATACATTTTTTTATCTCAAAATTTTCCTTTGCCTCTTAGGTCGATTTTGACCTGTTCTGAGAATTTCTAAGCACCCCCTGAAATTCCTCATGCCTCAAAATAAAAATAAAGTTGTATATTTAAAGAAACTGGCCACTAGAGACAAATGAAGGTACCTTTTCTTTAAAACCCCTCTCTTTTTTTTATTAAACCAATCTTTTCAGTTAAAACAACAACAACCCACATTGTAACAACCCTTATAGTGCATAATTGCAGCATTAAACTTCTTTTTTTTAAAAAAAAAAAAAGTAATTTAAAAATCAAATAGACAAATGAGCCTCTTTGCCGATGCTCTTCTCTCTTTCTGCCATCCATTTTTGGAATGTGGCCCTTAGGCTGCCAGCAAATCCGCAAAATACAAGAAAATTATGCATTTTTCTGCTCATGCAAAATGGACCATAGACTATACAATTTGTCAGACAACTTGATCGGTGAGCTGTCTCTGAACCTAGGGTGTAAGTTCTATAATAAAAATAATAGTCCTAGAGCTGCAGAGCTGGAAGGGAACTTACAGATCACTGAGTCCAGTCCCTGTCAAGGAGACACAGTGGGGATTTGAACTCCCAACCTTTGGCTCCACAGCAAGATACCTTAACCACTGAGCTGTCCAGCACAATTCTATGCATGTGACCTTATTTCATGCCATGCCTAAAGCAGACATATCCCTGAAAAATGTCTATCAAAACACTTTTTAAAATGCCATAAAATAACCTTATAAGTAACTGGAAAATATTATATAATATGGTAATTTCATTCCACTTTATTACATTACTTTTGAAATGTGTGTCCATGACATCCCTTATCTCCCTTACAGTTCCTCACTATAGGTTAATTATAGCGCATTCCTTCTAACCAGTGGTCCCCACTGAGGGAAGGGGCACATCTTACACTCTCGTCCCTCCCAAAGTTTTATTTCTACATCTTCAAACCTTGGGCCTGACCTGATTGTTCAGAGCACATAAACAATGACACTTCGGCAACTAAATCCAAATTAGAAGTACAGGGTGACCTATACAAAAATATCCACAGAAGGCATGAAACAAACCATGTATTTTTCTTCCATTTAGCCTTTGAAACGTTCTATTTTGAGGCATAATGAAAATCAATAACAAATGTATGCAACACAGAAATAACTGCTACGAGGTCAGTTATCCATAGTAGCCTATATCTTAAATTGTCCAGAGGTCAGCGTAGCTAAGAAGGAAATTAGAACTTTACACACAATCTGCCCACTGCTGGAGAAATGATAAGGGCAGCCATTAAGTTACATTAAGCCAGTTCTTACAAATCATTTCATTTAAATCAAAAGTCGAGAGGCAGATATGTTATGCACTATTTCTGGAGGCACTCTATTGTGTGCAACCAATGCACAAACATAGGCACAGACAGAGACCTAGGATACTGAGCTTGTCTGGAGAATATTCATGATTCTGATTATAATGACACAAATACTGCAACATATGCTATGGGTGACATGTGCCTCAGTTAAATGTTATTTAGGAGTCTACAGCTGGCTCTTTTTAGGTCTGCCTTAGAAGTGCACTTGCAAATCTCAGAGTGCAAAAGCCGGAGTATTAACAGGAATGGGAGCAGGTCTGCCCTTTATGAATAGAAGGGATGTGAATAATTCTTGCTAATGTCTCCTTCATGATTTAGGTTGGCTGTCCAGATGTGGTGACAGAGCCAGCAGGGGATATCACAACTGCTGCAAAAACTGTGTTTGCACAATTTGTACAAAATGTCCCTCAGGAGTTCAGCGCATATGCACACGCACACACAAGGGGCTGCCTGATTGCTCACAAAGACATGAATGATCTGTCTGATGCTTTGACATTGTTAAAAGTGCATACAAAGAAGACATTGAACTCAGTAAGTCAGAAGTCCAGGCACCTTGTTTCTTATTAGAATTCTGCTTCCTGGTTTTGGGGGACACAATGCTTTTCTGACAATAAGGTGGCTACACCACAATCCTCTCGTTTTTATGAAAACAATGAGATTTATTGCATTGGTGCATTGGTGATTTGCTGATGAATTCAGTGTGCACCGGTTGGCGGGGAGTGCCGGAAAAAAATTTCAGTTAGAGATGGGCACGAAGCCCAAAATGAATCAGGAAATTCATGAAAAATTGCCAGTTTGTTGCTTCAGATCAGTTCAGGTTTATCCAAACTGGAGAACCTGTACTTTCCTAAAGCAATGAATGTTGGCATAATTTATCAACTTCCTGCCATGGGCTGTTTAATAATAATAATAATAATAATAATAATAATAATAATAATAATAATAATAATAATAATAATAATAATAATAATAATAATAATAATAATAATAATAATAATAATAATAATAATAATAATAATAATAATAAAAACCACGAACAAACTGATTTGTGGTTCGTCAGTAAAGCATTTGGAAATTCATGGTTCGTCAACCTTGATGAACTATGAACCAAGATGAACTACCATTTTGGCAGTTTGTGCTCATCTCTATTCTCAATTGGTATTGTCCAACTTGGTCTGAAAGTGTATGTGGCTTTGGTGGTCAACTGAGCTGACTCTCCCAAACCACTCGTAACCCCCAAAACTCTACATCTGGCCTTCTGGATCACTGAAGATGTAGGGGCACCTATATGATCTATACTAACCTTTTGCTCCCATACCAACATGTGTATGAGCATGAAAAGAGTGGAATTCCTTTACTTCTCATGATTAAAAGCATCCCTTGCACAGTCCTTTTGTTGTACTTATTCTTCTGAGATTCTGTACATTATTTACACAGAGGCCAAAAGTATCTACAGGATTGGTGTTTTTTCACAAAGGGGGTCAAAGTTGCAGAGTGGTGGGTGAGCATCATTCATACACCTAGAGCTCGCCATTACAGCACAATGTGTCTTTCTGTGTACATTAAAATAACAAATGAATTTAGGATGGGGAGGGTGAGGACTGCCCTGTTCTTTGAATACCCAAAATAGGAACACCTCTGTCATTTTCATATAAAACTAAAACATTGTCTTCTCTGCTCATCTGTAGTGTTGCTCACCAGCAAAGTGTCCTTTATAGTCTTATCTGAGGTGAACCTGCTTAGAAATTAAGATCTACAGTGAGAAAATGTTGTGCATCCTTTCCCTCACTCTATCATTGCATGATATTTTGTATCCTACCAGATTTATTTGTTGGAGATACAGGATGTGATGAAGCCATTTCTATTGCTAAGCCCAGGTTTTGGAACTCGCTACCAGCAACCATTCATCTTGCCCTTTCACCAATAGCCATCATTGAGAGGCAGGAGTCCTGCTTCTATGTATGTAGCTTCATCAGCTTACAGCACATGATGCTTTCAGGTAGACAATTCTAATTCCTATCAATCAAAGGCCATTGTGCCATGACTACTCCTTCCCCCACTTCACAATCTGTTTTGTATGGTGGGTTAAAAAGCTGTAAGAAGAAGTAGGAAAACACAGGAGGACTGCAAAGGGAAGACAATGTCATATGAATTTCTTTTTCCATGTGTGAATGCCAGTGAATGCAGGAGGGTGATTGCACAATGACACTATTATCCTGAAGCACCTATAGGCTAATTTACAGGAGACAATGTCACCAATGCACCACCCTTAACACATCCAATTTCATTTGATTTTGGGGACTCAACAAGGCCACCCCTGGTTAATCTTGGATGGGGACTGCCAGGTGTTGTACTAGAGAGGCATCTTGGCTGTATCAGGGAAAGAGCCACAGAAAATCTATTTTTCAGGCAAAGAGTTGAGGTTCAGCCCCCTGCATGTGTAAACTGGATTCCAGCTGGATCCTGCCTGAAACCCTGGAGAGCCACTGCCACTCAAGGATGACAGATCCTGAACTAGAGGGATCAGTGCCAGGATGTAGAAACCAATGGTCTGACTCATAGAAGACCACTTCCTATGCTTCAGCTCAGCCACAAAGGATGAACATGTGCAAATACAGCACTGCTGAATGGGCCCAGCATGAGCATATAAAGCCACAGGACTCAATACTACCTGGTGTTCCCTGGAATTCACTCTCCTAGGAAGTGAGTTATTAGTTCACAATTAAAAACAGATCTATCTGGTTTCACAAGATTGATTGCACACTTAATCAGCTCCCACTTGCCTATACAGTATCACTGAAATGAAGAGATAATAAAGCCATGGTTCTATTAAGAGAGCGACTGCATTGCAGATCAATTTCTTTTTTTAAAAAATTGTCATGTGTGCAGAAATCCTGTGGGATGAATATTTCATAAGGAGAACAATGCAGTTAAAATTTAAAAGAAAAGAGTGGGGCGGCTAGCCTGCCTAGTTATGAACTACAATGATTACTGAAGAAAATAACCCTGCTCATATTTTGTACCACCAAAGTCAGGCCCGGAAGGCATCCAAGGAGAAAGAAGCAAGCTTTTGAAGTGAGGTGTCACCAAGAGTAATAAGAGTTTCAGAGACAGGGAGTCCAGGGAGAGAAGCCTGCAAGGATGGCAGGAGAGCAGAATCTTGTTATTGCCTGGGGTAGATTGAGAAATTGAAGTTAATTAATTGTTACACACTTCTCAGCATGTCAGGCCACTCTTTAGCTTTCTGAGCTGAGAGTATGAAGATGGAGAAGACTCATTTAGGGTCACTCCACATTACTTTCTGGCAAAAGTGCTGTTTCGGTTTGTTAAAAATCTGCTACAATCCTACAAAGGTTGGTAGGATTCTTTCAACTTTAGGAAAGCAGACTTCTTTCCTGCGTTGGATCCACAATTGAAAATAATTTTGCCTACACCATCTGCAAGATGCCAAATTTTGCCCATTATGATATTCAGCCTTTAGATAACCAGGTGCTTTCTGCCAGGACCTAACTCTTTCTGCCACACTGTGTGAGACACAAAGAAACAAACTCTATTTTGAAGCATAAATAGTAAAATAAGATTTCCTTCAACAAAATATTGTCATCTTAGCCCTCATAGATATAAATAGCTTGTGACCATTGCAAAGTAGGATGTTCCTGGAAATTCTGGGTTGATGTGCCCACCCTGCTTTGTCTACAACCACCTGCTGGATTATATTAAGAGTATGATACCTTTGGAATATGCATGAACCATATATAGAATGTCAAAGGATGGGTCACTGAACTGACCCGTTGCAGCAAAGAGTCTTGTGGCACCTTAAAGACTGACAAATTTTATTGGACACATGCACTTGTGGGTCTGCAGCCTGCTTCATCAAGTGCATGGAGAGTAGCAGCCATTGGCAAACATTTACGCACATGTTGAGGAGGGAGGATGCAGTAAAAGAGAAATACAAAACACGTGAGCCAATGATGATCTTATCAGAAATAATTAAAAAGTCATTAAGAAGTAACAAGGACATCCTAGCAGAGATATGCAGATTATTCAAAAGAAAAAGAGATGAATAATCTTTGTCCGGTTCATGTATAAGGAGAATGTAGAAATAATGGGAAGGCTGCTCTGCAACTATCTGCACAACCAGTTGTGGAATTAGAAACAGCTTTGGATTCTCTGCTTTGTGCAGTCTGGAACTAGGTGTCCATGAGAACAACACTGTTCATGTTAGAAGAATGACACCACTGGATACTGACCTAAGTTCTCCTCCTGCTTAGGGTGGGAAGAATGGGACTATCCCACTCTACAACCAGCTAAGGCCACTGGAGGTGCTTCCATGTTTGCCGTTGGCCATTTATTCAGATAGGCAGTTTTCCTGGCCATCTCTAGCCTAGTGCCTTCACTTCAAAGAGGACCTCTGAGAATCAGAGAGGCCTTAAAGAAATAGATGGCCAGAAGTGTGGCGTCAGCTCCATCTCCAGGAGCAAGAGCAAGCAGTACGCCATTACCTCTGCCTGGCATCAGTTATCATTGCTACTGTTGCAGCTGCCACTGGCCTTTTTTCTCCCAGTGTGATCAGCTTTCTCCAGTATACCTCTTCATCTTTTTCTGGGGGTGGGAGGTGGGGAAGCTTGCCACCATCTTTTCTTTTCTCCCTTTCACTTCCAGTATGGGTGG
Source organism: Pogona vitticeps (assembly GCF_051106095.1). Lineage (NCBI taxonomy): Eukaryota > Metazoa > Chordata > Lepidosauria > Squamata > Agamidae > Pogona > Pogona vitticeps. The sequence goes on from NC_135785.1 coordinate 46,167,707, forward strand.
GAAAATAGCGGCTACCTTTGCTTCACGTCCACACCTGCACAGGCCTTCTTTGAATGATGGGAATAGTGTGGAAAATGGGCCCCAGAATTCCACCACCAACACCTCATCCAGCCTAAAGCCACGACTCTGCTTGGTTTTAAGTTTGGCATTCTATTAGCTTTTTAAAAACCAAAGGCCAAAAATAGAGTTGCTTTTTGTGCACTTCATACCTGGAATGTGGCCAGTTTTGAAAAATGAGAACGCGTACTGTGCAAAGAACACCCCACAAAAATCTACTTAGACTTCAGCTAATTGATCAACACTCTCCCTGGACCTTTTTCTTCCATTGCCACTCAGGACATGGATGTCTTCCAGTATATTTCTCCAACTGTATATCAAGGCTTTCAGCAAGCAGGTATTACTTCTGATCCAAACTGCCAAATAAGCAAGCAGAAAAGCAAACAAAACAAATAGAAGAACCATTCTTGCAAATAGCAGTTTGGTCCTTCCTTGGCTTCAAATCCATCCCCCCCCCCCAATAAAACAGCATCATGTAATAGAGTCTAAACATGTGTCAATATATCTTGGATGTAGCTGATCTGCATTATGGCCTTTACATTCTTTATTTAGAAAATAATAGGTTAGAGGTGACAGAAGACTAACGAGGTTATGGGCATGGGATGAATAAATGCAAATGTAAAATTAGGTATTTTGATTTTAAAAAATAAAGTTAAATAGATAATGTATTCATAAAAGCCGCTGCTTACAACATAGACAAAAATGAGTGCTTGCCTTTTGAAGCCCTCATCTGGCAGCCAGAGATAGCAGATTTCTAAGAACATTTTTATGCTGCTTTGATGAGTGAGAGAAAAATATACAGAGAAGCAAAATGACATTTTTCTATAAATTTCACACTGCTCAGCAGGCATGTGGGTACAGCAGCAGTCATTAAGATTAGTTAGAATTACTTAAGCACCGTGAATTTTCTCCATCAAGCTGGTAACTGGGACACTGCGGATTAGTTATTGATCAGCCACCATTAATACTCGGTGCTCTTTCCATGCCTGTTGTTGTGGAGAGATGTCGCCTTGCAAAGCTGGATCTGTGAAATTCACAAATTAAACAGACTCTCTCCAGTCTCTCTTTTGTTTCCAGAATGGGAGTGGGGGAGGGGGGAAGGAGGAGAGACAACGAAAAGAACAAAAAGAACTGCCGGAAATCTTTTCACTGTTCCTTAGGCTCAGCAACTTTCCTAAGCTCTCCTAGCAGAGCTGGGTTTTCTGCAAGGCTTCATGACAATGTTTTGTCCTAAGGCAGTATCAGCCAGATTGGTCAGCGAGGAGGGAAGACCAATATTGGCTGAAGGATTCCTAAGCATGAGGCTATTAGAAATTTAATACGTCTTTGCAATGAACGATGAGCCTCTTCCAGATCAGTGACAATACTTTACTATTCTGATGGATGGAACTAGACACACCTTAAAATATACCAATCTCATCTAATTTTTGAAGACAAGAAGGACTGGTCCCATGAATGGGAGATTATCAAGAAATATCAGGAATCTGGCCTGCAACCTCTCCAGGTTGATACTGCTAAATACTGCTAGTCAGAGGTGGCAATATGGGGCTATATGCATCCGTGGTTTGACAAGGAGGGTGACTACATGGCATTTAGGGTGCTGTTGGGTCCACTGCAAGGATGGGCTGGTTCACCCCTAAAGCCAGTGATCAGGCAATGTTTTTGCTGAAGTGAACCAGCCTACCCCACAGAGTGTTTCGACCCACATCTTCCTGGGTCCCTATCAGCTGGCAGTTGATTCTGCTGACATCAGGTTCGGAGCAGAAGTTTTCAATTTTTTAAATTTTATTTAAAAAATTTTTTGTGTACCATTGATGCCCTAATATAGTACTCGTACAAGAAAAAAAATGCTTCCTCTGTCCCTCCATGGAGGAGCAGAAGAAATGCTTAATTTCCCACTATTGTGAAATGGCTGTCTTCTTAACCTACTTCCTAATACGAGGAATTCAAAGAGGAAGGGGCCAGATCAAATAGGGCTGCTTGCGGTGCATATGCCATTTGAACACTGGGATCCCACCAAATGACATAGCTCACTTCTCTGTGACCTCTAGCAACCCTATTTAGCCTGCTCCAGCCTGCTCCAATGAGCCTGTGTAGACAGGCCCTTTGTTTAAAGTAGTTTTCTATGTTCCTAAACATTGATATTTCCACCTAGCAGAACTTGGGAAGACATCTGCTTGAAACTTCTATAAAGTAGGTCAGGATAGGTAACCATGACAGGGAACAGGGGATCCCTCCAAATGTTACTCGATTGCAGTTCCCTTCAACTCTACTCACACAGCCAGCAGTAACTGGTGATGAGACATACAGTCCAGCCATATCTAGGTGGCCACATATTCTCTACTTCTGCTGTATACCATGACTGCCTCTTCACACCATGCGAGGGGAATAAAGTCTCTTAGATATTATTGTCTTAAATCAGTTTTTATTATTGTCTTAGCTGTCCTCTGCCGGCCACAGAGACTGGTGAAACGTTAGGAAGAACAACCTTCAGAACATGGCCTGAGAGCCCAAAAAACCCACAACAATCATAATATCATGTTATTATGTTAGAGCAGTTATTGCTTATTTATTCACTACTTCAAGTAGAACCAACATTTTGAGACCATTCTTCCAAACAACAAAGAGACACTTTCTTCTTTCAGAGCTTACTTCCTATTACTCTGCCTTTTGGATTTCAGTAGATTCATTCTGGGTCATCAAATGTAAGTTGCAAACTCAGAATCAAGTTTGTTAGCTGAGAAACTTCAGTCAAGTCATCCCTCCCTACTTCCGATGAACACAATTCTCCATCTCCTGAAAGATTCTAAGTGAATTGCTGATATGGTAATAGAGGAAAGCTTCTATGGTGAATGAAATACTATTATCCTTCTTTTGCTAAAATGCTTTCTATCCTTAATGTAACTTTCTTTTCATGAAGGTCAACCAACTCATTATAGAAATGAATGGGGGCACTGCAGGCTTCTTTTGGCTAAACAAGAATGCCTTGCCGTGAGCTTTCCAAGTATGAGGAACCATCACACTGAAGGATTCCATTTCCTTAAGGGCAAGAGAGCGGATATATCATTAACTAAAGACAGAGGCCATAGGTCTCCACTTATATTTTGCTTCTTTTAAATGACCATTTAAGGGAGAAAATGCAGGAGAAGTGATGTGCATGAGGAAAAACGAGCCCATTCATCTGCAACCTGTGAGGTTCAAAAGCAAGAATGACATTCATCATGAATTGATTCAAACACATCTGGTTGAGAATTTTTCAATACATTTTGTGGCTGGCTGGAGAAATAGATGGAAATAGGGGAGAAATTCATGGGATTCGCAATTCGGTGCAAACCTTTCAAATACAAACTTCTTAAAGGACTAAAATTTACCCTTCTTTAGAGTGCAGTTCTCCAATACAAAACTGTGAACAGAATGTAAAGTACAAAAATGAGCATATTGCTGTTATAGATAAAACTGCATACATTGGGCAAAATTGTGTGCAGAGGTTGCCTGTATTAAAAAAAAAAGACATCTGAATATCTGTATGAATGTTCATGCAAACTTTAGAATATCTCAAATTCATGTGGAACCAGGACAAAACAAACTTGATCAAGAACAAAATTCCTAGGATTTCCTATTCTTTGCAGTTCTTATTCCTAGAAACTGGAGCTCAAGCACACCATAGGAAAAGAAATTGCAATCAAGATCTCAGGATAGTGAATCTACTTAAAAATGTGAATTATGGTCTTCCCGTGTCTTAATCCAATCCCCTGCTGGTTGGCTGACCTTGTGGCTGTTACCTCTGTCTCTGTGTGGGAATGTTCAGAGTTGCTTGAGACAAGAACATTTCACTGCTTTCACCTCAGATACTGGAGCACGGAAGAAGAAGGAAAGTTTTGTCAGCAGTAATGGGGGGTGCAGATGGGTCCTTCACACAGATTTTTTTTAAAAAAAAATACAAACTCACGTGGAATCAAGATGAAACAAACCTGATTTGAGGTGGAGAAGGGAATGAGAGAAATCAAATGCATGCAGTTATCTGTCTCAAGGTGGAAGCAGCAGAACTTCCCCCTACCTCAGGCAGGCAATCATGAGATCATTTATACTACAAAGGCAAAACAACAGCCATGCTGGTTGGGGATTCTGGGAACTGTAGTCCAAACTCTGTAAAGATGCCGTTGACCAGATTTGCTTGAGAAAATCAAGATGATAAATTGAGCTTGCTGGCTGAAATACTGTAGAACATATCTGTATTAAGCAAATACAAGAATGTACATTTAACTTAGACAGGTCACTCCCCTACATACATTCTGCTACTGTAAGCCTCAACATTCTCTTGCTTTCAAAAATGGTATGAGGTTAATGACTAAAAAATGATATCAAGCTAATGACTTGAAATTAAACATCTAAGGTGAAGGGTGTAAATATGTCAAAAATTCAACTAATTCTCCTCCCCCTCCAAATATACGTACCACAGGTACAGCAGTACAGTGCTGCCCCGCATAGCGACGTTAATCCATTCTGGATTAATCGTTGTGATGCAAAAACATCGCAAAACGGATCAAAAATCCCCATAGGAACACATTAAACTTTGTTTAATGCATTCCTATGGGGCCCCAAACTCACCGTTCAGCGAAGTTCCTCCATAGCGCCGCCATTTTGCGCCCTTGGTAAGTGAGGGCAGGGCGTGAAAATGGGCATCCGGTGGCCATTTTGGAACCACCGATCAGCTGTTTAAAAAAACATCGCGAAACGCTTACTGATCATCGCAATGCGATGTTTTGCCATTGAAAACATCGCAATGCGATCACATTAGCGATCTGAAAAAACAGATCGCTATGCGGATTCGTCATTAAACGGTGCACTTGTTAAGCGAGGCACCACTGTATTGAACATTAATGCAGTGTTTCATCAGACATAAATGTATTTCTGTCCGACTTTTAAGAAATCAACTGATCCTTTTTCCTCCAAGCTTCTTGAGGAAAGCAATCCTTCATTGGTCTGGTGAAGTTCTAAGGAGCAGGACTGGAACTCACCCATTCCACTTCCCCATGTCCCTGTTGGTCCTTTCTGTGCAATGGGGAAAAAACTTCAGATGTCACACAAGGAGCACTTCAGGAGTGATGAGAAGGAGCAGATTTTCCTTTCTTACTGTTCTCATGACCATTTTGGGACTCTCTGCAGAGGAGATGCACCTCTATGCAAGTTTTCTTCAAGATTTTAGTATCAGATCCTCCTGGGTTCAAAAAACCTCAATAAGAGCCTCTATGGAGGAAAGTAATCCTGTATATTTAGGATATGGCAAGAGTAATAGTGAGGGTAAAACTAGCATTTGTTGTTGCTATGGGCCATCAAATCATAAATGACTTATAAGGACCCTAATTGGGCTTTCAAGGTAAATGAGATATTTAAGGAAGAGTATAACCAGCCTTCACCCAGGCTAATCACATTTAAACTGCTTTTACTTTTAAGATTCTTACCTTCACCCCAAAACACATGCGCCCAAGTGTTTTAGGAATGAAACATAAAATATTATCTTTATTATAACATAGCAACTGGTAAAACTAAACTGAGTGCAACTTACGTAAGGTTATACTGAGTTACAGGACATCTCTCAAACATACAATTTCCTCTCCCAGATAAAAAATAACTCTCAAGTTCTAGCCCACTCTTAAAATATGACCTCCCTCCTCAATATACAATTAACCTCTCTCTCATTCTCTTCAGCTCTCCTTCACTTCACCTTCTGTACACTCTCCTCAGTTGGATCATCTCCTGCCTTCTTCCAGCCAATCACCTTCTCTCTGCTATTGCTAGTTATAACTGGTGAGGGTTCTGTCACAAATAGTTATACCAGTTCCTCACCCCCAGTGAGTTTTCATAGCTGAGGAGGATTCAAATTCAGTCCTTCTAAGTCCTGGTACATAACTCTATCCACTACATTGCACTGAGTATCAGAGCTAGCATGCCCCCATCTCATATTTGCTCTTTACAGATGCAGCCTACACATAAGAGAGACTGAATTTTCACCACTACTGGAATGAGTATGTGCAGAAAGGTGGTGTGATTTATATATGCTTTTAAAGTCACATTGGCCATCAGAAATAGACCGTCCACAAGATGCTAATTATAATCTTTCAAGTGTGCTTTTGATTTGGTTTTTATTATTACCTTTTTATATATATTACCCTGTGTTTAATTGTTTCTTAATTGTCAATTTACCATCCTTTTCAGTATTATTTTTACTTCATTATTGTAAGCCGCCTTTATTTCCTTTATTGAAGAAGGGTGGCAGAGAAATAAAATCAATCAAAGTGATCATGTTGTTGATATATGAGCTTCTTCAACCCATTGCTCTGCAGATGACCAGACTAAAATTTCCATTATGCCCTGACAACATGGCCATTATTACTAATTATGCTTCTTCCCCTCACTAGCTCAAGATGATGAGCGTTACTGTCCAATAGATCTTGAAGGCACCAGCTTTGGGAAGGCCGCTCTGTCTCTCAGGGACAAAGTGAATTTCCTTGGTGGTGACTACAGAGTTCCTACACTAACTGAGTAGTGCAGATTTGGTCTAAATGGGTGGAATATAAATTTAATAAATAGAATAAAATAAACTGTGAGGTGTGCATTATTTTGAATAATTTTTCTTATATTAGATTGGGGTATATACATCTAAAAGGCTTCTGTACAAGTGCATCTTGTACAGAATCTTATTTATGATGCAGAATTAAGCATCCCATCTTTCCCCTTCCTTTTCTTCTTTTTGGAGAAGCAAGATTTTGCAAAGAAATACTGAAAATAATTTAGTCTTGCAGAAAGAATATTGAAAAACTGGAGAGTTGAAAATTAAGAAGCTGGTGGGTTTGCACTGTGTTTCTCTAGTGAGGGGGAAGAATGCCCGTATACTTATTGACCATATTACAGAACCATTTTTCCATGATCACTAACTTTCATAGCATTCCTCATTGTAGTTCATAGACAAATCCATGTCTTCTTGAAATGGAGTATAACTCAAGCCATTTCAATACAGCTGCAACACCTACTCAAACAACAGTATCTCTTTGTGACTAATTACACTTTGTTTCAAAGAAATAATAAATACATGCCCATTTTGGCTAGACTTAATTTGAATTATATTTCCTATCTACCAGCTATATCGGTTTGAATGTTCTCAGCCCTCAATATATTTAACAATAAATGTAATTCAGCCTACAAGTGGAATACATTAGTGAGAGCTGTCACACCTCATTAAGGGAGAAAATGCTTTCTATTTTTACACTGTTGTCTTGTTTGTGACTATTTCCAGAATATTTCCACATTTATGTTTCTTAACAGTTTGATAGTATACTCTCCCACTGAGTTCAATGGAACTTACTCACCGGTAAGTCTGTATTGGGTTGTAACTTTAAAGATGATCTGATCTTGCTCTTATTCACATACAAAATATCCTATCCGTAAATGGATGTGCTTCTAAAGTGATTTTCAATACCAATAAAAATGTTGCAGTATTACATACTGTCTAGTGATAAATAATTTTTGGCTTTTGTTGTTTATCTATTTTTATTTATTTAAAAGGGACCAAAGAGTTTATGAGTTCTGGCAACTCACCTAATTCCAGCTTGTGGCGACAGTTCTTCATCTTCTCTTGGGGGAGAAATGGATCTGTGTCCTCCTTTATATGAACTTGCACACATAATTAATTCAAAAATGATTATTTCTATATCATATTTTCTTTGTACATTGGTTACCACAGCCACTCACATTTAAGAACTGATTACCCATGTGGATTTTTTGGAGGTTAAGCATCTAGGCATTGCTCACTTCTGCTCATGGAATTTTTTATTTTATTTCATTTATTTAAAATGTTTTTATCCCACTTCTTTCCTTAAAAAGAACCCAAGGGAGATTACATCATTAAAAAGGCAATATGTAGAAGCTAAAAACAATAGATATACAAATACTTAAAAAGAATTAAACAAATATACATTAAAACAGTAATTAAATAAATACTAAAACACATAAAAAACAGAGCACAACAAATCATTTAAAATGCCCTCTCAGACCTGAAGGAAGGTCTTTGCCTGCTTGCGGACAGAGAGCAATGATGGGGCCAGCCTAGCTTCCCATGGGAGGGAGTTCCAGATTATGGGAGCAACATCAGAGAAGGCCCTGTCCTGCATCCCCATCAAGCACACCTATGAGGGTGGCAAGACTGAGAAAAAGGCCTCCCTGATGATCTTAAAGCCTGGGCAGCTTCACAGAGGGATAGCTTGGATCCAAGCTGCTTAGAGCTTTATAGGTTAAGACCAGCATTTTGAATTGTGCCTGGAAACAGATCAGCAGCCAATGGAGCTGCTGTAACAGGGGTGGGGGTCAGTCACATGATCTCTGTAACTAGCCCCAGTCAGTAGTCTGGCTGCTGCATTTTGGACCATACGGAGTTTCCAAACACTTTCCAAAGACAGCCCCACATAGAGCATGTTACAGTAATCCAACTGAGATGTAACTAAGGCATGTGTCACTGTGGCCGATCAGCCCTCTCAAGAAACAGCTGCAGTGGTGCACTAGTTTTAATGTGCAAAGATACTCCTGGCCACCGCTGAAACCTGGGCATCTAGGCTCAGAGATGAATTCAGAACCCCCACCAAGTTGCACACCTGTGTTTTCAGAGGGAGTGTAACCTCATCCAGCACAGGCTTCAACCCTATTCCCTGTTGCTGAATAATCCATATGACAGATGGTACTGTTCCCTTGTAACAATTTTTGCTTGCTTATTTCCATGCAATATTGAAGCAAACTTTATATTCAAAGACCTTAGAGCAATGATGGCGAACCTATGGCATGCGTGCCACTGCCGGCGCACGGAGCCCTCTCTGTGGGCACTTGAGCCATAACTCTCCATTGAAAAATACTTGCATGAATAGTGACAGTAGTGAAGGTAGTGGCAGTGGTGGTGGTGGTGGCAGCACGGGCAGCGGTGCAGATGGTGGGTGCAGACAGCAGGCGTGGACAACAGTGGGAAAAGTAGAGAGATGACAGGGTCAGTTGGAAGGGGGCAGGGGGCAGGCTGTGGGGGTGGGAGACTCAGCTTTTTTGCTTTTTAGACAGTCTTGGACTGTCTAAGAAACAACTCGACAAACCCATAAAACTGACTTGTGGTTTGTTGGTTCACGGGCAGGATATCTTAAGGGAATCCAGGCTGCCCTTTGCAAAGATGGCAGCTGCAGCTTCCCTACCCTAAATGAAGCCACAGCCACCGTCTTTGCAAAGGGCAGCCAGTCTCCCTTTTTTCACACGTTGGCTGCAAAGGCCTGATGGAGACCTCGGCAGCAGCTCTTAAGGTAAGGGGGTATCAGTGGGAGTGGGGTGGTGGCTAAGGTAGGGAAAGAAAGGGGGTGTGGGGGGTAGACTGTTGGGGTGGCTGGCTGTGTGGGATGATGGCTGCCTATCACTTTTGATCAGCTGATTGGCAGCTGGTAGGCAGAATGGGCTTCTGCACCATGTGGTAAACTCTCCTGGGGGGACCCAATTTGTGGGTGAATAACTCGGATGTCCGATATCCAGTCTTCACCAAAGTTGACAGGTGTGTTGGGGAAAGAAATAGGAAGCTCTGTCGTGATTCCGATTCTATCTATCTATCTATCTATCTATCTATCTATCTATCTATCTATCTATCTATCTATCTATCTATCTATCTATCTATCTATCTATCTATCTATCCATCCATCCATCCATCCATCCATCCATCCATCCATCCATCCATCCATCCATCCATCCATCCATCCATCCATCCATCCATCCGACAAGCTGCTACTTTGGGCAGCTTCCATGAAAACAACATAAATATACAAACAGAATTAAGATAATAGATGTATAAAACTAAAAAAAAACTTCATAAAACCTCCAGTCTAGCCAATATTCCAATACTCAGGATGGCAAGTTATGGGCTGATGCAAAATTGCTACAAAATTAATATCACAAAGGGGTGATGCTTGCAAAGGTCTGGGTAAAAAGCTCAGGCAAAGGCCTCCGAAAGCTCAGGGTTTGTCTAGGTTCTAGACAAACACAGTCACATCTAACAGATAAATCTCTCTCTCTCTCTCTCTCTCTCTCTCTCCTGTCATACATGACCAGAAATGGCTGGGAAGATACAGAATCTGGGGTGGGACCAGGACTCGTTTAACATAAAGCACAGTGGAGTGGAGTTTAACAGCTGGAAGAAACTGTCAACCCAGATATCAGAAGCACAATGAAATGGGCAGAAGGGGAGGAGAGGAGGAGATGTAGCAATCTGTTTCGTGCCTGGATATTAAATGGCAAGGAAGCTACTGTGCAGATTGTAATGGATATTTTCTATGGGCTATAATAATGGCAGTCTTGATAGTTGTCTTACAGAAACTGCAAGACTGCAGAGTCTGTGAGTGCAGTGAGCTTGCTATGCCATCAAAGCCCGGTACAGTGTAAGCTCAGATGGCATTGCCTGACACAGTTGCCTTGCATTTGCTCATGACCTTTTCAGTAGAACGCTCCACTTTGGGTATTTCTGTACTTACCTCTGACCTCTTCAGATGTATTTGTTAAATGAGTTTCGATATAAGACCCAGTGCAATCTTTTCCTCCATTTATATTCCACACACATGCCAACACATTCTGATAAGCTCCATGCCCCCACACAGTTTCATTTGTATATGCTTAATCTGGCTTTATCCTATTTGATGGAGCATCTTCTTTAAATTGATTCAGGCATCAGCGTTGTCAGAGCTTTGCATAGATTTTGCACGCATGACATTTCTGCACAGTTGGGTCCTATTATACACCTAAATGAGCATATTCTACACATGAGATTCCATATTCAAAAGAAAAACTGAGCAGAATCAAAGAAATGGAGGTGGGAACAGATAACGCTGGCTGTTGTTTGATTCTTAGGTAGGTTTTATTTTCTTCATATTGACTAATATTTAAACTTTCTGGCTTCTGAATATGACACCTTCCAAATATTTTTGTTCATAATGGTTAATATATTGAAGTATTTCCTTCTGCTAGTTGATTTCCTCCTACATGTTTGTAGGAGGAAATCAGTGTTAGAATGTACATATAAGGATATACAGTTCATTTCTAAGAAGGTACAAAGTGTCATCTTCTAAAATCCAATACAGTGGTGCCTCGCTTGATGATGTTAATTCGTTCCAGCGAAATCGCTGTAGAGTGAAAACATCGTCAAACGAAACAAAAAACCCATTGAAAACCATTCAATACGTTCCAATGGGCTGAATACTTGCTCATCCAGTGAAGATCCTCCATAGGGGTGGCCATTTTCAGTGCCTGTAAAGCGAGGAATCCATCCTAGAAAACAGGGGGGGGGGCATTTTCTTCAGCCGGCGGCCATTTTCAAACCCAATGATCAGCTGTTTGCTGATCGTCATAAAGCGAAAATCGGTTCCCGAAGCAGGGAACTGATCATCATTAAACGAAAAAAACCATTTACAACATCGTTTTGCGATTGCAAAAGCGATTGCAAAAACCTAATCGTATAGCGATTTCCTCATTAAGCGAGGCAATCGTTAAGCTTGACACAACTGTATACTGTACACATTTGCTTTGATATGGAATGTCCTTTGAAACTGCTTTTCAGTTCTATCCACAATATACAGCATTGATGAGTAGAAGTTAGTCCATAGGATTAAACATAAATCTGTGTTTACCTACCTGCAATTACGATCTATTTCATTCAGTGGCACTCAGTTCTAAGTAAACATGTATTGAATCACCTTGTGCAGCTGCAATCTGACATACACACATAGGTGCAATCCCCACCATATTCCACAGGACCTAAATCTGTATAGGCTCAGCTATGTAGACTTTCAATGTAGGGCAAAAGGAGGTGGTGAACTCCCATTCATACCTATACACTCCAGAAGGGAGGTAGGGAATGCCTTAGTCAACAAAGTGCAATCAAATGGTTGTAGCCACCTCCAGTATGCTGACATCAACAGTGTCAGCTATCCACTCAGAAACTATGCATTGGCATGGTAAAATTTTGCCTCCACTTCTGTTTCCTAGGGAAGGAATCTTTACAAGGGGCATCATTAGTGATTTCCCTACCTAATAGGCTTACTAGCTGCCAACTCAGACAGCACCACCATTGTACAAGTTCAGGCTGTAATGCAATAATGTGCATATGAACCTGGCTGAAAGTTACAGTTCAAGGCACAGTTGTAGTTCCAAGGGCCTCAAAAGTAATTAGACTTATAGTATCAATTTTAAAAGTAACTATCCCCCCCCCCCATTTCTCAAAACAGGAACAAGTTACCATTTACTTATTGCTCAAAAATTCCTGAAAGCTGTAACTTTACTTTACTTTATTAGATTTTTTTAACCCCACCCCCGTAGACAAAGTCTACTCGGGGCAGTTTACACACATTTCTTTTGTAGAAATGTGTTGCCTTTGCAACCAATCTCATCACCATCTCAAGACTGCCACAGAACAAGACACAGCAGTATGAAATGATACGAAATGAATCAGTCCTTGAATTCTGTGATGCTGTCTGTCCACCATTAAGTGGGACCATGTTCCCTATGACTATAGCAATTGCTAAAAAGTTACAAGGGGATATCAAAAGGATTGATGCTACCTTTCATGGAGCTACAGTCATAATATCATTTGGTTTCAGCTTGATTAATGGAGAAAGGAATTAATTGGTCATTTATACAGTTACTTCCAAGTTGCAAAACTAAGCTATACTTACCTCAGTTATTCTTGCCTCCAAAAATTAAACTGGATGACATGCTAAATATGTTTTTAGAAGAGGTGCTCCCTCAAGTGGAGAAGGATATCTGTTTCTTACAACATATTATTTTACTCACCTTTCTTAACTTACCTTTAATGTCTTCCTGATCGGTCATTGGATGCTAGACTCAGGTTTACTTTGCAAGTCTGATTGCTGAAGCAGTATTCTGAGGAAATCCTGCTGTGACAGGAAAGATAGTTAATAACAGGGAATATGTACAATATGTGCTTTAATGTCTAGTTTGACATTATGTGCCTAAAATTAGAATGCAGATCAGTTTTAATTCAGGTAATCTAGCTTTAACTAGTGTATGGCTTTAGCTGCTAATTGCTGTCTGTTGCTTTAGAGGGCTGTTTTAATAGGACAGCATTTGCACCTGTGGCAGATCCAATTATAAATGAAGGAAATGGAAGAAAAGAAACAGATGACTCCCTGGACTGGCTCAAGAAGAATTATTAATTTGAAGGTGTTAAAGAGCTGCAACATCATCTGCCTTTAACACAGAACCATGAGTTGTGAGGGACAGTGGCAGTATGGATTTCAGTGAGATACAGAGGACTCTGATGAAGGATTTCCAAATCACCAGGAAGTGAACAAGAGTCAGAGTCTGAAGGCTGAAGGTCTGAATCCTTAGCCTAAGTACAAAAAGGCAGCTGCTTGAACAGTCCACTGTGGTGAATTCCAAGCTGCAGATTTTTTTAAAGAGTTGGGAAATGCTAATTAGTGGGCATCAAGAAAATGTACAGATCAATATTTTATTAGCAGGGATTAATATTTCCTAAAAGGGATCTTAATGATTAACAATATTATGGTTATGTCAGGAACAGGAGAAAATTGGTAGCAGAAGACTTAGATTAGTATATATCATACTGAAAAATGCAATTCCATTTTAAAATGTGAGGTGTGAGTTAATGAAATGAAACACAGCACCAGAAGTTAACCTCCCTCCCCTGTGAAATAATGATAATTGTAATAAAGATTACATGCTGCCAAGTCAATTCTGAGTTACAAAGACCATTCCAAGAACTTTTGGGGTATAGCATATTCAGAACTAGTTCACCATTCCCTTCTTCTGAGGGTGCTCTAGGACTATGCAGCTTGCCCAAGGCTACACAGGTGCCTCTTTTCCCAGGGGTTGCAGTGGGGAATCAAACTCTTGACTTCTTGCTTTGCAGTCAGGTACCCATCTCACTGAGCTATCCAGCAAGCAAGGGTGAAATAGTACAATCCTTTCTACCATCTTAGCATTCTCCTATTCCTTTCTATCACTGTAAACAAAAGGCCCAGACTGGTCTTAGTGGACAGTATCCAGTTTCAGCATCCTGTGCCAGAGGAACCAGGACTTTCTTCTTCTCATCCTCACCACTGTAAGCTCCATGGTGCCAAAAATCTGTGTCCTTGGGTTTCTAATTCCTCAGTTTTTAGAGTATTTCGGGAGCAGCAGGGTGTGTGGTACACAGGCCAATTTTGGCAGAAGCACACAACTGGCAACTAGGCTAAGTAAGATCAAATATATGGCAACCCCTAGCCCTGTCACAAAGGTTAAACAAGATCCTTTTTAAAATAATTTTTTGGACTTCAACTCTGATAATTATTTGGATATCAAGAACAAAGAAGTATTGGGATTTATAGTCCAGAAACAAGGACTTTCCAAACCTTGACCCTTGACACTGGGAAAGTGGGGCATTCCCCCTATCCATTCTAACTCCTATCATATTACTCACCCATTTAAAATAATTTGATAACCTTTTCTTTAGGCCCTGAGTCCACCCACCTACATCTTCCTTATTTAAGAATGAGTCTCTTTAAATTCTTCAAAAGTTTGCTACTGAAAACAGTTTCAAAGCAATCAAATGGCATTTGAATAGATAAATACTCAAAGATGTGGCAAATATATGTGTTTTTCAGATATTAATTTCTCTACTGAAGTTCTTTCATTTATCTCATAAGAATTTTCAAAGATCCTTCCAGCAGAGTAAAAGACAGAGATGAAAGTCTTTATATATCCGATCAGTAAGCGATAACACATTTCAGATGCACAGAGAGAGAGAGAGAGAAGTCATAGCTTGGATTTTGTTTTAATGTTAGGTTTTCAGGCTTTGTTCTAATGTTTTCTGCAGTTTATATCCAGCAATGAATTCAAAGAGCATCCCACATTTATTCTTTTAGGAGTTCTCAAACCTTTCCATACATGCACAATTAAAGGAAACTTAGATTTTTCTGTGGTCACCAAAGTCTGTTGCACTGATTTGACTAAACCCAAACATGTCTTCATCTGCAGAGTGTTCATGACATTAATTTTTGGTGGTAACATACACTCATTTTTCTACTCTTTGGTTTCCACAGGTGATGGGTGAATGTTACCTATATAACAAATGTTTAAGGGGATTAACATGAATAGGCATCTGCAACCCCCCCACAGAAGTGTCATTACTCTTCTTTTAGCTTCCCACAAAATTCACCATATGTTGTGCTAAAGCCAGAACTAACCCCCAATTTTATGAGCCCTATCATAATTGCTGTTTTCATTTGAAATTCCTCAATTGGTTTGCCTTATAGGAACCATCAGATTCAGCTCAGATTTCAGCAGTAACTGTAGTGTACAATATATGCAAGTATTTCAGATGTATTTTGGGAAGAAGGAGGGTAGCAGAACCCATATTTCCTGTATCCAGGCTCTTTTGTTAGTACAGTGGACCCTTGACTTACAGACGGCTTGACTTACAGACTTTTTGAGTTACAGACTTCTCTGGCCGCAAAATTTAGGTTTGACTTGCAGACTGAGATTTGACTTACAGACCAGAAAAAAACCAAAATGGAACAAAAACGGCCTGTTACGGGTTTAATCGGTTTTCAATGCACTGTAGGTCAATGGAGACTTGACTTACAGACTTTTTGACTTGAGAACCGCCTTCCAATATGGATTAAGTTCTCAAGTCAAGCCCCCACTGTATTTGCTATGAATTGGTTTTGGCCTAAAAAAACACAAAACCCACTATTGGGTTTTGTTGTTGTTGTTGTTTTTATTTGATTATGACTGAAAACACAAATAGATAGGGCAATGAGTTTGCCAAGAATGCAGTGACATGTGCATTTAAGCAGGTAATGTGGTGGACCCTGAAAAATCAAGGGATTCAGATGCTGAGTTTTATGGGTTTATACCTAGATTATTTTAGATGAAATCCTTACAAAAGGAGTGGGAAATGTGTGGCCCTCCAGATATTGTTCGACTGTAATGCTGATCAGTTCTGGCCAGTTTAGCCCGAAGGATTATGTGGTTGTAAGCTGGCAACCTATGGAGGACCACACATTCTCTACCCCTCCCTAAACTTTCAGCCAACCCCCTAATGAAAATGTTTCACTGTTACAACCCCTCGCAGTTGCATTTTTGCTTTCCCAGACTTAACTTCATGTGGCTTTCATCATCGTATGACTTCCATTCGGTTCCAAATGCATCCAAGGGCATGAGAAACTGTGTCCGGGAAGCATAGGAAATGAAATAATGGAAGCTGCATTATATGGGGCACTTTAAGTCCACTCTAAGTCACATCCAGGTAGGTTTCAGAAAAAGAATTCAGTAGCAAATAATGATGCTTTTGAATTGTTGTGCTGGAGGAGACTCTTGAGAGTCCCCTGGACTGTAAGTTTCCCTATCTCCCTTGCATTTTGTTTCCCTTCTCTTCTCTGCTATTTGTAAGGCCTCGTTGGACAGCCACTTTGCTTTCTTGCATTTCCTTTTCTTTGGGATGGTTTTTGTTGCTGCCTCCTGAACAATGTTATGAGCCTCCATCCATAGTTCTTTACTCTGTCCACCAAATCTAGTTCCTTAAATCTGTTCTTCACTTCCACTGTGTATCCAGAAGGGATTTAGGCTAGCCCAGTGGTTTTTCCTACTTCAGTTTAAGCTTCAGTTTTGCTATAAGAAGCTGATGATCAGAGCCACAGTCAGCTCCAGGTCTTGTTTTTGCTAACTGTATAGAACTTCTCTATCTTTGGCTGCTGATAACATAATAAATTTGATTTCAGTATTGCCCATCTGGTGATGTCCATGTGTAAAGTCGCCTCTTGTGTTGTTGGAAAAGAGTGTTTGTGATGATCAGTTTGCTCTCTTGACAAAACTCTATTAGCCTTTGCCCTGCTTCATTTTGAACTCCAAGGCTAAACTTACCTGTTGTTCCTTTTATCTCTTGACTCCCTACTTTAGCATTCCAGGCCCTCTATAATGAAAAGAACATCTTTATTTGGTGTCCATTCTAGAAGGTGTTGTAAGTCTTCATAGAACTGGTCAATTTCAGCCTCTTCAGCATCGGTGGCTGGTGCATAAATGTGGATTACTGTGATGTTGAAAGGTCTGCCTCAGATTCACATTGAAATCATTCTGTCATTTTTGAGATTATATCCCATTCTTTTGTTGACTATGAGGGCTACTCCATTTCTTCTACGGAATTCTTGCCCACAACAGTAGAAATGATAATCGTCTGAATTAAATTTACCCATTCCCATCCATTTTAGTTCCCTGACGCCCAGGATGTCAATGTTTATTGTTGCCATCTCCTGTTTGACCACATCCAGCTTCTCAAGGTTCATAGATCTTACATTCCAGGTTCCTATGCATATTTTTCTTTGCAGCATCACTTCCAGGCATGTCCAGAGCTGAGCGTCCTTTCAGCTTTGGCCCAACCACTTCATTAGCTCTGGAGCTACTTGTACTTGTCCTCCACTCTTCCTCAGTAGCATGTTGGATGCCTTCCGACCTGAGGGGCTCATCTTCCAGCATCATATCTTTTAGCCTTTTGTTTCTCTCCATGAAGTTTTCTTGGCAAAGATACTGGAGTGGCTTGCCAGTTCCTGCTCCAGGTGGATTGTGTTTAGTCAGAACTCTCCACTATGACCTGTCTATCGTGGGTGTCCCTGCACGGCATAGCCCATAGATTCTCTGAATCACTCAAGCCCCTTTGCCACGACAGGACAGCAATCTGTGAAGGGTAGCTGCTAATTATTTGAGTGCAGGTTTCCATTTTGGCTTTAGAATCCTAGTACAAAGAAAAAGGGAACCAACCATGACAGGACATTTGAAATCAGTTCAGGGAATGGAAGATGTAGTGCAAGAGAAAATTAGGAAGGAGGTGGTAGCAGGGCGAGTGGTGGGTCTATTCAGTGACCCATCAGTGCCAAGTTTGAGGGTTTCACTGTTGGGAATTGTGTCCCGGAAGCCACTGTGTGAATTTAGATTGATTCACCACCTGTCCTACCCAGCAGGTGAATCAGTTAATGGTAGGATTCCACAAGAGCTTTGTACTGTGTGGTACATGTCCTTTGATGCAGCAGTGTGCATGGTCAGAGCCTGTGGACATGGTGCGGAGATGATGAAATGTGACATTAAGTCAGCATTTCATCTATTACCCGTGCATCCTGCTGACTTTGAGTTGTTTGGTTTTGTTTTTGACAGGTTCTACTATATGGATAGAGCATTGCCTATGGGATGCTCCATCTCTCATGCAGCTTTTGAATGCTTCAGTTTCTTTCTGGAGCGGGTGTTCAAGGTGCAGGGCAGGGATACCTCATGTGGCGCACTATTTGAATGATCATCTTTTTTTGTGCAAAATGTAGGACTTCACATTGCAAATTTTTCAAGAACTAGTGGGGGAGCTAAGTGTTCCCCTGACAGAGGAAAAAACAGAGGGCCCATGCACTGCCCTGATTTATTTCGGGGTGGAGCCTGAAACCAATCAGCAATTTAGTAGGCTGCCAGCGAATTAGTTGAAAGACCTTAGGCAGCAAATACATTCCATGTTACTTTGCACCAGAGTGAGGCTTAAGGACCTTCAGGAGGTGGTAGGGCAACTTAATTTCCCATGCAAGGTAGATGCATCAAGTAGGGCCTTCCTGAGATGGTTGTGTGACACTATGAGGGGTTTATCAAAGCTACATCATTGGTGGAATCTGTCCACTGAAAGATGATTTGATGGTCTGGTTAAAATTTCTAGACTTTAATGGTATTATTCTGGTGGGATGAAGTTTGCCTAGGTGCAGAATTCCAGCTTAATTCAGATTCTGTAGGTTCGTTAGGTTATGGCATTTACTTCAAAGGAAGGTGATGTGCAGGGTATGGCCTGAGGAGTAGAAGTGATTAGGGATCATATGAGATCTTACTTTTTTGGAATTCTTCCCAAGAGTAAGGGCACTATGGCTATGGGCTGACATTTGGGCCAATTTCACTGTCACATTTTGGTGTGACAACCTTGTGGTGGTGCATGTTGTTAATTCCCTGTCATCTAGATCTGCAAGGGTGATGCAGTTGGTCAGGGCCTTTACCCTGCATTGCCTGCACTATAATATTGTATTTCAAGCATGACATATGTCAGGGATAAAAAAAAGATTCTCACTGATGCCCTGTTCCATCAACAGATGGACCGGTTCAGAGCATTGGTGCCGGGTGCTCTGGTGCAACCAGATGTTCTTCCAAAGGAGATATGGAGCCTTGGCAGGTTGAAGCCAATAGGGCTAGCAGTTTAGCTGTGGCACCCATCACCAGGTGTCACTGTGCAACAGCCTGCAAGAAATTGTTCACCTTTTTTGTGCAAGAGGGGCTAGGTAGGTCATGGCCCATTACAGTGGAGCACCTCCAACAATTTGGCATACATCTGCCTCACAAGGGATTAGCGCCTATTCAAGGAAGAATCTGAGCAATAGCGTTTTATGCAAAGGCTTAAGATTGCAGAAATCCTACAAAGGATTTTTGCATTAGCAAGATGATAGAGGGTTGGAACAAAGAGAGGGGTAGATTGGAAGATAAGCGCATCCCAATTTCACCAAATATTTTAGTTCAATTAGATAAGAAGTGGGTGGAGGTTTACAAAGATCCTTATGAGGTCTTGCTGTTTAGAGCAGCAATGCTACTTGCATTTTTCAGTGCATTGTGAGTGAGTGAACTGGTTACTGCATATAGGGCAGATGTGTCTAGAACAGCTTTGCAGGTGGATGATGCAATTATCTCCAAAAAACCAAGTCATTATCCATCTATAGAAGTCCAAGACCAATCAATTGCTTAAGAGACAGGTGACATCACTGGGATGGAGTTCAGGGGTAGACCTGTGTCCAGTGCAGGCTATCCAGGCCTTCTTGCAGACCCAGGAAGCAGCCCTTGGGACATTGTTTTGCCACGAGAATGGGTCTCCACTGACAAAGTACCAGTTCTGAATGGTTACCTCATGGGCATTACGAGCAGTGGGCATAGTGGGCTGGAAGCTTGGCACCCACTCTTTTCATATAGGCACTGCATCTATGGTGGCAGTGTTGGGCTATGGTGAGGAGCAAATTAAAAGGGTGGAAAGGTGGTCTTTGCAAAGGTTTCAGACTTGCGTTAACTCCCTTATACAGTAGGGGCTGCCATTTGTTTCTTACCCTGCAAAGTTTGGAGTTCCTTTTGACCCAGATGTGAGTTCTACTGGTTGGACATAGTTTCATATTCTGGGCAGCCAAATTTGCCCCCAGGACTGGATGGGTTCGTAATTTGGGCATGGGTAGTCATGCTATGCTTGAATGGAGGGGACGGAGAGGCATGCTCTGGGACAGGTTCAGAGAACTGGCATCCCAGTGTACTCTGGATGTGCCCCCTGACATTTTGGTGGTTCACCTGGGAAGAAATGACTTGATCCTAAGGTTTGCCAAGCTGCTGATTATACAGGTGATTAATGATCTGAGAGCCATTGGAGCTGTGTTTCCAAGGACATGGATTGTTTGGCCGAATACCCAGAAGGGTATGGTGAGCTGAGTGTGACCCCAGATGTATTGACTGTGCAAGGAGCAAAGTGAACTGGGAAGTGAGCAGAGCCATCAAGGTTGGCCTGGGGTCAGTAGTCAAGCATCCTGATATACAAGTGAGCCAGCCCAAGTTATATAGACCAGATGGAGTACATTTGTCAGACTGGGGCCTTGCCATATTCTTGTGGGATCTGCCAGGGGGCCTTAGGGCCAAAACTTTCAGCAGTGGTGGCGGGCATGGGGCATACAAGTAGCTCTGTGCTGTGATGGGTAGTGCAAAGGTAAGAGAGGGAAGCGAGTTACAGGGGCACCCAAGGAGGGTTCCAGACAGCCCACATTCCTGAATTTAGGACCATAAATTCATGTAATGGGAGGTGAGATTTAAGGGATTCTCCCAGGCAACAGTGCACCTATGGGTCAGGAAGTTCAGGTGGGCTGAGACTTCAGGGGTTTCCTACAGTTGGGCAGTTGAAGGCATGCTGTTCAGATGACATCACACTTCAGTGCCAGAAAACCCACCACTGGGTGGTCTGGTCCAGATAAAAGGTACACCAGATTCAGATAAGTTTCGCACTATGGTAGCCCCCCTTGTGAAAGGGGAATTAAAAGTTAAATAGTTAATAGAGTTGTGGCCCCAGTTTAACCTGAGTTTATTCTGAGCTGGGTGGGCAAAGCTTTGTTTTATGATTGGTCACTGGAAGACAAACAAGGGTTTTATTTGCAAGTCTGATTCTCAAGACTGAGAAGAAATCACATTATGTGTGTGTGTGTGGGGAGGAGGCTCTTGACTTCTAAATATGAGCCAAATGTGTTGTCCAGTTTGATCCTCAATTTGCTGTCCAGGCATTAACATGGATGGAGAATGTCAAGGCCTCTGCTCTCCTTTCTTATGGTTCTGTATCTTTAAAACAGACTTAGCTTTCCAGCCCATTAAATAGAGAGCCTCCAAATAAAGAACTATCTTTGGTAAACAACGGGACACCCCCCTCATCTGAGGCTCAAATTATGTCATGTGACAATTAGAAGGTATACAACAACCAAATCCAATCAGAGTGATTGTTTTTCTGCTCTGGTTCACATATTGCTAATTAATCTCTCCCTGACATATCTGCATGTTCCATTTTCTGTTAAAGAAGGGGATGTCCAAACTGAGAAGAAAGGAATATGTGATAGTTTCTCTGACACAAAGCATAAGTTTCACCTTTGCTGTCATGCAATGCTTTAAGGCAGCCATTTCCACCATTTTTTTATTTTAAATTTTTGCCACAGCCATGAACACAATAGGAAAGAAACATTGGTTGAATCAAGATTCTATAGGTCGCATAACAAACCAGTTGGTGTGTGAAGAATTGTTTGTAGTCTGTGGCCCCCTTCAAATGTACCAGGTCCTCCCGGAGGGCATATGCCCCCTGTCGAGAATGACTGCCCTAAAGTACTAACCTCAGTAGAATCAGGGTTTCATCCTGAGATTACAAAAGAGAAAGGTGGGATAAAAATATTTAAATAAATTAATAAATAAATAACTCTCCAACTCTTGTTTGAAGCCTGCAAGAATTATCTGCTGCAGCTTCTGCAGCCACAGGATCGGCATCTAACACAACAGCCTTTGAAATGAGAACTGTTTTTCAATTCCTTTCTCACTTTTAATAAAATAGGGGGGGGAAATTCCCTTGCATCTAGTACATATCAGTCATGATGAATGACTAAATCTATTGGTAAAATAGATGAATGTTCCCTAACTTCCTTTGGGTGATTTGGAGTTATTTCATATTGTTGCTTTTGCTCAAGAACCAATATTACAAAAACCAATGAGCTTCATTACTATAGTAGAATTTCCACAGAATATCTGTGAATTGTACGATGCTAATAATTACCCTTTAATTCACATTTATTGTATTGTATTTTTTTTATTAGTTCACGTTCCAGCTTTGGAAATAAGTAGAATGCAGTTGTTGGATGCTGCTTGAGACTATCTTTAAAGATGTCAATTTCCACAGTAATATAAAGAACAGACTATATAGGCGGCAGGAAGAATCAATGACTCAGCACTCAAGAGACACATCCCTGCTTGCTATTTCTGCTAAATCATCTGCTTCCTTCCCCTATGAGCAATACTTGCTAGTGTATGCAGATATACTTAAGGTGATGGCAATTCAGATTGCTGGAGGAAGAAATGTGAAAATAAAGTTAATTTGATATTGCTGATTTACAGAAGGGGGGGCAGCTTCAGGATGGAAACATGCTGCATAATCAACTTATTTCCTCTTCTTTTCTATGCCATGTGTTACAGCTTGATGTTGAATCAGTAAAATCCAGGCACGTGGTGTGGATTTTGAAGTCTGAGATTAAAGTGGATAATTTGCTTGCACCACCTGCAGTCTCAAGAAGGAAAACAGGAATAAAGGACTCCCACCCCTGAAAGAAAAAGGAAGGAAGGGAGACCAAACAAGGCAGCAAGATCTTAGCAATGTTCCTGTATTTTTAAAAGCTTTTCAAGTAAGACTCTGTTTAATTTCGTCCTCATTTTTTACACATTTAAAACAAGGAAGTCTGTTTCATTTATATCCAGCCACCTATTTCAGAACAGAGGATTAGCAGTATCTTCAACAGATGTTTCTAATAAACTTTCTAGATATGATTTTCTCTCAAGCAAGGATTACAGGAACATGGAGAAGCCATAGTTGTGAAATGGATTTGTCTGGATTAGACTGTATTGTTGTTGTTTTTTAAAAAAAAAAATTTAAAAGGCAGCTATTTTGCACCAGTTTGGGTATGTAATTCCATTTTGTGCTCCACTGGAATGAAGATCATCTGTGTATTTGCAAAAATACATGCCTAGAACAAAAGGACAACCTGTTTCATCTGGTGCCATTTTAATATTCATTTCCTCCACAATTCTAGCAGAAAGCAAGTATGCTTTACAAGACCAGAAATTTACTTGCAAATGAATAATTCTTGTTCTGATATTTCAGTTTCCAGTGCTTGCGTCCTTGAATCAGAGGTTCAAATAGAAAAATACAGAAAGATCTCTCATTATCTCAAGATTATATCCCGTTTGATAGTGGAGCCATCGTATGAATACCCTTCTGCCCATAGCCATGTACAGTATTGGAACCTGGGTACAGGACAGAATTATCTAGTCTCAATTTGAAACAGGGTGGTCACTTACGCATCATTGTCCCCCCCCACACACACACACACACAAGGGGAAAAGAGGACACTGATTTCTATGAACCTGTACAGATCAAAATTAGATGTGATTAAAAAATCAAATGGGAATAAAATAGGGAACATTGTGCCTGTTACGTCTACTGTCCGGTCCCCACTGGGTGGACAACTTCACAGTCTTTATGTATAACTGTAAAAATAATTGGTTTATTTTTATTTAAACAAAAAAAAAGGAAAAAATCTCAACAGATAGTACTTCCCTCACACCCAGACTATTTGGAGTAACAGCCAATACAATTTTCCCTTTTGGAGCCCCATCTCTCTTCCAGAATTGCAATGGGATTTGCTGCTTTCCCTTTATTAATACAAAATTGATTATTCTTCATTAGAAGCTTTTATACAACCCAACCTTATGTCCATAAACAGACTGCTTGGATATAAAGAATTACCAAAAGGAAATTGTGAATTAAAAACTTATGAACTTTTTGATTTAAGAACATCTTCTGGGACGGATTAAGTTCGTAAGTCAAGGCACAAGAGGGGACCTTGTATCACATGTAGTGGACATGTAGAAAAGCAATATATATTCAGTACTAATACATGAATGTTTACAGAAAATTCTGCTATGTAATATACTATTTAAACCAGAATTATTAAATACGTTGCCAGAGAGTTGGATAGGAGAGAGAGCCATTTGGTGATACATATAATAACTGCGGCCAGAATACTATATGCACAGAAATGGAAGAAAACCAAAATACCAAATTGTCAAGAACTTGTGGAAAAGATTATGGAAGTGGCAGAGATGCACATATTAACAGAAGCTTTGCAAGACTATTCAATCCAAGAAGCAACTGAAAAATGGGACCATATATATAACTGGATCCGTTCTATAACCTGAAAGCCAAATGTGATAATTTTAATACAAAACAGTTGAATAATTCTAGTTGGAATTATATAGGCAACTAACAGATACAAAAGTCTTTAACTTAGTGATATGTTTAAGTACAGATAATATGTGATAATGTATATGTTATACTAAACAATTTACCTTAAACAGAAGACTGAGACACGAAGGCTTTTCTATTGAAGTTCATTTTATTTACATGAGAAGGAAAAACAAAAACAATACGCCACTGCAGTTGGCGGGAAGAAAAACCAATTTCACCTTAATTGTGGGTGATTAGGATTTCTTCAAAGAACAAAGGAGTTGGTACAATCTTATAGCTGTCCCCTCAGGGCGAGAGGGGTGGGCCTTTGAGGTCATTAAGTTAGTTAGCAACAATTCATTGGATTAGTGAAAACACATTTTAGACATGCGCAGAACAATTCACTTTCCCTAAATTGGCCCTTTGTCTCAACATTCCATGCTTATCTAGCTTTTAGCCTTGAGCTATGAAGAAAGGAAGCAAGGAGAAGGGGGGGTCCAGCCTGTTTTTACAAGGCTGGCTAATCTCTTCTGAATACACACACACACCAAACAACTTGTTTTTCTTTTTCAAGTAAGAACAATCTTTTATGAGGCAATTGCCTTAATTGAATAAGTCAAAACATTTACTTCTATCAATTCCCCCGTTTTTCTTTTTATAATTTCTTTTGACTTATTCACAATTATGAAAATTTCCCCCCCCCCCCAAACCAACCTGAGGTGTCTTTCACTTGGACAATTTTCATAGGAGCCCCAGGTACAATCGAACTTTACAGGCACCTTCCTGAGGCTTGCAGGGCGTGGTAGATCAGGTGGCTAACTTCACACAGTTTCATACAGAAACAAACAGGTGAGTTTCTAAACTGCACTTGCTGCTATTCTCCATACCATGTGGTGCTGAACCCAGCCTATTCCACCACATTTAATTCTAGTCCAGCCTCCATTACTAATTACTGTAACACGGAATTCAATCCAAATTCTCTCGGGGTTTTCTCTAGGGTCATAACAAGTTTGAGTTCCCAGGGAGTTCTGACAAATTTTGTACTCTACCTTGCCAAATGCACAGGAAGCAATATTATCAACACAATTGAAGATAGACTTATAGGTTAAGGTCTGCTGTTCCCTGCTTCCCTGCCTTGTCGTTATTACACAGGGGCAGGTGGATCCTGTAGCTTGTAGCACAAGGCTCAAGAAGAGCCCTAACACTATCATTAATTTGCCATCAACCCGTGGTCTGCCAATAAACATTTGCCTGATATTTCTCCAAGACATTAGAGGGGTGGGCTTTACCTCCGCTTGTAGTGGGAATTCCATTCTTCGTCCGGACTGGGTACTGACCAGGGGTTTGCGTTTTTGCACTTCCAACACGTTTCGTGGTGCACCGAAGATGCGTAACGGAGTCATCCCTTGGAAATTGGTCTCTGCCTGCGCCGAGCTATCAGATTGAATTCTCCACGGACAGCTTGCAATTGGCGTTTTTACAGCCTACAAGCTTAAGCACATACCACCTCAAAGCCGGGTTTTCGTCAAATTTAGTTATTCTGGCACTCCAATGGTGAGGGCAAAAATGGCAATACAAATAACAGTAAGACTCAAAAGGATCCAATCCTATCAGGGGGTCTTTTAAGTTTCAGATATCACCTGATACTCTGAGTAAACTGCCGGGAGGTGAAAGTATGAGAGCAGAAAGATCACTTTCCTGGGGAAATGACCTAGTCGGAGTCTGACTCTGATCCAGGGCTGATGTTGCTATCTCTGATTTTAATGAGGGGGCACTGCTTGCAATCTCGGTTATGCCAGAACTCTAGACTTGAAGCCAACTCAGTGCTAGTATACAAAGTTCCACGGCCCTTACCTCGTACCTCTTTGCGTACCATCAATTGGTTACCACAGGCCAACCCTTTGTATTCAGTGTCCCAATAGGAAGTGGTTTGTATTTGTACCTTCCACTCTTCCACCTCCCCTTTTGGTGTTCGACTAATTGAACAGGAAAACCAGGGACAAATTCTACCTGTTATATAGGGAGTTATAGACATTACTCTGACAGCAATTACCCAAATAGTGGTAACCTGGGCAGGACAATGAAATCCGACAATCCTCATTACCACCGAGAATCCCACAAATCTGTAAAAACTCCGTTAAAGATTTTCCTTTCCTCCTCCCAATCAGTGGTCCCCTCGTCCTCCAACACTACTTGATCACCAATTGAATATCCTTTAAAGAAATAGAGTCCCCTACCTGTTTCTGTCTACTTTTAAATTCACCTTCCGAGTTTGGACCAGATTATTAACTTTTCTTACTTCTATATACACACTAAAGAAAGGACAATATTTATGCGCCAACTGACTAATGGACATTACATATGTCGTTTAAAAATAGTCTTTTAGTGCGTCCTTGGACACAGGCACAACTTTTCACCGTCCCTCAGGGTCGACTGCGCACTTGGCTCTGGTATAGTGAGTCCAACCAGCTTCCTCAGTTTGGATGGCAGTCTCTGTTGTCAACAGTATCTGGAACGGACCAAGCCATCTTGGGGCGAGCGGTTCACTCTCCCATGCCTTGATATAAGCCCAATCCCCGGGGTGGAAGGAATGCACTGCTACCTCCAATGGCGTTCGTTCGTTACACTGAGATGCCTTGCTCCCTGTCATCGGAAAGAATAGAGAACAGAGCCAGCAAATACTTTCTTATAAAGGCATCCTTGAACAAATCTATTAAGGCTCACTCTCTGTGTATTAACATCCCAAATTTCCATTCTGCACAGGCTTCAAAGGGCGAGAGTCCTGTAATGCTATGCAGCTGCTAGGGGCAAACCCTTCGGTCAGGGCAACTGCGCTTGTTGCATCAACTTATTAATTTGCTCTTTCAAAGTCTGGTTCATCCCTTCAGTTTTTACCCCTGTTGCTAACCATTGATTGGATTAACCCATATCTACAAATAATTTGTTCCAATAAGATTTTACAAACTGTCCCTGTCGTTGCCCGAGCCATAGGGTATGCTTCTACCCAGCCAGTGAGCTGATCAGTTATTATCAAACACTGATTCCAAAGTCCTGACTTTGGCATATCAATAAAATCACATTGCAAATGTTCAAAGGGGTGGATGGCCAGAAGTCGTCCTCCCATTTCTGTTTTTCTCAGGTTATTCTTATTTACTCTCTGGCAAGGAATGCAGTGGGCTAAAATGGTGTTGGCGTGTGACCACACTTTTCTTCCCTGTATATTTTTGCAGAAAGGCAGAGACCAGAGCCTTAACTCCCCAGTGTCCTCCCTCGTGCAATACCTTGAGGACTTCCCTGACCACCCCCTCGGGCAGCCATTGTCTTCCATCTCTCAACTTTAGTGTGCCGTTCACCATTGTAGCTCCCTGCTCCTCTGCTAATTCAAGCTCCTTTTGTGAATACACCAAAGGGGCAATGATCTCTTTACTG
The DNA here is from genome assembly GCF_051106095.1 of Pogona vitticeps. Taxonomy (NCBI): domain Eukaryota; kingdom Metazoa; phylum Chordata; class Lepidosauria; order Squamata; family Agamidae; genus Pogona; species Pogona vitticeps. The sequence continues at coordinate 46,195,830 of NC_135785.1, forward strand.
GTAGGAATAAGGGCTGCTAAGAGGGCGGGATTCAATTCTTTTCCTGCCGCCTTTCTTGCTACCTTGTCAGCCAGCCGGTTTCCTACTACCTCCGGGGAGTTTCCCTTCTGGTGCCCTGAAATGTGGATAATAGCTACCTCGGACTGGAGGCTCAACGCTTCTAGAGTGTCCAGTACCAACTGATGGTGGGCCAGATTCTTTCCCTGGGATGTAAGTAGTCCTCTTTCACTCCAAATTTTTCCAAAAACGTGGACTACTCCACATACATACTTAGAGTCTGTCCAGATATTTACAGATTTTCCTGTGCTTATTTCTAAAGCTCTTTTAGGGCATATAATTCTGCTGTCTAAGCTGACATGGACGGGGGAAGGGGTCCAGATTCAACTTCGAACCCCCCATCCTCTATCACCGCATATCCCGTTATTCTTTTCCCATTCACTACTCTAGAGGAACCGTCAGTGTACAAGTTCCATGTTCCCTCTATTGCCTCTTCCTGTAGGTCTTCCCTAAACTTTATCTGTAGACCAGTCAGGGCAATACAATCATGTTCATTACACAGTTCCTTCCTGACAGTTTCCGATAAACCCTCAGTATTAGATCGAGTTTTTCAAGGAGAATAGCCTCGATCTGTAGCAGCCTACTGACCATCATCCACCGCCAAGGATAGTCCTATGCTGGTGTGAAGAATGCAGGACAATCGCTTCCTTTGTTCCTATGTTGCATTTACTCCTGTTCTCAAATTCTTCACCTTAAAACTGAAATATATTCTCCTAACGATTTCCGGATTTAGGCTCAATGTAGTTGTTTGTTATAGGAATTAAACCATAACCCATAGTTTGCAAGGCATCCATGCCAATGATTAGATCCTCTGTGGCTTCTGGATAATTCACTCTTAATAAAAATACCACACATATTAACCTCTTAGAACTGGTAGTGACCCCTGAATGCAAAAGTGACTTCTAAGGAATTCCCACAGAAAGTGCCTATGTAAAACAGGCAAACCATTCCCGGTGCAAAATAACCCCCCCCCTTTTTTTTTTTAGCTCCCACTTTCTCCTGTCTCCAAACTCTCTATATAACTTGCGCTTTGCCCTTCACACCTCCAAAGCCTCCTTTTCAATAAAGGCTTTTTAAACACGTACTTCTGCCAATCAATCCACATACCGCATCTGTCATTTTCCCGCATGTTTTTCTGTGGGATTCCATAGTCAACAATTCCCCTAGTGTCTTGTGTGTGTGTGTGTGCGTGATTTTCCCTTTTTTTTTTTTTTAACCCATTCCCTTAGCTTTCCAGTAGGCTTTTACAGTCCCTTTAGATGGAAAAGAATTACCCTGTTAATCACTAAAGTCAGAACAAAGATTCATTTGAGTCCTAACGCTGGCCGGGATCTCCCTCCCTCAACACCAGGCAATTTTTTTTTTCTAACTCTGTGCCTACTCTTACTCTTAACCCTTTATACCCCAGTAAGTTTAACAAGCCAAAAGAGCTTTTTCTCATTCCCTGTTCTCCATTCGCTCCTATTTCTCTTAGGACTCCTCCTGAGGATTCCATTTCATATACACTTTTGGATAACATTCTCTGTGTTTTTCCTGAACTTTGAGAAAGTTACGTTCCTTCTTCTCTTTTAATCCTTTTTCCTTTCAGCTAACTATAGTGCTCAGTTTAGAGTAAACAGTTCTGCTGTCCGAGCTGGCATGCACTATTAGTTTTGTTAAGGACTCCTTTCCTGAATCTCCTTCCTCCTCTAGCTGCATCGCTTGTTGATACACGCTTATTTTTCCCTCCTTTCTAGCCTTTCCTTTCCCATTTCCCCTCAAAACTCTTTACCTGATCTTGCAACAACTTTCCTTGCCTTCTTTACAATATTTCCAATTACTCCCTCCTTTCCTTACTCTCTCTCTATTTGCCTAGCTTCATCTAAGTATTTCCTGAGCCACCTTAAAAGTGAACACAATCAGGGCCCCTTGCCCCTCCTTTCTCTTCCCCCCGCTTCTTCATTCCCTTCTCTTCTGAGCGGGTAGGGCAGAGAAAAACTCCTCCTGTTTTCTCTTCTTGCTACCACCTTTGAGCTTTTCGCTAGCAACTGTCCTATGGGTTTGGTTGTCATGTCATCCATTTTCTGTAACTTGGACTTTATATCTGGGTAACACCCTGACACAAATTCCAATCTCAGAATATTTTCATTTCCTGAATCTTCTGGGTCCAGCCCAGTGTTCCTTCGCACATTGCGTTTTAGCCTTTCCAGATATTCAACTGAACTTTCATTCTTTTCCTTAGGGTTAACCAAAAAGCCAATTTCATGCTAACAGTCTTAGGGACTGTTGCCTCCAACCCTTTCAACAAGAACTCTTTCATTTCTGCACTTCGCCCTCTGATATTTTCATCCTGGAAATCCCAATCTCCAGGGGTTACTTCTGGAAGGGATTCCCCGGCCGCCTGTTCTGTTCGAGCGGCAATTGCCAGAGTCTCCTATGTGACTCCGGCCAGCTGCTTACAAATGTGCAGCAGCTCTGTGGGTTTGTAAATCATAGTCCCTAAAGCATCTCTGAGACTTCTCTGAGTGGATACTGGGCACTAACTCCCTGCTCTTTCATCTGTCGTGCCTTAGAGCGGGTCACTAGTCCCTCGGACAGCGTCCCGTCTTTATTTTCGCCATCCCCCTCCTTTTCTTTTACTGAGGTGGAGCAGTCCAATTTACAAACTCCAATTTTGTCATTTCCTCATCTTGTAACTTAGAACCTATCAAGTCTCTACTTACTGCCAGTTTTATTTCTTCTCCAAATTTGATTAGGTACCATATCCAAAAATCTACATAAGGGACGCGGGGCGGATGGGCCAAATTTTGGCCCTTTAGAACGAATATCAAATTGTGTCTAATCTTCAGAGCACATGGACCATTTCCTTCTCTGTCTGAAACTCCTGTACCTTTTTACAGACTCCCAATGCAGCAACAGCTTGCCCACCGCACTGTTGCCAGGAATTCCTAACTCATTACCACCCCCACAAGGGCCTGGAGTCGGGGCGTCCCCCTCGGAATTTCTATGGTCCCCACCGGACCTTCCATGGTCCCCACCGGACCTTCTGGACCCCCCCGCGGGCCCGTTTTGGAAGTCTGTATTCCCATCCCACGGGAGACAAAGACACAAGGATAGGGAGGTTGCGTAGAGAGTAAGGGGTCTCTCTGACGCAGACACAAGGAGGGTACAGACAACAGTCGCACACCTTGGCCCAGGGCCCCGGACTACTTCAACGGCCACCTCTGGGAACCGCAAGGTCTCTCACTCTTCATTCACACAACAACAACCAACCCTTTCAGAGTTTCCCACTACGACTTACCAGGTCCGTTGGTCTGCTGGCTCGTTGATTCGTTGGCCGGCCGGCTTAAAAAAACTCTCGCGTTCGTGCCTCTTTCCGAGTTCTTGATGCCAAGCAGCCAAAGCGTCGGCAAGGAAGCGGCTGCCTTAAAAGAAGGCAGGGGCGCCTTCCGATTCACTTCACCACCGCCTGTTCTGCCTGACCTCAACTGGATCAAAATCCAGCCCCAATCGGGGCGTTTAGAGCATCCCGGACGAGCCCCCAAATTGTTATACTAAACAATTTACCTTAAACAGAAGACTGAGACACGAAGGCTTTTCTATTGAAGTTCATTTTATTTACATGAGAAGGAAAAACAAAAACAATACGCCACTGCAGTTGGCGGGAAGAAAAACCAATTTCACCTTAATTGTGGGTGATTAGGATTTCTTCAAAGAACAAAGGAGTTGGTACAATCTTATAGCTGTCCCCTCAGGGCGAGAGGGGTGGGCCTTTGAGGTCATTAAGTTAGTTAGCAACAATTCATTGGATTAGTGAAAACACATTTTAGACATGCGCAGAACAATTCACTTTCCCTAAATTGGCCCTTTGTCTCAACATTCCATGCTTATCTAGCTTTTAGCCTTGAGCTATGAAGAAAGGAAGCAAGGAGAAGGGGGGGTCCAGCCTGTTTTTACAAGGCTGGCTAATCTCTTCTGAATACACACACACACCAAACAACTTGTTTTTCTTTTTCAAGTAAGAACAATCTTTTATGAGGCAATTGCCTTAATTGAATAAGTCAAAACATTTACTTCTATCATATAGCATGATATATTCCCTGTTACCCCGAGCTATTTCCCTTTATCCTTGAAATAATTTTTTTAAAAAAATATTAATACAAAATTGATAAATTCTCCACATCAAGGTTTCCACTAAGCTGCACACGCACATACACATGACTCTACTTCTCTCTGTGCAGCTGTCTTCCTCCTCCACACAGCCATCATGTTAGGTTCCAGTTGTAACTGAACCCAGCACATGGGGAGCGAAGTCGCACACGCACGGAGGAGTGGAGTCACAAGCGAGAGAGGTGGAGACCTGCCTAGAAGGGCTGAAAATTAGAGGGTACATTGTTCCTCATATATCTATAAATTCACCTTTGCCTGCTTTTTCCCCTCTTAACTTACATGTAACGTAAAAGTTGAGAGGGGAAAAACAGGCAAAGGTGAATTTACATGTAAGATCATGGATAGTTATATACTAGACTTCCCTATACACAATTGGCAAAACCAATTGCCAAAATTTCTCCTTGCTTGGGTGAAACTTTCTCGTGTTATGGATTACTGTTTACAGAGTCCTTGTTTGTGATGTCTTGAGTTCAGTTGATTTGTTGTTTGTTTTTGTTCCAGTTCGATTTACTGTTATTTCTTCTTGACTTTTTTACTGGCCAGAAGAGTGCCTTGCAGAATGAATGAATGAATTTTATATTATATTATATTATATTATATTATATTATATTATATTATATTATATTATATTATATTATATTATATTATACTATTTTGTTTTGTTTTTATGCTACTCCATCCAGCATAACCATTAGTCCAATGTACTGTGAAGACTTAGTGCAAAACATTTGGAGAAGCAAAAGTTCCTCTCCTCTCTAATGAACCAGACAGACAAAAAGGGAGAGGAAACCTGAAGTCCTCGAAAAGACTTGAACAGATTTTGATAAATAGTTGAGTTGATTCAAAGTAGACCCTTTCCTCCCCTCAAGCTGAAATATTTTGAGGAACCAAATCAACCATGAGGGATTTTCCTGTGTCTTTTTGTGAAAAGGTGCATTTGAACACAGTGGCAAACCTCACTCTTGCATACTCTGTGATAGGAGTTTGTAGTGGCACAGTCATTACAAACACAGGAACAGGGATTGGATAAAGCCAAGTTAAGCCATTGACACATAGCATAAGCAAGTGGATGGAAAGAGAGCTGGCAAAAGTGAGTTGAGAATGTCACTCAGGTTCAGCTTCTGTAGCAATGGAATGGTGTTTTCTTCCCATGAGGAGCAAAGTGGTTGTATCTTGTGTCCTAATTTGCAGAGGAGAGTCTTCCGTCCAAAGATGATATTTGTTTAAGGAGTATTAAATTTTCTGTAGGTTGACTGGGGAAGCCATAAACTCAAATAAGGTCTCTCTTCCTTATTTGACATCTCTGCCTCAAGCGTTTTTGAAAGAAATAGCCAAATCCCTGCCTTTTTGCTATTTAATTAGTTTGGTTCATATGAAACATGGACACTCTGATCTTGTGCATGTTAAAATATGGTGCCAATACTTTGTGTGGGCAACTGCCAATGACCTATCAGCCAACAGGGCTCATAGCTGATGCCTGCCTTAGGACTTTTTAAACATGCTATCCTTGTGCTCCAGCACACTGTGGGAAACTGAAATGGTAGGTAGGCCAAATCACCTGGTACTTTCATCAGCTATTTAAAGAACAGGTAGGAAAGAAAGAAAGAAATTGGCCTAAATCTAATTGATAGTCCCAAACACTGACTCAATTGCTGAATAGTGAGTCAATACTAAATATAAATCCCATTGATTCATTGGCAGGGAGTCTATAATAGTTTATCCTTCATTTTCAAAGAAGACCATCGCCTTCAGATTCACCCTCTAGGGAAAGAGGAAGTGACCAGTTAAGGTTTGCAGGGGCATATTGAATGATATACAAGTGACTAACTAGCCCTATATGAGCCCAGAAGATATGAGAACAGTGGGAGTAGGTTAGCTGATTATGAGCTTGGTGGGCTGTCAATACATTACATCCTTGCTTTCTCTCTTTCTTTATCCACCTTTGACTATTTTTATTTCAAATCCTTTAGCGCATTTTTCAACAGTACCTCACCAGGCATTTCAGTTTGGAGTGAGAGCTTCCCAACTGACATGGTCAATATTAAATTCTTTCGATATCATCTTCAGTATCCTTGAATAATTTCTTGTGCCTACGAGACAATTGAGCATCCGCAACAAGCTCTCCGTAGAACATAATGTTTGGGGAGATGGTAGTTTGACATCCTGACAACATGTCCAGTGCACTAAAGTTGTCATCATTTAAAAATTGTAAAAATGCTTGTCATCTGTGTTTCCTTCAAGATTTCAGTGTCAAGGAATTCAACTGCATTCAGGCCAGAACATAATATCTTTTCTCTAGTCCTGCAAGATTAAGAAATCAGGATTTTTGGCAAATATACTGAGAGACAAAAGGAAATGATATAATGGATCCTGTTTATCAACCCAACACAAGCAGTATGAATTAAGAGTGAACATTTGGTGAATATTGTAAAGGATGCAACAGAATATCACTATGTGGATGAACATGACAGACAGACAGACAGACACATGCTGGTACACTTCACAGTACTCTGCAGAGCGGAAAGACAAAATAGAAGCAATACTACACTACAATTAGTTGCTCTGGGTTTCCCTCAGCTTTCACGTACTGATAGTCATTCCCACAGGCTATGTGATCTGTCTTAACCTAGATGAGATCATTATAAGAACTAAAATGATTACTATTGGTAATTTGTTGACACTCAATTAGTGTCAAGGAGTGTAATTTAAGCTATAACTCTGAACATTTGGAACACAGTTATGACTGTGTATGGGAATGTTCTGGAAGCTCTGCAGAGTAAAGTGTTATTGTGGGGTTTTTCTGCTTGATTTTGTAGCTATCTTTGTGAATCCTAAAATGTTACTTCTCCTCCTTTCTTCTTTCCTTCATTCTTTGTGTCTCATGCCTCAAGCCTGAATGAAATGGTCATTACACTGCTTATTTCTGGAGGCTTCTCTGGTGGGCTCTGGTGTGCCTGAGGATAATTTTGCATATTTGAGAGTAGCCCTGCTCTCATCTTCCTTTAAAAAACAAAAATATACTTTTGTTCATGAGAGAACGCAGGAGGGCTTTTAAAAGTTAAAAACAATTTTTTAAGAAAAATAATTTGGGGTGGGAATCATGGGAGTGAGTTAAGTCCAGAGATGGGGGTGTGGAGCCCTCAGATCCCTGGAGATTTACCCACCTCTCATTTCCATGCTTGAGTGTCAGAACAACTAATTGCTTGTGCTTTTCTTCAGCTACCTATTTCTGTCTCCACCTTAATTCTGAATTTGGCACCATCATAACTAGCATTTTCAGGAGGGCAATATAATGGAAAATAACTGTGAAACTACTGTAATGTTTCAGAAGCACAAGACCCATATTGTGCATCATACCCTGTTTGGGGTTTTATCTTAAAACATTGCTTTTCAATTTCACACCTGCCCTGTAATAGACTTAAAAATTCAATTCCTTTAATTTCTAAAAGCACTGTTTGGGAGGAAGAAGGTTGAAATGTTTGAATACTAAGACATATATACCTTTGATATTTCATTTTTGCTTCTTTTCACTTACGCTTCCTTCTATAGTGATGAATGTGAAATATTTATGATGTTGCTTCTTTTCCAGTCCCACATCATTCAACTTTGAAAATCTGATAAGATCAGAGAAGCAAAACATCTTCATTATGCAGTCACATGTATCATTTACAGTCCAAAATGAACCAATACAGAAGAGGACATGGAAAGGTTTGGGAAACCTTCTATGTCATGTTTCTTCATTTTGTTTTCTGAGAAGAAAATGTAATATTTCTAAAGGGAAGAACTGTGCAAATTTATACAATAGGTCAGAGCCAACCTTTCTGTTTCTAAAATATTCATGAAGCAAACTGATTGTTCACACAGTGAAAGTGAGAAGCATATTCTCTTATATTTCTTTTCATATTTATTAGAAATATTTGTTACTTTTTATATCTTTTATCTTTTGCTCTTGAAAAAATTTAATCCCTTTCCCCCCCCTTATTAGGATTTCGTTATCCCACATGATTTTGGCAGATAGGAGCCTTTTATGAAGATGAGCATAATTGTTTGAATATTTTCTCACAAAAAATTGGAAGAGCCAAATACTTCAGTCCATGCCTCCCTGGCTTCTGGTACCAAGCATGGAATCCATTTCTGAGTGAGGAACGTCACTCCTTGCAGTGACCCAGAAACCTGACCAGATTGTAAAGCATTCTGGAATCTCTACAAATTGTGGAAATGTGCAGGCTCTTCTTCACCTGTATAGCTGGTTAGTTTGAGCTTTCATTTCCACCATTATCTAACAGTAGGGCACAATTTGCCATAAATGGTCATATTGCTTGCTTATCCTGTGTGTGTGTGTTCTGTGCTGTCAAGTTGGAACTGACTTATAGTGACCCTAATAGGGCTTTCAAGGTAAATGAGGTATTTAAAGAGTGGTTTTACCAATTCTACTCTCTCAGTGAGTTTCAACGGCCAAAGAGGGATTTAAACCCAGTCCTAGTCCATCACTCTATCCACTACATAACACAGGAGATTTCTGGGCCCATTTACTTGGATTCTCCTCATGCATATTTCCACAATCTATTCACTAACAGGCACTGGCCTCCTCTCAATCCTTGCCTACATCATGTCTGTGACAACAAAAGGATCCTCCCCTTTGATATCACAACAATTTATCTCCAGGTTTCAGGTTTGGCCCTGAAAATACAAGAACTAAGATGTCGCTGATCTGCACCTGGCCTTTAGTGATGGATTTTTTTTGTTGTCAATCAAGTCAAGAGAGATCCCCCATCCACTCAAAACACCTCAATTCCCTTTCAGTGAGTGCTCCTCCTTCTCCACTTGAAAAACCATCCCATGCCACTTGAAATGCCCTCCTAGGAGTCATAGGTTTATTCTTTATATGATCAAGGGTTTACTAGTATTCATTTTCCTTCTTAATATCCATCCTTTGTGTTTTTATACCTGCAGCAAAATCCAGGAGACTCCTGATCAAGTGTTCCCAAAATTCAAGGGATAACCTCTAGTCAATAAACTGTAAAGGTTACCTCTTCCAAAATTGCAGGAAGTGGCTTGAATACGTGGTTCAGATAGGAGCTGCTGGAATGTTGATACTGGGGTACTTTACCAGAGCCAGAGGTGGGCCATGAAATGGCCTGACAGCAATCCAGGAGATCAGCCGTGCCCTTGGATGGCATGGAGCCATAGAATAGCATATGCTTTGTGGTTTCCAAGTGACTACCATTCTGGATGAAATGGTGGTGTGCAGTGGGTGGCGTTTGGGTCTCCCAATGAACTGGATGTACTCCTAATGCTAGGCCAGGTAACCTGCTATTGTAACCAATAAAGTTATGGCCTTTTCCTTCCAATCAAAGTGTGCAGTGTGTTTTATTCCTGTGGACCAGGCCTTAGGCACACAAGTATGATTACTGTTGCAAAGACAGTCTTATCTTTGGAATGTAAATCTAATTATAATAATTAGGATAATAAATTGTTGAAAGTAAAAAAGGATGGTTTTTTTTTTAAAAAAAAGGCAGCATTGTATATAATTTTACAGACAAACTGAATATAAACTGTGGGTAGGTCATTAAGGTTCTATTTTGAGAGAGTAAACACACAGATTGGTAAATTTGTCTACAAATCTGAATTTTAAAATAGTGGTGATGATTAACTATAACAGTATTTACCTAATTTGCTCTGTTCTCTGCGGGAGAGCTTTTCCAGCTTGCAAACTGTAACATTATGTGTAATACGGAACAGTTCTGTACATGAGAACACCTACTATGATGATGAAAAACAGATTTTTTTACAACAAGAACATTGTGGTCCTTAAAACACATCTGAATTTCCATGCTGAAAACATGACTTACATAAAAATAATGGTTTGGGGGGCTATTGGCAGAAAGAGGTGATGAGACTGGAACCTCTTATGTGCTGAATCAGTGGAAGGTGATGTAAATGACTTGGGGCAGTGGGATTTTGCAGAGAATTGTATCCCATGCAGCAGCTTCTATTAAACATAGCAAGATTATTTTTCTTGAAAGCTGAAATCACTACTTATCCCCCCTTTCTGCCCAGGGAAGTGCTTCAGCATGAAGAAAATTGTTGATACGGATGGCTGACTTTGATGTGGAGCTCCAGAGATATAACTGCTGCCCTTTATATAACACAGGTCAAACTTAAATCTAGTTCAAGCAGGCATTCGTCATAGACCAGGGATATAGCTTTCAAAGTTTAGCAAGTAGGACTTGCGTTGCAGCCAAGTGGAGACACCACAACTACTCCCTTGGCAGCAGCTGTGACTGATTGCAAGTAAGCTGTCAACTTGTTCAGGAGCAAGCCTCTATAAAGGCTGTGCACTTGCGATGGAGGCAGCTTTGGAAGACATTTCTACTATACACTCATCAGCTCATGAGCAAGAGTCAAGAGAGCACCTTCCATCCATGACTTCAGCATATATTAAGAAATTGGCAGCTTCTGACAAAGCCAAGCAACTACTAGAAGTCCCAGACTGAGAGATCTCAACAGGAAGGATAACTTTCAGAAAGCAAGAGGGCTCATATATCAAAAGGGATTGGCGAACTACAACTTAATGAGCTCCCCAGAGAGGAACCCTGAACAGACCTCCATCTCTAACTAGCTTCAGGTCTTTCTCTTTTCCTTTGAGTATCAGAAAGTTCTTCTAAATCAGCAGATCATTGTTGTGAGAAGAGAGCACAGATAAACTAATGCAACATCTGGATTTATTTATTTATTTATTTTTGACAGGGATGCTGGCAAATGTTCATGGAGCCATTATTTCCTCTAGCACAGTGGTTCCCAATCTTGTGTGACCCAGGTGCTTCTTGGGCTGTAACTCCTAGAAGTCTTCACCACTAGCTGTGCTAGCTGGGATTTCTGGGAGTTGCAACCCAAGAACACCTGCATTACCCCAAACTGGAAACCTTTGCTTTAGTAGACATACTTATGTTTGTTGATACCCTTCCATTGTTTCAGTTCAAAATAGCTTTGAAGTTTTGTATAGCCCAAACCCAACTTTTATTCATCTTACACTCATAAAATGGTAATTTTGCCTTCACCCGCTAATTTTAAACAAATGCTATGCTGTCTTGGTATTTATTTATTTATTTATTTATTTATTTATTTATTTATTTATTTATTTATTTATTTATTTATTTATTTATTTATTTATTTATTTATTTATTTATTTATTTATATGCTGCCCATCTAGACATAGTCTACTTTGGACGGCTCACAACATATACAATAAAAACAATTTAAAATATACACAATTTTACATAGATAAAAACAAGGCAATATAAGTTATAAATCATAAGTTTACAATTTAACAATTAATTTAAAGTAAACAGTTCCAAGATGGCATAGATCAAAAGGAAAAAAAATAAGAGTCACTTAATTGACTGAAGGGAAGGCCTGCTTGAATAGCCAAGTTTTCAACTGGCTTTTGAAGACACCCAGCGAGGGTGCCAGCCGAATTTCGGTAGGGAGGGTGTTCCACAGCCGAGGGGCCACTGCCGAGAAGGCCCAGTTTCTTGTTTTTTCCTTCCGGGCCTCCCTCGGCGTCAGACCCCTCAGCCGTTCCTGCTGGCTATGTCAGGTGATTCGGGTAGATCTGGGTGGGAGAAGACAATCTGCCAGATATTGAGGTCCCAAACCGTTTAGGGCTTTATATGTAATCATTAACACTTTGAAGTCAACGCGGAAAGTATGTTATATTGTTATGTGCCACCAAATTAGAATGGACATATAGCAATGCTAATAGAGCTTTCAAGGTAAGTAAGATATTTACTGAGTACCCATGGCTCAGTATTTATTTATTTATTTATTTATTTATTTATTTATTTATTTATTTATTCATTCATTCATTCATTCATTCATTTATTCATTTATTCATTTATTTATTTATTTATACCCAGCAGCAGCCCCTAAGTCCTAGTTCATCACACTGCCCACAAGAGCATTCTGGGTAGCTGTCTTGGCATAAAGGTGTGAAAATAACAGATATTTATCTGAGACTTCCTTTTGTTGTTGTTTAGCCATTAAGTCATGTTCGACTCTTCATGACCCCATGGACTAGAGCGCGCCAGGCCCTCCTGTATTCCACTGCCTGCTGGACTTGGGTCAAATTCATGTTGGTTGCTTCAATGACACTGTCCAACCATCTCATCTTCTGTTTTCCCCTTCTCCACTTGCCTTCACATTTTCCCAACATTAGGGGCTTTTCCAGGGAGTCTTCTCTTCTCATGAGATGGCCAAAGTATTGGAGCCTGAGCTTCGGGATCTGTCCTTCCAGTGAGCACTCAGGCTTGATTTCCTTCAGAATGGATAGGTTTGATCTCCTTGCAGTCCAGGGGATTCTCAAGAGTCTCCTCCAGCACCACAATTCAAAAGCATCAGTTCTTCGGTGGTCAGCCTTTATAGTCCAGCTCTCACTTCCATACATTGATGCTGAAAAAACCATAGCTTTGACTATGTGGACCTTTTTCGGCAAGGTGATGTCTCTGCTTTTTAAGATGCTGTCTAGGTTTGTCATCTCTTTCCTTCCAAGAAGCAGGTGTCTTTTAATTTTGTGGCTGCTGTCAGCATCTGCAGGGATCATGGAGCCCAAGAAATTAAAATCTGTCACTGCCTCCATATATTCCTCTTCTGTTTGCCAGTAGGTGATGGGACCAGTGACCATGATCTTCGTTTGTTTCATGTTGAGCTTCAGACCATTTTTTGTGCTCTCCTCTTTCACCCCCATTAAGAGGTTTTTTAATTCCCTCTCACTTTCTGCCATCAGAGTGATATCATCTGCATATCTGAGGTTGTTGATATTTCTTCTGGCAATCTTAATTCTGGCTTGGGATTCATCCAGTCCTGCCTTTCACATGATGAATTCTGCATATAAGTTACTTAAGCAGGAAGACAATATATGGCCTTGTTGTACTCCTTTCCCAATTTTGAATCCATCAGTTATTCCATATTGAGTTCTAACTGTTGCTTCCTGTCCCACATATAGATTTCTCAGGAGATAGATAAGGTGGTGAGGCACTCCCATTTCTTTAAGAACTTGCCATAGTTTGCTGTGGTCCACACAGTCAAAGGCTTTTGCACAGTCAATGAGAGACTTCCTTTACACAAGAGCTAATTATGGGCCAATGTTTGGATCAAGGTATAGAAAGTCTTTAACAGTTTTGATTGCTTCATTTTCAATGTTACAGTTACACAATTCAGCTGCAGTCATGATTTTTGTCTGCTCAATATTCAACTTTAAGCCTGCTTTTGCATTTTTTCTTCTTTTCTATCTATATACTTGTTCCAAATCATTGCTGCTTCCTTCCAGCAGCATATCATC